>NC_071498.1:19375000-20000000 GCF_028408465.1 Anastrepha ludens
ATCGTCTGCTATCAAGAGGTTTTAAGTCAATCAATAAACATTTTAATTAAAGATTTAAAGTGTTGCCACCTGTTGTTTATTTATCAACTGAAAACAGCCAAACCCAAATATATCTCATATAAATGGTTAAATTTCAAGGGCCGATGTTGAATGTAAACCACAGCTAAACGTCAAGTTTTTTTCTCCATTTCATTTGACATTTTTCAATTTCAGACTGACTCACTTCGAAGAAAAGATAAACAATCGAGCAACGCGTCAAAGTTATTCAGGCTTATTATGAAAACAGGCGTTCAAATCAAAATGCATATCGCGCACTTCGTGATTTTTCGGTCAATTTAATTGTCCGGAAAAATTGTGCAAAACTTTGAGCAAACCGGGTCTTTAGAGATGTGAAAACACCAGTGCATGCTCGCACAGCTCGTACTGCAGAAAATATTGCTGCGGTTCGAGATAGTTTGGTTGAAGAGCCGTCCACCTCAACTCGTCGTCGTGCCCAACAATTGCACCTCTCACGCCCGTTGTTGATGAACGTTATGCATAAAGACTTGCATTTACACGCTAACAAGGTGCAATTGACTAAAGAACTAAAGCCTCTTAACCATTTCAAGCGTCGTTAAGGGTCAGAATGGTGGCAGGAAATGGCAACAGTGAATGACCAATTTTCGAAGAAAATCATCTTGAGTGATGAGGCACATTTTCACGTCAGTGGATTCGTCAATAAGCAGAATTGCCGCATTTGGGCGAGTGATAATCCAAGAGTGATTGCCGAAAAACCAATACACCCACAAAGAGTGACTGTTTGGTGCCGGTCAGGCAGTTACTGTGAATAGTGTTCGCTATCGTGAGATGATAATGAACTTTTTATGGCCCGAATTGAAAGATATGGATGTGGATGATATGTGGTTTCAACAGGACGGTGCCACTTGTCACACAGCTTACGAAACAATGCCTCTTTTGCGTGCAAAACTTGATGACCGAATAATCTCACGTCGCGGCGATGTCAACTGGCCGCCAAGATCATGTGATTTGACAGCGTTGGACTTCTTTCTTTGGGGTTATTTGAAAGAAAATTTGTACGTCGATAAGCCAGCAACAATTTAAAAGCAAAAGGATGAGATAATTCGGCACATTGACGGCATAGAACCTCAATCATACCTCAGCGTCATCGAAAATTTGGACCATCGGATGGAGGTGTACCGCCGAGGCCGCAGCTGCCATTTGGCCGATATTTTGTTCCATACATAATTGAGCCATAACAATATTATCATAATAAAGAGAAATGAGAAAAATTTCTTAAAGAAATTGTATTTGATTTAAAATCAACACCGGCCCTTGAAACTTAACCACGCTTTACGTTCTGTCGAAAAAGTATCGGGAATTGTTCATGGAGGAAATTGTTCAAGGGGTTAGGGGTAGTCAGAATTTTCAAAAAATTTTACTTTTTTTTGCATTTTCTTAAAGTATAATATCTTGAAAATATTGTGTGAAAATTTGGAGTGAATCCGAGGAATACTTTTCCAGTTATTCAAGAATTAACAAAGGGCGCTCGGGCGCTCCGGAGCAGATAGCAAAACTTTAAATGCGTTTTTCTCAAAACTATATTTTTTGAACTGGTGATCACTGTAACTGAAAAACCGCTTGGTAGATTTCAATAAAATGTATGCTGCTTGTGAAAATGATAAAAAACTCGTGCCTGATTGAAGGATTTTTTTTTGGCAAAAATTTCAATTTTTTAAGCAATTAATTGTCGGTTTTTTATCGAAAATCTGGAAAATATTTCTATGGCCGTCATATTGTTAATTTTGAAAAAAAGCTTCTATCAGGCGCAAGATTATCAATTAATAAAACTATTTTCTCTTGTCCGTTTGATTTTAGAAGAAACTCCAAGGAGTTGAGATGATCACCTCAAGGGACTTCTTCAGAAACGGGCTCCACACAAACAATGACAACTTTTACAATTATTATTATTAATTTTTTAATTTTGCTAAAGTCAAGTCGAAAGATGATGTAATTAATGCTTTGTTTTTATTTTTGTAAAATAAAGCAACTGACTAGCAAAAATCATCATTGTTTTGGGCCTCTGGCTATCCCTAACCACTTAAAAAACACGCGTTACACATATGTCAAAATTTTCTTTGCTGGAATGTAGGTACAACTGTTCGCTATGGTGTCGTTGAGTTTGAGCGAGATCTGTCAATTAGCTTGTTTAGGGCATTTACTTTTATCAGTCAACCGCAGGTGTGCTCTGCGTTTTTCACTATGGATTAAAATATCGAACAAAGAATTTGTCTTAAATTTTGTGTTTCGAACGGGATTTCGTGCGCCGAATCATTGAAAATGTTGCAGAAAGCCTATGGCGAGTGTGCTTTATCAAAAACACGAAAAACACGGGTCTACGAGTGGTATAAGGCTTTTTCAGAGGGCCGAGAAGTCGTGGAAAATTTGCCCCGATCTGGTCGCCCATCAACGTCTTCAACGGATGAAAACGTCGACAGAGTCAAGGAAATGGTACTGGAAAACCATCATTTAAGTTGCAGAGAGGTAGCTCTAAGGTCGGTTGTCTCACGAATCAATTCGCAACATTTTACACCATCAATTGGGCTTGAGACGCGTGGCTGCTCGACACGTTCCAAAAGAGTTGAATTTCTTTCAAAAAATTCATCGGAAGAAGGTGGCTGAAGACATGTTTGAGCAAGTGAATTCGGACCCAACGGTTATCCAGCGCATCAAAACAGGTGATGAGACGTGAGTTTCACATGCAAACCAATCAACAGGCGGCTGAATGGCGCTATCCACATGAGCCGAAACCCAAAATACCATGAAGTGGTCAAAAGTCGGTCAAAAGTGAGAGCCCTGCTACTCGTTTTCTTTTGATGCTGTTGTGCACCCGGAATTCGTGCCAGATGGGTTTACTGTGATGTTTTCCCAAAACTTAAATTTTCACTCCATGGACGCCGCTTTGAGTCGATATAGGTCATTAAGGAGAATTCGCTGAGTGAGCTGAAAAAGATCTCTCCATACGCGTTTAAAAGGTGCTTTGATGACTGGACTAATCGTTGGCATTTGTTTCGTTGTGTATTGCCTCGAATGGAGCCTATTTTGAAGGTGACAAAATAAATTTTGATGATTAAACAAATACTTGGCGTTTTATTGAACAATTCCCGGTACTTTTTTGACAGAATGTATGTGTAAATAGGCAAACATGATTTCTTAACATCTCTTTTTACATCTCACGAATATCTTTTTACATCTTACGACTAAAATATTATATGTACATTTCTTCATTCGACAAATCATTGACTCTTATGTTAAGGAAATTAACCAAAATTCCAATTAATTTTTTATAAAGTAAAAAAAATCTATTAAAAGATGATACTAATACAAGCCCAAAAATCTACATATATATAAAGTTCCTTTGAAAAGTCCGTGCTAAGTCAGAGAGCTGACACTACTGGCACGTATAGAGGTTATGTTTACTAAGTAGCATCTCTTAGAAGAACACACACTAAGTTACAGCCAGAACTGTGTACTTCTTTGTGTGCAATTGCATCGAGGAAGTCGAGTGAACTTCCTTTTCCATCACCTCAACGCACCAGCTCACGCATTAGCAGTTGTGGTCGCAAATTTAATGGAAATGAGGCTCCAACTCTTTTCACGTCGCCCCTATTCTCCAGACTTGGCTCCCTCGGTTCCCTCGAACTACTATTTGTTCAAATGAAGAGATGATTGCAGAAACGAATGGTTATTTCTCTAACTAATATTTTAAATACCTACTTGCATATGTTATCGTGTGGAAGTAAAATTAAAATGCAGTTTTGTTGTTTGGAGAATTTTTTTTTGTTCCGCATATTTTAGGATTTTTAAATTTTTTTTTATTTTAAAAATTATTTTTGCACAAAGTTTTTGTCAAAAATTCCTCTAAAGAGGCTTGGGTTAGGTTGGTATGGTTGCCCAAGGAATGAGCACACTTCGACGAAGAAAAAAATGTATTCGTTCTTTGTGATACCATTATGAAGGAGGTGAAGTGAAAGTGAAAGACCGATGGGATACAGGGAGAGGGCGGGGAGAGGTAGTGCTGGGATGGTTAGAAGCCTGTGGATTACGAACGATGACTATGCTGCGTTTGCGTCAACCGCTTTGTGCTGTTGATGAAATTCATCAGATTTTTAATGTCAGCGCCAGCTATATCAGCAGGCGTGGCAAAGAAGTAAGATCCAAGATGCCTGGATCTTAGCCCCGCCAGAGCAGGGCAGCTAAGGAGAAGGTGCTGAGATGATTCCACCTCATCCTCCATACATCCAGGGCAAAAAGGACTCGAGGTGATTCCAAGTCTCACAGCTTGCGTTCTTCGCGCATAGTGACCTGTGAGAAAACCACGAGATTCGAGAGCTGATATTTTGTCAACCTCAGAAGCTCTCCCGACCGCACCTGTCCACACCTGGCCAGAAAGATTTCGCGACCTTACAAGTTTGTGTACTTGCCCAACGCTCGCTGAGTTGGCGCGATGCTCATATTTCCAGGAGCAGACCGCAGGTAGTCAGGGGGATCCCAATTCTCTCCCTTCGCGGGGAAATCTCCTCACATGTCCCTTGTCTGGCCAACTCATCCGCCTCACAGTTTCCCGTAATGTCGTTGTGGCCAGGAACCCAGATGAGGCTAATGTCAAAGAATTCGGACGCAGTCGAAAGTGAGGTCTAGCACTCCCTAACCAGTTTCGAATGCAGCGTAACTGACCCGAGGACCCTTATTTCCGCTTGGCTGTCGGAGTAAATATTTACTTTCTTGTTAGTACGCATGTGAGCAACCAATCAGCTGCCTCCTTGATTGCGGCTACCTCTACCTGAAACACACTGCAGTGGTCCGGTAACCTGAATTTGAGTCTGATGGGGAGCTCCTCGCAAAAGACTCCTCCGCCATCCTTTCCTTTATACTTATTTTGCAACCCAGTTTATGCGAATAGCTCGAACGTATTTTTCACAACATTTTTCTAATCTGTGGTTTTTCTGTTTCTTAACTAAAAAGGCTCACTGCCTCTTTAAATGAATTATAAGTATTATCCTCGCTTTTATTCATGCCTGTTTCAAAGTTAGAGACTTGCCAACAAAAATATCTTCTTTGAGCTTTGCGTCCGATACATTTTTTATCATTCCCGATATACAGTTTGATTGAAAAGTAATGAGCCTTACTTTTTTTTAAGCAGTTTTATTAAACCTTGGCTTATACAACTAATATTCTCCAAAATAGGACCCTTAAGCGTCAATACACTACTGGTAGCGGTCCTTCCACTGCAGGAAACATTTTTTAAACTCATCCGCCGGAACCGCGTTCAATTCGGCTGCCACAATTTTTGGATCGCCTCGATGGAGTCGAAACTCATCCCTTTCAGCTTTCTTTTCAGGCGCGGGAACAAGAAGAAGTCCGGAGGGGACAGGTCTGGGCTGTAGGGAGGGTGGGGAGGCACCGGAATCCCCATCTTGGCCAATGAAGAGGTGCAGAGGAAGGCGGTGTGCGCCGGCGCATTGTCGTGATGAAGGGTCCAATTGTCGACGAGGTCGGGTACATTGTAATAAGTTAAATTTAACTCTTCACTGATCTCACGTAGACTAGCACAACGGTCAATGTTCAAAAATTCACGAACCTGGTTGACATCTTCGTCTGTTTGCGTCGTCGAAGGCCTTCCAGATCGCTGTTCGTCTTCGACGTCCTCCCGGCCTTCCTTGAACGACTTGTGCCACCATTTTACCTGTCCACTGGACAGAGATTGGTCCCCGTAAGCCTCCTTGAGTAGCCCAATGGTTTCGGTACTCGTTTTGTTTAGCTTTACGCAAAATTTGATCGAGTAACGTTGATCCCTCAATTTTCGCCACTGCAAAATCCTAACACACTTTTAAAACAGTTTTCATGCGCGGAGCGATGTTGACTGCACCGCTGTTGCCATCGAACTGGGACCGCTCTGATCGCTGTATATGCAAAAAATCCAAATCCATTTTTAAAGCTGTAAAAGATTGAAAACACGCAACACAACAAAAAAATTTAGAACTCAAATCAGTTGACTTAGAGCGTCACTTGGCGGTTGAAGTTTTTGATGAAGGTGGTATATGTAGGTACTAGATATAGGAACCATATGTAGGTAGTGGTTTTAAAAATTGCTTCGTAGTAGCAAAAATAGAGGTGAAGTGGGAATAGCAGAATTTTTGAGCAATCAGTTCCTCCCTCACAAAATTTTTATTTCCTTAGGTTCTAATGAGGTTCTCTATATATGAAGGGATTTTTTTGTCATTGTGTTTTGTACCTTAGTACCTAATTTTTTTTCCTTGTTCACACCTCTCGGGAGCATAGGATCTCGAGAAGACTTGCCTTGCGTTGGTTTCTACCTAATCTGACAGGTTAGGTGATTAGCCTACCGCTACCAGTCCTAAGTAAAGGAAATGCCCAGCGCCATCTGTGTATCACATTTTTCTGGCAGGGGGATCGCACAGATGGTTGAGGACTTCGCTAAAGTGGTGTGTTTGCGCTATTACCGCTGCTACCTGCTTCCTCTTGCCGGCGCCACTAGATGCAATGTGTGACTGTGTGCTTTTCTTTTCTTGTTTTACTTGTTTTAGCAGCAACAATGCAAATAATGCGCTGACTATTATTGTGCGGGAGTAAGGATGTAAAAGATGGAGAGGATAAGTTTTTGGTTTGAGGAATGAGATTTTTGTTTGTTTTAGAAACAGGGAAAGTAGGTAAATTTGGAAAAGTGCGAGGACCGTGCTTATACGTGGGATTCGAACCCACAACCTCTGGGATGGCAGGCCAATACACTTAGACTACCTTAGACTAACAGTGCTAGACTACCGATGGCGCCCTTAGTTTAAAGTCGAAAAATTGTGTTCAGCGACGAAGCTCATTTTTGGATCAATGGGTATGTAAATAAGCACAATTGTCGATTTTGGAGTGAAGATCAGCCAGAAGAATTGCAGGAGCTATCAATGTATCCAGAAAAGGTCACAGTTTGGTGCGGTTTATGGGCTGGAGGTAGCATTGGACCGTACTTCTTCAAAGGTGCTGCGAATCGTAACGTAACTGTGAATGGTGAACGCTACCGTGAAATGATATCCAACTTTTTTTTGGCCAAAATGCAAGAGCTTGACTTGCATGACATGTGGTTTCCGCAAGACGGTGCCACTTGCCACACAGCACGCGTAACAATGGACTTGTTGATAGGCGAGTTCGGTGATCATTTTATTTCACGTTCGGGACCTGTCAATTGGCCACCCAGATCGTGCGATATAACGCCTTTAGATTATTTTTTGTGGGGCTATGTTAAAGCTCATGTCTATTCAGACAAGCCTGCTTCAATTAAAGCATTGGAAGACAACATTAAAGCAATTATATGTGAGAAACCGGCCGAAACAGCAACAGTGGAAAGAGTATGCCAAAATTGGACTAAGCGGATGGACCATTTGTACTATCGATTTAAATAAAAACTGCATGCATTTTTCTGAATTTTACGTGTGTTTTTTTGAAAACTTTCCTATAGCTCTTAAAAAATTACCCTTTAGTTATAGAATCAGAAAATCATATAACTGCATATGTTTAGGTGAAAACACACACATACATACATGTACGCTGGAGAACGAGTATTTGGAAAAGTTATTGCTTTTTACAAAATTATGAATTGTACTTTTTTTAATTTGACGCACCGAAATGCAAATAAGCCTGTGCGCTTGCATGTGGACCCTGCCAGCCTAGGCAGCAAGGCTAGCCACATTCACCACAAAGCAAAATAATTTCCCAAAAGTGTGTCAATTCAAACATTTATGATAAGAAAAATCAAAATATGTTGAAAAGCCACAGAAATTATGAGAAAAATAAATACAGTGCGCATATCATTAGACCATAAGTTATCTGAAGAATCCCACAGCCGCTATGTGCCGTCGAGCGATGCAACAATAAACACTCAAGCACAAAACTAAGGGGAAGTAGAGGCGCGCAAGAGCGCAGAAAAGGAACATGAAACCCAGCGTTGGTCATAACTTTGCAACAGCTTATGACTTCAATTAATCTGCGAATGCGCCTACGCAAACGCCGTACCGTACCGATGAACCGTTCAGCCAGCTTCATTGACTACTGCCACAACTGCTGCTCAGCTAGAGCAACAACGGCTCAACGGCTCATAGTATCTTCTACAGTTGAAATTGTCTTCGAAGCCCCAATGCGAGGAGTGGGCGCGGGTGAGCATCAGCGAGGAATGCGGTCGTTGGCGGCGTGGTGGAGTCAATTGGTGGGTGCGGGTGGTGTAGGTATGTGCCGAAGTTGGTGGTGCTCATGGTAAGCCAAGCACAATGCGATGCAACGATGCACTTTGCACAAAACAATTGACCCGCAACTGCAACTGCACACCAACAGCAACAGCAACAGAAACAGCAACAACAACACTGAGGGACGTGTATTCGAGTGGCGTGGCACCGGTCAACCATTCCCCGCGCAACTCGTCCACAACCAATCTTAGGAAAGGCGCAGCGCTTGTACGCAGCGCGCTGATGGACTATGGCCACCTCGGCCAAGCGAGCTCACAAGCTACGGCGCACGCACACAATGGAGGGTTTTACTCAATGCACGCCGTATATCTTTGATTTTTCTTATCGTCGTTTTTCATTTGGGGTTTTCGGTGTAGCAGACAATGAACGGTAAATGGCTTTTGGTATATATTTTTTTTTTGTTTTTTTGGCCATTTGGACAAATATAATGATCTTCATGATCATCATTGTAATTATTTCCGTATTATCGTAAAGTATCAAAACCAAATCGAGGACGAGCACCTACCCACCGTGCCCACAACCAACGTTTCATTCAGCTATTAAGAGCAGATTTTTTGATTCTCTCGAAGGCAAACGCACACACCAGCCCCATGTCCACAATGGAAGCTGCGGCTGGCCCATCTGGTTATTTGATGCAACCGCCGCTCCGCCGCCGCACACTTAATGGCACAGGAAAAGCCCTGATTCACACACCCACTCAGTGTGCGGCCGACTCACGTTTCTAGCTTTCGGCCGACAGAATGCTCATGCGAAACCTGTCTGTGCCATAGCCACTGCCTTCCATTCATGCCTTAGCCGGTGGTGTAATCGAATCCAACCAAAATGCATTCCCTAATTTGTTTCTAGTGCTTAGATGAGAATTTTTTTATTTTTATGCTGGGAAGTAAATAATTACTTTCATATATTGTATTTAGAATGTGTAAGTGTGCATGTCTGTATGTAAAAGCAAAAAGTGATTTAAATTACCCACAGAAATAACTTTACGACTCCACTACTGAAGACGGCTAAGCCTCGCTGTGAATGGTTTGCGACTGAGCAAATCGGGAATATTAGCTGACTAGTTTTGCTGAAGGGCTTTGCAAAGTCTGTTTGACATTCGAAATTTGTTGTACAATTTATTTTGATCAGATAACAACCACATTAACAATAATTGGAGCAACAGCACGCATACCAAGAACGACGCTTCCAAAGGGATATAATTAGGGAAGCAATTGCCACAAAACTTCCATGGCACCAGCACTGGCGCTGAAATCCTTACATTCATAGATACTGTGTGGATTGTAGATGTGGCAGCGGCAGCGACACTAAGCAACATCCGCTGAAGGCGCGAGTTAGATGACACACTGAGTGCCAGAGCTGTCGAGCATCTGAGCGCGACAAAAGGATAAAAGCCGGAAGTTAGGAATATGAGTAATAAAAGTCTCCAACCCGTTGCTCACGGCGGCCAAACAAACAAGTGTATGCAAATATTCCTGTGATGAGTTAAATGGCATGACATTAATGGAAATATGGCAGCCGGGATATGCAATAGTGTGCCGGTTTTATTGTTTTTCCGACACGCTCCCCAAACCAGCTGCCAAAGCACTCATGTGCCACACAAAACGGCGAAGAAATGTCGCAAGTGTGGGGGCGTTGTGGAGTTGGAGTCGTTTAGGGTAGGGGTGATATGTCAGTGGTGTCTCGCCGCACAACGCGAGCTTACATGGATATGCGTGAAGCATTGTCCTCGTATGTGTGGATGTGTGAATGTGTGCCAGGCGTGTTTAATTCACGAAAAATGATACTTTGAGGAGCAGAGTAAGGAGCCTTTGCATAAAGGATTTCTTCTTGACTGTCTTTGGCACGATTTGGTGTGGCAGGCACGCTGGGGGGGCACAAAATTATTAACCATTAAGTCATTTTATTGTTTCTGCAATACGCGCAACGAGTTGACATACGCTTAGCAGCATAATGAAAGTCAAATACTTGCGACACAACGACACGCCACACGGCGCAGCAGACGACAGTGCGCGGTTTGGTGGACGGATACAATTTAAATTCATTACATGTGTTGGAATGAATGCGTATTTCGGCCGATCGATGCGACGAGGCAAGTCAACACAGTTGGATCTGCGTGTGTACGCGGCGTATGTGGCATGCCACTTAAGACGCCTGCGATTATAAAATAAATATGTTGACGGGTATGTATGTATGGCTGCGTGTATCTAAAGTCATTGAGGAAAACCTATACATACATAACTAAGCGTGTATCTTTTTACAAGCGCGCAAATAATAACAAAGGCATCCATTCGGCACTAAAGTGCACAAGTGAGGAATATGCAAATTCACAGGGAAGGGGGCAAGTGTAAATAATTGAAATGTTTTGACTTTAAATTGAAAATTAATTAGTGTACACATGTTTATTTGCTGTTGGTTTGAATATGTTGATGGTGAAAGGCTATGCTCTTCGAAGTGCACATTTCAGGAATAACGAAAAGCTGGATAAGTAAAAATGAAATGACCCCAGTATCCTTGTGATGTGGCATGGGCTGATGCCTGGTTTTATAACGGCGGTTTTCAGTAACACCTTTTAGAAAACTCTCGCAATTTCTTTTTCCAGGATTCCCTGGTTAGGGTTCTTTTAACTGTCATAAAATATTCTTTAGCTTCAGCTTTAGCTGTTTGCTGCCCGGTTGAGATGTTTTCAAAAATTGTGGATTTGCTGCAAGCACTTTCTGAATCTTTATATGGGTTTGTAGGAATATATATATACATATATACTTTTTTTCAATTTCAAACGTTTATTAACAAAACATGGTTACAAATTTAATCTTCAAAATAATAGCCATCGCTAGCGGCACATTTTTCCCATCTCCCTGGCAATTTGTGTATGCCGCGCCAAGAAAATTGGCCGTCTTTGGCCGCAAACCAATCATCGAGCCATTGTTTGGCTTCTTCGTGAGAATTGAAGCGCTGCTCGGAAAGTGCGTGGCCCATCGATGCAAACAAATGATAATCGAAAGGCGCCAAATCTGGTGAGTAAGCCGCATGCACCAGCGGTTCCCAATCATACGTCTAGACCAATTCCCGGGTAGCTCTTGTTCGATGTGGTGGTGCATTGCCACATTGTCAGTTCATGCGGCACCCATCTTCCGACCTTTAAAATCATGCCCATGTCTTTCAAACGTTTGGAAATGGTTTTTTGGGTCACTCTGCTCTGCCATCATTTCTTGCGTTTGACCATCATCTTCATTCAACAATGCTTGCAGTTCGGCGTCCTCGAACTTTTTCGGTGGCCGGCCACGGTCCTCGTTCTCCACGCTAAAATCACCACTTCGGAATTTTTCGAACCACCTGAAGCACTGTGCTGTACTTAGAGCATGCCCACCATAAGCTTCTATAAGCATTTGATGAGCTTGAGAAGCCTTTTTCTTCAATTGATAACAGAAAATCAACAATGTCCGCAAATCGTAGTTTAAAGGCACGAAATTCGACATTTTTAAGAGCGACAAAAATGCATTGATGTATGAAACGTAACAAACAATGACCTGAATATTGTTGACAGATGGCAGACGAAAAAACAAGACAATTGGGAAGATTTAAAAATACTCCTAGCGACATCTATGGACTAATAGCTGAAAGTCTGATTTCATAAGTATATAGAAATTACGCTTAGGTAACGGTTAGAACCAAGATCCCAAACTTTAATCTCCCAAAATTAAATGGCGTTAGTCTTATGCTAACCCAACAGGCAAAATACTTAGGTGTCATCCTAGACCCCAAACTCAGCTGGAAGTCCAACGTAGAGTATAGGGTAAATAAAGCGAATATAGCACTTTACACGTGTAAGAGAAGGTTGAGTAAAAAATGGGGCTCCAACCAAAACTATCCAATTGGTCCTACACAGCCATTGTAAGGCCAATACTAACATACGCGGCACTAGTTTGGTGGCCTGCAATAGACAAGAAATACAACAAAACTAAGCTTAACAAGATACAAAGAACAGCATGTATCTTAACCACAGGAGCGCTAAGCACCAGTCCTACTGAAGCGCTCAATGTACTAACTCATCTATTACCATTAGACTTATATATAAAAACAATCGCTATTTGCAGCACGGTGAGACTCAGCGACATAGGAAACTAAACAACAAGATCGTACGATCACAGCAAGATCCTCCTACAGGGACCCTTGCTGCTCAAAAACAAATCAGACTACACAGTCCTCAACCTTAACTTCAAGAAAGACTTTACGGTACGTTTTCCAGCGAGTGCCCAATGGAGGATAAGAAAAGTGATTGGTACATTCGACGTTGAAATCTACACCGATGGTGTGGTGTGGGAGCTGGCTTCCATTCGGAGCCGCTCAACCTATTTCAGCGAGACTATGCCATCGTGTTCCAGGGAGAACTAATAGTAATCAGAGAAGCATGCAAGTCCCTAAAATACTATAAAGAAATTGGTGCAAAAGCAGCTATCTTTTCAGACAGTCAAACAGGTATTAAGGCCTTAGATTCCAATTCCATTTCATCCAAGTTAGTTTTACAGTACAGAAAGAAACTAGAGCTGCTTGGTCACTGGCTTTAAATTACTCTGATATGATTTCCCGGTCATAGAAATACACGGGGTAATGAGATGGCAGATGAGCTAGCAAGAAAAGGTTCGGGGCTAGACATAAAAGAGGCGGTGGCGGTTTCTACACCTTTTAACACAATAAAAACATCCATTGCCTTGCACTATGCTTTAGCCGAAAGAAGGTGGAAGCAAATAAATACGTATAGTACTACAAGAAAAACATGGCCGTCGTACAATATCCACAGGACGAACTATCTGTTAGAATGCTCTCGGCCAAACATTTCACGTATAACTGCAAACCTTACAGGTCACAAGAAAGTAGTCGATCACACAGCCAGACTTAACCTCCCTTTCAATCCCATCTGCAGAAGCTGTGAAGCGGAAGGGGTGAAAGAAAGTTTATTCCACTATCTATGCGAATGTCCAGGTCTAACTAAAGCAAGACTTCGCTCTTTCGGCAAGCCCTTCTTACATCAAATCAATGAAATCTCAGACGTAGAGATACAAAGTCTACTGTTATATGTAGATCTAACGATGAACTTGTAAAGTGTGGGAGTGTGTCGGAAATCTTGTAAGATTTAATAGATCCGCTTATATCTCCTCTTTTTAAGTCGGAGTCGCCATTCCTGTACGTTTAGGCCAGAGTTTTGCCCATCCAGGAGGTTGAGGATGTCCTCTGTAGATGTGCTGTTTAGCTCCGGGAAGTGGCAAGTGAAGATCAAAGGCCATGGTATGTCCTCTTCCAAGACAATCTTTACTTGCGCATCCTTCCATGGTTTTAGTTTAAGCACTGCTGCCTTTAACCAGTTGGTTGTTTCTTCATTGCTACATGAACCAACTATGTATCCTGGACGGAAGGTGCAGCTGTTAAAGATTGGCTTAGCATCGCCAGTCTGCCTTTTCCTTATGGTGTCCAGGGTGACTTGTTTAATGGCCTTTAATTTTTTTGTGGGCCATATCGTTGCCGGATAGTGAGGTGGTATGATACCCAGCTTAGTGCTGCATGCAGCATCCTTGTAGAACATTTTTGCCGTCCCCTCTTTCACCGCTGGGTTAGACACTGCTGCCTTTGCCCCTTCGGCTTCGGTTGGGACAGTTGTTCTTTTCACTAAGTTAGCTCTTTTGAGAGAGCTTTGCTTAAGTGTTGTGCTGCGTCAGCGTTTTAAGGTTCATTTCCTGCTGAGCAATTGTCTCGCTTCCTCCGTTTGGCCCTAAGCCCATTTTGTCTACTTCCATCTCGCTTTGTGCGCTGGCAGAGGTCGGGCATACACTGCCTTTTGTTGCCTGCGGCAATTGTTGTGCTCGACAAAGACAGCCGAAAGGTCATCGCTGACCTGATTTGTAGAAGGCATTGCTGCATTTTCTTTGTTTTGTTTGTATACTTGTGTCTCATCCATATGTGAGCCCCACGAGTGGGAATGTAAGTCGATCCGCAACAGTGCCCCGGTGTTGAGGTAAGGCTAATTAGAAGCAGAGGGCGCACAGTATCTGCTGGTCGCCGTTAAAAGACACACTGACGTAGTGTGTCTTACATCACTTAGGCACGGTACGAATAACACCTGTGATTACGGGTTTTTTCGAGTTTGCCTCTATAGATCCGCCATTTTCAGTCAAAAGCAGGGGCAGCTCATGTAGGCGTGGAATATTACCACAATGGTCGGTCTTTAGGCTTTAGGCAATTACTGCCATTCGCCTCTACCATTAGAAACAAAACACATTTCACCCCCCATCTGCTGATGATGCATCCAATATCAGATTAATTGAAACGTGCAAAGGTCCAAAAATCTTACGCAGAATCTTTCTTTGAAACACTCCAAGTGACGGCTCAACGGATATTATCATCGTTCAAGCATTTGCGCCATGCGATGCGTGATGAGAGCCTTATAGAGAATTAGTTTTGTTCGTCAAGAGAGAACTTTACTACTCAATTGTCTACTTAGTCCAAAGTAGCACTTGTTTGCAAGAGCGATTCTACGTTGAATTTCCAGGCTGACATTGTTATCGGTGTTAAAAGACTTCGTTTACTTAGGAACTAATATAGAATAAACGAAGTCTTTTACAACCTCGAAATCCTAACTGCCAACAATGACGTGGGTACCGATACACGAATGCGCCGACTATTTGATGTCAGGAGGTACTTCGTTTTGTCCTCATTTACCACCAGACCCACTCGCTTTGCCTCTTTAACCAGTTTGGAAACGGCAGAACTAACAGCGCGGTTGTTAAGACCGATGATGCCAATATCATCGATTTACGTCAACAATTGTGCGCTCTTTTAAAAAATTGTGCCTGAGTGACTAAGTTCTACGGCTCGTACGATCCTTCTGATCTGAGTCTTTGTTGGTGTTTTCGCTTTCTCACGTTGACTCGCTTCCCGAACGGGTGTTCGGAAGCTACCCAGAGGATATTTGGGCTAATCCCGGAAATTGTGAGCTGCTTGAACCGTATTTAGAAAAATCGTCCTGGCCACTCTTAAGTGAATGGCGGTCAGTAACTTTCCCCTCTTGCGTGTACTTCTACATATGGAACTATAGGTATCCTCCATCCCATAAGTAATTTGGCTACCCTGCAATGCAATTAAGAAGTAAGTTAATAAATGAACCTTCTTGAAAGCTGGAAATCGCAAATTGCCAAATCGTATATAAGTTTAGCCCAAGATACCAGCACCTAAATATAGAAGCATGTGAATATTTTCTGCTCATGCGCAAATAGTTTTTGGCATGATTATTAAAAATTTTGTATGATTTGCATACCTTTGCTTCCCATCGGAAAATAGTTCGTATCGTATCCTTCCACTGGCTGCAAAAGGCTGCAGGTGTTCAAATTACTCCAAAAAATTAGCTGCGCTACAAAAAAGAAAAACCGAAGATTAGCCTTGGAAAATCCTGACCAGGTGAGCTCGCAAATCTTCCAAGTGGAAAGTAGTGCATTGTTTGCAGCTGCAATCACTCACTTGCAACATTCACATATGCAACATTAAAAGTACTTGAAGGCGCAAAAGCATGAGTCGTCCACAACAACAACAAATAGTCTATGCACATTTACCAATGAAAAAGGAAGACGTAAATGCAGAATGCATTTGGGAAAATGGGATTATTTTTGCCAGAGTTCATAGTTGAGGAACGTGCCGCACAGCCGCGTTTTCGGACTCACCAACTTGCGGCATTTTAACTGAGACAACAAATCATAAAAGTTGTGCGCTTTGGCAGCAACAAGCAAGCGAAGTTCAGTGGTGCGCAGCTTCTTTCTGCACCTCCTCACCAAAAGATGAAAGAGTTGTGTGGCAGTGGCAAAGCCAGTAGCTTCCAGCACGTCGTCCAGCGTCTGCCCCAAAATTGCTAAGGCAGTCATCAATGCGCATGCGCACATTTCGCTATTGACATTTGTGCCTCTGCGTCAGCGCGCATGCTCACGCGAACGCGCGCGAATATCATTGATGATTGGGCGCAGTCTACTAAAATTGCGCGCACACACACACACGCCATGTACAAACATATGTGCACATATGGCTTACAGAAATACATGAGTAACGTAGGCTTTGACATTTTGAACTCACGCGTCATTGAAAAAATTGGTGGCGTACTCGTACGGGTTAGTATATTTCGCTTATTATTGGCGTTTTTTTTTATTGGAATTTGTATGTACCTGTTGCGGTCTGTATGTACGGAGGTATTAATGCAAAAACAGTTTATTGCTATTACTTCGTATCAGTAAAAATGTTTATGCGATATTATCGCGCAATAAAAGCAAATAAATGAGTAAACATTTAAATAAAATTACACAGAAATACATTGTAAGTATGGATGTATGTATGTATGAATGTGTAACTTGTTAATGAAAATGATGAGCTTCAATTGTTTAAGAATTTATTTCTTTTTTATGTCGTTAGCAGCTGTAAGCCAATTAATTTTTCTTAATACTTCCATTAGACCTCGGCCGTCCTAACGTGCGAATTTCCGCATGCAATCCAGTCCCAAAATCAAAAGCAAAGTCAGCAGCATTCCGAAAAATCTCAAGTTCGCGCATCAACCGAGCTCCCACACTACATAAATACTGCTGAACCAGATAATTTTCCATCAAACGCGCTCTATGGCAACGGACGTAGGTATCTCTTTCATGGGCCGTTCTTCGCAGCGGCGCGTGCGCCTATATATCAAACGCTCAGAGGAGTACTTATGCGTGCATGGGTGGCCACAAATCACCGGCGCACCGTAAAGTGTCAGTGGTGTGGTGGCAGCCCCTCAAAAATGTCCGACTATGCGAAAGGTTACCACCGCCATTGGCCGCCCCAGCGACACTAACACCTACAGCAATAACAACAGCAACACTAACACGAACATTGGCTATGACAGCGACAACGCCAACGACACGACATCGAGGCGTCCAGCAGCAAGCCAAGGAAATTGGCAGTTGCTTCTATCAGCCATACAAACACATACACATACATATAAGTATGTATATTCGCATAAAAGTCAACGGACAGCATATAAAAAATTGCCAATAGAATTGCGTATGACCTAAAAGCATTTCCAGCCGGAGCGGAACGAGCGGCAGTGGAGAAGCTATAGGAGGTAGCAGCAGCGGTGGTGGCGATCACGGCGTATTTTATGGCCACTATGCGCAAAAACGTTAAAATGATAAATTGTTGAACGTTGGCAGTTCGAAGTTGTCGATATTTTTTCTGTGCCGTCGCCTTTGTCGTCGGTGCGGTGTGTTTATTGTTGCTATTAGCTTTGAGTACATTCTAAACGTTCTGCCTGTGCTACGAATGCTCCTGCTGCTGCTGGCGCACAGCCTGCCCGAATCGCGGGGGTTGGTGTGTCGTTTTTGACCGACTGCTGCTATCGGTGGATGGGCTGTTGCACAAACTTTATGCTGCCTCAACTCTGCACAGCGACTCGTGGCAGTGCCTTGCGGCGCGTCGAAAGCATTAGATGCACAATTTGTTTTGAAAGGCGCTTGAAGCGCCACTTTGGTGGCGGCTGTCTGACACCAGTCAGTGGCCAAGTGAAGACCTGTTGTGGCGGACACTGGCGCTGTTGTCTTCTAAGTCCATATGTCGCTGTATCGATGTGTCGATGTCGTTGCATAAAGCTGTGCTTTTGTTGTGCCTACGATGCTGTAGTTTCGTGTATCTATTCACAGGTTTTCGTGTTAATTGAAAATTGCTTGCTAATGTTGCTTATCTGCTTATCGCTGTCCGCATGCAGTTGCACGCAATGACTTCAACAACACCACCACCAACAACAACAACAACAACAGGATCAACAAGGCGCACCGTGGCAGTCACAAGCTAACAGCTAATAGCAACGGCAGCAACTCTACCAACTGCCATTTAAGCAGCAGCTCAGCAATATTCCTTAAACTGCCGTCGCTTGCTACCAACACCCCCTCAGCGGCCTTCCCGTTTGCCCGTGCGCCGGCCAAGCGCACAACAGTGACTGAGTGTCCACGTCCGTACCACACCTCCGGCCAAATCAATTACCAACAGGTACATGCGCGTAGATTTTGTCAACTACACGTACAACGCTAATGCCTGAATGTGTGTGTGCGTGTGTATGCGCAAGTATGCGTGTGGCTGCTGCTATTTTATTATTCATTATATTCGTCGACAACATTCAAGCTTGAAACGCACTTAAAATTATCACCATTGACACTGATTTTTTAGACTGTTCTCTAGCCCCGCTCCCCGTTCCGCATTGTAAGCCTTTGTTGCATGCTTGTAATTGGGTATTATCCGGCTTTCAGTCACTTTATCAGTTGACAATATTTTCTAAATTGCTCACTTGGTTGCTGCGAGAAAAACATTTTGTAACGAGTGATGGATAAGACTTGTCCAACATGGGGCCATAAAAATGTAATCTCAAAAGTCTTGTATTGTTTGTAATTCGTGAATTTTCCGTGATATTTTTAAGCCGTACATACATTAGTATGTAGATACGTGGCATATATTCGGTCATCAGACAAAGTCCGTCACTAATGATGGAACTCCTGCTAAAGTTTAGAGGCCTTAAGTGGCCAAAGAAACTCAATTTATTATTAGCAAACTAGATTTAGTATTTCTGGCAAATTTCCAAAATTAATAAAAATGAACAAAAAACTGCTTTAGTGTCCCCCACTTCTCCGTCTAACCGTCAAAATTTTGTTTTTATTTTTATTTTATTTTATTTTATTTTATTTTATTTTATTTTATTTTATTTTATTTTATTTTATTTTATTTTATTTTATTTTATTTTATTTTGTTTTATTTTATATTATTTTATTTTATTTTATTTTATTTTATTTTATTTTATTTTATTTTATTTTATTTTATTTTATTTTATTTTATTTTATTTTATTTTATTTTATTTTATTTTATTTTATTTTATTTTATTTTATTTTATTTTATTTTATTACATTTTATTTTATTTTACTTTATTTTATTTTATTTTATTTTATTTTATTTTATTTTATTTTATTTTATTTTATTTTATTTTATTTTATTTTATTTTATTTTATTTTATTTTATTTTATTTTATTTTATTTTATTTTATTTTATTTTATTTTATTTTATTTTATTTTATTTTATTTTATTTTATTTTATTTTATTTTATTTTATTTTATTTTATTTTATTTTATTTTATTTTATTTTATTTTATTTTATTTTATTTTATTTTATTACATTTTATTTTATTTTACTTTATTTTATTTTATTTTATTTTATTTTATTTTATTTTATTTTATTTTATTTTATTTTATTTTATTTTATTTTATTTTATTTTATTTTATTTTATTTTATTTTATTTTATTTTATTTTATTTTATTTTATTTTATTTTATTTTATTTTATTTTATTTTATTTTATTTTATTTTATTTTATTTTATTTTATTTTATTTTATTTTATTTTATTTTATTTTATTTTATTTTATTTTATTTTGTTTTATTTTATATTATTTTATTTTATTTTATTTTATTTTATTTTATTTTATTTTATTACATTTTATTTTATTTTACTTTATTTTATTTTATTTTATTTTATTTTATTTTATTTTATTTTATTTTATTTTATTTTATTTTATTTTATTTTATTTTATTTTATTTTACTTTATTTTATTTTATTTTATTTTATTTTATTTTATTTTATTTTATTTTATTTTATTTTATTTTATTTTATTTTATTTTATTTTATTTTATTTTATTTTATTTTATTTTATTTTATTTTATTTTATTTTATTTTATTTTATTTTGTTTTATTTGAGCTTAATCCATCTCGGCTATTGCCGGAGATTACACATCCCGGATAAAATTTTCAAGGGATTGTGCTCTGGTGGAGCGTAGTCCAAGTTCTACGCCCATGCGATTGCTATTGCTTAAATATTTAAAAATCTACGAACTATTGCACATGTGTCCAGTATGGTCGACTTCTGCATGTCTTCTAAGAGGTGTTGGCAGTCATACTTCTTCAAGTTTTTTATTAAATGCTTAGGCACTAATCCAGTGGAAGATATAATTATTGGTATTATATTCACTTCCCTCGCTTTGTACATCCGTTTAAGTTCTATGGCCAGAGCTGCATACTTCGATACTTTGGTGGAGTATGTGCTTTGGATGTTGCGATTAAGGGGCACCGCTATATCGATTACTTCGATCGTTTTATTTGTCTTGTCGAACAAGATAATGTCAGGTTTGTTGGCAGCTGCTGTTTGATCTGTGGATATAAATCTGTCCCAGTACAGTTTAAAATTTGCATTTTCGATTATTGCCTTTGGCAATGTATGTAAGAGACCGTGTTTGATCGCGAGTTGTTGGTGGAGGATCTTTGCTATATTGTTATGTCTCATGACATATTCACGGGGGGCAAGTACGCTACATCCAGCAATTATATGGTCGATTGTTTCACCGTAAATGCCGCACCTTCGGCATCTATCTTCTATTGCCTCGCCATGTATCGACCTTCGGAAATTCCTTGTTGGAATAACTCGGTCTTGGATAGCGATTGCGAAACCTTCTGTTTCAGAAAATAGTTTTCCTCTTTTCAACCATAAATTGGATGACTGTGCGTCTATCCATTCCATTTCGAGATCATGCGGATGGGCACCGTGTATTGTTTTTGCCTTCCATGCTGCGATCATTTCTGCTGGGGATTTAACCCCCTCAGGTACTGGGATATTCTGCTCCATCAGACTTAGCGGGGTAAAGCCATTATCTGCCATAGCGATAGCTTTAAATAGATGGGACTCGCTGCTTAGAAAATATGTACGTAACTTCAAAGTTTGCGAAAAGTGTAGGCGCGCTATATTAATGATTCCTCTCCCACCAACGTTTCGAGGAAGCGATATTCTTTCCACAGCGCTTTGAGGGTAATGGCTTTGGAACTTTGTGAAAGTGGTGCGTATCAGCGTTTCAATCCGAAGGATGTCTGTCTGAGACCATTTTATTACTCCAAATGAGTATGTCAAAAGAGGTATGGCCCAGGTATTGATTGCCTTGCATTTATTTCCACTGTTCAGACTAGTTTTTAATATAGCTTTCAGTCGTGCCTCAAATTTTTTAATGAGGTTTTGCTTTACTAGCGTGTGGTTGATTCCTTTAAGTTGCAGAAATCCTAAATATTTATAAGATTCGCTGCTATGCAAGTTGTCTATAATCGTATTTTGGTCTACTGCGTAGTTTTCTTCGGATTCATCAAGCTGACCTCTAATCAAATGTATTATTTTGCACTTATCTGGTCCAAATTCCATTCCCACGTCATCGCTAAAAGCTTTAGTGGCATCTATCAGCTCATATAGCTTATGCTTTTTGTTTGCGTACAGTTTCAAGTCGTCAACAAACAGAAGATGGTTGAACGTGTGCTCTCTTACTTCAGTTTTGAGTATAAAGCCATTTTGTTTAAGTGTGAGAAGCCTGCTAAGTGGATTGAGACCAATGCAGAACCATAACGGGCTTAAGGCATCCCCTTGGAATATACCACGTTTGATTGAAATCTGTTTCGAAACAGTTCCATTTAGAACCAGTTTTGTATTCCACTTGCTCATTAAGCGGCCCAAGAGGGCAACAGTGGCAGCATCGATTTTGTATATTCTTAATATCTCTAATAGGTAATCATGCGGCATTGAATCAAAAGCTTTTTTGTAGTCAATAAATGCGACGCTTAAATTCCGCCTTCTTCTCAGAGCTACTCCTGTGATAACAGTGTCTATAATAAGCTGATCTTTACAGCCCATTGTGCGCTTCCTGCAACCTTTCTGTTCTTCACATAAAATGCTGTTACTTTCACAGTGTTCATATATTCGGTTAGCGATAATTTTCGTCAAGAGTTTGTATGTCGTGCTCAAGCAAGTAATTGGGCGGTATTTTGCTGGATCAGCAGATGGTGCGTCCTTTGGAAGAAGATAAGTTACCCCGGCAGTGAGAAATTCTGGGATAGCAGCTATATTTTTCAGTAGCTCGTTGTAGCATCTTGCGAGTGCTTCGTGCATTACTGAGAGCTTTTTAAGCCATATGTTGTGTAGCTGGTCTAGGCCAGGGGATTTCCAGTTAGCTGAAGTACATATATTATTCTTTATTTCTTCTGCTTTTATGTCGTAGAAGTGCATTGGTGCAACGTTATCCGCTTTTTCTTTTTCTTTGGCTAACCAATTCGCATCAGCATTGAAGAGTTTTGCTTGTGCCCATATTTTCTCCCAAAACTGCTCTAACTCTTGTTGTTGTGGATATAATGTCTGAGATTCTGCATTGCTGTTTTGTTGCAGATTTCTATAAAAGCTTTTTTGATTTTTGTGGAAAAGCTGGTTTTCCTTCCGCCTCTGATTACTTTTGAGGTATCTTCTTAATCGCTTTGAGTAAGCGGCGAGTTGCTGTACTTTCCTATCAATTATCTCTGATAATTGGTCAAGACCCACAGTCTGAGGCTTAAGCGGCGCGATGATACTAGATACATGCCTTAACAACCTTTTAGATTTAGCCCCATTTTTAAATGAAGTAAGCCTCCCTATAGATTCTCTTAGACCGGCAATTCGTGTTTCGAGTCTTCTTTGCCACCTGGGGACTACTGGCGTTTTTTGCGTTGTTTTATTTTTAAATGTCTGTACCTTTGGGTGCTTCCCCAGTAATCGTACAGTAGTAAGAGCAGAAACATAAAAGAGAGTGTTAACATATTCCAAGTTGGTGCTATTGGCGACATATGCTGGCAGAATTTTCGAGTTAAGTGTTTTAACCACTTCGTTTAATTTTTCCGATTCGCCTAATCGGGGTATCCTTGGTCTTAGCAAAGGATCCATACCTTCATAATTCGCCAGATAATTAAGAAAAATATCTTTCACCTCCCGTTCTTCATTAGTTTCTGGACCATCGCTTTCAATACTTTCATAGATCAAGTTAAGTTCAGGTTGTACGTTGGTAAATTCCGCTAAATCTTCAGGCTGTGGGTTGCGTGCCTCGGTTATCTCTGGTGTTATTTCTTCTTCGCTTCCTTCCACTCCTCGTAGCTCGTTGCGTATTGCACTTTTAATTTCCTCTTGCTTTTCTTTTCTTACATATTCGTGTTGGAAGATTGCTTTTTTTCTTGTAGCAAGGCTATTTTCGGTTAGCTTCCCATTCAGATGTCTATATCTTCTTAGAAACAGGTCTAGCATTCTCTCACGATAGGTCGTCATGTGCTCCGGTTCTTCACAATTTGTGGAAATGTAGTAGCAGCGCAGGACATATTCATTCATTTCCGTTGTCCATTGAATACGCTGTCTAACACGGCCTGCTCTTGTGGTCCCAAGATTAACTTGAGAAACACTTGTCGCAGTGTTGGGGTTTTCGTGTTGTTGTTGTTGTACCACTGGCGACTCCGCTATCTGATGCCGATGAGCAGAGCCCTCGCCGGCAGCCGTGGCTTCTGCCGACACTTGAGCGAATATCCTCGCTCGGCTGCAATCATTAGATTCCTCTATAATGCGGCTCTCCGTTTTTCGAAACGGGTAATTGCATTTTAAACCTTCTGCCAGGTGGTTTACAGATTTCCTTCTGGGTTAACTGTGTCCTTCAGACATGCATTCACACAGCCGGCATGTTAGGCATTTTAGCGGTATGTTTTCTTCTTCGCTGAAACTTCGGAGCCGTGGAGTCGTTACTTCCAGCACCCCTCGGTGAGGGATGTCCGTGCGGGGTCGTGACTAGGGGCCGCGGGGTTGTCATGCCCGTCAACTCTCTAATGAGAGATGCCCTTGCGGGCAATTTTATTTTATTTTATTTTATTTTATTTTATTTTATTTTATTTTATTTTATTTTATTTGAGCTTAATCCATCTCGGCTATTGCCGGAGATTACACATCCCGGATAAAATTTTCAAGGGATTGTGCTCTGGTGGAGCGTAGTCCAAGTTCTACGCCCATGCGATTGCTATTGCTTAAATATTTAAAAATCTACGAACTATTGCACATGTGTCCAGTATGGTCGACTTCTGCATGTCTTCTAAGAGGTGTTGGCAGTCATACTTCTTCAAGTTTTTTATTAAATGCTTAGGCACTAATCCAGTGGAAGATATAATTATTGGTATTATATTCACTTCCCTCGCTTTGTACATCCGTTTAAGTTCTATGGCCAGAGCTGCATACTTCGATACTTTGGTGGAGTATGTGCTTTGGATGTTGCGATTAAGGGGCACCGCTATATCGATTACTTCGATCGTTTTATTTGTCTTGTCGAACAAGATAATGTCAGGTTTGTTGGCAGCTGCTGTTTGATCTGTGGATATAAATCTGTCCCAGTACAGTTTAAAATTTGCATTTTCGATTATTGCCTTTGGTTCATATTTAAAATACAAGACTTCTGCTTGTAAGAGACCGTGTTTGATCGCGAGTTGTTGGTGGAGGATCTTTGCTATATTGTTATGTCTCATGACATATTCACGGGGGGCAAGTACGCTACATCCAGCAATTATATGGTCGATTGTTTCACCGTAAATGCCGCACCTTCGGCATCTATCTTCTATTGCCTCGCCATGTATCGACCTTCGGAAATTCCTTGTTGGAATAACTCGGTCTTGGATAGCGATTGCGAAACCTTCTGTTTCAGAAAATAGTTTTCCTCTTTTCAACCATAAATTGGATGACTGTGCGTCTATCCATTCCATTTCGAGATCATGCGGATGGGCACCGTGTATTGTTTTTGCCTTCCATGCTGCGATCATTTCTGCTGGGGATTTAACCCCCTCAGGTACTGGGATATTCTGCTCCATCAGACTTAGCGGGGTAAAGCCATTATCTGCCATAGCGATAGCTTTAAATAGATGGGACTCGCTGCTTAGAAAATATGTACGTAACTTCAAAGTTTGCGAAAAGTGTAGGCGCGCTATATTAATGATTCCTCTCCCACCAACGTTTCGAGGAAGCGATATTCTTTCCACAGCGCTTTGAGGGTAATGGCTTTGGAACTTTGTGAAAGTGGTGCGTATCAGCGTTTCAATCCGAAGGATGTCTGTCTGAGACCATTTTATTACTCCAAACGAGTATGTCAAAAGAGGTATGGCCCAGGTATTGATTGCCTTGCATTTATTTCCACTGTTCAGACTAGTTTTTAATATAGCTTTCAGTCGTGCCTCAAATTTTTTAATGAGGTTTTGCTTTACTAGCGTGTGGTTGATTCCTTTAAGTTGCAGAAATCCTAAATATTTATAAGATTCGCTGCTATGCAAGTTGTCTATAATCGTATTTTGGTCTACTGCGTAGTTTTCTTCGGATTCATCAAGCTGACCTCTAATCAAATGTATTATTTTGCACTTATCTGGTCCAAATTCCATTCCCACGTCATCGCTAAAAGCTTTAGTGGCATCTATCAGCTCATATAGCTTATGCTTTTTGTTTGCGTACAGTTTCAAGTCGTCAACAAACAGAAGATGGTTGAACGTGTGCTCTCTTACTTCAGTTTTGAGTATAAAGCCATTTTGTTTAAGTGTGAGAAGCCTGCTAAGTGGATTGAGACCAATGCAGAACCATAACGGGCTTAAGGCATCCCCTTGGAATATACCACGTTTGATTGAAATCTGTTTCGAAACAGTTCCATTTAGAACCAGTTTTGTATTCCACTTGCTCATTAAGCGGCCCAAGAGGGCAACAGTGGCAGCATCGATTTTGTATATTCTTAATATCTCTAATAGGTAATCATGCGGCATTGAATCAAAAGCTTTTTTGTAGTCAATAAATGCGACGCTTAAATTCCGCCTTCTTCTCAGAGCTACTCCTGTGATAACAGTGTCTATAATAAGCTGATCTTTACAGCCCATTGTGCGCTTCCTGCAACCTTTCTGTTCTTCACATAAAATGCTGTTACTTTCACAGTGTTCATATATTCGGTTAGCGATAATTTTCGTCAAGAGTTTGTATGTCGTGCTCAAGCAAGTAATTGGGCGGTATTTTGCTGGATCAGCAGATGGTGCGTCCTTTGGAAGAAGATAAGTTACTCCGGCAGTGAGAAATTCTGGGATAGCAGCTATATTTTTCAGTAGCTCGTTGTAGCATCTTGCGAGTGCTTCGTGCATTACTGAGAGCTTTTTAAGCCATATGTTGTGTAGCTGGTCTAGGCCAGGGGATTTCCAGTTAGCTGAAGTACATATATTATTCTTTATTTCTTCTGCTTTTATGTCGTAGAAGTGCATTGGTGCAACGTTATCCGCTTTTTCTTTTTCTTTGGCTAACCAATTCGCATCAGCATTGAAGAGTTTTGCTTGTGCCCATATTTTCTCCCAAAACTGCTCTAACTCTTGTTGTTGTGGATATAATGTCTGAGATTCTGCATTGCTGTTTTGTTGCAGATTTCTATAAAAGCTTTTTTGATTTTTGTGGAAAAGCTGGTTTTCCTTCCGCCTCTGATTACTTTTGAGGTATCTTCTTAATCGCTTTGAGTAAGCGGCGAGTTGCTGTACTTTCCTATCAATTATCTCTGATAATTGGTCAAGACCCACAGTCTGAGGCTTAAGCGGCGCGATGATACTAGATACATGCCTTAACAACCTTTTAGATTTAGCCCCATTTTTAAATGAAGTGAGCCTCCCTATAGATTCTCTTAGACCGGCAATTCGTGTTTCGAGTCTTCTTTGCCACCTGGGGACTACTGGCGTTTTTTGCGTTGTTTTATTTTTAAATGTCTGTACCTTTGGGTGCTTCCCCAGTAATCGTACAGTAGTAAGAGCAGAAACATAAAAGAGAGTGTTAACATATTCCAAGTTGGTGCTATTGGCGACATATGCTGGCAGAATTTTCGAGTTAAGTGTTTTAACCACTTCGTTTAATTTTTCCGATTCGCCTAATCGGGGTATCCTTGGTCTTAGCAAAGGATCCATACCTTCATAATTCGCCAGATAATTAAGGAAAATATCTTTCACCTCCCGTTCTTCATTAGTTTCTGGACCATCGCTTTCAATACTTTCATAGATCAAGTTAAGTTCAGGTTGTACGTTGGTAAATTCCGCTAAATCTTCAGGCTGTGGGTTGCGTGCCTCGGTTATCTCTGGTGTTATTTCTTCTTCGCTTCCTTCCACTCCTCGTAGCTCGTTGCGTATTGCACTTTTAATTTCCTCTTGCTTTTCTTTTCTTACATATTCGTGTTGGAAGATTGCTTTTTTTCTTGTAGCAAGGCTATTTTCAGTTAGCTTCCCATTCAGATGTCTATATCTTCTTAGAAACAGGTCTAGCATTCTCTCACGATAGGTCGTCATGTGCTCCGGTTCTTCACAATTTGTGGAAATGTAGTAGCAGCGCAGGACATATTCATTCATTTCCGTTGTCCATTGAATACGCTGTCTAACACGGCCTGCTCTTGTGGTCCCAAGATTAACTTGAGAAACACTTGTCGCAGTGTTGGGGTTTTCGTGTTGTTGTTGTTGTACCACTGGCGACTCCGCTATCTGATGCCGATGAGCAGAGCCCTCGCCGGCAGCCGTGGCTTCTGCCGACACTTGAGCGAATATCCTCGCTCGGCTGCAATCATTAGATTCCTCTATAATGCGGCTCTCCGTTTTTCGAAACGGGTAATTGCATTTTAAACCTTCTGCCAGGTGGTTTACAGATTTCCTTCTGGGTTAACTGTGTCCTTCAGACATGCATTCACACAGCCGGCATGTTAGGCATTTTAGCGGTATGTTTTCTTCTTCGCTGAAACTTCGGAGCCGTGGAGTCGTTACTTCCAGCACCCCTCGGTGAGGGATGTCCGTGCGGGGTCGTGACTAGGGGCCGCGGGGTTGTCATGCCCGTCAACTCTCTAATGAGAGATGCCCTTGCGGGCAAATTATTTTATTTTATTTTATTTTATTTTATTTTGTTTTATTTTATATTATTTTATTTTATTTTATTTTAATGAGGTTTTGCTTTACTAGCGTGTGGTTGATTCCTTTAAGTTGCAGAAATCCTAAATATTTATAAGATTCGCTGCTATGCAAGTTGTCTATAATAATATTTTGATCTACTGCGTAGTTTTCTTCGGTTTCATCAAGCTGACCTCTAATTAGATGTATTATTTTGCACTTATCTGTCCCAAATTCCATTCCTACGTCATCACTGAAAGCTTTAGTGACATCTATCAGCTCATGAAGCTTATGCTTTTTATTTGCGTAAAGTTTCAAGTCATCAACAAATAGAAGATGGTTGAACGTATGCTCTCTTATTTCTGTTTTGAGTGTAAAGCCGTTTTGCTTATGTGTAAGAAGCCTGCTAAGCGGGTTGAGGCCAATGCAGAACCATAGGGGGCTTAAGGCATCCCCTTGGAATATTCCACGTTTGATTGAAATTAGTTTTGAAACAGTTCCATTTAAAACCAGTTTAGTATTCCACTTGCTCATTATGCGACCCAAGAGGGCAACAGTGGCAGCATCGATTTTGTAAATTCTTAATATTTCTAATAGGTAATCATGCGGCATTGAATCAAAAGCTTTTTTGTAGTCAATAAAAGCAACGCTTAAGTTCCGCCTTCTTCTCAGAGCTACTCCTGCGATTACAGTGTCTATAATAAGCTGATCTTTACAGCCCATTGTGCGCTTCCTGCAACCTTTCTGTTCTTCACATAAAATGCCATTAATTTCACAATGTTCATATATTCGATTAGCAATAATTTTTGTCAAGAGCTTGTTTGTGGTACTTAAGCAAGTAATTGGGCGATATTTTGCTGGATCAGCAGATGGTGCGTCCTTTGGGAGGAGATAGGTCACTCCGGCTGTAAGTAATTCTGGGATGACAGCTGTATTTTTCAACAGCTCGTTGTAGCATCTTGCGAGTGCTTCATGTATTACTGAAAGCTTTTTAAGCCAGATGTTGTGTAGCTGATCTAGGCCAGGGGATTTCCAGTTAGCTGTAGTACATATACTAATCTTTATTTCCTCTGCTGTAATGTCGTAGAAGTGCATTGGTGCAACGTTATCCGCTTTTTCTTTTTCTTTGGCTAACCAATTCGCATCAGCATTGAAGAGTTTTGCTTGTGCCCATATTTTCTCCCAAAACTGCTCTAAATCTTGTTGTTGTGGGTATAATGTCTGAGGTTCTGCATTGCTGTTTTGTTGCAGATTTCTATAAAAGCTCTTTTGATTTTTGTGGAAAAGCTGGTTTTCCTTCCGTCTTTGATTACTTTTGAGGTATCTTCTTAATCCTTTTGAGTAAGCGGCGAGTTGCTGTACTTTCCTAACAATTATCTCCGATAATTGGTCAAGACCTACAGTCTGAGGTTTAAGCGGCGCGATGATTCTAGATACATTTCTGGGCAACCGTTTAGATCTAGCCCCATTTTTAAATGAAGTAAGCTTCCCTAAAGATTCTCTTAGACCGGCAATTCGTGTTTCGAGTCTTCTTTGCCACTTGGGAACTACTGGCGTTTTTTGCGTTGTTGTATTTTTAAATGTCTGTACCTTTGGGTGCTTCCCCAATAATCGTACAGTAGTAAGAGCAGTAACATAAAAGAGAGTGTTAACATATTCCAAGTTGGTGCTATTGGCGACATATGCTGGCAGAATTTTCGAGTTAAGGGTTTTTACCACTTCGTTTAACTTTTCCGATTCGCCTAATCGAGGTACCCTTGGTCTTTGTAAAGGATCCATACCTTCATAATTCGCCAGATAATTATGGAAAATGTCTTTCACCTCCCGTTCTTCATTAGTTTCTGGACTATCGCTTTCAGTACTTTCATAAATCAAATTTATTTCAGGTCGTAAGTTGGTAAATTCCGCTAAATTTTCAGGCTGTGGGTTGCGTGCCTCGGTTATATCTGGTATTATTTCTTCATCTCTTCTTTCCACTCCTCGTAGCTCGTTGCGTATTACACTTTTAATTTCCTCTTGCTTTTCTTTTCTTACATATTCGTGTTGGAAGATTGCTTTTTTTCTTGTAGCAAGGCTATTTTCGGTAAGCTTCCCATTCAGATGTCTGTATCTTCTTAGAAATAGGTCTAGCATTCTCTCACGATAGGTCGTCATGTGCTCCGGTTCTTCACAATTTGTGGAGATGTAGTAGCAGCGCAGGACATATTCATTCATTTCCGTTGTCCATTGAATACGCTGTCTAACACGGCCTGCTCTTGTGGTCCCAAGATTAACTTGGGAAACACTTGTCGCAGTGTTGGGGTTTTCGTGTTGTTGGGCCACTGGCGACTCCGCTATCTGATGTCGATGAGCAGAGCCCTCGCCGGCAGCCGTGGCTTCTGCCGACACTTGAGCGAATATCCTCGCTCGGCTGCAAGCGTTTTTCGAAACGGGTACTTGCATTTTAAACCTTCTGCCAGGTGGTTTACAGATTTCCTTCTGGGTTAACTGTGTCCTTCAGACATGCATTCACACAGCCGGCATGTTAGGCATTTTAGCGGTATGTTTTCTTCTTCGCTGAAAATTCGGAGCCGTGGAGTCGTGACTAGGGGCCGCGGGGTTGTCATGCCCATCAACTCTCTAATGAGAGATGCCCTTGCGGTTTTTCTTATTTTATTTTATTTTATTTTATTTTATTTACTTTGTTTTATTTTATTTCATATTTTTTTTATTTTATTCTATTTTATTTTATTTTATTTAAATAAAATAAAATAAATAATTGGCGCATACACTTCTGTTAGGTGTTTGGTCGAGCTCCTCCTCCTATTTGTGGTGTGCGTCTTGATGTTGTTCCACAAATGGAGGGACCTACAGTTTAAGCCGACTCCGAACGGCAGATATTTTTATGAGCAGCTTTTTCAAGGCAGAAATACACTCGGAGGTTTGCCATTGCCTGCCGAGGGGCGACCGCTAGAAAAATGTTTTTATTAATTTTGCTTTCACCGAGATTCGAACCAACGACCTCTCTGTGAATTCCGAATGGTAATCACGCACCAATCCATTCGGCTACGGCGGCCGCCACTTTGTTTTATTTTATTTTACTTTATTTACTTTGTTTTATTTTATTTTATTTACTTTGTTTTGTTTTATTTTATTTTATTTTAAGTTATAATTATGGACTGCTGATTATCTGGGGTTTGCTGGCCAAGTAGAGTAACGACTCCATCTCTAATTCAGACCCCCTATGACCCTTGAAATGAAATCTTATTCAGCCATCTGCTCTTCATATCTCTTTGCAAAAGCAGCAGCCGGAGGAAGTTCTGCTATTAGTAATATCTGACTGAAAAGAATGGTGAAATATTGGAAATATGTAGATAAAGATAGACATCTTAGTTATCCAGGAAATCTGCTTTGATATTTTTGGATGGGCAATCGAATCTCCAAAGCAAGGACAGATAGACCCCGTGTTTTAGTTTGGGTTTCTGCTTTTCCGGCAATCTCTACCGGAATGCTTACAGCTATGTATTTCTTTTCAGTTGCTAAAGAGGCTACTAAGCCTTCCTGTGATCAAAAATCACTACCCAAAGTTATCAAGGTCAGCCAGTATATAACAGTAAACACTTCATATCACACAGAGTGGCACTGTTTTTGTACCCATGTATTGTTGCCCCCAGTATTGCTTCCCTCATCATAAGCATTCAGTACAAGTAGCTCGTCTTAACCTAAACTATATAGTTATTCATAGTTGGAGGGTCTAAGGGTTGGCCCTGCGATTTAATGAGAGCCTAAGACCAGATGAAGTTCACTATGTACTTCAAAAAGTATCAAGTTAATTTATTGATCCGTTGCGATTTTGGTACATTGCTCGTTTAATAGGTTCATTTTCCGGCAATAATTTTAGTTTATACTCGTGCGATATAAACTTATACACTTTCTTAAAGAAATTGCGATTTATAAGAATTTTCTTACTAAAAAAAGAATTACATTATTGGGTAGTCGGAAAAGTTCGATACACAATTTGCGATATACGACCTTAAACTCGAAGATCTCCTGCAACGACTTTATAATTATTACTCTACAATAGAAGCGTTATTTCCATCCCCTGGGACAATTAATTTGAACTTTAATATTTTTTTGCTCTCGGGATGATTATGAGAAGGAAATTATTTACGTCTCCTCTTAATAATTTTTTCGTCTTCTCAGATTTTTTAATACAATTTTCATTTCTCGTGCTAACCGGCGCCAGTTGCGCACAGGAAGTCAAGCCAAGTCTTTCTCGACCTGATCCTCCAAACGCAGAGAAGGCTTTCCCCTTCGTCTGCTACTACCAGCGGGTATCGCTTCGAATACTTCCAGAGCCGGAGTATTTTCAACTATTCGGACGACATGAGCCAGCCAACGTGGCCGCTGTATCTTTATTCGCTGCGCTATGTCTATGTCGTCGTAAAGCTCATACAGCTCATCGTTCCATCGCCTGCGATATTCGCCGTGCCAACGTGTAAAGGTCCAAAAATCGTCCGCAGAATCTTTTTCGCAAAACACTCCAAGGAAGTGTAATTTGTCTACCAATATAAAATAAACAAGTTTTTACCAATGCGCTCCGTCGAGAAATAGTCATTGTGGGGAAATAGTAAACGCCTGCAGTGAAAAAAGTTTATGGCGTTTAAGAACATAATTCTCGTCCAGAAAATTTTAATGTTCATTATTAGCCTCCATTTGGTAGACCTATTACAGAAAAAATCAATGAAAACCAGACGAAGATTGAAGAAAGCCGATTATGACACTTCTTACTAATTAAACATTTACGAATTTCCAAACAGTTTTGAACCATTTGAAAATAGCAGCTATATCATAGAAACTCTAAGTGTGGGAGTCACATGAGTTGACATTGAAAATTTGAAGGACTGAATTACCATCTGTGAAACTCAAACTCTGCTGAAGCCAAGCGAAACCGGGAAAATTTTAATGCAAATGATTACTGGTCGTGAAAAGACGAATCCCAAAACGAAAAATATTTTTCTAAATAAAACATAATTCCTGGAAGGATGTCTTATTAAGTAAAAATTTTTCGAGTTATTGCTCTTAAGTTTACTTTAGAACTAACCAAGCCCAACTGTTCATTAGAATTTCAACGAAATATTTAGTTCGCGTCTAGTTCGATAACAAGTATTGTACAAGGTGGCGCAAAATTAATCATCCAATTTGGATTTTGAATCAATGCTTGAATGAATAAAAATAATAAATTTGAATGACCTTTAATTTTATTTGACCTTTACAATAGTGGTAACAGAACGTACTTACGACAGGTCTAAGTGTGGCATATTGCTTGTCTGTTTGTATACTGCAGCTCTCTAGTTCATGAGTGTCAAATATGACTGACATGCGACACCATTTATAAATTTTCCAAAATTATACATTTTTCGATAGGGTGATTAATTTTGCGCCACCTTGCATAAGCAACTCGAGAAAGCAAAAAACACGGTCATTGTTCCAACGAAAAAACCAACAAAAGCCGTTAATATTTTGAATAGAATCCGACCGATGGGCTGGACATATTCGACAAAGCATCTAAGATATCTACCGATGATAGTATTTTGCTCTTGTCGTCGAGTATTTTTGATTTGATAAATTGATTTCTTTCCTACTTTCAATTTGAATTTTTATAAGTATGTGTCTACAATGCATGATGGAAAGAAAAATGAAATGGCGCTGATCGTGGCCCCGTTACTTTGCGCTCAGCGAATTTGACAATGAGTTACGTGGTTTTAGCACCAGTATGGCCAGATTACCATTTCCGTAACTTGAGTTAGCATTTTTGTTTGTTATTTAGTTTCGGAGTTTTAGTTCTTTCTTCATGACATTTTTCTAGGCTGTTCTAAATAAAAGTAATGTTTATAATTTTGTAAAATATACTTTTTTTATAAGAATTAGTTAAATAATTCACTCAGTTTCATTTAGCTTTACTTTTTTAACATCTGGTAGCATTGCCCGCGATTGCAGGTGTTGTTCGTGTTCTTCTGCTTTCGGCAGTCAAATCTCTCTCTCGCTACTGCAGTCTTGCCTAGCTTTGGATATAAAAACGCACTAAAACGCCCATTTAAAGAAAATAAAACACCAAATGTTTATTAAATCACTTAAATAACTTTGTTTTCATGACAAATTGTCTTTAATATGTGCGTGTTTTTTAAATTGATGTGTTATGGTTATGTACAATTTAATTTATGAGTTTTTTGTTAAGAGATACTGTTTTGTTAAGAGAAGGACTTTTTGCTATTTTTGAGGTTATGTAACTCGATAAGGTACTCGTTTTGTAAAAATGTCATAATGGTTTCTTTAGTTTCTTCTGGTATTTTTTTGCTTAATTTTACTATGAATACACCTCTTGATGTCCTATGTCCCACTAGGGATTGATGACCGGGAGAAACGATTACACCTCTATGGTTTTAATCCGCATTCAGTAAATTCAAACGCCTTTTAAAATGTGTAAGAAGGTTTTCAATCTTCAGAAGAGTTGAGAGAGGGGCATTTAATATTCTTGCATAACCTTAAAGGGAGCAAAAATTTATATTTGCACTTTCAAAATATCAAATTTTATAAGAACCAACAAATTTTCATTAGCACTAAAAGGCCTTTTTTAACCTTCTTTTGTATAATAATACAGTTGTTTTTTTAACTTAAAGTTTCGGTAGCTTTAAATTAAAAAAAAAAGAAACAAACACGAAACTTCAAAATTTTCTCATTTTGGGTATAAAAAAGCACTCAATTTATTGCGAAGAGCAAATGGTTGGCAATACCCGCACAACTCGGAAAAACGTGACGTCATGCACTCTCTAACTTGCGCAGTCTCTTTCTATCATTCTTGTAGACAATGTATATGGATTGAATTTTCTTTGTACACTAATTTTTCTTGTAATAAAAATGAATTGTTTTTGTTTTATAAGTTCTTATGTAATATGGATTTCATTATTACTTCTCCAGCACGGTTTTTTGAGAAAATATTTAGAGTTTGTTCAACTTACATTATTTTTCATTGTTGTGGAACCTATCCCCTAATTCACTATATGTTACACGTATTTCTAAGGATCGTGTAAAAACAGAGTTGGGTGTTAATATTGGGTAAGGGAATAAGTTTTCGTCCTTTCTTAGCCAAAGTTACGAATTATTTAAACAATTAATCAATACCTGATATTATGTGAAGTAACTACCTTGGGAAGCTACAACTTTACTCCATCTTTCAGGCAGCATACGGATTCCTCTCATGAAAAATTCGAGTTCGTTTGACTGGATCCATTCATTGAATCAGCTTGCGATGCTCTCGTAAGAAGTGAACTGCCCTCTAATAAGGGATGCCCGCATTGATTGGAACTGATGGTAATAAGAAAGTGCAATGTCTGGGGAATACGGCGGGAGGGACAAGATTTCCCAATTCAATCCCTCTAAATATTTTTGGACCTCTAAAGTGTGGCCTGGTGTTGTCATGCAGCAAAATCAGTTTGCCATGTTTATCGTCCCATTCCGGCCACTTTTCTCTGAGAGCTCGATTCAAACGCATTAGCTGCAGTCGGTAACGATCGCCAGTGATGGTTTCAGAAGGTTTAAGGAGTTCATAATAGACACACCCTTCTGATCCCACCAAGTGCCCAACATAACCTTTGAAGCATGAATTTTTTTTTCGCTGTCGATGGACCTAGTTCACCTGGCAGTCTCCAACTTTTGCGACGCTTAGGTTATCTTAATCGCTTCATTTTTCATCGACAGTGACGATGCGATGCAGAAAGCCTCTTCTTTTCTGCCATGCAAGAGGCATCCCAAACGCCACCAATCGTGTCTCTATATCCCTCTTCTTCAATTGATGTGACACTCAGTGACCTCCTTTCTGGACCATTCCTATCGCGTGCAAACGTTTACCGATGGTTGATCTATCAACATCCAACTCTTTAGACATATCAGCAAGATTTCGACATGAGTCCTCATTAAATAATTAATGTAGTTTTCGATGCCCCTTCGCGATCTTTATCACTCAAGTCGAAATTGTCACTTTGGAAGCGCCAAACCACGCTTTAAAAGTAGTATTTGATGGAACGTGATTACCGTAAATATTGATCAATATACAGGGTTTGATTGAAAAGTAATGAGCCTTATTTTTTTAAGCAGTTTTATTAAACTTTTTGGCTTACACAACTAATAGGACTATGAATAAGTTCGTGCGGTTTTTTTCGAAATTTGAAACTTTATTGACGTAAAATGGTTACAAATTTAATATTCAAAATATTGTCCATCGCTTACTACTACTTTTTCCCATCTTTCTGGCAATTCACGGATTCCCTTTGTGAAAAATTCGGTCGGTTTTGCCGCAATCCACGAATCGATCCATTTTTTGACTTCATCGTAATTACGGAAGTGCTGGTCAGCCAGGCCATGTTGCATCGATCGGAAGAGATAGTAATCGGATGGCGCAAGGTCTGGACTCTACGGCGGGTGGGGTAGGACATCCCATTTGAGCGTTTCTAAGTATGTTTTGACCACTTGTGCAACATGTGGCCGAACATTGTCATGTTGCAAAATAACTTTGTCGTGTCTATCGGCGTATTGCGGCCGTTTTTCTCGCAGTGCTCGGCTCAAACGCATCAATTGTCGTCGGTAGACATCCCCCGTAATCGTTTCATTCGGTTTCAGTAGCTCATAATACACAACACCCAGCTGGTCCCACCAGATACACAGCATAACCTTCAGGCCATGAATATTCTGCGCCGACGTCGATGTTGAAGCATGGCCAGGGTATCCATACGTTGCCCGACGTTTTGGATTGTCGTAATGGACCCACTTTTCATCGCCAGTCACAATTCGATGCAAAAAACCCTTTCTTTTGTGCCGTTGAAGCAGTTGTTCGCATGCCATAAAACGGCGTTCAACGTCTCTTGGCTTCAATTCATACGGCACCCAATGGCCTACCTTTCGGATCATTCCCATGGCTTTTAAACGTTTGGAAATGGTTGATTGATCAACTCCCAAAGTTTTTGCAACCTCTTCTTGCGTTTGAGCCGGATCTTGATCGAGCAATTCCTCCAATTCGGTATCCATGAACTTTGGCGGCGCACCCTCGCGTTCTTCGTCTTCCAAGCCAAAATCACCACTTTTAAAGCGTGCAAACCACTTCTGGCACGTTCGCTCAGATAGAGCATGCTCACCATAAACTTCCACCAAGATACGATGACTTTCGGCTGCTTTTTTCTTCATATTAAAATAATGAAGAAGAATTCCCCGCAAAAACACATTATTTGGCACGAAATTCGACATTTTCAAGTGTGGTAAAAATATTGTTGTTTACGCTTCAAATAAAAAACTTATACTGACGTTTGTGCCTTACGACAGTAGCTCTCCAATGAATGTTTGGAAATGTGGATCGATGGAATAATAATCAAGTTACGCCATCTGTTGTAAAACCGCACGAACTTATTCATAGTCCTATTAATATTCTTCAAAATAGGACTCTTGAGCGTGAATACACCGCTGATAGCGGTCCTTCCACTGCAGGAACAATTTTTCAATCGCCGGAATCGCGTTCAATTCGGCTGACACAGTTTTTTGAATCGCCTTGATGGAGTCGAAACTCTTCCCCTTCAGCTTTCTTTTCAGGCGCGGGAACAAGAAGAAGTCCGGGAGGGTGGGGAAGCACCGGAACCCCCATCTGACCAATGCAGAGGTGCAGAGGCAGGCGGTGTGCGCCGGCGCATTGTCGTGCTGAAGGGTCCAGATCGCTGTTCGTCTTCGACGTCCTCCCGGCCTTCCTTGAACGACTTGTGCTACCGTTTTACCTGGGCACTGGACAGAAATTGGTCCCCGTAAGCCTCCTTGAGTAGCCCAATGGTTTCGGTACACGTTTTGTTTAGCTTTACGCAAAATTTGATCGAGTAACGTTGCTCCAACGATCGCTACATTTTTGCCACTGCAAAATCCTAACACACTTTTAAAACAGCTTTCACGCGCGGAGCGATGTTGACTGCACTGCTGTTGCCAGCGAACTGGGACCGGTTTCTAGTGGAAGGGGAAGGTCCAACGATCATTTTCCCCCACCTCCCGATTCGGTTGATCGCTTGTACGACAGGTTTCAGCTGCACTTTTCTTTAAAAGGTACAAATGAGGCATGACTTCCCGCAAATTCTGTTTTCCCCGGACGAACGTAGACATTTTCGACGTCGGATGAAAAAGGATCTTTACGCTTCAAACGAATGTCAACTACTGCGATCGAGACCTCACATATACACCTTCAAATCACCAGCATATTACTAGAGCGAACACAAAAATAGTATCAGTAGTAATTGTGCGGGGTTCTTAAGTTTCATACTGGCTGTATCACTTCTCGTACCTCTGTGCGGCATGTTCTATTGTGACATCGCTAGACTGCATTATGGAAGAGATGACACAAACTGAGAAAACATAATTGGGCAGTGGGAATGCACCAATCACTATATAGCCCTGATTTTGCACCCAATTGATTATTTTTTTCGATCTCAACAAACCACTGAAAATCTGAACTCAATAGGGCACTTAGCCAGTTTTTGGAAAAAAAATCTCAAAGACAATGATCAAATAAGGCTTTACCCGCAATATTGTCCAACTAGCAGCAATCTCACCTCAATAGAACTTCAACCTCAAAAAATATGTTTTAACTTCGTAGGTACCCCTTTATTTTATAGTTACATTCACTTAATTTTTATAACTCTGCTTGAAAGCAACGCTGGTGTACTTCTTGCCCAATGGATTATTGTGTTTTTTAGAATTAGTGAATGAACAGGCAATGAATGTCAAGCAAGAAACAAATTTATTCGTTTTTAATTGGCAATGGAATGGGCGAATCATCATCTCGTACGCGTACTCGCAACGCCACCCCGAACGGGAACGCTTAGCGGCTTGAGCGACTGATTGCAATGTAAATAAATGAATCAATAAAAAATAAAAGTATGTATGTAATGCATGTATGTGCACATGTATGTATGTGTGCATGTGTATGTATAAGTAACATACAGTAAATAATTTAAAAAAAAAATCAAGGCCTCTGCCTTCCAATCAAATTTATTGTCGTCCAACTGGTGCCCTTTTGCTGAAAGAATTGCGTTTCTGAATCCAAGTAACTGATTGCAGTTGCCCCTCTTTTAATCAGAATGCGACTCTGTTTGCAGGTTTCTTGGTACAAGCAATATAATTTTTTGGAAAACTATTAAGAAACATTTTGAAGAGCTTATTGTAGACTGCGAAACAATATTTGCATCTCCACTGCGATTCTGGTGTTTGCATTTGCGGAAAAACACAAGATGAGATTTTGCCATTTTTTCAGTAGTTTAAGTTTTTCCCTGCAGGGTGCTGTAAAGGGGCTGATGCAACCACACACTCAAAAAGATATACACAAAGTGATTGCTTAAAAAATCAAAGAGTTGCGAGCAGTTCGATGATTGAGCGTCTCGTTGTCCAAATCTACCGCAAGCCTGGGAGAGCTACACATCCACTCATACATACATACACAAGTACGTAGGCATGTATGCATTTGATTTCTGTGCCTCATGGCCACAATCACTTCATATTCATATTTCTTGCAACATTTACACGTACACACACATCCACCACGACGATTGAACGACGCTCCTCCAACGCGCCAGCGGTTCCAACGCCATGACTCTGCCGTTGCCTACAGATTGCGACATTCAACTGGGTCGATTTTAATTTGTTTAAATGAAATACTCATTTAAATTTTATTGACAAACAAATTGAATTGATTGATTTAAATGAATTTATGTGCACGCAGCGGTGAGTAAACCGCGTTGACTGCGATGCCAGTCAACGCCTCGAGACGATCTCAAAGCGCTTGAGGGCAAGAAACTGAATATATGTACTATGCGCATGGCAGGATCTTTGGTGCTAGCAAATGCATTTCCAATTTAACTGCTGGTAGGTGCAAAGTTCCTTGTTTCTACTACGGTCGCGCGCCAAATCGAATTTTGCGGCTAAAGTTCAACGCATCGATGCGCGCGAGTGCCTTAGAGTCTAATGATGCGAGCGCGTTTTTTCATAAACATAAATTTTCCGGCCTCAAATGCGTTGCATAGAAAATTTGCCTACAAATGTATTTCGAATTTGATGCGCGTAAAATTCGAACATTGGCTAAAAGCGCCAGCGTCCAGGCCTACCCGTTAGGCATTAGCGTCAACCAGATTTTCCTAATAGATGCCTATGCGCTGGTATGTCGTTGATTGAGTGTGCGCGTATTTGTGTGCTTTCAAGTGATTTGCGCAACTCTCGCTTAGTTATTCCCATTTGGTTTAGCCTTAAGCTTTTGGAGCTGGGAGCGGCGGGATGGATATATAGAAACTGCGACAAATCTGCGATAAATTGTTTGCCTCTGCATTAGATTTGGTTAAGGTTGCGATGGTTGCTTATTGCAAGTGTCATCGGCCTAGCGCCTCCTTTCGAGCAAACAACAAACCATGCACGCCGACCAGCGGCGACCCTTCGAAAATGTATTGCACTCACACGTCTGCAACCAACAGATTGTGAATGTGTTGAAAGAAGAGGGGAGAACAAGGGAGAACAGGAGGTGGGGCGAGGTGTCTGTGGCGAATATCGGACAAGATTTTTTAATTAGTCGTTGTACAAATACTGAACTTTTTATGGATGTTCGAGCAAAGTTTATTAATTTACCAACGGCATTTCTTTCTGACTTTGTGGACAAGTGCCGGTCTGCGGCTGAGTAGCTGCGACTGCGCTATGCGCCATAATAAGCGGCATGAGGAGCGCGTCCATCGCAAGACGGCGTCAAAGCGCAAAACGCCAGGCAGAGAATATACCAAGTCTTGGTAGTTTGTGTACTGTGTGTGCAGGTGTGTGTATGTTACTTTTGACCAGTGGACCAATGCAAAGGTGGGCCATCATTCGCTTCATTCGGCATGAATGAAATTTCTCGTTTATTTGTTTGTTTGTTGTTGTTGTTATTGTCGTCATTGTTTAGCCGTTTATTTTGCCTGCTTTCCTCTTTAGCGCCCCTTTAGCAGAATGACTGAGTCTGTGCGGTTTGAATAACAATTTCAAGCTTTAATTTTTACAATAGCATTTTTTTACAACTTCACGGTATTTCGCTGGTTATTACTTTATTAATGTATGGCAGAAAGCTTGACACTCTTGTGTAAACATCGGGTCGACCCTGAGCGCATGTTGCGGTGCCATAAGAAACGATTCCGACCAGCTGTGGTGTGCCATGCGCAGCTATAAGTGGGCCTCCAGAGTCACCCTGAAAGTAGGAAAATTTTAACAAACTTCACGCCAACACTTTTGCACTTCTAACTACTAAGCCTGAAGAATAGTAAATAGAAGAAAGTGAAAAAAAGTACTAACACAAAATTGATTTGATTCGGAATACTATTTGCTTTGCTCTTTTAAAACTTATTCATGTAAGTGGAAATATATTTGCCTACATAAATTTCAGAGCTATTGTCCTAGACGTCCGCAAGTGTTTGTCAACTAGCTTGGAACGGTCATGGAGATCATTTTGAAAACGCAATTCAGGAAAAACAATTTGGTTTTGCTATTTTACTCACCACACAAGCACCGCGTCCGCGTTCGCCCAGCGTGCACAGCTCATTGGCAGTTATGCGAAAGCCACGTTGCGCACACTCCTGATTCGAAATAGTTCGATAGTCCAGCACTTGTAGCTGCTCTGGCAAGCCACTCGATCCGGTGGGCGTAAGGGAGCCCCAACCTGTCAAACGCACTGCGACATTCTCGCCGATGCGAGCGCGGCCGCCCAGCGCAATGGTTCCAATTGAGGATTTGCCCAAATTGAATGGCGGTGTTACCTTCAATACGGCTATGTCGTTAGTGATGAGCGAACTCGATGAGAAGCTCGGATGTGAACGCAGAGCTACAACCCGATGACGGTCACCACCATTGCGCCATGTCAATGTACCGCTCACAACGGTGATCTCGCTTGCAGTCATCTCGGTCAAGCAGTGGGCTGCAGTGAGGACATGGTGAGTACTGATAATGGAACCGCTACAGAAATGATGGTAACGACCACGTCGAAATACCTGCAGTGAGACCTGATAGGGAACGATTTGAGCAGCAGGTCGACCGCCGTTGATGCGTGTGAGGGCATCGGTCCACTGGGGATTGCTAGTGATGTCCAAACCCTGCGCCACGGTGTGCACTACGTTAGTTGTTGAAGGAAGCGTGCTGAAGGAAATGTCGTCCGCATTTTCTACAGTTGTGAGATCGGCGTCATCAAGCGCTGAAATTTGGCTCTTGCTAAGGGCAATGCCCCAAAAGATGCACAATAACTTTAGCTTCAACATTTTTGTGCTGCGTAAACACGAAAACGACTACAGAAACTGACTCAGGAACTCAGCTATTTATGAATTTAATGATGCATCTGATCTTGTTGTTATTTAGTTAAAGCTCATGCCAACATAGCGGCGGGTTTGCTGCAAATCGCAGTACATACACGCAAATAAGCCTGAGTAAGTGACAGATTTGGGTTTTCTTTATTTAATCTGTACTAAAATTCATTTTTCGCTCATAAGCTGATAAGGCAAATGCAAATAGAATGCAGCAGTGCCACACAGCAGCGTCGTGCGAGCAGTAGAACTTAACCAGCGGATGCTATCCGCTTTCTCTCCTATATCCCCCGCTCGATGCTAAGAGTTTATTCTCCAATTAGTTGGTCTGGTATTTGTTTGCTGATTAGTTGCCAATACGCGAAAATTGGCGACATGTTTTACTTACCGCGAAACGCACAACAAAACATAAACAACAACAGCAATACTGGAGTAAGAACTGAAGATGCTTAAATTCATTGCTTGTTCTTCATAATCAGCAAATTGGTCATTTATTTTAATACCTAATTTGTTTACACTGCCACAAGTTGCCACAAACTGTGTTATGTACGAACACAAGCACCCGGCACAGTGGGACATAAATTATGATCCAGACGCATGCATAGCATCCATACAGTCGGTCGTTGCGACCACTAAGCGCAAAGGTCTAAGAAAAGGAAAGGAAGTCTCATTTAAGTGAAATTTGGGTCTATCGAAATGGAGAAGAATAGAATATTTCAAAGGTAGAGCGGTAACAGGAATCCGGTGAATACGGCACCTTGAAAGCACACATTGTTGTTAGTTATAATAAAAGGCCCCTCTCCTCCCGCTCAAGCATTAAGACGATGTACAGCTGATGCTTGTTTTAGCGTCGAGACACGAACCCGACTAGAAATTTTGGTAAGGCGGTGATTAGGCGCAAATAAGGCAGACCGCATTCCAAATTTGCGCCTCATAAGGCAGCCAAAGTAGGCCCAAGTCCCCAAAGGTATCGTCACACATCTGCCTCATTAGGCGCAGGTTCGAAAAACCGAACTTCGGTAATACTCCGGATGCCCTTCTACAAATCAGTTACAGATTCCAATTTATGCCTAAGTGAGACACTGCCACATATTTTCGAGACCACAATCAAATTTGGTACTGTTCTGACATGCCAATCTTTGCCTTGCCTAACGTGGGCCAGTAAGGCCTGCCAAATTCGGGCCTAACTGATTCTTCGGCATGCCTCACTGTAATTCTAGTCGGGAAAGGCAGGAGTTTATTACGCGTATGGGTCTAAAACTGTTCAGCTAAAGCCAAAACTCAGCTGCAGAATAAAAAGTTAGCGGTACACGTACCATTGTGAACCATTAACTGGGAGGGGACAGTATCAATTTCCTAACGGTTGAGAGTTAGCTCGTCACATCAAAGTTACTAGAATGACATTGAAAACCTTACCAACTCCCTGCATGGAGCTATTACTTGGTATTACTGAAAATTATGAATATAAATTCTGGTTGCTTTTCAGAAATCCATAGGCTCGTTAGCCTTTCGCGTAGCTCATAAAGTCGCCAGAAATTAAACATCTCGTTTGGTCGTTCGGCTGTTTGCTGCAAATGTTGGCTTAAATCTGATAAAGGCTGCTTGTGGCTGTCGCATGCGTGCGCATGGGCTCGTCTGCATGCTTGTGTGCGTATGTATGGGGTTTTGTGTTAATCCATTTATTTTGTTTATGCAATATTTATAGGTCGCGTGTACTTGTTACCTAATTGATGACAACAAGTAGGCGCTTCTGCTGGCCCAAAACAACTTTGCAACATGACAGCCGTTGCGAATGGACAGTGCGAAGCATCTACAAATTGTTTCGCAAATATTTCTCTTTTATTTTGTGACTTTATACGAGTACATAACATAAGTTGCATGATATCGCTGCGGCCGGTGGCCAGTGTTCATTTGCCCACTATCCTTTTAATTTGTTCGTCAATCCAACCCACCACTGGAACCATGCTCGTATAGACATAAATGCGATTGCTCTGACAAGGCATTCTGCCATAGGAGAGTATGCCCAACTGTTTGGTTAAATCTGGGCTGAGTAACGCACCGCCAGAGTCACCCTAGATTATAAAATACTTATAAAAACAGTCTCGCCATTTCTCACACACTTACTTCACAAGCACCACGCCCCATTGTACTGTAAGCACACAAAACCAACTTGGTAACATATACGAAACCCATCTTTTTGCAATCTTTGGTATTGATAGTAGTAAAATCAACAATTCCTAAATTAGTGCTGTTGCGATCCCAAACGATTAGATATGCTTCCTTGTTGTCTTCCATATTCTCCGTGAGCCGGTAGTCGACAGTGTCAATATGTGTGCCATCAATAGGCAGTGGCTCTTTAAGTTTCACCAGCGCAATGTCGAACCTGCGCAGTGACCAGTAGTATCTGTGCCGCACGACAAGCGAAATGGCGTAGCGTGGCTTTGGGGCCACCGAGAACTTTTGTACTCCAGCTACCACGCTCAACATTGCCATCGGATGATTCTCGTGGAAACAGTGCGCTGCCGTCATGATGATTTGGCTGTGAATGATGCTGCCACCGCACAAATGATAATATTCCTCTCCCATATGGACTTGTATCGAAACGTGGAAAGGAATCGCGAACGGCAAGTCCCCATTCATAGTTTCGTTTGACTCCCGTAGTTTACTGACGGCTATAAGATTCGAACGCTAAAAAGTGTTTTCGATATTTTTTCCATTAGATTTACCTTCAATAAATTTTTTATTTTGACTGACGAGCGCCACTAGATGCGCTGGAAGTGCTGCGATTACAAATACTAGCAACGGATGCATCTCTTTTGGCATTCGACTCTAAAACTTTACTGTTTGCGAAAAATTGAAATTCACCGAATCAAGGAAAATTCTGTGTGGAATAAAGTAGACGTGTGTACATCTGTGGTAATTGTAATTTCACGGTCAATTGTGTGCTAGTTAAACTTAGAAATGGTAAATCATTATGTGAACTTTCGCTTATTTCAAAATATAAGAACATTTTCCACGCAGCAAAATTTTACAGTCCCCACATTGTGTCAAAATCTTTCCCAAATTGCGACTCCCAAATTGTGTCCTCCCGGACACTTCAGAAGTAGAAAACTTTTGCTAGGGATAACCGCAAATCCAGCTATCCAAGTAAGCACTTAGTTTAGATATATCGGCCTAGCATGCCTGGGCGAAATAAAGGGTGATAGATTTAGAAGGATCGCGTTTTAAATTGAAATAAAACCACAGAAATTGAAACAGATTAGGCAATCTTTATTATTTTTGTGTAGAAGCATTCATGACATTATTTGTTTTTTAAATAGTCCCTTTCAAACGTTGGCTGTAACTGCGCGGTAATTCGGCCATCAGTAAACACAAATTTAGAATGACTCGCTGGAGCACTTCGGTCGGTATCTCGTGAATAACTTTAGTATTGTTGGCTTCCAATACCTCAATCGAAGCTGGTTTATCCTCAAAGCATTTACACTTTACATACCCCCCACAAATAAAATCTAAACGTGTGATATAATATGAGTTTGATGGCCAATTCACTGATTCAGGACGAGAAATAAATTGCGCACCGAAACGATGACGCAGTAAATACATTGTTTCACGGGCTGTGTAGCAATTAGCGCCGTCTGCCGGCTTATTGGAACCAAGTGTTGTGGAAATCACGAACTTCAATTGCCGGCATCAAAACGTCGTTAATCATGGCGCAAAAGCATTCGCCATTCACTGTTGCATTGGCACCAGCCTCGTCTTTGAAGAAATGTGGGCCGATGACTCCTGCAGGCCGTAGGCTCCAACAAACGGTTGTTTTCAATGGATGGAATCGCTGTTATTGAACGGCTTCAGGTTGTTCTTCAGCCCAATTCCAACAATTTTGCTTATTGACTAAGCCATTAAGCCAAAAATGCAAAAATGGGCCTCATCGCTGAACAAAATTTGAGTCCCAAAATGCGAATCTTCGGCGAGTTTTTCAAGAGTCCAAAGAAGGAACTTATGACGCTTTGGAAGATCGGCCGGCTTCAAATTTTGGTTTAGCTTGCACTTGGGGCTGTACGCGGTCTAATCGGTCGAGTATCATCCAGTAATGTAAAATTATTTACAATTTTGCCGTTGGCTTGCCGAATGACGCGTTCGGTAGGACGGTTATGTACACCATAAGTTGGCCGGAACGCTGAATACCTTTCACAGAGCATCGATTTTCATAACACAATTGTACGATTTGTAAACGTTGTTGAGGCGTAAGTTTTTTAATGATGAAATGTCAATGAATACTGAAAAAAGTTATATATTTAGTTTCACAGTAGTCAGGCGTCATGGGACCTGAATTTTCAGGTGGCGCAATTAATCATCCAGTTTTGTATTTGAAAATTATTAAATAAAATTTAAAAAAAAATTAAATAAAAAAATGACTTTGAGTGCTGCAATTTCTTGAATTTTCAGGTGGCGCAAAAATAATCATACAGTTTTGTATTTGAAAATGATTAAATAAAATGAAAAAAAATTAAATAAAAAAATGACTGAGTGCTGAAATTTTTTGAATTTTCAGGTGGCGCAAAATTAATCATCCAGTTTTGTATTTGAAAATTATTAAATAAAATTAAAAAAAAAATTAAATAAAAAAATGGCTTTGAGTGATGAAATTTTTTGAATTTTCAGGTGGCGCAAAAATAATCATCCAGTTTTGTATTTGAAAATTATTAAATAAAATTTAAAAAAAATTAAATAAAAAAATGACTTTGAGTGATGAAATTTTTTGAATTTTCAGGTGGCGCAAAATTAATCATCCAGTTTTGTATTTGAAAATTATTAAATAAAATTAAAAAAAAAAATTAAATAAAAAAATTACTTTGAGTGCTGAAATTTTTTGAATTTTCAGGTGGCGCAAAAATAATCATCCAGTTTTGTATTTGAAAATTATTAAATAAAATTAAGAAAAAATTAAATAAAAAAATGACTTTGAGTGATGAAATTTTTTGAATTTTCAGGTGGCGCAAAAATAATCATCCAGTTTTGTATTTGAAAATTATTAAATAAAATTAAAAAAACATTAAATAAAAAAATGACTTTGAGTGCTGAAATTTTTTGAATTTTCAGGTGGCGCAAAATTAATCATCCAGTTTTGTATTTGAAAATTATTAAATAAAATTAAAAAAAAAATTAAATAAAAAAATGACTTTGAGTGCTGAAATTGTTTGAATTTTGAGGTGGCGCAAAATTAATTATCCAGTTTTGTATTGGAAAATTATAAAATAAAATTTAAAAAAAAATTTAATAAAAAAATGACTTTGAGTGCTGAAATTTTTTGAATTTTCAGGTGGTGCAAAATTAATCATCCAGTTTTGTATTTGAAAATTATTAAATAAAATTAAGAAAAAATTAAATAAAAAATGACTTTGAGTGATGAAATTTTTTGAATTTTCAGGTGGCGCAAAATTAATCATCCAGTTTTGTATTGGGAAAATTATAAAATAAAATTAAAAAAAAATTTAATAAAAAAATGTCTTTGAGTGATGAAATTTTTTGACGTTTCTGGTGGCGCAAAATTAATTATCCAGTTTTGTATTTGAAAATTATTAAATAAAATTTAAAAAAAATTTAATAAAAAAATAACTTTGAGTGATGAAATTTTTTGACGTTTCTGGTGGCGCAGAATTAATTATCCAGTTTTGTATTTGAAAATTATTAAATAAAATTAAAAAAATATTATTGTAAATAAAAAAAGTTTTTGAGTGATGGAATTTTTGAATTTTCAGGTGGCGCAAAATTAATCAGCCAGATTTGTATTTGAAAATTATTAAATAAAATTAAAAAAATAGTAAATAAAGAAATTATATTGAGTGATGACTTTTGACCTTTACGCCCGCCATTGCTTGTCTGTTTTTATACAGCAGCTCTACACTTCACAAATTTAAATTATGATAGACGTACTGCACTGTAAAAAATATAAAAAAATATAAATAATCCGATAGCATGATTAATTTTGTGTCTCTTTGTATGATAATCAAAATTTGTCTTTAAAATATGCCTTCCTCCATAGGCTTAAACTTTTTATTCAATTTCAACTTTTGCTCATTACGAGCTGGCATATCTCGAATTTGCTATTAAATAAGTTTGCACTTTTCATTTCGAATTAATAAAGCAATAAATTTGGCATTGCAAAATAGTTCCACTTGGTTTAAATAATTGAGTAATGAAACTTCTTTCTGCTGTGGCTTTGCTTTCTGTGACCTTTTGATATTTTTCAACTCAAACACTGACCTTCGTCATTTCTTCGCACAGAGAGCGCGCCTCAAAGGTGCCCACTCTAGCCAGCCTTCCAGTTTCCCATGAATTCTCTGTAATCGAATTCCTATTATCTACACAGCAAATTACCGAACACATTCAAAAACACATAACGCACCAACTTTTACTAAGCACTCACGAGCATCAAACTTGCCGCTCTTTGGTAACTCTACATTTGTCTCTCTAACATGGCACACATACTAACACACTTTAATCCACATGATTTGTGAGTTGTTCCTTTGAAATTGGCTTAGCACTTCTCATACTACTAAACATAAAATATATATATGTACGGCGGCCGCCGTAGCCGAATGGGTTGGTGCGTGATTACCATTCGGAATTCACTGAGAGGTCGTTGGTTCGAATCTCGGTGAAAGCAAAATTAATAAAAACATTTTTCTATATTAATAGCGGTCGCCCCTCGGCAGGCAATGGCAAACCTCCAAGTATATTTCTGCCATGAAAAAGCTCCTCATAAAAATATCTGCCGTTCGGAGTCGGCTTGAAGCTGTAGGACCCTCCATTTGTGGAACAACATCAAGACGCACACCACAAATAGGAGGAGGAGCTCGGCCAAACACCTAACAGAAGTGTACGCGCCAATTATTTATTTATTTATTATACCTTAGTATAGCGTGGCGACCCGTCGAGAGCAGGGCAGAAGAGCTGCGATACTAGAGTCACTTCGCGCCGGAAAAAGCCCTAAAGTGATAATTCAGTGGTTTGGCCACAAAAAAAACGCAAGTTTACGAAATTGCAAAAGTTTTTCATGAAGCCGACTGCAAGGATGATGTCTTTTCTGATGCTCACAAGGCAAAGAAGACTCAGGCTTGGCTCCAGAATAACCTACCCTACCACTGGTCACCAGATTTTTGGCCACCTTCAAGCCCAGACTGCAATCCTCTTGATTATTACGAGTGGGGCACAGTTGAAGCAAAAGTTAACGCGAAGCCTCATAACACTAAGGACGCTCTGAAGACAACCATCGAGGAAGTGATGACCACAAATAGCTGGAGCAGGTAATTGCACGAGTTGGAGGTTACATTGAATAATTTTCAACTATGATATGTGTACTCACATTATACAAAGTTAAGTGCAAATAAAATTATTTTTGAGTAAATATCCGATAGTTTTGTTTTTAAGTTCAACATTCCGGATTTACCTCGACGGCCCTGTATTTGCTTTGAATCCCACACAACTAAAAAAACGCAAGTTTGTTTAAATGAATTTAAAAATGCATTGATCGTCATGGAGAATATTTAAAAAAACAAGAAAACCGTAAAACGTTCAACCACCAATGTTCATTTTTCCCTTGTTAGGCCAGTAACGCAGCAACCCTCGTAAATACAAAATACTTACTAACTCATAATTTTTTTACTTTTTATTTCTATTTGATAAAAAGTTCCATACCACTAAACAAACACAGAGTACGCAAATGCATCGAGTTCCTCCACACACATCTCTGTATCCCTCTTCTTTTAATGCCAATCACAATCCTTAAGTAATTCTCTAATAACCCTATGGCATATCCAAGGTAACTGCTTGCAAGCATTGAACCTACGTCTTTGAAAAAAAAAATGCTAATATTGAGGATTAACAAATCAGCCTTGACATTCATTAACTTTTGCTACTTTGTATTATTAAGCGCCGCATCACCACAAAGCGCCATGCAACGTCGAGCAACATGTTGGCAACATAAGCTGCTAGTTGTCAACATAAAGAGGCAAGCAAACAAACGAGTCGCTCAAAGCGGACCAACAGTTCACGCCAGGACTATAAAGTGCACACCCACACACATACATGGACAAATCTTGCATTAATTTGTTTGCGAAAGTTAACCACAAAGCCAGTAAATATGAAAGAAACTACAAAGGGAAGCTAGGACATACGCACATATGCATGCGCAAGGGATTAGCGGATATGTCAACATATGATTAAATACCTCAAAGGCAGCACCACTGCAACGAGCGGTAAATGGCTTAAAGGTTTGGAGTTAAAGGGTAAAATGCATATACATAGATTTAATAAGAGGAAGGCACACAATATGTAAATATTTTGGTTACTCCACATACATTCGGACATCTGTTTTTTTATGCGCATGAGGTGCAAGTAGGTGCGAAAATGGCTCAATGTTATCTGAAAACGCAAACATTTGTGTATTTATTTCTGAGTGTTGCATGAGCATGCTACTCACTATTTGCTTTAAAGTTAGATTACCTTCATTACCTTCACCTCCCTCTGCCTCTTTTTCTTACTCACCCACGCAAAATCGCCTACGATGACATTTTTCGAGGGTATCGTGCCATGGAACTAAACAATTCTAAATAAGGTGCATCTCTTATTTCATCCAAGAAAGCTGATAGGCTGTACAAAGGGCTTCAAAGCCTGTTTATTTAACACTCTTTGGAGCTGGTAGTTTTCGGCAGAAATTTTAAATGACGAAGATTTTGTTGAAGAAATATTCTGCATGGATTGTTTGCGATTTGAAATTGGTAGGTAGGGAGGTAGATGGCGTGGCTGTCGCAATGACACACTTAGACTTTTCACTGGAACTTATCCTTACCCTACGAGTTCCTTTTCAAACCATTCTGTAGCTTTAATAAACGAGCAAAGCTTAATTAGTTTTAGATGCTCTATGTCTGCTACATCAGTTAAAAATGTCGTGTCAATAGTGTGCAGCCTCCTCATACCTAAGCTTTCACACTCACCTTAAAGGTGTCTGACTGTTTCCTCTTCTTCTGTATTAAAACAGCTTCTACAGAAATCGAAGTACGGGAGTCCTAACCTTCTAGCTTGGCTGCCTATCAGACAATGACCAGATAATACCCCTATGATTTTTCCTATAGCTTCTCTGTTAAATCTTAGCAAGCTTTTTTATCGGCCGCTGCTCCATTTCGGCCATGTCTGTCTGCTTAGTTCGTATGTTGTGAGGTTTTGCCAACTTGTATTTACCTTGTTGATGGTTAGTAATTTACAAGTTGCTAAGGCGTAGGTATCAGCCTCTTATCCGGTTGGAGATCGAGCGTTGAACCGGTTCTAGCAGATTTTGGCCGAGTTTAACAAAGCGCGTCAGTCGTTTCACCAAGTGAAGACAAGACGTTCTCCACCTGCAATGATCAGGTAGGCGAAAAGATTGGCTAACTCCGAGTTTATCGGAGTAAACCCCTCCACCTACTCTGTTGTCTAGTTTTGAGCCATCTGTATAGATTTTTATATCATTTTCCTTAATAATAAGCCATTACACCATTCCTCTTTGGAAGTAAATAATGTGACAAACGATTTATTTAAGGGGGGGGGTATCGTTAATTCATGGAAAAAAAGGCAAATTTTTATGATTTTTTTTGATGACACAGTTAAAATTTATTCGTCAAATCTTTTACTACATAAAACTATAGCATTTGAAGTATATTTTGTGAATTTTCTTCCAAAAATATTTAAAAATACGGCAATGGCAGAAATTATTCGGACGCATCTCAAAAAAAAGTATTGGGAGGTTGAATTAGTTTTAAAGGTGACACACAGATGGCGCTATTTATCACTTTATCGCGTTGGCAATACTGAATATATATTCATGACAAAGCCTCATCCCTAGGCTTTGTTTATCAGTATCTGTCATTTCGCTGAAGTATAAACAACGCAGTGTTTTCGTGCTCCGAGTATGTCAACTTTCGTGCCGTCGAAACGCAATTTGCGGGAAGCTTTGCTTTTCTGCTTCAATTTGAAAAAAAAATACAGCCCAAGCCCGTGAATTGCTGCAGAAGGCCTATCCAGACCATACTCCGTCGATTTCAATATGTGAGTACTGGTTTCGACGATTCAAAAGTGGTGATTTTCACACCGAAGACAAGGAGCGTCTTGGCCAGCCCAAAAAGTTCGAGGACGCGGAATCGGGGGAATTGGTAAACGAGGACTCGTGCCAAACCCAAGAAGAGCTTGCTGAATCATTGGGCGTTGATAAATCAACCGTTTGCAAGCGTCTAAAAGCGATGGGAATGATCCAAAAGCAAGGACATTGGGTCCCGTACGAGTTGAAGCTGCGCGACGTCGAACGGCGACTTTTTACGTGCGAATTGCTGATCGAGCGACAAAATCGGAAGGGTTTTTTGCATCGGGTGGTGACTGGCGACGAAAAATGGATCCACTACGATAACCCAAAACGCAAAAAATCATGGGGTTTGCCCGGCCACGCATCAACGTCGACGGCCAAGCAGAATATTCACGGCAAGAAAATCATGCTCTGAATTTGGTGGGATCAGGTCGGCGTCGTATATTTTGAGCTGCTCCAACCGGGCGAAACAATCACGGGGGATCGTTACCGACTGCAATTGATGCGTTTAAGCCGGGCATTGAAAGAAAAACGGCCGGAAACGGTAAAAAGGCACGACAAGGTTATTTTGCAACATGACAACGCTCGGCCGCATGTTGCTCAACCTGTTTTTATAGTTTTGCGGTGCCCCTCATAACTCGGTGTTAAATCATCTGAAATCAAAAAACCAAAGTTATTTCGTTAGATAATTGTTTTCTCCGGGCAAATCCGAGGGTTTTCTGAAATTAAAAATTTTTCGATTTTTGGGAACACGTTAAAGTCAAAAACACGATTTTCTCGTAAAAAAATCGGTGAATTAGTTACCGTAAAAACAAAAGTACAACAAATTCGAAAAAAACTCTTCGGCGTTACCTTGTAAAACAAAGTGTTCAAAATTTCAAAAGGATCGGTGTAGTAGTTTCAAAGTTATGAGGGGCACCGACTTTGAAAACGTAAGTTGTGGGAAAAACGCTTTAAAGTTTTAAATATATTACAAAAAAAATCAGAGTAGGTAGCAACACTTACATGGCTGTATCTTTGTAAGTTTTGCTCCGATTCATCTAAAATTTTCACAGAATATTCTTGAAAGGTTCTTCATTTAAAAAACAAATTAAAAAAAATGCAAAAAAAAAATGTAAAAACGTTACCCCCCCCCTTAAGTTGATATCGTTGGCCTTACAGAAACCCGTTGTAACAGGAATGCTGGGGAATTTTTCTAAAATTGAAGAGTGTCCTCTCTGGTTTGTTATAAGTAGACCGATTTCTCTTAATCTCAGAGCTGCCTTGGAATTGGTAAGTCGAATTTAATTTTATATGTGGATTAATTTCAAACTTCTAGCTCCCCAATAGACAGGTTTTTTTCTCTTTTGTGGGAAAGGACAGAAAAGAATCCTAATAGAGGCATATAACGGGTTAAAATATATCACAAGAATATTTGGCATAATTCTATTATATAATATTATCAATTCTATTATAAGTCTCTTAAGGTTTCGTGGGTCCAAAAAATCGATTTTTTTTGGCTTATTAATTTCTACAACATCTCAAAAATATTATCCTAAATGTTCAAGTCGATGCGAATTATAATTTCGGAGATACAGCCTTTGGAAGGTGTGCGCTCCAAGTCAGGTTTATTGTTACTCAAAACTTTAAACGCGTTTTTCTCGGAACCGTGTTTTCAAAGTCGGTTGTCAAATGTTCTCGAAAACTACTAAACCGATCTTGATGAAATTTTACACAGGTGTTCGAGATACAATTTACTCGTGCTTGGACGAAGGATTTTTTATTTTCAATTACAACTATTTTAAGAAAAACAAAATGTCAAGCAAATTTGACCGAAATTTTAATTTATTTGGAAAAATGTCTGCCAAAGTTTCAATTTTTACTTTTTTTATTTCCTTCGTTCAAGCACGAGTTTATAGTCTTAACTAAAACACTTATTTTTGTTTTTTCATTTTTGATGATCCTGACAATGCGGACGCACCTTTTTTCGAGAGGTCGCCGGAAATGACAATAGAGGATTTTTATTTTTTTTTTTTCAATATTTCAGAAATTATTCTTTAAATATGTATCTATAAGACAGAAAAAAGGTTGAATTAAATAAATAATTTTTTACATAGAAGAAAAAATATTGAAAAGAGGCCTTTTTTTACCCGACGAAACCCATGTAACCCCTTAATACATGAAAGCTTCCAATACATCCCAAATGCGGGAAATAAATCAAAACAGAAAATTTGTACGGTACCTTACATACTCGTAAGTTTATAGAAATTTTATACAAAAAAAAAATTTGAATGCATGCTAACGAAATTAAATAGTTTATCATCATCGAAAGTATTAATTTTTTCTTTATTACAAACTCAAACTTATTTCTAACATTAAAAGAATCCAAGCTTACAGTTCAGACTTACATTAAACAATAACAGAAAGATGTTAAGAGAATGCGTGAAGTGTTGTGTTACAGATGTTAGCAAGTGTGTGTGTTAACTATAAAGATGATTATGGGGTCCCGGTGGTCTAGAGCTCGAAAATTTAGAGTACTTTCCGGAATTTTTTTTACAATAAAAAAATGAAAAATGTTATTTAAATTTTTTAGGCATTTTATTTCATTTCTTTTACGTACAAAATGAAAAAAAAAATTTTTACTTTAATAATTTTAAAAATGGCGCTGAAGTTGACCCTCACGAAAGATTGCACCTGGACGGTGTTGTCCATTTTGGCTCTTCTAGATATTTATCTGCAACACAAAAATCAAAAAATTAGCTATGTCCCATACAAGAAAAAAAAATGTTTGACTAAATGACGCGGTTTTGAATTTGACACTGTAAAATCGGGGTTTTTTCAGTTTTTTAATAAAAAAAACGAAATAATTGAAATAATATGACTCAAGTATGGGCGATAGCCATTGATGTTGTGAACAACATATTAAAATTTCAGACGATTCTGTTGAATAGTTTTTTTTTTTTTTGACAACACCAGGCCGAAAAAAGTAGTTTCGAGATAAATGAGTTTAAAGTTTAAGGTACAGGAGCGCACTCTCTACCCAGTCAATGGAATGTGGAAGCTATTGTATAATATTGAGAATTTCCGCATGAAAATTTCACAGTTGATTCTTAAGATACCATACTTTCGAAATATCGAAAAAACAAAAAATCGATTTTTTTTTTTAATTTCTAGACCACCGGGTCCCCTTAAGACAAGTAATGAAAGAGTAATAAGCAGAAGGTAGGGGGTGAGTGCAGTATCTGACTATTATCTATTTGGCCGCACTGAATTATTTTAATATAAAAGAAGCAAGTTATGAAGAAACTCGCTGTGAGAAATGAAAACTAAACATGCAGTCAACATAAAAATGTGCATTGAACGATTAAATTTGCTAATTAGTATGTTTTCATTTAAGTTAAACTTCATAAAATATTTTCATCTACACTTGAAAGCTATGATTTAAGCAACTGGTGAACTAAGCAGCGGTAACCAAAGACACACCCGCTCACGCGTTTTCCAAACTAGACATTCAGTGAGAAATTGTGACTCAAAAGCAGAAATGACCAATTGAAGAATGGCATTGTCGTTCTAAATCTGGCACTTGAAGCTTATTTGAATCATATGGCCTGGAATATCTAAGCGAGGCGGCTAAATGACTTGGTATTACTGAAATCAATATTTTTCCTTAAGATGTTTCAAAACTCAGAAAGTGAAAGCTCCAATGAGTAGAATTTTACCTGGTTAAGAATTAAATGGTGGATAACAGTGATGGTGCGGAAGCTTGCGCAGTATAAATACAAAAGGATTTCACCTGAATCTGGATATTTTATTTTACTTAAATAATCACTGTGGCTACTGCTAGTTTTGGTTGGTAGATGAGGCGAAAATAGATTGGAATATTTTTCCACTACACCCATATAATAGTTTGTGAGCCTTCTGAAAAGCTGAATATATCCGAATCGTTGATATTAGTTAGTTTGTTGATAGATAAAGTGTAAAAGATATCACGCATGTAGTTCATTAGCACATTTTTCAAACTTATATCTCTTCGTATTCGTATATGTAGCTCTATTTATAGCTTAGGCCCGGGGGGAACCGAACATTGAGTGAGTGTAGTGCGGTTAAACACCTTCAAATATATTTATTGAGCTTTGTGACTCAGGGACTCATAGAGTCGCCCTTACTCAGGAGAGGTTTTTGATGGTACTCTTTTTTGTAAGCAACTTGACTGTAAAATGCACGCAGTGTTCGCATTAAATTTATCTTTTAATACAGGGTTCGGCACTCGAAGTGTAACCAATTAAGGTCGGCGGGCCAATTAAAAGGTCAAAAAAATCGATTTTTTTTTTCCTGAAATCAATAGCTTAGATATTGAAGAATATGAGACACAAATTTTCAGAGTTAAATTCCAAGTATTTGCAGAGCTACAGAGCCGAGCGTAGTGCGGCATCGAGCAACCGTGCGCTTATTGTTGTAACTTTGAAGCGCGTTTTCTCGGCTTTTCATTTTCACGATTTTACCTAATTTATGTACACGATTGCAAAAAAACTAAACGAGCTATCCATTTCATTCAAAATGCGTTATCTTCAGTATTGTTTTCTCTTCTATGTGAACTAAAAAAAACATCCAACAACTTTTTTTAAGCGACTTTTTTACCCAGTTGAAGAGTTTTTTTCCCCTTGAAAAACCACTTTTTTTTCTACCTTCCCCAAAAATTCGAATTTTACGTGTTTCTCCCAATTTTCTTAGTTCACATCGAAGATAATTACATCAAAATTAATAATCTTTTTTTTTTGTTTTCAGATGAAAATTGCAAGTTGTGTCTTGTACAGAAGTTGAATACTTCAGTGGCAAGGCGCTCTGGGAATCTATTGATAACTCGGCTTACAATATATTGTTGGAGATTGTAAAAATTTTTTTTTTTTAGCTCAAATATATATTAAACTATCCCCAAAACTTCATTTGGCTAATTGTTTTTTTTTCTCATCCTACAACGCTTCGCGAAAACTACTGAATTTAGAACATCTAATTGGCCCGCCGGCCTTAAAAAGCCCATAAGTTTAGTTTGGAAAATTACTTTTATTCAATTCAAAGTAAAAAATGGGTGAAAATAATACAAAATTAACAATCAATTTCCTCTTGCTCGATATGACTACCTTTTCTCTTGGCTATGGCCTTGAGACGGTCCAGAAACGAATCAATGAATCGCAACCTGCCCGCATATGACTTGCAGGTATTTTGGCCCACTCGCGGACTATGGCATTTTTCATAGCCTCGAGACTAGTGAGTCCTTTAGTTCGGACCTTGCTTTCGAAAATGGCCCAAAGAAAATAATCCATCGGACTCACGTCTGGTGAATTTGAGAGCCATTTATGTGGACGTTATGAAGTTCGGAACGTTGTTTTTTAGCCATTCTTGACTCACTCCAGCTTTGTGAGACGGTGCCGAGTCCTGTTGAAACGTCCATGGTCTGCCATCGCAATGTTTGTCTGCCCACGGCTTCAAACCAACTTCCAGAATACTTTTCCGATAATATTTCTCATTTACCTTGCCGCCAGGCTGGATGAAAATGATTGGAGAGCGCCTATCCGCGGTTACAGCGGCCCAAATCATTACCTGTGCTGACGGCGGGTGCTGCATCCTGGTAGCCAATCGATGACTCAAATTCTCATATGAACGGTCGGTCAAATAAACCCTATCGTTTTGAGGGTTTACGAAATTTCGGAAATTGACCGCGTTCGACCAAGCGAAGCAACTCCTTCGCTCTCTCAAGTCTGACTTGTTGCTGCTTTGGTGTAAGACCATGCGCCTTTTGGATCTTATAAGGCTAGACTTTGAGATCATTTTTCAGTACGTGGCGGATGCTATGGTCAGATATTTTCAGTTCTTTCGCCATTTGATAGGCACTTCGTCGGGGATTTCGCTCAAGTCGCTTCTTCACTTTTTCAACCATTTCACGTGACGTTGCAGTCTTTTGATGGCCATCTCCATGACGTTTCGCGATGCTACCAGTATCTATCTATCCCACTATTACGTTTGAAATCCATTACTGATTACCTTTTTCCGCATTTACTCTCGGCCAAATGCTTCCACGAGCTTGTAAACAATTATCTGGTCTGTCATTTAGCCAACTAACAGACAGCCGATGCCCGTGCATCAGACTCGCGAGCGGTCTTAAGGTGTTTACACTTCGAGTGCCGGACCATTTAACACTTTGAGGGTTTCAGTGATCTGCCCGGTAAATGAAATGATAAATGAATGGGCAAGGCGGGAGTGAAAAAAAGTGGAAGTCACTTAAGCAACATCCTATAAATTTCCAAAATATGTATGTACGCTAATAACTATGCTCATGGTTTTTTGTATTTTGAAGCTAATCTCCCTACAATGGTCTTTTTTTGTAATAAGTTAAAAAGGAAGACACTCCTAACCAAAATGCATTAAAAATCATAGAACTAATTTACAAGCTACAACAAATAAGAAGTAGTTCCAGCGGTTGGAGTTCTATCGCTATCCACTATCACTCTCCATTAATCAAATTTATCAATTATTTTCTACTACAATTATCATATTTATATAAATGTTTGAATAAAAACGAAAGGAACTGCATGCGCTCTGCCTTGTTGTTGTGCTGCTCACTCCTCTTGCGCATACATTTTGCCTTGACGGCAGAGCGGCGTCGGGTGTTTGCTGTTGACAGTGCAGATCTCAAGTGTATGCATGAAATATGTGTTTTAAAGTTAATTTACGAAGCTTCATTTTGAAAAATTGATAAACGCAAACACAACTAATTAGAGGAACATATCTTTTGTGTTATCATTGCAGCTTCGCATTGGTATTTATGTGATTGGGCCTTTCGAACATATCGCATTACTTGTACCCCAATTTAATGCGGCGCTTAATGACTTTAGCTACTTTTTTTTATTGAATATGCAAATTAGTCGGATTTCATTAAATCGCTACAGCAAACGCAGCGCTGTGTGGCCCAATTAAGTTCGGAAGGATTAAGAATCCTGACACTGATACTACAGCATCATTTGCGTCAATTCCTAGTGGATGAACGAGTGCGCAAACCAGGCACCACAAACCACCAAAACGTTAACAAATTCACACTAAATAAAGCCATTCAAATGTTGCTTATCTGCGCCATGGTTGCGTGGCATTTGGCGACAGCGGGAGTGCGACAGCCGACCCGTCCCAATGATAATCGCACGATCAACTGGACGGGTGGGCAGGCCGAGCCAACAATTAACACACTAGTGCAGAGATCAAGACCCGCGACGCAGCGCATGTGCCAAGTAAGGCAAGGAAGGGAAGTGCAAAAACTTTTTCAGAAGCAAACAAAGGTGTGCATAATTAATTCGCAAAAATACGCGCTAACTCGTCGACGTCTATCGTCGTTTTATTTGCTCGATCGCTACCAGTCATCCCAAGCGCACTCTAAAACAGTAGCAATAATCGGAGCAGTCTACTGTGGCAGTAGTCGTAAGCCATCAGCAACAACACAATAAAATGATTCATTAACAACGGGCAGCTAATGTTGCATGCAACACGAGCACACACATCAACCCACACACTCGTTCCGCTCAAGTGTCGTTGTACGCGCCGGTAAGGTGCTGGTAGCAGAAGCTATGTGTTGCTTATTGGCTGATGATTTGCATCGCCAACCAGCCACAACAGCACACAACGACAGCTCGCTGGCTCTGGCGAATGTTGCTGCGGTGCACTGCCACAGGTTTAGTATTTCAACTGAGGCAAATCATGAATGAATGAATTAATTCGGCCTACCGCGCAAATGCTCTGAATCCGGATGCGAAACGTACTCGATGGCGGTCTATTGATTCGACACCTTTGGCTGGACTTGCCTTTGCTCAGCTGCTGACTCGTCGCTGTGCGCCCTTCAGATCAGAAATCAGAATATTTAAATTATTTCACTGATTAAAATTGCTGTGTTGTTGAATTGGTCAGCGCTGAATCGATCGACACCACACCATCAACCATTACCCTCGCTGTTGCGGCGGCTGATCGGCTGCTTTCCATAGTCTGCCATGTGACTGGATTTGTAGAAAAACGTTGAAGTTGGCGTTGGTCACAGCTTTAGTTGTAGGAACACTGAAGGTGGTCCCTTCGTGGATGCTGGAGGCAGTGTGAGTAGGTGTCATTCCCAGGAAATCGCAATTGAAATGCCACCCGAAATTAAACAATTTGCCGGTGTAGACCGTAACCTATGCTTGTTGTTGCTGCCTCGTTGGCTTCTCTCTGAATGAGTGACATTGCTGGAATGAACAACGACTGCAACGGATTAAATCGACGTGTTTTCTTAATTACTTAATTCTCTTCTGGTTAATTCAGAAATTGGCTAGTCGTAGTCTCATCATAGAAGAAGCATAATTTCTATATACAGGCAGATATTTATATGAGAGAAACAGGTTTTTTTTGTTCTAACAGCGTAAAATGTGGCGCGCGAATTCTTTTCAAGAAAGCCTCCATAATTTTGGCAATGTACGACTGTCAACGCCAATGTCGCAGCTACTACAAAAATACATACAGATAAACAAATAAACATGTCGGTATGTGAGTCGAAAAAGGGGCAGCCAACCGAAAAGCGAATTAAGAATTGCGAATTGCGTTTTGTTTTATAAATTTTATTCAGTACTGTTGTTGTTGGCCAGGACTCAGCTTGATACTGCACTCAGCATGTGGCACACTTGCAGTTTAAAGGTTACAACACTTAACAATAACTCTGCCCCGACACTGCCGGCATTGCGGCAATTGCAGTTGGCGAACACGAATCCAAACGAATCCGCACGCCCAATCGCAATGGCCATCTGCACTGGAGCTGCCGCGACGGAGTGTCATCTCAAAACGGTTTTTGTTTTTGCTTTTGCTTTTGGCAGCCTTTTATCAGTTCAAACAAAGTCACAATCAGTGACGCCCGCTAAAACTATTGATTTTTTTCGCTACATTCGGGCTTCTCGACATAAAATTGCCATACCTGGTTACCTGCACTTTATTCGGTTTATTTATTTGCATCACATACACACATACACACACTAAAGTAATGTAGCGGCGTTGCTCAGGGGGCTTTAATGCCCCGCTAGTTTCCTTTATCGTCGCACATACTTAAATATATACATACATATGTACATAAATATATACTTATATTTTATATTTTGTTCCATTACCAACCAGACTGTTAAAATGAGAGGCCATAATCAGTATGAGTTTGATCAAAACAACGTATATTTAATCTTTATTTTGGGATTCTAAAATTTTGAAGTTAAGTTGTTCAAAAAATATAATTATGCATAATATTAATGCCTCCAAGTTTATTGTTTTATTAATTACATTTGTGTTACATTTTTCATCAAAATTACATAATGTATTTATCGAAAACAAAACTTTTCCTTGCATAAATAATAATTAGTTTTTGAGTTTAATTTTTTTTATGTGGCAGATCAAAAAACTCAAAAAGTCAGAGAATACAAGGTGAAGTCCAAAATAATCAAGACTGGCGTCATAAAACTGTTTTCGATGGCGCCATCTTTTTAATGAGTTAGTGCGTTGGAAGTTACATCCAGTGAAAGCTTGGCGAGAATCGGTTCCGTGGAAGCGAAGTTATTGCGTCTAAAGTGTCAGTATGTTGTGTTATCGGTACAAAAATGAGTTTCGAACAAAGAGCTAATATCAAATTTTGTTTTAAAATCGTGATGAAAAAAGTTTATGACGATAATTGTCTATCACGTGCCAGAGTTCATGAGTGATTTACACGTTTCAGAGATGGTTGTGAGGACATAAATGACAATGAACAAAATCAGCAATCACCGAAAACTCCATCAAAATTCTTCGTATATTTATCAAAAATTAACCGAAATAATTGCTGAAATTCATGTAATCGGAGTTGAATATCTCCAAAATATCGATTTATCGCATTTCGACAGATAATTTGGGCTTACGAAAGGTCTGTGCACCTTTCATTCCACACAAAGTTAACTGAGTACCAAAAATTGCTCAGAACTCAACTTTCGAAATGGTGATGAAACGTGGTAATTCCAACATGAACCTGAAACTAAGCGTCAAAGTGCCGAATGGAAGGCCCCAGACGAGCCACCGCCCAAAAAGTCGGGTCAGTGAAGTCAAAAATCAAGTTGATACTCATTTGCTTTTTCTATCTTGGCGTTTTGAAGCGTTTGTTGCATCGCATTCGTTGAATTCGCCCTGGATCGATCCACTCTTGTGACTGATTTTTTGACTAGAAATCGCATTTTAACCATCAATCACTCACCGTATGCGCCTGATATGGTTCCCTGTGACTTCTACCTATTGGCAAAATTGCATTTGGCTATGAAAGGAAAACATTTTTCGTCCGTAGAGGCCATTCAAAAGTCATCCTGACGGACATTCCGGTCAATGACCTGAAACACTCTTTCGAAAAGCTTTGAGATCGCGTAAAACAGTGTATTGAAGCCAGAGGGGACTATTTTGAATAATTAAACTCGAAGTTATTAGAACAAAGTTCCTGCCGCTTCTATTTTAACTTTTCTTCTTCTTAATTGGCGCTATAACCATTTACGCGATTTTGTCCGAGCTTAACAAAGCGCGCCAGTCGTTTCTTTCTCGTGCTAACCGGCGCTAATTGGGCACACCAAGTGTGCCAGTCCTTTTCCTCCTGATCTTTTCAACGCAAAGGAGGCCTTCCTTTTTCTCTGCTACCACCAGCTGGTACCGCATCGAAAGTCGTTTGTATCCATTCGGACGACATGACTCAGCCAACGTAGCCGCTGGATCTTTATTCGCTGCGCTATGTCTACGCCGTCGTAAAGCTCATACAGCTCATCGTTCATCGCCTGCGATATTCGCCGTTGCCAATGTGTAAAGGTCCAAAAATCTTACGCAGAATCTTTCTCTCAAATACTCGTTTCATTGGATATTGCCATCGTCCACGCTTCTGTGCCATACGTTAGGACGGGCATGATGAGAGTCTTCTAGAGTGTTAGTTAGTAATAAGATAAACAGATAATAAATAAGGTCAACCAAATAGAAGATTACCGAATGCAACACTCAAGCATCGCTATAATGTCTTAAGCGGACGTCGCTGTTTTAATAGCCAACTCAGATGGCCTACAACGTCTATTACACAAATTTTGAGTCACTGCAAAAATATTTATTGTGGAGGTGTCGGCTGAAAAGCCAAATAGCTTAGTCATATAAAAAAATCCATTAAGGTGCAACTGTGATGAAGTTTAAATACCTCGGTGTGGAGATCTAGAGCGACCCCAACATTATCAAGGAAGTGCGAGAAAGATGTGATCAAGGCGGAAAAGTACCAGGAGGTCTTAGAGACATAATATGGAGGAATAACCACTTAAGAACGAAAGGTAAACCCCAAATATACAAATCTATGATAAGACCCATTCTGGCGTATGGTGCAGAGGCGTGAGCTGAAAATTTAAAACAAAACGAATACTACGCACCACAGAAATGCAAATTTTACAATCCATTGCAGAAAAGAATCTCGTCTAGATTACGTGTGGAATGAAGCAATAAGGAAGGAAACGAAAGTTACTGACATTCTTAAACTTGTAAGGAGTAGAAGACGAGCTTGGAATGACCATATAAGAAGGGCACATAGAATCGGATAATGAGAATTCCTAGAGATTGTAAACCAAGCGGAAGACGTGCAACGCGAAGAGCTCTAAAGCGATGGAAGGACAGCTGGATATCTACGGCACTTCAAGGCACAAAAAATTATTTTATTATATTTTATTTTTATTTTGTTGATACTGGAACTGTGATATAAAATAAATTTTATATTTACTCGTGCAGGCCTGAGGCCTATAACAAAAGACAAAGAAAGTAAGAAGAAAGATTTAATTCTACTACAAATACAATGCAGTTTTATAGCCCATTGAATTTCAATTTATTTAAGTGTCAGTTTCGAAAACGCTGTCAACATGATAACGAAGACGTGTCAAAGCGCAGCACGACAATCTTGTCCCCTGACAAAAACAGGAGGTAAGCATAAACCTTTTTGGTGAACTCCAGAAATCTCAGAACTTCGCAATCGAACTCGGAAACTCTTTAACCAATCTAAAATAACAGACGAATGGGAAGAATATCGACAATGTCTCAAAGACTTTAAGAAAGCTGTCAGAAGTGCAAAACGCACATCTTGGCGATCATACACTCAAGAATTAGAGAACACTTCAGAAGTAAGCAGACTACGCAAGATTCTTGCATCAAACCCAGTCTCTCCCAGTTTTATCATGACTCAAGATGGAACTTGGACTACTTCAACTGACCACACTCTTAGAATACTTCTAGAATCTCACTTTCCAGGCTGTGTTGCCAACTTACCTGCACTTCCCAGCACTCTTCAGAGTAATTATGGGAATAGATCAGATCTAAACAGCTCTAATAGCATCTCTACAGCAATACTAAGCTTTAAAAAATTTAAATCACCAGGTCCTGACAACATCATTCCAGCAGAACTTCAAGAAGGACTGGAAATTCTACTGCCTTGGTTAACAAGGATCTTTAACAAGTGTTTAAATCTCTCTCTTACCTTCCGACAATTTGGAAGAAATCGAAGGTAGTATTCATTCCGAAAACGGGGAAGCCTTCACACTGCAAACCAAACGACTTCAGGCCCATTAGCCTAACCTCTTTTTGCTTAAAGGCTTTTGAAAAAGTCTTAGATGAGCAAATCAAAACCCAACTTGATACTAAGTTGATCTCTGAGGCACAACATGCCTACACTAAAGGGAAATCGACTGAAACGGCACTTCATTCACTGGTGCAAACAGTGGAAACTTCCCTTCACAATAAGGAGTGCTCTCTTGTCGCATTTATGGACATAGAAGGTGCTTTTAATAATATTGAACCCAACGCTATTTTGTCTGAAATTGCCAAATTGGGTATTAATTACTCCATCCGAAAGATGATCGAACAAATGCTCCAAAATAGAATAATCACTTCAGAGCTTGGGTTAAGCCGCATGAGAATGTACGCCGTCAAAGGCACTCCTCAAGGCGGAGTACTTTCACCCCTTCTCTGGAATCTCGCTGTAAACAGTTTGCAGGCTGCAAGGTTGTAGCCTATGCAGATGATATTGCTCTCTGCGTGTCAGGCAAACACCTGAATACCCTCACTGAGCTCATGCAACGCTCAATCAATATTCTGTCAAAATGGTGCACCGAATGCGGACTAAATGCGAATCCAGCAAAGACAGATCTTGTTCTCTTCAATAGGAAACAACAATCTCCTCCACTGCAAACAATAACTTTAAAAGGGGAATCATTACTCCTATCTGATTCAGCTAAATATCTAGGAGTTATTCTAGATAGGAAGTTGAGTTGGAAATTGAACATCGAAAACAGATGTAGAAAAGCTTTCATAGCTCTTTATACTTGTAAGAAAGCTATAGGCAAAACCTGGGGTTTTTCACCTCGGATCATTTATTGGATATATACCTCGATCATCAAACCGATACTCTTCTACGGTGTGGTTCTATGGTGGACAGCACTCGAAAAACGGTGCAGAGTAGCCACAATTGATCGAGTCCAAAGAACAGCCTGCCTCCTGATAACAGGATGCTTAAGTACAACACCTACTAAGGCTCTAAATACGTTGCTTCACTTGTTCCCTATCGATATGGCTGGCAAAGCGATTGCAGCGAAAGCAGCGACACGCATGAATGCTATATCGAAATGGAATAAGTATCTGGGCCATTCGGCCATTCTGAACAGGAACACTGTTATCTCTTCCGACATAGACTATCATGTAAGTCTTCCATCACCACCCTTGCTATTCTCCTGTTCACTCCCAACTAGGGAAGAATGGAAGACAAATCTAACCGAAATCGATGGCCCTCTGATTATATATACAGATGGTTCAAAACAAGACGGCAAAGTGGGATTTGGAATCTTTTCCAATTCCCCTTACATCAATCTATCATTTAGATTACCCGACTACTGTAGCGTATTCCAAGCGAAAGTATGCGCTATCTGGTATGCTGCGAAAACTCTCTTAGAAAATAGAATATCACTAGAGGATATCGCCTTTTTCACCGACAGTCAAGCGGCCGTTCGAGCACTCAGCTCCTCTTATACCCACTCAGATGTGGTTCGATCCTGTCTCTTATCTCTTAACGAGATAAGTGTTCAGAATCCAAGTTATCTGGATACCGGGTCACAGTGGATTCGAAGGTAACTGCAAAGCTGATGAGCTCGCAAGAGCTGGAGTTGCGCAATCAAATGTTAGTAACTTACCCACAATCCACATTCCGCTCTCAACATGCAAATTGCTCATTGATCGAGAATTTCACAGCATTGCTGATCGGAGGTGGCGAGTGGAAACTACTTGCGTTACGACCAGACAAATCTGGCCACCCTACAATCTGAAACAGACAAAAACCCTTATAAGTCTTTCGAAACACGAACTAAGGCATATAATATCTCTCATCACCGGTCACTGCCTTTTGGGCACTCACGCACGTCGGCTCGGGGTTCCTCAAAACGACCTGTGCAGATACTGCGAGGACGAAGATGAGGAAGTAGCGAGCAGACACTTGCTGTGCAGTTGTCCCGGTCTAGCCAGAAGTCGACTCGCTCTTCTTGGCTCTCCAACAATTGACAATCTTTCAGTACTCTCGAACCTGAAAATCGAATCTCTCATCAAATTCTCGAAACGAATTAACATCTTTGACCAAAATCTACAATAAAAATCTCGGTTAGGTGGGGAAATCATATAACATAATGAGCTCTTGGGCAACACAACGGACCCAACTTGCGGTCTATGTGGCACTCCGATGCGGGGTCACCCTTAAACCAACCAACCAACCAACAAACCAAGTGCCAGTTTGATATAGGTACGTTGTACGAAACTATCCATATAACGAAAATGCAGGGGCGTTATCCTGATGCAAGAGCCAATTTTTGTTCTTCCAAAAATCCGGGCATTTCTGGCGGACTGCTTTCCGCAAATTGCGCATAACTTGCAGGTAATATTCCCTATTGACCGTTTTACCCTGTGGCAAGACCTCATGATGCACAACGCCCCTGCAATCGAAGAAAACGGTATGCAAAACTTTTACATTCGACCGAACTTGGCACGCTGTTTTCGGTCTTGGTTCATGCGGTCGCTTCCATTGAGATGATTGAGCTTTGGTTGCCACGTCATAACCATAAACTCACGATTCCTCACCAGTTATGGCCCTCTGGAGCAAATTTGGGTCGTCGCGGACAGAGTCCAACATCTCATTAGCAATGTTCATGCGATGCTGCTTTTAGTCGAAATTGAGCAGTTTTCGTACGAATTTCGCGGCGACCCGTCTCATGCCCAAATCATTGAAAAAAATCGAAGTACACGTGCCAATCGATGTGTCTAGGTCTTCAGCAACTTCTCTAACGGTGAATACACGATTGGCCAATACCATTTGCTTCACTTCATCAATGTTTTCGTCTGTTGTTGAAGTGCTCGGGCGTCCGGCACGCTTTTCGTGGAATACATCTTCTCGGCCTTCTGAGAACATTTTGTAGCACCGATAAACGTTGCTTTGGCCCAAAGTAGCTTCTTCGTATGACACCGCACTGAGTCAACATTCGGAATGCATCTGCGCACTTAATTTCGTTTTTCACACACAATTTGATACAGTTTCTTTGATCCATCTTTTTGAATAGTTAAAAATGGAAGACGAACCGAAACACGTGCAAGCAAGGCAGCTGTCAACAATTAACTGAACATTCAAAATGGCCGAACTCGTCGGCATGAGTGAGAGACATGAGTATCAACATATCGCCACAAAAATATCGAAACTCGAATATACGTAATCTGCGAAAATTCAAAATTCGCGATACTTTTTGAACACACCTCGTATTAAATTAATTAAAATTCTAAATTGTTACCGAAACAGGAAACAAAAAACATAAATTACTGTAGAGAGTAGGTTTAAATGATTTTTGTTAGAGCGAGCGTTCAGTGTGAAGAATTTTTTTAAGTTATTTGTCTACATTCCTCAACAGCTCTCACCTAATCATGGATGCGCAACTCTTTTCACTTCAATAAATGTTTTTACTCGTTCTACTATGTTTGTTAGCAATTTAGCAAACTACGCATCGACATAGCCAACATTTCGTATTCCTTTTCCCTCGATTGTGCGAACACAAAAGGGTTCAAGGCTGTAAGCCCGTACTGCGTTTCTTTCCTGTCCAAATAAAATCATAAAATCTTAAAAAAATTGTTGTGCAATTTTTCTAAAGAAATAAGATTCAGTTGCACGAATACTAAAGAGAAGGTGGCAAGCTCGATATAATATTTTTTTTTTTGGGCTATTGCGGTTCTGAAGAGCAGATTTACGAAAACAAAAAAGCATACGAATTATGACTTTAATATTTCCCAAATTCAGTACATTGCACTAATAAAATTAATGTTTTCATGTATAAAAATTGGGTCATATGGCTCTACGGTAAGTTTTTTTGGTGGATGGATGTCATAGTCTGGTAAACTCTAACGATTCACACAAATAGGAGTCCCAACAAATATATAATAAAATATCACAAATATACATACATACAACTCATACTTCACGCGCAGGTGAACAGGCAGAAGGATATGTTTATGTGTCTGTGCAAAAGTCATAAAACATTTTATTGCCAGACAATTTCAAGTTGTCGCACAAAATGCCGCCAAAGAACGGTGTGTGGTCTCCAACGTTTACTTGCTTATCAGATGATCTTCTTTCGACGCTGCTTAGATGAAAAGATCAACACTTTTATGCGTAAGTGTGCTAAGGCGGGATTTCAATCGCCTTTTGAAAATATAAAAGAAAATATAAATGATTCCGGAGCTGCATATCGTTGAAAAAATGTGCAACTAAAAAAAACATATCGGTGACTGTCTCCAATAGAACTAAAAATGCACCGAACCTTCAGGCAAACGACTTAATAAATCGCTTCCTTCAATGAATGTTCTAAAAAACTGCGCAAAACAATAAAGAAGCAGAAAATTATACAGGTTGAATGTTAATTTCCATTTACTACTAAGTTTAACGTATGCAAATTTGTTACCGCCCACTGCTCGCGATTAAAAAGTCACAAGAGGCCACCCCACATAGGTGGCATGTGACTTTTGGTATAAAAGCGTCTTGCGGTTATGGCAAGTGGAACAACTCAGCAAATCGCATTCTAATCGCCACAAGAAAATGGGACCGAGAATTACGCCAATATTGTTTTCACTCTGCTTGCTTGGAACAGGCTACACCAATCCAAATCGATTCAAGGGCACCGTTATAGACCGTAAGTGCATTTATTAATGGATTAGATAATTTTCCTTAACAATAATCATTCCACACCAAGTGGATGCCTACTTCGAGTCGCACGACTTTGACTCCCAGGAGCGTGTAGTTGGCGGTGCCGCCGTGCCTGACGGCGAATATATACCCTACCAGGTTTCCATGCAGTATCGCACGCGTAGCGGCAAGGACCGGCACTTCTGTGGTGGCTCCTTAATTGCACCCAATCGTATACTTACAGCAGCTCATTGCGTCAATGGCCAGGATGCGAAGCGCATCTCAGTAGTGGCGGGTATACGCGATCTTAACGACAGTGCCGGTGTTCGATCACAAGTGTTGTCCTATGAAATTCACGAGGACTATGAAGAGTTAGTGACCAGTGATATTGCCATCTTGAAGATCGAACCGGCTTTCGAGTTGGACGGTACCAAGGTGGATAAAATCGATGTAAGTGGCACTGATAAAGTGGATGGAGGTCAGACCGTCACTCTTTCGGGTTGGGGCGCTATGTGGCATGTAGGCCAAGGGCCGCTGGCAATCTATCCGACTTTGCTACAACGTATGTCCTACAAAACAATCACAAATGACCAGTGTAAAAAGGTGATGACGCACTTAACCGATACGGAGATTTGTGCACTGGAGCGTTTCGGTAAAGGGGCGTGCAATGTATGAAAGAAGTATAGGCAACATGGAAACTATTTGTATGTTATAATTTTTTCAGGGCGACTCAGGTGGGCCACTAGTGATGGAGAATGGTGACAGCTTAAAGCAGGTTGGCGTGGTTTCTTATGGAACGGCGCTTTGTGCATCCAACAGCCCAGATGTTTACACCCGCGTATCCATGTTTGATGACTGGATCAAGGCACGCTTGGCCTGAAGGGAAATTGAGCATATAAATTTTAAATAATGTATTGATGAAAGCTTTACTCTAAAGTTTACTTAGTTAACTGAAAAAATGAAGAGTTATAAAACTTGTTAAATCGATTATTTCAAGATGAGGCAATTTTTTTCACATATTAAGAATCTCGGCAAGAATTATTGAGCATTGCGAAGAAATTATAAACCATGGCTTTAAAAGTATTTTATTAAAGGATGCCCTAGTTCCGCTATTTAAGAGAGAATTCCGGCCGTCATTGCCGAATGGTTTGGTGCGTGACTACCATTCAAGAGTGCGTAGGTTCAAATCTCCATAATTAAAACAGCAAAATGAAAGAATTCGTTTTTTTTAATAGCGATCGCACCTCGGCAGGCAATGGCAAGCCTCCGCGTGTATTTCTGCCATGGAAAAGCTCCTCATAAAAATATTTGCCGTTTGGAGACGGCTTGAAACTGTAGGTCCCTCCATTTGTGGAACAACATAAAGACGTACACCACAAATAGGCGGAGGAGCCCGGCCAAACACCAAAAAAGGTTGTACGCGCCAATTATTTATTTATTTTAAGAGAGAATTCCGATAAGCAATAAGGACGCCGGAAGAAAGAATAAAGAAGTGTACACTGTTAAGCTTCAAATCCCTAGATAAGCCATTCAACTCGTGCTGCAGGAAAATGGTCTTCTCAATTCCCAAGTATCTAAGATGTTTTTAGTGGGCTTAGAGGCCGTTAGTGAATCACATTATTTTAATTTGTGCCAAATTTTAAATACTTACACTTATACTTATACTTATACTTATACTTATACTTATACTTATACTTATACTTATACTTATACTTATACTTATACTTATACTTATACTTATACTTATACTTATACTTATACTTATACTTATACTTATACTTATACTTATACTTATACTTATACTTATACTTATACTTATACTTATACTTATACTTATACTTATACTTATACTTATACTTATACTTATACTTATACTTATACTTATACTTATACTTATACTTATACTTATACTTATACTTATACTTATACTTATACTTATACTTATACTTATACTTATACTTATACTTATACTTATACTTATACTTATACTTATACTTATACTTATACTTATACTTATACTTATACTTATACTTATACTTATACTTATACTTATACTTATACTTATACTTATACTTATACTTATACTTATACTTATACTTATACTTATACTTATACTTATACTTATACTTATACTTATACTTATACTTATACTTATACTTATACTTATACTTATACTTATACTTATACTTATACTTATACTTATACTTATACTTATACTTATACTTATACTTATACTTATATTTATACTTATACTTATACTTATACTTATACTTATACTTATACTTATACTTATACTTATACTTATACTTATACTTATACTTATACTTATACTTATACTTATACTTATACTTATACTTATACTTATACTTATACTTATACTTATACTTATACTTATACTTATACTTATACTTATACTTATACTTATACTTATACTTATACTTATACTTATACTTATACTTATACTTATACTTATACTTATACTTATACTTATACTTATACTTATACTTATACTTATACTTATACTTATACTTATACTTATACTTATACTTATACTTATACTTATACTTATACTTATATTTATACTTATACTTATACTTATACTTATACTTATACTTATACTTATACTTATACTTACACTTATACTTATACTTATACTTATCCTTATACTTATACTTATACTTATACTTATACTTATACTTATACTTATACTTATACTTATACTTATACTTATACTTATACTTATACTTATACTTATACTTATACTTATACTTATACTTATACTTATACTTATACTTATACTTATACTTATACTTATACTTGACCCCATAGTAGTCGCGCACCAACCACTCGATAGTATCAGCCTTTTATTATTCAATAGAAATGGACGTCAAAACTAGGTTTTTCCTACAGGGTGCACACATGCATGCTTATCAATATTTCACTAATTTCCAGCAAATTCTAACCAGCATAATTTGCTAAGAGAACCCATCGAAGGTTTCCATGCATTTCAAGTGCAGTTCTCATTCCCTGACCTATCAGATAGCTATGCAAATGTAGCCGCCGGTGGTTGTGAGGTCGAACTGCTGGGCGCACTAATTACTCATAACTGATTGCACTGAATATCGAAGCGAAATGTTGTGCAACTACGGGTATAAATAGTCAATCGTCAATGCTACACCTATACAAACAACTACAAAACCTCATACTATTAAATTCACTGGAACTCACTCAGCCTGGCACTAATTCCAATAGAAATGCCAAATATTAAATCAATTTTAATTTTAGCGCACTTGATTTACGGTAAGTCTAACTCGTTTTCTCGTGCATTAATTCGTTAGCTCTTCTTCAGCTGTTTCAGCGAGCGACACTGACTCAACGCGCATTGTTGGTGGCAACGATGTGCCTCCAGGCGAGTTTGTTCCCTACCAAGTCTCGCTGCAATATTTTACCAGAAAAAATAAGTACCAGCATTTCTGTGGCGGCTCCATAATAGCGCCGAGCCATATTTTGACTGCGGCCCATTGTTGCAAAGACTTCGATGTGACACGGATGTCAGTGTTGGCCGGTGTGCGCGATCTCAATGACTCAGAAGGTGTGCGGGTGCAGGTTGCTTCCTATGAGATACATGAAAATTACGAGGAGCTTGTGACCAGTGATATAGCTATTCTGACACTTGAAGAACCCTTGAGTTTAGATGGAACGCGTATGGCAGCCATTAACGTGCAGGGCACCGAGCAAGTAGGTGGTGGAGTGCCAGTCACTTTGACTGGTTGGGGCTTGCGCTTGCCAGTACCTTTTCCGTTTTTGCCACCAGAGTTGGATAATGTCAACTATCCAACTACGCTGCAAACCATGAACTATCACACCATTACGAACCAGGAGTGCAAAAATAGTGGAATGGAAGACCTCACAGAGACGGAGATATGCGCGCGTGGCGCCCTACTCAAGGGCGCCTGCTCAGTAAGTATTTAGTAAAGAGGCACCTTTGCTTGAACTTTTCTCCAAATGAAACTTAATTTTATTTTTGCAGGGCGACTCTGGCGGTCCGCTGGTGATGAAAACGGATAACGGATTGCGTCAAGTTGGCATTGTCTCTTACGGACTCTTCGTTTGTGGCGTCTTCAGCGTCATTCCGGACGTGTACACTCGAGTGTCTGTGTTCGATGACTGGATGCGAGCGCGTATGCAGTAAAAACGCACTTAACTCTGCTGCTAACAAAAGTATTAAGTAAAAGCACATAATCCACACAACGACATACCCAATCTACTACATATTTTAGGTTGGAGGTAGATTTTTTTAGCTATGAAAAAAAAATTATGATGTTTCATGTATGGATTGCTATGGCCCCCAATTGGGATGTTATCCTTGCAATAAACTTAAATTATGAATCCATTGAAAATATTCATTTTTCCACCCCCCAACTAAGCGCTGCGAACATTCATGCCACAAACACACTCGTACATATCTACACAATTCTCAAGGACATGCGATTTAAAATGCTCATATTGCCGTCTTTCCAACAAGCGTGACCAGACAGCGGTTTGGGGTTGTTGTAATGTGCTTGCGGACAATTTAATAATACGGTTCATAAAATAAGTCGACCGGATTTTTATGACATCGCATATGAATATGGTTTGCTACCGGCTACGGACGAAGAAAACCAGTAAATTTCTTTAAAAACCAAAAGGAATGGAAAAAGTTGGCGGAAAATTTAAAGTTAATACGAAAAAGATACAGGGCTAAATGAACATAAGTATGTATGTATGTATATACATGTGTATGTACGTACGAGTAGATATTTTATAATACGTAAAATGTAAGGGGTGTAGGGGGTTTGAGAGAAGCTGAGGTAGCTGCTATCAGCAATCTAATTTCTCAATTCCTACTCTCACACCCTCGCAACCATACTGAAGATGAGGTAACCAATCCACATGGACGGTACGGTCAGGGTAACGGGAGAGGGAGCTTCTGCGGGGCTATATAATTTAAAAGCCCCTCGAAGTTTTGTAGTGTTTGTCTCCGAGTGGACGGCTGCAAAAGACGTCTATTCCTCAGATTAGAGGCGGCCTCTTGTTTTAGATTAGACCTTCCCTAGGCATGTAACTTATCGAAGTACTCCATCTATCTCAAGCTAATTGAATTTTTAGAAAAAAAAACATGAGTGTTAACCCGAATGGAAACCAGATTCCAAGTGGTACCCACATGTTATGGAAAATCCACTTGATTCGCCATGATGGGTGGATAGAGTTGTAAAATTCATGTTCAAACGGAAATGGAATCGGTACTACAATTGAAATCTGAAGCGCTCTGTCCCGTCCGGGTTAATCACCAGATAGCAGCACGAGAATGATACAGTACTGAAACCCGCAATGGAGCAGAGTTCGCTGTCGGCCAAAAATCACTTGGCGAAAGTCGATGCTGCGCGAACTAACAGATACCGACGGAAGAGTCTTATCGAGATGCTATCGCTCCCGAGCGGAGTAGGTAGGTTGAAATGGTTGAAGTGTCAGTCTGACACTCCTCAAGTAGCACTGAAGCGCCGTTTTGATACCATTATGAGACCACCAACAGGCAAATATAGCCAGCCAGAGCTGTTGATATAATGGAGAAGATTGGTGGGACTTAGGTTGGCGCACTGCCCCAGGCTATCGAAGAAAGGAGCGGAGGAACAAGATGCGGAGTGAACAAGGATATAAAGAAATGTCCTGCCAGGGAAGACAGGAATGAAGAGGAAGAAAATACAGAATGGTAGAAGACACATGTTTTCCCTTGTTGAATGGTATTTGAATATTTTCTCTTTTATAAACTATCAACAATTCAGCCTTCTTTCGGAGCTCCGGCTTCATTGGGGCTCGCAGCTTCTTCACCTGGATGTTCTTCAATTACTTCGCCGCTAACGTCAGGTGGCGGTTCAGATTGTTCAGGTTTAGTTTCAGTTTGAGGCTCCGGTTCCAAGGCAGGCTCATGTTCAGGTTGAGGCTCCGGCTCCGGCTCCGTAATGTGTTCAGCTTCATGTTCGAGTTTTGGTTCAGGTTCTATCGGCGCTTCCAACGCCACTTCGGCTTCTTGAGATGATTGAGTTGCTTCAAGAGGCACTTCTTCCTGTTAATAAATCATAAAATGCGAGGTAAAATGATTAAAATTGAGTTTTCAAAATTTACTTACCGCTGTCTGTTCAACCATTTCTGTTGGATGCTCCTCGGCTATACCTGGGGCAGACTATAATGGTGAGTCGTTAAACAAATATCTTCAATAGAGAATGCAAAGAAAATTTACTTACAACTATGATTTGAGAACCAGGCTCGCAAACCTCATCAATCTACACACAAAGAAAACATTAAATAAAAAAATTAAGTGCATTGCTAGTCTTGTTAACCTTGTCCAAGTCGAGATCTTTTGAAGACATCATTGACAAGTGGCGGCGAAAAGCTTTCTGAATCGTAACTGCGGCTCGATTTTCTATTTCTGTGAAGTCCAAACCGAACTAAGAGTAGATTAGAGAATTACAGCAGGAATGTTAATCTCAAATCTTGTAAGAACCGCTTCAATTCTAGCCTTCTCACCTCTTCCTCAGTCTTTTTGACAGGCGGCAGAGATCTACCCAAGGCTCTGCGCACAATATAGCCACGGAAGCTAGCCTGAAATACACAATCAGAGGCTCGTAATGACAATCGTTGTAAACAATTTTCCTGTGCAAACCTGGATTCTAGTCGCTGCAATTCTTTTATTGTCCTCTTCTTGGCGTTTAAGCTCGCGCTGTTTGAAATATTGATAGAGCTCTTCGGTGCCTTCAAAGTCCTCGTTGATCCAAATATGAAATTATTCTCAAAATGTCTTTGTTTATTTATTTATATTATTATGCATACCTCGTGCGCTTTCATATAGGCATCGGCAAAGCGACGATACGCAGCCTCGATCATGGGTTGGGAAATTTTCAATTCTTCATCGGTGAATTTGCAGCGCTCAATCATGGCATTTAGCATATCCTGCTCCTCGAAGCGCACAACTTCGATATCTGTGCGTTGCTCACAACGCATTCGACTAAGGAAGCGCCGGAAGCATTCCTCCATATGTATTGCCATCTCCTGGGCCTTAGCCTTGCTGATATCACAGATGCACATATCCGCGATGATTTCGTCCACCACCGATAAAGCGCGATCAATGATGCTTTTAGCCACTGGATGCCAAAGAGACTTGCCCTTTACATTTGCCATGACAAGAAGATTCATCACTTACCTCTGGCTTTCTCACGTGTCACGATCACCGAATGTAGATAGTCGATGATGAATTGGCAGAGGCACTCGGTGGTTGGCTGACAGCGTAAGACTTCGCGTGTAATGTCCGACAGCAATTCCGGTAGGCCTGGCGGCACATTTATCATTTGATTGCGAACTTTTCCGCGCTGTATGAGAAAATTCATGTTGCTGCGGCTAACGTCTTAAAAATTCCGATAAAAATATAGAACAATTTTTTAGGAAAAAGTTTTTGATTAGTCTCTGCGAGAAATCGTTCTAAAATGTGTTTTTTTTTATTTGAAAGTGCTTGATTAGGGTGCGCTACTTTTCGTTTTGTAAAAAAAAATCAGGTGTATCTGACCTCATTTGAAGAACAGCGGCAAGATCGTGCGCGACGCAGTCGACTCTGCGTTACTGGAACGACCCGGATGTGTAGCCGGTCAAAGCCTGCCACTACAGCAGCACTGCGCAAACACTTATGGAGAATATTAGTGCTGTTACAACAACAACAATAAGATATGAATCATTTTCGACTATTTTTACTTTCTGTTGAAAATAGCAAATCTTACCAAAAGAAGATTAGTGTGTTGTTGCTGATATCGAAAAAATTACTCAAAGGCTGGGTATATTTTGAGCAAATAAAAAATCAAACCAAATAATGCCTCAGCCACCGCATTCACCGGCCTAGAGCCACTATGACTCTTTCCTGTTCCCAAAACAAAAAAAACCCCATGAAAGGTCACAGATTTGCCATAATTACTGAGTTAAAAGCCGCATCGCTAGGCAACTCCAAGGTCATGCCAAGAAGGGTACACGCTAAGTGAAATGCAGTTAAAGGTTCCTTGTTTTCTTTTGAGAACTTTTGAATAAAAACTATTTTTTTTTTTTGAAATCGAAGAACCATCCACTCTCAAACCATACGAATCATACGACCAGTCCGAATAATAGCGGACGCTTGTCACGAAAATAGGTTTTGGTTATTCTTTTTTAAGAGCTCTGTGTTATGCGCTTCCTTAAGTTTAGCCAGATTATCAATTGCTGTGGCTAACTGATTCAATTGAATAGAAATTTGTCTGTTGGCCATGTCAGTAGCCTGCCAGTTGGCATGAATCTGAGTGATTTCTTCAAGTGTTGGTGATTTTACTTTTCGCGTGATGACTTCGTAAGAATTCGTATTGAAATATTTAATAGTTAAATAATATCAAAACTTCAAAATTACGCACAAATTCATTAGATTTCATACCCAACTTAGAAGTCAGAAATGACTGCGAAGAAACAGAAACGGAAACAAAACTAAATCCAACATGAAAAATTGTAAGATTACGAAGAAGGGATTTGAATGCTTCGAGTAAAATATGAAAACATAATTAAAACGCAAAATTCCGAGGGCAAAAACAATGAACCGTTATAATTGACAACAATTTTAATTTTAGCTTAACCCGCCGTTGGACAACTTTTTTAAAAACTTCGGTTCGGCACCCGGATCTGGTCCTTTTTCATCCTGTTCGAGGATCCTTTTTAAAAGGTAGATAGAAATTCAAAGAAAACTATCTGGAAGCTCAAGTCGTTAGCTATAACAGAAATTTGTTGAATTCATGTCCGAAATCGAAAAAGTCTGGTCAGACCCGGGTGTCTAACGAAAGGTTAATGACAGTGTCTTTAACTCAATTTCACTCAATATTTGGAAAGGCGTTGCCACAAATGTATTACAGCTGAATTGAGTATTCATTTGAGAAATTTGTCACCAACGGTGCCGCAAGATAGGCCAATTTGGCAGACGCCATCTTTGCAAAACGTCCCAAACCTGTAACATATGATTTGTTTGAGGATGAGCCAACGTTAAGTTAATATCCAAAGGTACCAAGTACATGGGTAGCGACTCGTGGAACAAAGAGGATCCGTTCAATTCGGCCGAGTTACCTGCCATGGGCGGTTATAATGATAATTTTGAATTTGACTTTGACGAACCTGAAACACCTGCGGGACAAACAAGCACCTTCACCAACACGCACACAGACAATGATGGTAACACGGTGCATACCAGCTATTCAACTGGACCAAATGAGTGGAAACGCAAGACGGTGAAATTCTCCACAAACTTCCAGCCCACAGAGCAAACAACAGTATGCACACAGACGCTGTCAAGCTTGCCACCTTACCTTTTGAACACACCTAGTATACATAGGACAGAAAGTGACGTCTTTCGAAGGTTTTGTGTTTTTGCAGCGTTCTAAAAGAGAGGTTAAAATAACAGAAATTTCGATATATTCTTCAGTACCACTACGGCCAAGGTGAAACGACAAAGAAGGCGGTAGAAAAAAAATGAAAAATTTGTGCTGCCTTTGGATTCCACTTATACATATAATCGAATGCAACAACAAATTGATGATTCCAGGCTTTCCTTTCTGCTCCTCCGTGATTTGAAAATTGCACAGGAATTGCGACTAGTCAGAAAACTGTTTGAAAACATCTACATAACTATGTAATATCAAAGTCGTAAAAACAAAAAACACATTGAAAGATTTTTACTTCAAATATAAGAAATCTACAGAACTATACAAGGCGCATTCATTAAAGGTGGTGGCAGTAGACCAACAACAATGTTTTGTACGTTTGATTGTCAAAGCAAAGTATTTGGGAAGTATTGTAGAAAACAAAGAATGAATTCGCCTTGCTCAATTCTGGGTTGACAGCCACATGGACACGGCGAAAGAAAAAAAACAAATCAGCTGATTTACCGTTACCAACTTTAATAGATTCGCCTTGGAACTATCAAAATTTTAATTTCGAAAGTCGTATTGGAAAATTATTTGAACTAAATATTTAGTTAATTTGGCTCTTTGATTTGTAACTGTTTTTTTATCCTTCCAATTATTAAATGACAAAAATATACCAGCTTATTAAATTATTTTACAAGTCATTATCAAGCCAATATTAAATCAAATCCTCGATCTACTTGTTCTGGTGACTTGATTTTTAAGTTATTCAATTAAAATACTTTTTTTTAATTTTGACTTCACATTTTATTCAAGCTTTTTCTACACTAGTAAAACTTTATTTTTTGACTTTTTCTAAATAAAATTTTCTGAATTTTTCTTAATTTATTTTTCTGAATTCTTCTTAATTAATTTTTCACAATTTTTCCTAAATATTTTTTTGGATTTTTCTAATTTAATTTTCTGTTTTTCTAAATTTATTTTTCTAATTTATTTTTCTGAATGTTCTAATATTATATTTCGAAATTTATTTTTCTGAATTTACCTAAATTAATTTTTCTGAATTTTTCTAAATAAAGTTTCCTGATTTTTTCTGATTTATTTGTCTGAACTCTTCTAAATTTATTGTTCTGCATTTTTTGCAAATAAATTTTTCCTAAATTTTTTTTTCTGAATTTTTCTAAATTATTTTTCTGAATTTTTCTAAATTAATTTTTCTGAATTTATTTAAATTAATTTTTCTGAATTTTTCTAAATTTTATTTCTCTAAATTTATTTAGATTATTATAAATAAAGGTTTCTGAATTTATCTAAATTTATTTTTCTGATGATTTTTAAATTATTCTTTCCGAATTTTTCTTAATTTATTTTTTTAGAATTTTTCTATATTAATTTTTCTCAATTTTTCTATTATAAATAAATATTTCTGAATTTTTCTAAATTTATTTTTCTGATTTTTTTTTTAATTATTATTTCCGAATTTTTCTTAATTTATTTTTTAGAATTTTTCTAAATTAATTTTCCTGAATTTATTTTTCTTAATTTTTCTATTATAAATAAATATTTCTGAATTTATCTAAATTTATTTTTCTGATGTTTTTTTAAATTATTCTTTCCGAAATTTTCTTAATTTATTTTTCTGAATTTTTCTAACTTTATTTTTCTAAATTTTTTTAAAATTATTCTTTCTGAATTTTCTAAATTAAGTTTTTAGAATTTTTCTAAATTTATTTTTCTTAATTTTTCTATTATAAATAAATATTTCTGAATTTTTCTAAATTTATTTTTCTGATTTTTTTTTAATTATTCTTTCCGAATTTTTCTTAATTTATTTTTTAGAATTTTTCTAAATTAATTTTTCTGATTTTTTTTAAATTATTTTTCTGCATTTATCTAAATTTAGTTTCCTAAATTTTCTGAATTTTTCTAAATTTTTTTTAAATTATTCTTTCTAAATTTTTCTAAATTAATTTTTCTGAATTTATCTAAATTAATTTTTCTGAATTTTTCTAAATTTATTTTTCTGATTTTTTTTTAATTATTTTTCCCCAATTTTTCTAAATTTATTTTTTAGAATTTTTCGAAATTAATTTTTCTGAATTTTTCTATTATAAATAAATATTACTGAATTTTTTTTTTAAATTATTCTTTCCGAATTTTCCTTAATTTATTTTTTAGAATTTTTCTAAATTTATTTTTCTTAATTTTTCTATTATAAATAAATATTTCTGAATTTTTCTAAATTTATTTTTCTGATTTTTTTGAAATTATTCTTGCCGCATTTTTCTTAATTTATTTTTTAGGACTTTTCTAAATTAATTTTTCTGAATTTTTTTTTTTAATAATTTTTCTGCATTTATCTAAATTTAGTTTTCTAAATTTATTTTTATAAATTTTTGTAAATTTATTATTCTGAATTTTTCTAACTTAATTTTTCTGGATTTTTTTTAAATTTATTTCTTAATTTATGTAAACTAATTTTACTGAATTTTTCTAAATAAATGTTTCTGGATTTTTCTAAATGTTTTTTCCTAATTTATTTGCAAACATTCATTGGTAAGTGTTTTTCCCCAACCAGTTTTTCAGGTTTTGTTGTAGCTTTCGCGTGAGCGAAATTATTTATGGGTGTTGGTAGTTTATTGGGGGTGTTGACTAACTTACCTACATAAGTGAATAAAATACATGATCAGTGAGTTTTTCAATATCTGCAGTGATTCGTTTTCGAATTAGCAATAAAAATAAAAGACGTTGGCCTCAAAAATAATTTCTTACCTCACATTTTGTGCTCGTTTCAATTTTTAAAGTTCCATCGAATGGAAATGTAAACAATTTAAAGCGAATATAATTTTCATTCACAAACAGTCGACTCCAAAGGGCAATGCTAGTGATTCTTATTTACGCGCGTCGACTGTGCTGCAGAAATTCCTCAATCCACGCTTGGCTAGTAGCCGCCAGATGGCAGGGCAAGCAATCAGCTGTCAGCTGTCAGCGACGTGTCAAGCACTTGTTTTCTTTTCACAATAGATTTAAGCCACCGTTTAGTGTTTTGTTGAAACAAATATTTGGAAGTAATTGCACAGTCGTAATGGATGCGGCCAATTTATTGAATCTGGACGTGAACACGCTGTTCGAGCAGCACAGTGTGCCGGAGATTGACATCGTTCACAAGAAAATCCAGTCGGTTGTCGAAAACAAGCGGGAGGAGCTGCGCTTGATGGTTGGGTATGATTTCGCCGGATGCGCAAAAATAACATTTCTTAATATATATTTTGCTTTTTGTGGGCAGCGAACGTTATCGCGATTTGCTGCAGGCAGCCGATACTATTGTGGCGATGAAAGACTCCAGTGCGAAACTTATTGAACAGGTGGAATCCATTACTAAGAATTGTCGCAAACTTAACGAGCAGCAACTGTTGGGCTTCAAGACAAGTGCGCCCGAAGACTTGATGCGAAATCGCAATGCAAATAAGCAGCTGAGTAATTACTTCAATACTATGGTGCAGATTAAGCTGTTGACTGCGTTGCCCGAATTAATATGGACGCACATTGATGAGAAACGTTTCTACACGGCCAGTGAACTGTTCATTTTTAGCAGACATATAAGCACGGGCTTACAGCTGGATGCGAACAACTCATTGATGCAACATCTGCCCGTAGCCAAAAAGCAGTGGGAAATATTAAAACCTTTCAATGTGACAATAAAACATCACGTTTTGGCCGCTTTGGAACGCGAAGATCTGAGCATCGATGTGGCCGTCGATTGTTTACTCAGCTTGTTGCTGCTAGAAAAGAATACTTTGAACGGAGTTTTTAATTATTTTCTAAATTTGCGCTGCACGGCGTTCCTCAGTTGCTTGAGCGAATCCAAGCAAAGTGGGAATGAAGAGCGAAGACGTGTGAAAGACCGGATATTAGCAAGCTTGCGTATACTAAACAGCACCGTTGATCTGATGGCCAAATGCTTCTTAGGTTTTTTTTGCATGTTTTTGGAAAACATTACAAAATATATATTCATTTGTTCAATTTGTTAACTTGCAGAAAATGGCTTGCTGCTGCAAAAGTTGGCTGAGCTCAGAGACCTAAATGCATCGCCTACAATAACGTTAATGCACCAAACTGATGCGCAGTTTTCCTATTTGCTGCCGGAAATAATTTCGAATTTTCGCCCGAAGATCGAAGCACAAACATTGGACGAGACACAGGTGCGTGCTACGCTTGAACAATGGCTGGTGGATACCAGACGCATTGCCAGCACGCAACTCAAGCAACTTTTTGATTTCGTCTCGACAATGAGTACCATCAAAGAACTAAAAACAGAAGCAAATGCCGGCAAAAAACATCTGAATTTCGATCAAATTGTTACGAAACTGCAGCTCTCGCAAACACTCGACTTCTTCGAGCTAAAATACATACCTCTCATTAACCAGCGCATCCATGACATTATCCACGATAGTTGGGCGAAAGCAATGCAAACTACCTTCGAAGCATTGGAACGCGCACTACCAGATGTTAGTTTGAGCACTTTGGACATTTGGTCTGAAAATGTAAGTGATTTGCCGCCTAGTTTGGAGGTCGCCTTATCCGAGGATCTCAAAGTTAAGAAATTGTTGATGAAAACAAAGGGTTACGATGCAGCCACCATCGCGCTTTGTGCCGAATTTGACCGGCAATTGGAAGGCATTGTTTCTGAGATGAATGTGCTGCTGGAGGAGCAGGCGACACGTGCAGAAGATAAGCTTGCGTTGATAGTGTTTTTGCGTGAGACCGCCGAGGCGCAGTTGACACACTTTCTTAGTCGTGTAAAGAGCCTGCACCTCCTGCCGACTCAGCGTGGTGAACTCATATTCGTGGCACGTTGCTGTGTGGCACTGGTTGAGTTGTGCCCCAACTTGAAGGTTTGTTTCTGCCAGCGCAGCGGTTGGCGCCAGTGGGTAGGGAATGTGGCCGCAAATAGTGTAGAGCACTGGAATCGAGTATGCCTGTTGCTTGAGGAAGAAACGTTCAAATTTTGGCAACAAATTGTAGTGGGAGTACTGGAAGAAAACAACTGCGAAAATGTGTTTCCTAGTGTTATTACAAACGACAACGTTTTGGAAGAATTTGCGGTAGGTGCAGCGATGGCTTCAAACTTTTATGCTTAAATAAATAATTTTGTTTTTGTTTGCAGAATTGGGAAACTGTTAAGCTTGAACAAAAAGACGAGCAAGATGCCACCATACACTCCACTTTTCGCATTCCCAACCAACCGCGCATATCACTGCAGTCGTATCTTTTTGCATTGGTGCGCGCGCTAAACTCAATCGTGCCACAAACTCTGCCCACAAAAGTGCTGCACTACTACAACCAGCAACTGTTGGCACAAATCCTACAGCACTACGAAAAAATCACGCACGACAAGTCGGCGATCAGCCAAAATATCGCTCTGCAACTGTATTTCGATTTAAAATTTCTGCAAAGCTTATTTGGCATTACGCGTGACGACCGTGCATTGAACGAGCAATTCAGCAGTTTACAAAACACTTGCAAGGACTTCATTGATCCCTTCGATTTCGAGCTATTCACCGAGCATATCTCGGCAAACATCAAAAAGGCTGTGTCGCGATTCAATTGCCAGTTTGGTGTGTTGGCACCTTGGCTGCCGGCGCACATGGCTCCTGTTGGCTCTGCGTTGCTAGGACACGACAAGGATCCGAATGTGTTGAGTTTAAGTTCGAGCGGATCAACGTCGCTGTGGTTCCCATTGTTGCCAATTGTAACGCCAGTTCCCGCTGCTGGTGCAGAGCAGAAAAACACTATTGCTCCCGATAATGAAAAGGTAAATCTCAAATTACAGCCTAATCATCAATGCAGTTCCAATATAAACCAAAAAGTGAACTTTCAATTCTTCTTCAAGAATGTTTTCTTTGATTTGTAGCTACACACGCGTAAGCTAAACCTATTTTGGGATTGATAAGTATGTCGTTTCGCTTAGGGCGATATTAGTTGTCTTGTTGGTTACTTTTCTAACAGTTTCATAAAATGTTAATTTCGATCCAAATTACCGCTAACTAGCATAGAGTACCCCTACATAAAATGTCGTATTGTGGAGTGGATTATTTACTACAGTAACGAAAGCTCGCTTCGCTATACAGAATGTAGTATTATATAATCCACTCCATATGCGTGTGTACCTATGTATATGTATGTGTACTAAAAAACTTGCAACCAAAAACTTACAACTTTAATGTTTGCGTTTATTTGTGTGCCGAATTGGACTCATAAATTACCTTTTTTTTAGCGCTGCAACTAATACGTTTTTTATTGATTTTGTCCAGTTTGATTCACTTTGAGTTAATTACTGACGCTTAGTTTCTGTATTACCAGTAATGTTTTTGTATAACCACAAACATTTATGCTAAATAAAAAGTTCTAACTTCCTCTCTTCTTAATCTCGGCATAATGCGCTCTCAGCCTACGCCAACACGTAAAGTTACTGCAACCACAACAACAACAGCGGCGAACACAGGAGGTAAAGGCAAAAGTGATTCCAAAACGAAGTCCGGTGCTGCTTCTTTCTTTGGCGCTATGTCACAGGATTGGTTTCGATAGTAAGCAGCCACTCCGGCTGCGGCATCAGACGCCGTTTGCTTTCATTTGGCACTTGTATTCATAATTGAACACGCAAATATGTATTATAGCGTACGGAGGTGTACATACACACATAAGTTTAGTCCAAAAGTACGCATTTGCAGAAGAATCGTCGTTAGTCGGTAAATAAAAATGTGAAGGGCCAAACGCCAGCATCTCACCCATCACCCCAGCGTACAGTTGTATATAAATAATTAATTACTTATAAGCCAGTCGCCTATTTTGACGTTAATTATGTTATTAAGCTAATATGTAATATTTCGTAAGTGTTGCACACCCCGCTGAAGATTGTAATGAAAGCCTAAAACTGAAAATAATGACCACAAATATAAATGCGCTTACATACACACACACACACAGGTAAATTTGAATTATTAGTCTGCGACTAAGAGTACATAAATAATCTGCGGAGCAACAGAGCGTATGTTGCTATTACAACAACAATTACAAGCCAGCGTTTCTATTTCGTTTTTTCTGAGTTCTATTGTAAGATAGTCAGGTCTAGTCGCAAAAAGGGATTCTACACACGGAACTCAGCCTAAAATATGCAGCTATAGGTAACTATGAAACACGGCTTGTCATGTAAATTATAAAATATTTATTAACAATAAGAATTTACAAAAATATTGTATGCTTAGTAAAGCTAGCAACCGTAGTCATCTCCAAATTGGTCCATTTGCAACAGAACCCCCATTAACCAAGTCTAATTGGATGAAACTTAATTCCTCTTTGCTTTTAACTGCTCTGGTCGCTCTCACCGCAGTCGACTCACACTTGCATAGGAACTGCAGGCGATGCGTATGATGCTCGCTGTTAACTGCACTCGCTCTCACAGCAGTCGACACACATTTGCATAGCAACTGCAAGCGATGCGTATGATGCTCGCTGTTAACTACACTCGCTCTCACAGCAGTCGACTCACACTCACATTGTAATTGCATGGGATGCTGCAGAGTCATATGTGTATGATGTTCGCTAGTTGGACAGTGGAGAGCACGTTCGTTAGGTAGATGACCAGCAGCTATTAACTTGTTCATACGAGTACATATAATATTTGGAAAGGAGACATTCAAATTCTGAGGGAAATTATGCTCCCACATGGTCATAGAGTAATACTTTTACTCTAGATCTTTCAACAGTGTATTGGTAAAGCCTTATAACTAAGAAGATAGCATCGAATGGTCAGGGATTTTTTAAATTTATATTAAATACGAGAGTTGTTTGAGAAGTTCGGGCAAAAATAAAAACTACTTAATAGTTTTTTTATTTTTTGGCTTACATATATATTCTCCTTTTATGCTTATATGCCTAGTCCAACGCTGTTCTAGTTTGTTGTATCCTTTCAAATAATAAAATTTGTCCAGGTCTGAAAAATAGCCATTCGTTTCTGCGATTCCCGATTGAAAAAAAAAAATTCTTCCCGCCAGCCATTTCTTCAAATTGGGTAACAAATAGTAGTCCGAGGAAGCCAAGTCTGCAGAATGGGGGCGATGTGAAACGAGTTGGAACCCTTTTTCCATTAATTTTGCAACCACAATTGCTGAGATGTGAGCTGGTGCGGTGCGTTGTCCTGGTGGCAAAGGAAAACCCCTCCGCTTCCTCGATTCAACCGGATACAAAATACATATAAGAAATAAACCGAGCTGGCTGAAACTTGGCGTGTGTTCTTCCAAGTGTGTGCGTAATCCATATCACTATTTTTTGAAGATGAATTCTTTTGGCTTTTAGGTATATTGATTTTTCTTTATATGAAAAAAAAAAAAATTAAACTTAAAAATTTATTTCATATTTTGATTCTCAATTTGAATTACTTGCTGAAAATAATAAAGCAAAATTCTATACTCATATTGTAATTTTTACTTTATTAATTTTTCCTCTGGGCATACTACCATTAATTCGTCCACAGCTGTACATGTCTTTCGCAAGTGTAATAGTTATTAATAATTGCTGCTCTTTTAAATAAATAAAAAAATATAAATTCTTGATTTTAGTTATTTTGTTATGAAATTAAAAATGTCAGTCGCTTTCTTCCCATACTTTTATGCTTTCATTTCGTGTCACTTCGATATTTTTGAGTTTATTGAAATGTCAAATTAACACAAATCATCATTCCACTAAGTTTACACACTTACGAACTAAGCATTTTGTTATTCGCTTATAAAATAGGATGGATGATGAATGAATTTTTTATACATATTTTCATGAACCTTTTGAAGATGTTTAATGGGATTCGATGCGTTAATTTCACTCGCTGCTACTTCTTGCCACCTTTTTTGCCACCTCCTCCACCGCCACTTGCTGCTGCTTTCTGCTCTTGCGGCTTTTTCCCACCGCCCTTATCACCTCCAGCACCACCACCTTTATTTTTGTTTCCACTTTTGTCAGCTCCACCGCCACCACCACCTTTTTTCTGAAAAAGAAAGATGCACCATTGCGTAAATTTCATACATATATGCATACATACACAGATACATATGTACAGTCCGGTTCACTTTAGACACACACTAGATTAGAGGCAATCATTTTTATGGAATAAAATGGTTTTTAAAGCAACCGTGACACAAGCGTGTCTAATAATTCCAGTAAATAATTTACTTTGTTCGAAAACAAACATTCATCAACATATTATTCCATCTAACGGTATTTCACGGCAGTACAACTTCAGCAGTTGTAATATTGTGCTTGATTTATAGGTTCACTTGAACAAATAAGAAAAAATAATTAGGTATATAAAGCTTAATAAATTACTTCGTAAGAACGTTAATGAATGTATTTTTACAAATTCTCCAGATAGCCTAATGAAATTTCAAACCAGGCTGATTTAATGATTCGAATTAGACTCTCAAATTCCACTCCCCTTCCTGTGTACAGGTGCATTATCTTGTCGAAAGATCCAATTAAAAGGCCCAAATGTTTCACGAATCACGGAACAAAAACATTCCAACAGATAGCTATTACCCGTCATTACTCGTCTACAATTTTCAATTCGAACGCGCCAAAATACGATATTGCTCCACATACCATAACACCACCTACACGGATGTAATGCCGACTTGCGTACAGTTCCTCCTTTCTTAAGTCATGGAAATAGTATTGTAATTATATCTATCCGGCCCATCCAGATTGAACTTCTTTTCTTCACTAAATACTAATTGCATTCACCGGGATTGTTATTTGTAACCGAACTCCTTTCTTTAATTTTTCAGTTGAAAGTGCGGAATTCGATGCAATCTTAAGAGTTTTGCGGGTTTCATTCGGTGTTAAAGACTTCGCAGTTCTGACTTTGTAGTTCTTACCATAGGAGGCCTTTGTTTCACGTAAAGATCTACAGCATTTGGACTTCGACCAATCTTTTTGGAAATTTGGTGATTCGAAAAGACCCACTGAGGTCAAGATACCGATTTGTCCTGTTTTGCGATCTGTTCTGAACCTTTCTGCTCTCCCATTTTATTAGAATTAAGACGTTTTCGACCAAACGCAATGAATGCTTAAAAAAGCGATCCTTTTTCACAGCTGACAGCTGCTGAAGTTTTACTGCCACGAAATACCGTTAGATGGAATTATATTTTAATGCATGTTTATTTTCAAAGTACGGCCTTCACTGGAATTATCAAAAACCATTGGATTACTAGATCAACCAACCATTACTACACTAATAACCATTTTCTCCCATAAAAATTGCCTCTATTCACGTGAACCAGCTTGTACGTATGCAGATAGATGCGTATAAACGAAGTATAAAACAATTGGAAGGATCGCTTTTTATATTTAAATTTGAAATAAATAAAAAAAATACAAAAATTGACAGGTAGAGTGAAGTATGAATTCTGTGATTTTATTGCGTTTGTTTTAGAAGTTCGGTACGAATATGCCATACTAATATATTGTAGATGCATACAAAATATGTTGTTTATAAGTCTTATCGTCTGGTTAGAGGAGACTCCGATCATGATCGCAAAATAACCAATTTACGGGCGTTTTTTTTTTTTTTGCAGGACAGACTAGCAAGTACAGCACTCAGACACAATGAAATCCATTGTTCTGCACTCGGGTTCCTTTTTTAATTTTCTTTAAATCTACCCAACCTCCGAAGAAGTCTGAGTAGATCTTGTGGTGGCCAAGGTGGTCGCTTCTTGGCACATCAGCGCCAAAGACTTAAAGCCTGATTTGAGCAGACACAGAGAAAGTAGACCGCCGTCCCATCCTCCTCTCCACAAGCAGGGCAGAGTGCACTGTCTGAGATGCCCACCTTTTCCATGTGCTTTGCCCATAGAAAGTGGCCCGCCATCAGTCCAACGAGCCGCCTACTGCTCCCTCTGCTTAGTGGCAGGAGGAACTGCGAAAGTCTGTCGGACATGACAGGTAACATCAGTTTTGTCCATCTGCAGCCTCTCTCAGCCTGCCAAGTTCGCTTGTGGATTAGAGTAACCGGTTTGCTAAACGTGGCTTTGATGGCTGCAGAAGAGAGTGGCAGAACGGGCTCCGGGCCAAGGAAGTTGGAATCACCAAGTGGTGGGAGACTAACCAGAGCATCTAATGGCGGTCCTGAAGTAGTTGGAAAAACTCCGGCGCAACCGATGACCACAGTGAGCTGTAGTCTCGATAAGGTCCTGCTGACTCCCACGAGAGCGAGTGTACTCATCCTGACTACTGATGCATGGTCTTATCATAGCTGTGTAGATCCATAAGGCCTTGCTATGGAAAATATCCCACGTTTTCCCAAAAACACCCTTGCACTGCCAGAAGGCTGCCAGTGCTTTGGATGTCTTTGCTTCAACGTGTGACTTCCAAAGGAATTTTCTATCGAGCATTACTCCAAGATATTTAATTTCTTTGGATAGCTGGATTGTGACTCTTACTTTCACGGGCGTACAAAACGCGCAAAATCCAAAACTGCCTCGCAGCTTCCACAAGCGCTACCAAGTCGTGAAATGTCGGCTATCTGCATCGCAATCGCAATAACTTTCCAAAAAAAAAAACAAAATTAATCGGCAAAAATACTGAAAAAGGATTCGCGCTATTAAGAGGTCCCGGTGGTCTAGAGCTCGAAAATTTAGGGTATTTTCAGGAATTTTTTGTTACAAAAAAAAAAACAAAAATGAAAAACGATATTTAAATGTTTAGGCTTTGTATTTAGCTTCTTTTACATACAAAAATTAAAAAAAATTTTTTTGCTTTTTTAAAATTGTTTTTTTTTTTAATTTTAATAATTTAAAAAATGTTGCTGAAGTTGACACTCCCGAAAAATTGGATCTGGACGGTGTTGTCTATTTTGGCTCTTCTATTTATCTGAAACACAAAAACAAAAAAAAAGTATTAATCAGTATGACCGTAGCTATAGTCTAGTCCCGTACTAGAATAAAAAAAAAAAAACAAAAAAACATGTTTCAAAATGGCGCGCTTTTGAATTTGACACTCTAAAAATCGGGGTTTTTTCAGTTTTTTAATAAAAAAATTCGAAATAATTGAAACAATATTATGATTCTAGTACGGGCGATAGCCATTGATGTTGTGAACAACATATTAAAATTTCCGACGATTCGGTTGAATAGTTTTTTTTTTGTTCTTTGACAACACCAGGCCGAAAAAGCTCGTTTCGAGATTTATTTATTTATTATTAGAAGGCCATTATGCACTGCGACCAGATCTGATCTATTGTGAAAGGCCTATTTTTGTAACCCTAGAGTTTTAAGCTTTTTAAAAATTTTAGCACAATTTTCGGTTTGTTGTTCCAGAGATTGCATGGAGATACTACGTTACCACCAAGGTGATGAAGTCTCTGTCTGCCCAACGCAGGACATTCACAAAGCACATGTTCTGAGCTTTCTATGTCCATTTCGCAAAAGCGGCAGACATTGGTCTCAGATAGACCAATATTATTTAGATGATACCTCAGGCTGCAGTGACTTGTAAGATATCCTGTTAAAAGACGCAGATCTACTCTGCTTAGTGAGAGAAGCTTGTCAGATATTCCTTTGTTAGGACTTAGAAGTAGTTTGACTCGACGCTGACCGGCACAGTTTAGCCAGTTTCAAGATAAATGAGTTTAAAGTTTGGGTTACAGGAGCGCGCGGACTGCTCTTTACCTAGTTAATGGGCAGTAGAAGCTATAATATTGGAAATTTCCGCATGAAAATTTCACAGAATATTCTTAAGATATTATACTTTCGAAATCTCGAAAAAACAAAAAATCGATTTTTTGAAATTTCTAGACGACCGGGTTGCCTTAAATAAAATCACTCAAAAAAACGGATAGAGGCAGTGAACTTAGAAATAAATAACCACTCCACGTTTCAGCTGTTTCATGTTGCTGAAAAACAGCTGACAGCTGAGTTCAGTGTTGCAAATCGTAAGTTCACATACAAACTGCTGTAAGTCTCTAAAGGCATGAACACAATGCAGGCGTCAAACAAATGCTTGCCAGCATCATCAGAAGCCAACCAAATAAATAGCGCAAGTGGAAGAAATCATTATGAAGCCGTAGTAAGTCAATTGTCACAAAAGCAAAAAAAAACAAAAATGGCAAAAATATTCACAGATTTAAACAACGAAGTAGAAAATTATTCCTGCATTGGAAACTCAAAATATGGATTTTCAAAAATAGGTGTGAGGCGTGGCGCCAACTTGCTAAAACACTGTCTGTGTACGCAAGGAAGGATGTTCTGTCATTATTGACAGAAAATAGACAGAAATAAAAAAATAATAATAAGAGACACCGTCCACAAAATTGCTTGCCCTCGATGATTTTCCAAAAAAAAAATATGGTCCAATTATTTCACTGCTTGACTGTGCATACTAAATCGCCACTTCGGGAATGTAAAGTGGCTGTTGATGTTTTAATCACCCCTAGACTGTCTCGCAGACATTTTTACGTAATTGTAATAGTTAGGCTAAAGGGTTTGCTCAACTTGAATTTTGAACTCCGAACATTCGCACCCATGAACAAATCAAATCTTCACTTGGGGGGGATCACGTAAACGTTAAATATTCTGAACAAAATCTATGACGAGCAGTAGCACACGATCCTTGAAATGCGCTTCAACGCACGTTCGAAGCTCACGCGGTCCCTTTGCCGCTCATACGCTCAGCGGTTAGGATGAAACTTTAAGTTTAAAAACTAACTCTGCCATTGGCCACTCTGTATAAGAACTAACATCGCTGTTCTGACTTTTCTAACCTGGATAAAAGAAGGGAAGCAAATAGGTCTGGTAGTGAACGAGGACAAGACGAAATACCTTCGCGCGCTTTGTTAGACTCGGTGGTGCGTTTATCGCACCAATTAAGAAGAAAAAGTACATAGATATGTAGGTGAACCATTGTTTGTATTTATAGATATTGTACTAATTGAATCGAAATACCTTTTTCGCAAAAGATTTACGATTTTTTACGGTCTTTAATTTGCTGTTTTTAGATCGGTACATTAGGGTGGTAGCAACTGAGATATGGTGGGTAGGTACCACAACGGAGCGCCTGTGATCAATGAGCTTTCTTAGGAAAACCCCACTCCTTGAGACAAAAAAATTGGTGTATCACACTTTAAAATCCGACAATAAATGCCGAAGATATGAAGAAAAATGCAATTGGGCGACATCTAGGGTTGCCAGAAAAAAAATTTTTTTTTAATGTTTTTCAAAAACACTTCATATGAGGAGAGGTACGGGCGACTTTTTTTTGGTGATACGCTCTAATGTACATGTATTAGGGTGGAGCGGTAAAGTATGTAATTTTTTTAGTTTTGTTTTGTATTGTCATTGTAATGAAGAGCTGCCTTGAGAAAAATTAAATAATAATAATAATACCAAAGTATTATCTCCGTAGGATAAAACTTTGGTGTCACCACACCCTAATTAAATTTAGACAAATAAACGAAATTTTGCACAGTTGTTAATAAACTTCATAGCCATTAAACGGCCGCCGTAGCCGAATGAGTTGGTGTGTGATTACCATCCGGGACTCAGAGAGAACGTAGGTTCGAATCTCGGTGAAACACCAAATGAAGAAAAAGTGTTTTCCAATAGCGGTCGCCCCTCGGCAGGCAATGGCAAACCTCCGAGTGTATTTGTGTCATGAAAAAGCTGCTCATAAAAATATCTACCATTCGGAGTCGGATTGAAACTATAGGTCCCTCCATTTGTGGAACAACATCAAGACGCACGCCACAAATAGGAGGAGGAGCTCAGCCAAACACCCAAAAAGGGTGTACGCGCTAATTATATACAAGGTGAAGCTCAAAATAAACACGACAAAAAATATTTTTGATGGCACCATCTTTTTAATGAGTTAGTGCGTTGGAAATAACATCCCTAGCTGACTTCTAGTGAAAGTTTGGTGACATTCGGTTCAGTGGAAGCGAAGTTAATGCGTCTAAAGTGTTAGTATGTTTGTGTCATCGGTACAAAAATGAGTTTCGAACAAAGAGCTAATATCAAATTTTGTTTTAAAATAGGTGAAACGTTTACCGAAACATTTGAATTGATGAAACAACTTTAAAGCGATGATTGTCTATCTCGTGCCAGAGTTCACGTGTCAGAGATGGTTGCGAGGACATAAATGATAATGGGCGGCCCAAAATCAGCAATCACCAAAAACTCCATCGAAATTGTTCGTAAATTTATCAAAAATGATCCGAAATCATCGTTGAAATTCATGGAATCGGAGTTGAATATCTTCAAAACATCGATTAATCGTATTTTAACTGATCATTTGGGCTTGCATAAGGTCTGTGCACGTTTCATTCCGCACAAGTTGACAAAGAGATATCTTTTGCTCAGAATTCAACATTCGAATGACCTAATTAATGAGGCGAGAAAAGACGAGAACTTCTCCTACAACTTTGTAACTGGTGATGAAACGTGGTGTTTCCAACATGAACCTGAAACTAAAAGTACCGAATGGAAGGCCCCAGACGAACCACCACACAAAAAATCGCGTTTGGAGAAGTCAAAATCCAAATCTATGCTCATTTGTTTTTACGATTCCAAGGGAATTGTCCACAAGGAGTACGTGCCAACGAGCCAAACCGTCAATGCAATTTTCTATCTTGGTGTTTTGAAGCGTTTATTGCATCGCATTCGTCGAATTCGCCTGAATACCGCGAAGGAGGAAGCTGGCTTGCACGATCACGCCCCACCTCTTCGATCCACTTATGAGTGATTTTTTGATTCCGTATTCGCCTGATCTGCTTCCCTGTGACTTCTACCTATTCGGAAAATTGCATTTGGCCATGAAAGGAAAACGTGTTGCGTCCGTAGAAACCATCCAAAAGGTTTGTACCGACATCCTGAAGGACATTCCGGCCAATGACCTGAAACACTCTCTCGAAAAGCTTTTAGATCGCGCAAAACAGTGCATCGAGGCCAGAGGGGAATATTTTAGATAGATAATCTCGAAATGATCAGAACACAGCTCTTTTCGTTTCTATTTTACCTCAGTCTTATTTATTTTGGACTTTAAATTTTATATCGAACTTATACCAATTTCTAAAAGTGTAGAACCAACTACACTTAACTTTGAAATCATAGAGAGCAGTAGGCTTTACATTACTAAGTTATGTTATTTTACATAAATAGGGAGAAATTATGTTGACGTGCTGAGTAACAGCCACTAAGTTTCTATGAAAACGAAGTAAAGTATAAGTCTTGGCTGACTGAGCTCTAAGCAAAGAAAATTCGCAGTGTCTAAAAGAAGGAAAAATATGAAATTCACGAGTTCCAGCGCAAGAAACCATAAAATGAAGTACAGATATCAGACCCATCCCGCATCTCCATAAGTGGGAAAAATATTCGCCTTTATCAAGTTTTAATTGTATGCTTGCTTTGTTGTTGCATGTTTGATTAATAAATAAATAAATGAATAAATATTTTGAGCTGTTTTCGGACTTAAATGTGGAAGACGTAAAATATGATTTGGATTTTTTTGTTTCTTATTTTAGGGTATTTACAGTTAGCAACAGAAGTAAGTATACACCGGACACGTTTTCAATTTTCCCCCAATCGATTCCTTCAAACAACCTAAGTTATTGTGTTTTATTTACATGAATGAAATACAAAAGCCATATTTGATCCAAATAATGACAAAATTTTAAAAAGGAACAAAATTATAGCTTTTTATATTAAACTTTATAAAAATTCATGTCTCAAAAGTAAGTATACAGTTCCTCATATTATTAATTTGTAAAATCAAAAACATAATTAAAATCACATCCTAGTATTTGGTAGGATAACCATTAGACTTTATCAAGTTTCCAACCCCGTTCGCAGCCATACATCCCCAAACCATCACACAGCCCCCTCCATGCTTCACAGTGCCGGTCATATTGTTTAGATCCAATTGCGCGTTAACTTTTCTCCAAACGTTTTCACGGCCATCAGATCCACAGATACTAAACTTACACTCATCAGAAAATATGACTTGGTTCCAAAACGTTTGGTCATATTTTTATGAACTTTTGCGAAAGAAATCCGTTTCCTCCGATTGCCGCTACTCACGAATGGCTTTTTCCTAACATTGCCCCCATGATAACCAGCACTATGCAAAACCCGGCGAATAGTTTGGGTGCTAAATTGTTTTCCAGGCTCATTTTCAACTTCAGATTTCAATTTGGGGGCACTTATTTTGGGGTTTATCCTGATTTTCCGTACGACTAAGGTTTTTTCTCTGGGACTTAAGAGCGGCGGACGTCCACAAAGGTCTTTATTAGTGGTGCTTCCTGCACTTTTATATTTATTCACAATCTTTTGAACTCCTATCTATCAAACGACCGATTTCTCGCAATAATTTATGTTCCTTCTGATATTTTATAATCAGTTTTTTTAAATCATCAGAAAGCTCTTTTCCTCTTGGTGCCATTACTGAAAATGTCGCAAAAATTAATACAAAACGTACTTCCCTAAATGTTTATACTCACTTTAATTATTTCTTTTAATAGCTTTAACTTTTTTAATCAACGCGTAAAAATAAATGTTATGCTAACTGAACAATCGTTTGCTGTATACTAACTTTTGTGACATAAATTTCGCTGGCACCAAAGACAAAGCAAAGCGTGGACAACGGTACCTAAAATTTACAGCTAAATTAAGGCGCATATGAAAGCTTATCCCTGTACATAATTACCATGTGTAAAATATTTTGAGTACATATTAAGGAAGGTGTTAGCGTCAAACAATTCCATAAATCAGACTCCTGCATACTTATTTATGTTACTAACTGTATGACTCTGAAGCAGGGTTTCAATTGAGTGTTCATATAGCCCACCATCCGGATTAGATTAAAAAATAGGTAGTTTAAAAAATATTTTAATTTGCACAAATGCTATAATTAGTATTTTTGTGGCGAGCGTGAAATGTAGCTTCGACTGTGCAGCCTGTGATTGCGGAAGTTAGAGAGCAAATAATTTATTCAATCAAATATTTTTTGCACTGCCGATCTACTTACGATCACAATAATTACTTCGCTTGCATAACACAAATTTTGCTTACATTTCCGCCGGTACCACCACCGCCACTACCACCACCACCACCACCACTTCCTCCGCCTCCGCCTCCCCCTCCCCCACCGCCACCTTTATTTTTGCCCATAACTACTGTTTCCTGTTTTCTTTTTTATTATTAACAATTCACCAGTAATCGCAGGGCGCGATTTTCGTTAAAACCTTCAATAGATGTTGTTGCCGCCACCGCTGTGAAACCGTAACTAAAGTAAAAATAGAATTAGTAAAATTTTCATAAATATTTTCAAGCGCAAGTGCCCAGCGAAAAATACCAAATAGAAAGGCAAAAAGTGAACTAAGCGATAGAAAACTTAAGAATAATGCAACGCAACAGACTATGAGAACCGAAAACCGAAAAATGATGAGAAAAAAACAATAAAATAACAAGAATATCTGCCGTCTATGATGAAATGCACAATAATCGTTTCCCATGGCATTGCTACAGCCAAGGCCGTGGTCGTGATTTGCCGAATGCCGCGCCAACGACATTAAATAGCCCTGAATGAGTGTAAGAAAACAAAAGTGCAATTGCATTTGCTTCCGCCACCTTCGCTGTCCTCTGCTGCTCGCTATTGATGAACGTCACTTTTCGGATTATTGCAGAAGTGCGCCAAGTGCCATTGCGACACATTGAAGAGTGGCCGCGTGCCTCGCATGGGCCAATGTATTCAAGCATACGGACTGATACATGTTCGTGCATGCAACAGGAGAAAGATATAATATTTTGCTGATACTGCTTTTTTGGTAGTCTTGAGATTTGGTAAAATTTTCTATGATTTCAGGTGAGCTAATATTTTCGTATATTCTCACAACTCTCATCTGTAACTACATATGTAAATAATTACCGTACAACTGCGAGTGCATAGTTTCGTATGTGTCGCTCTCTTCACACATTCACATTTGCAGCATAAACATGTATGAACGTGTAGAAAAAAATATGAAAAGCTATAACAACACTGAAAATTTTGCATTTTTAATTAGTTTCCATTAAATCAAATATGTGTGTGCATATCGCTGCAAATGCAGAGAAAAAACTAAACATAGTACTAGAAGAACTCTGTGTATGTGAGCATGTGTGTGTATATATTCTCTTGGTTTGAGTTAACTGTCAAACCCACTGATGCGTGTATTTATGTTCTGATTGCTTTTAGAGGCAAAGCAAAACTCAGTTAAGATTTTTTTGAGAGCATACAAAATGACTTACATACATATTTTTATGCTTGTATGTCTGTATTTAGTCGTGTTCGCATTGTGGCGTAGAAGACACCTGTGCCAGCACTAAAAGCCCTGACACCTTGTTACTAACTCCCTGCTTTTTACATTTTAATTTACCAGATAAGATTTCTATTCTCACTTCTCTTTTATGTAAAAGCATCTGCAGTTTTCCTTCATCACTTTTATTTAGTTGCTTTTCGCATATTTGAGTCTCATGTTTTTTATTGCAATGCACAAGCACCGTTCGAATGACGTCTGCCCCTGTCATCCTTTGGCCATGAGTCGCTGCTTGGCGCTTATGCTTTAGCTTACTTTTTAATCTGTTTTACTATTGCCATCATTTGCATTTCTCAATGCTTTTCATCGTTTCATTTGCTTTTATCAGTTCTGTCATCCGCTGAATGCACTCACACACACACACCTCTCTAGCTGCAATTGCTTGGGGAACATAATACCCACATCGCTTTCAACTAAAGTTCCAGATGTTAGTTTAGCTGAGGGAAATAGAAGTTAATTAAACTCCTTACACTTCCGTTTCCTTTTTCTATTCAATTCCGAACCTTTTGACTCACTTTTACTAATATAATATAAGTTTGCCTTTCTATCTTCTATTTAATTCTTATTAGTATCAGATATGGCATTGTGAAAGACTGGCATTTTTGTAGCCACTTCCAAGGAATCCATCTAACATTCACATATTCATACATTTGTATGTAAATGCAAACTCGTAATTGTTAGTTTGCATTTCTTTAACTGGCATTCTTCTAGGTCGTTACTCTTTTGGAAGGGATACACTCTCTTGAGGATTCATAAAAAAAATATTTTTGTTTTACTTCATCTGGCTTTAATTGAATTTGAATAAAAAAAAATATTTTCATGGAGTCCATTTTTTTCCCTTGTTCACTTCTCTCGGGAGCATAGGGCCCCGACAAGGCTCTTCCATCGTACACGGTTCTGTGCTGTTGTTTACACATCGTCCCATGAGATGTCGGCATCTGGTAATTCGCGCAACATCGACCTTCTCCAAGTGTTTTTTGGTCGACCGCGACCTCTGCTCCCTTGCGGGTTCCAGTCAAGTGCCATCCTCGTGATGCAATCGGTGATTTTCTCAATGAGTGACCTATCCTTTGCCACTTTCTGCGTTTAATTTGCCTAAGAACGGGTTTCTCGTTCGTTAATTTCCACAGTGCGTCATTCCTGATGGTGTTTGTTGGTGAAGGATTGTAGGCTCTGTGTGATGGTGTTAGAGACCAGCCATGTTTCGCTTCCGTACAATACTGTAACAATCGTAATACTGTCTTTACACATGAGCAGAATATTCGCAGTTCGGGCGCTTGAAGATTTGCGAACTCTTCATCTGCTCCACCATCTGCCGTGATGATGCAGTCGATGTAGCAACGAATTCAACCGGGAATCCGTCAACCAATATCTGCCTTACGTTATTGTGGTTAACTCTCATGACCTTGGTCTTAGCGATGTTGACCTCAAGTCCGACAGTGCATGCCAGCGCGACTAGTTTGTCTGCCTTCGCTTGCATGTCAGGGAGTTTGTGAGAGAGGAGGCATATATCATCGGCGAAGTCCAGATCCTCAAGATGTTTTGTGAAACTCCATACGATGCCGTTTTTGTGCAGGGTCAGTTGGCTCATGACGTCATCAAGGACGATGGCGAAGAGAAGGGGCGACAAGGGACGACCTTGTCTTATACCTGCGTTGGTAGTGAATGAATCGCTGATGTCGCCTTTGCGAAGCACTGCCAGTTCGGAGTTCTCATAGAGAGCTTTGATGAGGCGGATTATCTTGGCGGGAACTCCCTTTCTACTCAGTGCCAGCCATATTGCGTATCGTTTGATAGTGTCGAACGCCTTCTTAAAGTCTACGAACAGCATGTAGAGCGGGGAGCGCCACACAACTGATTGTTCTACTATAATCCGAAGTGTGTTGGTTTGGTAATCACAGCTTCGGTGAGGGCTAAAACAAGCTTGCTCGTCTTTTAAGGAGCGTCCATATACTCATCTTTCTCGTCGGATAGTAATTATTCCGCTTTTCAACTATCTAAATACGCATGACGTAACAAAAACGACTATAAATATATTCTCGGATGGCCAGGCGGGCATCAAATCAATGAATGCAGCTATACTAAGATCGAAGGTTGAACAGGAATGCCGGACAACCCTAAATGATATTAGTGACGTATTCAAGGTCCACCTTATGTGGGTTCCGGGGCATAGAGATATTGAGGAAAAATGCAAAGCTGATGAGCCAGCCAGAAATTTTACTACTCTTCAACTGCTCAGTGATAATACTGCTCATTGGAATACCTTTAGCCACGAGTAAACTAATAATAAAAAACAACATTATCCAAGAGGCCAATAGGTCATGGAGAGATGAAGATACACGTGTAACAGCTAGGCTACTATGGCCGTAAATAAACAAGAAAAGGGCAAAGGAATTGCTTAGTCTCTCAAGAGATAATATCTCGAAGGTCGTGGCTTGTTTAACCGGTCATTGGTTATTTGGCAGGCATTCCTCTAATCTATGTATCTTCTCCCACGAATATTGCAGTAGTTTTAGAGATGAGGAAGAAACAGTTGAGCACTTCCCTTGCAATTGTCCAGCCCTAGCTAAAATTAGAGCGGGTTGTCTAGGTAAATACTTTTTCAATTCCCTCACAGAGCTGTCTGGCGTGGGGTTGGGATCAATTCTACGTTCCATAAGAGCCACAAAATGGTTCCACGAAGGAAGGTATATGGGGTTCCGTGCAGCACAGTGGTATCAGAACGGACCTGTGAGGTCTAAGTGAGTTGGTCTTGCAGACCGACTAACCTAACCTAACCTAACCTATTGAAAATTAAATAAAGCTATTTTCACTGTGAAACATTTTTGTTTCAACCCTTTGTAAATTCATGCAGCAAAGGGTAAAAGTGTAATTGACTATTTTGAAGTATATTTTACCTTGACTGAACTACAATTGACTATTCCGAAATACATTTTACGGTTTCTGAACTACAATTGACTATTTCGAAATACATTTTAGGGTTTCTGAACTACAAGTGACTATTCCGAAATACATTTTATGGTTTCTGAACTACAATTGAATATTTCGAAATACATGTTATGGCTTCTGAACTACAATTGACTGTTCCGAAATACATTTTATGGTTTCTGAACTACAAGTGACTATTCCGAAATACATTTCACGGTTTCTGAACTACAAGTGACTATTCCGAAATACATTTTACGGTTTCTGAACTACAATTGACTCTTTTGAAATACATTTTAGAGTTTCTGAGCTACAATTAAATATTTTGAAACACATTTTTCGGTTTCTGAACTACAATTGACTATTCTGAAATACCTTTTAGGGTTTCTGAACTACAATTGACTATTCTGAAATACATTTTACGGTTTCTGAACTACAATTGACTATTCCGATATACATTTTACGGTTTCTATATTACAATTGACTATTTCGAAATACATTTTAGGGTTTCTGAAGCACAGTTGACGGTTTCGGAAGTACTTTTAGAAGCGGTGTAGAACGAAAGTGCGTAGTTTGCTAATTTACAATTATTTCTAATGGCAAAAAAATACTTATTTGTTCTTATTCACTTGTTCCGCTGTTTTGCAGGTAAACCCACAATTATATTACATATTGCCTATGCATACGAGTACAAACGTAAAAAGTTAAATGAAATGAGTCGCATCGTGAACGATGCAAAATATTATTGCCAATTTGTAAATCAGGCATCACCAAGCAGGCTACACTGATTTCTTATGAAACGCACATAGTGTAAAATGCCAAAAAATCATACTACAGCGTACATTTATAGACAATAGTGTATTATGTGGCTCGTACATCCACAGACTGAAAGCACATCGAAATCACATCAGCCACTCATTCGGACTTTTTCCCATGATTGCCAAAATGCATTTAGTACTCACATTCATGCGCAGATACCCACACATCCATGCACACGCATTTAAATGGGTTTCTTTTTTTGTACGCGGCCGCCGCAACCGAGTGTCTTTGCGCCTGGCTACCGTTCGGCCATGATGCGGGTTCGAAGCACACGCAAAATGATGGAAAAAGTTGTTTCTAATTAGCAGCCACCACTCAGCAGTCAGTGAAAAAGCTTTTCATACCACCCGTTTGCCATTCAGCGGTGACCGCAAATTGATGATCTTTCCACTTTCCTGGAACAACACCAATTCGCACGCCACAGATTGGAAGAGGCGAAGTTCGGCCAAAGCGCGCAAAAGGGAAAGCTTGCGTGCATCGATTATATATACATACATATATTTTTATATATCTGTGTGTGTGCATTTCGGATATTGAAAAGCATTGGCACGCATCAGAGGTAATTGTTCATTTGATGCTTGGCAAAGAACCATGCAAGAATGCCATTATGTGACTAGACTTCACTTCTCCACACTTGATTCCGACTATTCAATTCGAAAGCTCCTATAAAAGTTAAAAAAGTCTTTTAGTAAAAGTAAATTCTCCTGAATGTATACGCACATACATACATACGTACATATGTCTGTGTGTTTGCCTGTTATTGTAACTTCGATTGCTTTGAATGGAACTCGTAACGATTCGGCTCGTTGTGATTATTTGTTCGATTTCACAAATTTGTGTATGCATCCTGCCGCTGCGGGTCCCTTCTTGCCCAGAAAACTATTTCACTATCGTAGTGTGTCTCTGGTTGAAGAGCTTGCGTTGCAATTTTAATTTTGTATGCCCAGCAAATGTTTTCGACATTCGATTTGGTGTGATTTCGCTCTGTGATGCGATTCTTCGCAGTCGATTGCACTGTCAAGTTGCTGCGAGATGAGAACCGGCATTACTACATATTGGCATTTTTATTTCTGAATTCACAGTCGATAAATTCCCAAGGACCGCATTCAATAACTAAATGAATGAATAAATGAATAAAAGAGAAAATAAATAGATAATTCAATTTGAACGACTACTCTATGAGTGCAGCAGCAAGGGCTGCAAGCAAAAAGGCGGCACAATCGTGCACTAAAGATTGATTTGAGAGCTTGTCGTCGTTGAATTTCACTCGCACTTGATTAGATTTGATTCTTGACCTTTGGACGAGTGTATTTTAACGTATTTTAAAGAGTTTTAGCTGAAGTTTTTCACCGTTGGAAGTTCGCCTGTTTTACACGAATGCTTCAAAACATTAATCACATTGCTCACAAAGTTGAAGGAGGAGCTGTCACGTGTATTGCTCTCATCTGAAAGCCCCTCGAAACATGTTCCGATTTGAAAGCGAATTAACGTTTTGCAGTGTCGATAGCTGTGCGTATGCATTTGCGCCTAAAAATTTGGATAAAGCAATAACCGCTTAAGAAATAGTTGCCAAGCGCAATTAGGGGATGCCGGTGGTCTAAAGCTGGAAAATGTAGAGTATTTTCAAAATTTTTTTTTTTTAGAATTAAAAAAATGAAAAACGATATTTAAATTTTTTTATTTAACTTCTTTTACTACAAAAATGAGAAAAAAATTTAAATTTTAATATTATAATTTAAAAAATGGCGCTGAAAATGACACTCCCAAAAAATTGGACCTGGACGGTGTTGTCCATTTTGGGTCTTCTATTTATCTGAAACACAAAAACCAAAAAAAATATTTATCAGTATGACTGTAGACGTACTAGAATAAAAAAAAATCATGTGCAGCATCGTACACGTGGTAGAAGTGAAACTTCTGTGTGTGAATGAGTGTGAATAAGAGAGAGAGAGAGAGAGCGAGAGAGGAAGAGAAGGAGACAGGGATAATTTCAAAAGAAATACAACAGTATAAAATTTGTGTAACCAAAATTCGATTTTATTAACTATATATGCATTATGCTATCATCTGTTGGTGGTTCAATTGGTAATACTGATATAATTGGTTTTTGAAAGCTGAAATATGAAATAAATGTACGTGATCCAATATTTTCTAGATAACGTGTGAAAATTGCATCTAGTGTAGTTCCGAATTTTGTTGTTGATTCTTTAGGGTTATTGTTTATCTGCAAACCGAATGTTTCTCGAAGAAATTGAATCATCGGCAAAGAATCATTGGATCCGAAATTTACGTTGAAATCTCCCCCGAGAATCATTGGAATTTTGTCTTGCCCTCTTCCAAGTGCATTTGCACTTGCGTGGCTGTAAATCAGTAGTGGCGGTGAATGAAATATATTATGTCATCACGATTTTGGTTCGGTGAGATATAGATGGCGGCTATGACAATAGTTTTTCCATTCAGCGTTTGACATTCTGCAATGCAAACATCGCCAACTGGTGTGACTGTTGATGAATAAGACTGAGACTGTCTTGCAGTCATTTCCATGTTTGGTGTGACGATATTTACGCTATCATCTTGATTGTGGTAGAGTGCCACACCGCCAGCTCTAACATTTAGTCGCTTATATTTGATGACGCAATTGAAATTTGTTTCGGACAAAAGTACTATACTCGATTTGCGGATGACAGAGTCTATTAAATCTGCGGAATGTGCTCGTAGGCTTTGACAATTAAAAGCATATACAGATAGCCCTCTTCTCTGAGTCATGAAATCGATTATTTGTTTATCCACAGTTTCCAGTCTATTTAACGATGGTCTCCGGAATTCATCTTGTAAATGAGACATACTGACTGATGCTCGTCGACCATGGTAGAATCTAAAATCATTTCCGTTCGTTAAACTTCCGTAAACAACTTCAGAATACGTGCTTCCCTGAGACTTGTGAATTGTCGTCGCACAAGCACAAACTAATGGTAAATGTGATCGTTTAGCGTTAATCGTTTTGTTGTTGTTAAGCGAGATTGTTGATGTGCGTCGTCCGATTGGTACCGCTGTTTTACTGATATTATGCGCAGCAACATGACCAGCAACTTTTTTCTGATCTTTTCTCTGTCGCGTATCATTATGATGTATAGCTCTCCTTCTCTTTCTCTCTATGTTATATATCTGTATACTCTGTCTTACAACGAAGCCTATGTCTTAGGTATAGAAAATGTATAGCTCTCTTTCTCCTTCTCTCTGCTTTGTATCTTTTTTTCTCTCTCGCGTAACGAAATCTCTAAACGTTACATTTTTTCCAATTCACTCTCCATTCTCGCTCAAATATCAAACCGCCGCTAAAGAAGTTTGACTTAAAAAAAACTAATTTGATAAAATGGCGCGGGTTTGAAATTGACACTCTGATTACCGGGTTCTTTTCAGTTCTTTAAGAAAAAAAAAACGGAATAATTGAAATATTAATATGATTCTAGTACGGGCCATAGGCATTGATTGTGAACAACATATTACAATTTCAGACGATTCGTTTGAATGGTTTTTTTTTACAACACCAGGCCGAAAAAAGTCGTTTCGAGATAAATGAGTTTAAAGTTTGAGGTGCAGGAGCGCGCAGATCGCTCTTTACCTAGTCAATGAGCCATGGAAGCTATAATAATGGGAATTTCCGCATGAAAATTTCACAGTTGATTCTTAAGATACTATACTTTGGAAATATCGAAAAAACAAATAAATGATTTTTTTAAATTTCTAGATCACCGGGTTCCCTTAAGTGTTAAAGTCGTTAGATAAAAAGGGGATATCTGTGGAGGAATCAGAGAGTTATATTAAAATATTGCAATAAAATGTTGCTAGTTGCTTGTAGCATAGAAAAAAAATAAAAAAAAATTACATAATTTTACATGCCGGCTTATCAAGATAGAGTAAATTTTGAAATCGCCGATACATGAATTTTTTGGTACCCTTTACCAGAATCTGTTGTCGGAAGCTTGTTTTTTTGTATTGTACAGTGTAAGAAAAGGGTGTTTTAATAAAAAGTGTTATTCAAGTGTTGATATTCAAAGAAAAATGCTATTTTTTAATATAAATGATCGGATGTTTATTTCATTATTTAGAGGAAAGTATGCCGTTAATAGTGGAAAATAACATCAGGTAAATTACCACCACGATCACGCTTACAGGACAATATCCTTTTCATGAAATTTTCCATAACCGAATTGCAAAGTGCTGCCCTATATCCTCGATAGCCTCACGAATTCCATCTTTGAGGTGTTGAATCGACCCTGAGTTGTTGGCGTAAACCTTCTCTTTCACGTGGCTCCAAAGAAAAAAGTCTCAAGGTGTTAAATCACAAGATCTCGGTGGCCAATTGTGATCACCTCTTCGAGAAATAACACGGTCCGGAAACTTTTCCCGTAAAAGATCAATGGTTTCGTGGCTCGTGTGGCACGTAGCGTCGTCTTGTTGAAAATAAACGTTGTCCAGATTAATACCATCCAATTTCGGCCATAAAAAATCGTTAATCATCTCTCGATAGCGCAATCCATTCATCTGTAACACCTGTTATTGGAAAACCCTTTACATTGGGTGTTGGCAGTTAACATTTTGTGATTTTAAAAAACGAAAACAAGTAGTCCACAAGCATTAACTGCCACGTTGGTACCGCAGATGGATTAATGTGAAAAACTGCAGGTTGTAACTGATGCTAAGCACTCCTTTTATCTTCTTCTTCTTCTTTTTGATTGACGTGATAACCTTCTTTTTCTTAATTGGCGCGATAACCGCTTATGCAATTTTGGTCGAGTTAACAAAGCGCGCCAGTCGTTTCTTAATCGCCTTAGCAAGCGCCAGTTAGAGACATCAAGTGAAGTCAAGCCCGTGTCCATTTCATCTTTCTCCTTCTTGGAGGAGACCTTCCTCTTCCTCTGCTACCATCAGCTGGTACCGCATCGAATACTTTCAAAGCCGGAGCGTTTGTATCCATTCGGACGACATGACCCAGCCAACGTAGCCGCTGGATCTTTGTTCGCTGCGCTATGTCTATGTCGTCGTGAAGCTCATACAGCTCATCGTTCCATCCAAATACCCCAAGTGACGCCTCATCGGATATTATCATCGTCCAAGCATTTGTGCTATGCGATAAGACAGGTATGATGAGAGCCTTGAAGAGTGTTAGCTTTGTTCGTTGAGATAGGACTTTACTACTCAGTTGCCTACTTAGTCCAAAGTAACACTTATTGGCAAAAGAGAGAGAGATTCTCTGTTGGATTTCAAGGCTGAATTTGTTATCGGTGTTAATGCTGGTTCCCAGATAAATGAAGTATCTTGCAACCTCGAAGTCAGGTTGTAGGTTAGGTGAGGTTAAGTTGAAGCGGTTGTCCACTGCAGGACACACTCAGGCTCATGGCTCATTGTGATTCCCGGGGGGGTCTTGCTCTTATCTCTGCCAAAACCAGTGTGTACTTTTCAAAAATTTTTTAAAATCCTTAATTCCAACAGAGCCGAGTTCTTCCAATACATTTAAGGATTGTCTTCCCAAAATGGCGAGTCTACGTCTGGATAGAGTAGGAAAGTGACACAGAGGGTGCGGGATCGTCTCCTCCTCTTCCTCGTCTAGACACAACTTCTGCAGAAGTCATGTGTTTGCACACCCATTCTCTGTGTGTGCCTACCGATTAGACAGCCCCCCGTTATAACTGATATTAGTTGTTAAGACTGTGCTTAACTCTTCTTAGTAGAAGTTCCGTGCGTTTAGCATTGAGAGTCGGCCACAGCTGTCAGGCGGTTTTTTCAAGTGGCTTCATTACGCCATCTTTCATTCGCTACTCTTACAATTTCCTCACGGATACGTTGTCTGCATCTTTGCAAGGGTATACCTATATCATTGTCTATGATCTCATCAGTCAATTTGGTACCCATTTTCGTTAGTTCATCGACTCTGCAGTTCCTCTCAATGTGACAATGGCCAGGAACCCATGTTATCATTAGGTGAAATGACTCGGCCATCTCGTTGAGAGATGCGCGGCATTTCATGGCTATCTTGGAGGTTGTCGATTATTTTATGAGGGATTTTATCACTGCCTGGCTATCAGTGAAAATGTAGATATCATCTCCAGATATCGCATCACACTGTACCAGTGTCACGGCTTTCATTATTACCATCAGTTCAGCCTGAAAGACACTACAGTAGACGGGAAGCCGAAAACTGAAGGAGATCCCCAGATGCTCGGAATATACACGTCCGCCCATCCTGCCCTCGAGCTTTGAACCATCTGGATACGCCCTGTCTTACCTCGTCCAGTTCTTCCCTCGAGGGTAGGAGGGTCGTGGACGTTGTTATGGCAAGTATTGGCGGGACTGTATAATCAACCTGTACGGGAAGCCCCAACGTGCCATCCAGGATTGGCTATAGTCTATATGCAATGTACCTTGCCTGCAGGTCCGGAAGGTAGTTTAGTATAACAGGTAACTGATGCTAAGTTCTCTTGCGGAGAGTCTTAAACAAAATCAGCATCAAAAATGAGTTTCTGGTACTCAAAAACCAAATATGTATACACATTTTCGGGAAGAAAATAAAAAATAGTTTAAAAAAAATAAAAAACACGCTTTTATTGCCAATCGAACTAAAAAGTATAAAATAAATTTTAATGACAAAATGACCTATAATGAAGTAATAGCACTTGAACGCTCAGTCATAGTCAGCTACCTCAGAACAGAATTATAACAAAAATTAAGATACAAATAGAATAATTCAAATTAGAGTTAAAAGCGTGGGATGATTGATATAGTAAATATTACAATCATTCTATTGGCAACTACCTATGTACAGAAGGTTATGAAAGTGAAGCAAAATGCATCCCACGCTTTTAACTCTAATTTGAAATATTCTATTTGTATCTTATTTTTGTTATAATTCTGTTCTGAGGTAGCTGACTATGACTGAGCGTTCAAGTGCTATTACTTCATTATAGGTCATTTTGTCATTAAAATTTATTTTATACTTTTTAATTCGATTGGCAATAAAAGCGTGTTTTTTAGTTTTTTTAAACTATTTTTTATTTTCTACTTTTTAGTTCGATTAGCAAAAAAGCGTGTTTTTTAGTTTTTTTTTTTTAAACTATTTTTTATTATGAATGGAAATTATTGTTATCATTGCAATTAATGATTCGATATATTCGTGTTATATTTAATTCCTTTCCTATCGACTGTGAGTCTAAAGCTATGCAGTTATTGGCCGTGATAAAGAAGTAATCGGGATGAAGAACTTATTTCCTGGAGGGAGCCTGAGAAACGGCTACCCCACTCCATTGGCCAGTTTTTTTTCGATTTTCGTGGTGTGGTGCACTATGAATTCCTTCCACCTGGCCAAACTGTTAATAAGGAATATTATTTGAGCGTTATGCGTCGTTTACGTGAAGCAATTCATCTAAAAAGACCAGAATTATGGGCCAACAACTCTTGGTTTTTGCATCACGATAATGCACCGTCTCACACTGCACTCGTTCTTCGTGACCATTTCGCCAAAAATTCCACGCATATCGTTCCGCAACCACCGTATTCGCCTGATTTGGCTCCGTGTGACTTCTAGCTATTCCCAAAACTCAAGAGACCACTCCGGGGAACGCGTTTTGAGTCGATTGAGGAGATAAAAGCTGAATCGAAGAAGGTGCTGATGGCTATACCGGAAATGGACTATTTGGCATGTTTCGGGGATTGGAAAAATCGTTGACATAAGTGTATTTCATCGAGAGGGGATTGTTTTGAAGGGGATGAAATTGATTTACAAGAATAAATAAAGATTTTTCATTTTACAACCAAATTCATCTTACTTTTTGCCCGCAGGTAAAAAAAGAAAAATATTAATCCTGGCAATCCTAATAAGGATAATGGAAACTTTTATCAAATTATTGCATTGTCATCGGTCCTTGATAGGTGTGCAAAATTCCAAGTGGATCAGATTTTTAGAAGCCAGTGAAAATTAAGCTCAAAGATTCCGTTACATACATACATACATACAACCCTACCTAATAAAAGTGTGTTAATAAGAGAAAAAAGAGTGCATGTAGCGCAGTACACATAACAGAAGGCAGACAAAGAAAGAGGGAGAGACCCGAGAGAGAAAGAATATATATCTAAGTAAATGCACAACATTTGCAGAGAATACAAATAGACAAAATTTACAAAAAACGGAGAAGGGTCGATCGGTGTAGGTAAACGCCGTACACAAACCCTGGCAACAACGCGCACTACTCCGAGCTTTTATCACCCCCACAAACGCAGCGATTCCAGGACCGCAGCAACGGCACAAATTATCGCAAGGCAATACCAATAAATCCGACGTCGAAATGGATCGGACTTTATAGTACGCAAAAGCACTAGCCAGGAAACGGAAATAAGCGCCAAAAGGTAGGCACAAAAAAAAAAACGCCATACAAATAGTGACCAAAAAACGCCCCAAACAGTAGGCACCAAGGAAGTATAACGCCAAAACGTAGGCACCAAAAATATATTTCCTACAAGTTTGCACCAACAAACAAGCGCCAAAACGTAGGCAGTGTTATTTCTCACTAGAAATTCGGAACCACAAGGAAAAACTCAGGAAAATTAGCCTAAAGTGTATATATATGTTTAATAGGGAGGGTCGATTTAAAAATCGCTCATTGCTCTGTGAAAATCGTATTCTAGGGATCAAAATAAGAAACCTTGCCGAAGGAACCATACCTCTAAAACGAATTCTGATGTCCCCCAATTTGGGTCGAACGAAAACTCCCACTTTGACCCATTTAGAGTGCTCCAATCGAGTCCAAATGTATGACCGACCTAACTTTGGACGGCCGATCCACCCATGCCAGTGGCAAACCCCCTGGAACTCCCCTGGGGGGTTCCCTATACAATTATTTCAAAATATCACCATTTTTGGCCTTTACATGAGAAAAGAAACTAAAAAGTTCGACCCAAATTGGGAGACATCAGAATTCGTTTTAGAGGTATGGTTCCTTCGGCAAAGTTTCTTATTTTGATCCCTAGAATATGATTTTCACAGAGCAATGTGCGATTTTTTTCCCTCCCCACAAATCGACCCGGCCTAGTGAGCATCTAACCCAAGACCAAACGAATGGTAGTTACGCACAATCCCACTTGACAGCGGCGGTTGCCAAATGGATAGCGATGTGAAAGCTGGACTGGCATGAACAGAATTCCTATCCCTTTATCTTAGCGGCTGCCGTATCCAAATGGGCTGGCGTGTGACTATCATTCGAAAGTATACATAGCTCGAATCATCACATCAGTTAACTTACGACTCGGAAAAATGTATATTTCACATTGTATAAGGTATAGCTCTCTCTCTCCTTTTCCTCTACGTTATATCTTTTTTCTTTCTCGCAGAACGAAAATGCCCAAAACGTTGCATGGCCTTGCAATTTTACTCTCCTTTCTCGCTCGTTCATCGACGCCTAAGAAGTTTCACTTCAAAAAATTGGGTGAATATTAACAATTACCAGCTCCCGAAACGAAGTGGAGAAAGAATTTTGCCCGTACATTAAATGTTCCCATTCATTTGGCGCTAGTCTAAGCAGCATTAACACCACAACTCATTAGCAATGCCACAAAATCTGCTCAAGTTTCGTGCAGGGTTGTGCGTAGAGGACGTGGAAAATTTAGTTTCCTGTTTTTAGAACTTTGCTGTTTACTCGTCGCGCGTTCAGCAATGTTTCGGATTTCTTTACTTAAACTTAAGCAGGCAAATGTTAAACCCATACACACGCACACATACATAAAGTGCAAAATACGCGCTTTTCAATACGCACCTTTCATTTTGAGTTTCTTCCTGCGCTCCTGCGCTCCTTTATTGAGAATTGATCATGCGTTGTTGTTGCAATCCTCCATTTTCCCTCGGCACATCCACCTCATCTGACTACTAAAAGCTGCCACAAGGCGTGCAATCATTTATCGACTTTTTAATATTTTTAATGTCACTTTAAATACTTTCTCACGACTACTTTCTGCTGCCATCCCGCAATTGCCTGCTGTGCAATCGCATCCATTTACCACCGGTGTTTTTTCTCTGCTTCCGTTGCACGAACGAACAAACACTTGTGAGTGTGTGTGAGTGCATGAGTGCTTTGCGGCAAGTTTCAAGTGCCAAATGCAGATGCCCATGCACACACACACAAACACACACACATCCATGCACACACTCTCATACACTGATACACTCATAGCATACAGTATTTAAGTTGAACTTTTTCATCTGCAGTGTTAAAACCGTAAAACTTTTGCTGAGAAGTTATTAAAAGTATTCGCCATCAGAGAACGAGACGCAGCGGGAGTTGCCACATGCAGGACCGGCCCTGATGGCAGCGGTACGAGTACAAAGTAACTAACCAAATGAAGTATGGAAAAGAAATAAGTTGAACAAAGCAGGAAGCAAGTTTCGCGCTGCTAAAGCGATAAAAATGCGACAGCTTAGCGATGAGGCGAAGGCAATTGCCGTTGCCATCGATGCTGTTGCTGTTACTGTTGGTTGGTACTCCTGTTGGTATATCGCGAACGCAAAATGCTTGCAAGAAAATGATTCATCGTTCATTCAATAAAGTGTTGCATGGCACGGACACCAGCGCTGCTATCAGTGCCAGCCGACTGCTCGCCACCAGCTTAGCGTTTTGCTTTGCTACATTTCCGCCTACGTTGTGCCACGTCTACGACACTTCTGCGGCATACGTTTTTAAGTAATGACCTTTGCAGCTGACAGTAAAAGCAAAATCTGTGGAAGGGTGAAAGCGTTTGTTTCATGCGAATGCCGGCACCATTTTCCGGTCAACCGGCCAATCGGCTGCGGTTTTAGCATCCAAACTGCAAGAAGGTGGCAATGAACGTGGCAAGTGTTTGCAGCCTGCTGCGCTGTCACCACCTTACGCTCCGCTTGCTAATATGCGAGTGGGTAATGAGGAGGCTGAAAAGGAGTGTATAAATAATATCTTATTCAGTGAGTCGGTGGCAATGAAAAAGTGTTGCAGCAGAGTGAAAGCAGCTGAAGACCAACTCCTGCTGAATGTGAATGTAATAAAAAGTGGCGTAAAAAATAATTTTTATGCTCTTAATTTACTTTTTACTTATTTACTTATTTACATTTTTATTCTCCGCTTTATTCAAATGCAAATTAGCTACAAATGTCTCAATAATTGCCGGCGAAAGGCTGTTAGAATGGCGTTCTTCCTGTTGGCGGCATCAGTTGGTACAACTCAGCCCAACAGCCCATCAGCTTCTACAGCACGCTTTGCTGCATTGTTTACACTGCTCAACGGTTATTTTTGTTTTTGTTGCTTTGGATATTTTTCATGGGAATAATTTTCACATTCCGCAAGCTTTTACAGCATTATTCGCATACTTAGTTTAGAGGGGTGAATAAAAAAATTGCTAATAGAATAAATCGTTGGTGGAGACAAAGCCATTCGTAAGTGCCTCCGAACACGTGTTGCCATGAGTTGTTGATATTTCGTTTTACGCTTTTGATCGTTTCTTTTTGTGCTCCTCCCTCAGCAACTTAATTGGATGTAATGTATTTTTAATATAGTTTTAAATCGTGGAAAATGCGAAAAATATAAAATTTTTCAGGCAAATTTTTTTCTGGTTTTGCTACCGGGGCATGAAACCTTCCAAAGGTTATATGCCAGACACCTAAGGGACTTTTTCCACTTATTGGAGGTGTTCGTTTATGACAAAAGTGTAAGAAGAAAGGAAATTCTTTAATACCTATATTATGCGAAGGTTGGTTCCAAATAGCAGGATTGGATTGAGGGGAAAATCTGCACCGAAGCTTGCACCTCTGTCTTCACTGACGGTTCCAAGATGGAATCGGGAGTCGAAGCAGGGGTTTTTCCTAAATCAGCCAATTTTTCTATCCCCTTTAAACCGCCAAATACTGCTGATGTTCTTCAGGCAGAAGTCTTTGCAATCCTGCAGGCGTGCAAAATGTTTAGGCAACGTGGGAGCGAGGGAGATATTAACATTTTCTCCGATAGTCCATCCGCGATCAAGGCTCTAACGACGCCAAGGTGCAGAACGAAACTAGTAAACTCCTGTAAGGAGGAGATGTTGTTGTTGTTGTAGCAGCATAAACACTCTCCATACATATATGCGGAATGCTGAAGAAGTGACAGTCCTTGGCCGAATATAAATCCGGGTCGTTCCGGCAACGTAGAACCGACTGTCGTGGGAACGTGGAGATCTCTTGGGTGTACAAGTAACATTTCTCTGATCTGGGTTGCAGGACATAGGAACATAGAGGGAAATGAAATTGTTGATGAGCTTGCCCCAAAGGGCACTGAATTTGCCTCCCAGACCTCCTACCCGACCATCGGCATCCCCCTGACAGTTGTTAAAGGGGAACTGCACAAATTATTTCTCAGGAAAGCGCAGAAAAGATGGAGCTCCATTTTTTCACGTGGTATTTCGAAAACCCTTTGGCCCCAGTACAATACACGGAGGACTCAGAACGGCCTTTGGATTCATCGCCATTCAATTTCCAGACTCGTAGCTGTGATTACCGGTCATGGGACGACCGATACATACGCAGAGAAGTGAGGTTTACCATATAACCCCAATTGCAGAAGCTGTGGGGGCCTTTCAGAGAAGGAAACTGTTGAGAACTTTTTCTGTAAATGTCCGGGTTTGACAGCTAGACGCTTAAGGTCACTGGATGCTCCTTTTTCGACAGCCTGGAGCAGAGCGACAACTAAAATCCCATCCCTTCTCCATTATATCAAAACGGTGCTTTAGTGCTACTTGAGGGGTGCTAGACAGGCACTTCAACCATTTCACTTACCTACGAGGGTTGTCCGCTGAAGAGAAAATAATTTAAAACCATTCTTAAGGACTTGTGGTATGCATCGGTCGTTTCTTTCTCGTGCTAACCGGCGCCAGTTGGACACAGAAAGTGAAACCAAGTCCTTTTCCACCTGAGAGCAGGAGTGAGAGTTGAGTGGCGAATCTTCTGGCTGTCTGTTGTGATTGCAGCTTTTCGATGTTGAATATACTTTGCGTAGTTAGATGTAAGTTTTTTGCTCCACAGAGGCGTGTGCGCAGTTTGGCTGCAACAAGGTAATGATCCGAGTCGATGTTGGGCCCACGGATCGTACGTACATCTTATACACCAGAAGCGTGTCTTCCACATATCACAACATGATCGATTTGGTTTCGCGTTTTTCGATTAGGAGACAGCCAGGTGGCTTGATGTATCTTCTTATGTTGGAATCGGGTGCTGCAGACGACCATGTTTCGGGCCCCGGCGAAATCGATCAGCCTCTGTCCGTTTCCGGATGTTTCGTTGTCCAGGCTGAATTTTCCGACTGTGGGACCGAAAATTTCCTCCTTGCCCACCCTGGCGTTGAAGTCGTCAAGCACGATTTTTATGTCGTGGCGGGTGCAGCGCTCATATTCTCAATCTTTGGTCTCATCGTCTTCTCTTCCGTCAGGGCGTGGGCGTAAATGAGCGAGATGTTAAAAAAACGGACTTTAAAGCGGATTATTGCGAGGCGCTCGTCCACCGGAGTGAACGACAGTACTTGGCGACGATGTCTCTCTCCCACAACAAATTCGACACCGAATTTGTGCTCCTTTACATGACAGCTGTAGTAGACGTCGCAAGGTCCTGTGTTTTTCTTGCCTTGTTCCGTCCATCGCTTTTCTTTAATGGCAGTGATGTCAGCCTTTACTCTCATGAGGACATCAAACAGCCGGGCAAAGGCACCTTCCCCATTAACGGACCGGATATTCCAGGTGCATGCCCGCATATCGTTTTCCTTATTTTGTTTGCAGGGGTCGTCGTCAGGCATTTTACTTATTTCAAAATGAGGAAGGGCCTGCAGTTACGCTGAATGGCGAGCCGTGCTTACTGAATTTTTGTTTCCAAAAATTAATCATCTAAACATTGGCGATATTTTTTCTCTTCATCTTAATTGAGATCTTGATCTTTCCAATGCAGAGGAGGACTTCTTCTTCCTCTGCTACCACCAGCTGAGCGGAGCGTTTATATCCATTCGGACGAGATGACCCAGCCAACGTAGCCGCTGGATCTTTATTCGCTGCGCTATGTCTATGCCGCCGTAAAGGTCATACAGCTCATTGTTCAATCGCCTACTATACTCGCCATCACAAACGTGCAAAGTTCCAAAAATCTTACGCAGAATCTTTCTGTCAAACACTACAAGCAACGCATCATCGGATATTGCCATCGCCCACGCTTCTGCGCCATATGTTGTTGGGACGGGCGTAACGAGATCTTTGTATTGTGTTACTTTTGTTCGTCCAAAGAGGACTTTACTACTCAATAGCCTACTTAGTCCAAAGTAGCACTTGTTGAAACTGAGAGAGAGGGAGAGAGAGAGAAAGAGAGAGAGAGAGAAAGAGAAAGAGAGAGAGAGAAAGAGAGAGAGAGATTCTACGTTGGATTTCCAGACTGGCATTGTTATCGGTATTAATGCTGGTGCCTAAATAAACAAACCAAACGCCGATATTTGGTTCGAACAAAAACGGACAACTTGTCATATAACCCGCTAAGAAACGATTAGTTGTACTGATCGGCTAGATCATTTCACGCGTAGCCACGGCGGACATATGCCGGATACCATATTAAAAATTAAATGCCATGAAGTGTTCACTTGAAGTTGTAGAAATATTATCTTAAAATATTACCTTGAATTCACCATACCAGCAAGCACTGTTACTTTTTTCAAATCCATCTTTTATTCTTCTCGCCTTTTCCCATCGATCGTTAAACTTACAGTGTATCACTAAAGTAAGTATGCACCATGATTAACAGCCTAATATGTGAATTTATTCCCAAAATAATTCGACATATTTTTATCAAATGTATGTATGTAATTGCTATGCAGAATCCCTAACAAGAATATAAAAGACACAATGCCGACATATTGTTCCGTTATCTTGTCTGGCGTCATTACGTAGGAAACGGTAAAAATCATATAACAAAAGTATGTATGCAGTTCGCAAATTTGTGTATTTCGTTAGTCTTTATGTGATTTATTTGCGACAAAAACCATCAAATTTGTTTCGTTATGTAAGCGCGAATTATTTTTAAAGTTATAAAGTGAATTCAAGCTAAAATTTTGGTCATGGCTCCTCGAGGCAAAGAACTTTCACAAGATATGGAGGATTTAATAATAAAATTGTACAAAGATAATAAAAGCCAACGCCAAATTGCAAAAGATGTTAATAAAAGCAACGCCACGGTACAAAAAATTATTGAAAAATTTAAAAGAGAAGGTAATACCAAGAACCAACCAAGAACTGGTCGCCGAAAATTTTCACGGAGCAAGAACGCAGGATAATTGTACGAAAGGTACAGAAAAACCCCAAAGCGAGTGCCCCTAAAATACAGGCTGAAATGGAAAAGAAACTGGCAAGACTTCTGACCCCCAAACCATTCGTCGTGCTTTGTATACTGCTGGTTTCCATGGTCGGAACATCCGTAAAAAACCGTTTGTAAATAGTACTAACAGAAAGAAAAGACTTGAATTTGTAAAACTGCACGAAACCAAAGCCCAATACTTTTGGAATACCGTTATTTTCTCTGACGAGAGTAAATTTAATATTTTTGGTTCCGACGGACGAGAAAAAGTATGGAGAAAAGTAAATTCAGAGCTCGATCCTCAAAACATGACCGGCACAGTTAAACATGGTGGCGGTTCAATAATGGTGTGGGGTGGTATGGCGGCTTCTGGTGTAGGAAATCTGGTTGTGATTGAAGGGATAATGGACAAAACTGTTTATCTCAACATTTTCAAGGATAATTTGAAGCAAAGTGCCATAAAATTGGGGCTTGAGCGATCATTTGTCTTCCAACAGGACAATGACCCCAAGCATACTGCTCTGGTTGTGAGAGAATGGCTGCTGTATAACACACCAAAGCAATTAAAAACACCACCTCAATCGCCAGATTTGAATGTCATTGAACATTTGTGGGAACATCTTGACAGACAAATAAGGAAACATAAAATAAATGGCAAAGATGACCTAAAGAAAGCACTTATGGAGGAATGGGGAAAGATTCCAACTTCTGTGACTCAGAACCTGGTAAACTCTATGTCATCGCGGTTAAAAGCTGTCAAAAAGAGTAAAGGCTATCCAACGAAATATTAAGAGTTTATTATAATTTTAAAATTTTTTCTTGAATTCGGTTTTTGATTGAATGCATACTTATTTTTGTGATGTGATTTTAAGACTTTTTTCATATTAAGCCGATCTGGCTAAAACAAGAATTACTTTTATATTATTTTTTGTTGTAAATATGTATATAAGACTTTGAAAAATAAATAAAATTGTATTTTGTTTTCGTAGTGTTACTTTTGAGTTTTATTTCTTTTGTACCATGGTGAAATCATCGCTGCATACTTACTTTAGTGATACACTGTACATAGATAGTAAATTTTCTGAACACTTGCTCCAACTATGTCAACTATCTCTAATGGCAATGTAAAGTGTCCATAAAGTATTTTTTTAACTGTGCACAATTCATGCCTGACTTTTTGAAGAAGTCCCATCACAACTCTGCACGTTTTCATCGGGCCTGGCGTCAAGGTGAATGCGAAATATTATCGGGAAAGTTTTCTGGAGGTTGCTTTGAAGCCGTAGGTAGACAAACATTTCCAAGGCAAACCAAGTACGTTTCAACAGGACTCGGCACCGTCTCACAAAACTCGAGTGAAGCGAGAATGGCTAAAAACAACGTTCCGAACTTCATAACGTCCACATAATGGCTCTCAAATTCACCAGACGCGAATCCGATGGATTATTTTCTTTGGGCCATTTTCGAGAGCAAGGTCCGAACTTAAAGATTCTCCAGTCTCGAGGCGCTGAAAAAAGCCATTGTCCGCGAGTACGCCAAAATACCTGCAAGTCACAATCGGGCAGCTTGCAATTCGTTTCTGGACGGTCTCAAGGCCATAGTCAAGGCAAAAGGTGGTCATTTCGAGCAAAAGTAAATGGATTTTTAATTTCGTATTACAGTAGGTTCTGTTTTTATGCGGCTATTTTTTATGCAGTTTTGAAATAGTGCGGTTTTTTTTTAATTAAAAAATGCATGCCCACCTATCGGGAATTGTACATATAAACAAGATTCTACACCAGCTAAGCAAAAACTCATCACAGATTACATCAGAAATGCTAACCCTACAAGTATGGAACCGCCTGCATAACCATCTAGATCAGACGTGTACATTTCCTCAAGTGACGAAAGTGATTTTACGCCAAAACCTAAACGAAAGAAATCAGGCAATCATTATTTGGGTGATAGAAGTGAATGGCGAGTTGATGCGGCTACTTTCGGAAAGCCGGAAAATAAGATTATGAACCCAATCAAACCCAAAATGCGACTATTTTGGACTTTTCGACTCTAAATATTTAGCAGGTCCTGTTTATTTACTTAAGCCGTGCTTCAATCAATTGATCAGGAGGGCCTTTCAAAGCCTTCTTTTCGCTGTGCAAACTGACTTGTATAAAGACTTTGGCACGGAGGCCGCGCTCCCCTGGGATTGGGCGACTAAGTCGGGCTCTAAGCTGCCGTGGGGGTCGGCAGGTTGCGGATAGCCGGACGGCCTGTAGTAGCAGGTTAGTTGCGAATAAGTTCTAACAAATAAGCAACCCCCGACAATGAGCGGCAGGAACGGAAAAAACGGTCTAAAAGCTAGCTAATTCGAAGAGGTTTCTGTGACAAAGGCGAGACGACACCGCCTTCAATAAAATAAGTGTCCCCCTCATCATGCAAAGGCATGGTGAAAATACAAAAATCCAGAAGCGACTGACTCATATTGGGTGGCTTCTTAGTCAGCGTCTGTCCTCCATGTTAGGGGCGACTGTTAAACCAATACGATCTACATACATTAAGACCGAGACCAGTAGGGTCTTAATTATGGAATACCGGAATACGTTAGGACATACTGCCATGCGCTGACGACTGTATTATTCTGTTTTCTTAGTAAGCGGAGTGATATCTAGCTGAAACGGTATTCAGGCTAATAATCCCGTTAAAATGATGGCAAGTCTTTAAAACGGTCCATACCCTATCGCCATTAAGTGTCGGCGTAGGTCTAGATGTAATATTCCTAGTTAACACTGATTCGGCTCTGAGCTTAAGGCTCTCATAAAGAGCTTAAGGCTCTCATAAGGAGTTTTTGTCAGCCCTTGCATGGCCTCCCTGCTTGCAAAGATAACCATGGAATCATTTACAAGTGACTACGCACCAGGATATGGATAAGGACTTATGAGTTGGGGCCCACAAACCAGAAATGAATACAAATCAAAATAAAAAACAAACCACGGAAGAGATAGAAGTTGCAACAAAAATAGTACCACAGGAGCACGAAGTAATTTTACCAACAACTATTGCAGATGGCAATAACGGCAGCGGTGAATTACTCAATTACTCAAAAACCCGTTCCAATGGAGTTTAAGGTTGGCATATTCGCCGCCAGGCACGGAGAGAACCAGATCGGCTTCACCGTGCATGCAGCACTTTGGCTTCACGAAGGCGATGACGGCCGCTGAAATACTACCGTGGGCAAAAAGTAAGGTGAATTTAGTTGTAAAATAAAAAATCTTTATTTATTCTTGTAAATCAATTTCATCCCCTTCAAAACAATCTCCTCTCGATGAAATACACTTATGCCAACGATTTTTCCAATCCCCGAAACATGCCAAATAGTCCATATCCGGTATAGCCATCAGCACCTTCTTCGATTCAGCTTTTATCTCCTCAATCGACTCAAAACGCGTTCCCCGGAGTGGTTTTTTGAGTTTTGGGAATAGCCAGAAGTCACACGGAGCCTAATCAGGCGAATACGGTGGTTGCGGAACGATATGCGTAGAATTTTTGGCGAAATGGTTACGAAGAACGAGTGCAGTGTGAGACGGTGCATTGACGTGATGCAAAAACCAAGAGTTGTTGGCCCATAATTCTGGTCTTTTTAGACGAATTGCTTCACGTAAACGAGGCATAACGCTCAAATAATATTCCTTATTAACAGTTTGGCCAGGTGGAAGGAATTCATAGTGCACCACACCACGAAAATCGAAAAAAACTGTCATCATGACCTTTATTTTTGAACGACTTTGACGTGCTCTTTTCGGTCTGGCCTCGCCTTTAGCACAATATTCGATTGATTGGTGGGTTGTTTCAGGGTCGTAAGCATAAATCCAAGGCTCATCTCCCGTAATGATGCATTTGAGCTTGTCCTGATAGTCTGAAAGCATTGTTTCACACACATCAACGCGACGAATTTTTTCCAAGAAATTGAGAGTTTTCGGTACCAAACGAGATTTGACTTTTCGTAGGCCCAAAATGGTCTTTCAAAATGGTTTTCACAGATCCTTCTGATATTCCGATCATATAATACCTTTAACAGTCAACCGACGACTTTTGAGCACTAACTCCTTCACTTTATTGACGTGTTGGTCATCTGTTGACGTCGATGGTCGTCCGGAGCGCTCCAAGTCATCAACACATCCTCGACCCTCTTTGAAGTCTTTGTACCATTTATAAACATTTTTCTGCGACATGGTCGAATCACCAAATGCCTTCTGCAACATGCTAAACGTTTTCGAGGCGAAATTTCATTCCGCAAACAAAATTTGATGGTATTTCTCTGCTCAATCAAATCAGACATTGTAAAAAGCGATAAATGCACTCTTGGTCGTTTGGTAAGCACAAGCGTAAATATATTACTGATAATGACATTCACATGAAAGTTGGTCCAGATGTTATTAACAGTGCTGCCAACTCATGAAAAAAATAACTAGAGCGAAATTTTAATCCCGCGAAGATTGACAAATAAATTCTCCTTACTTTTTGCCCACAGTAGTATATCGAGCCAACGGCAATAAGGTCAAAGAACTGGCTGAAATGATGGAGCTTCCGAAGAGAAACATAAACCCGCCAATGCGGGATTTGGTAACGAATATACTCGTAACGGACCTACACAAAAAACTGGAGAGATCTATTTATTTTATGCAATTTTTACTGAATCATAAGGTTGCACTACCATTTGTGAATGCGTCGACGAAATGAAAAAAGAGGTACAGTTCGGGTCGAGTGATATGGGCCTCGTCAATATTTATGAAGATTTTTTCTACGTTACGTTTAATTCAATTGACTTAGTAAATTTTTCATTTTTCATCCAGGCTCAATCCTATCAAAAACCAAACCAGTAAAAAAAAACAAAAAAAAAAATAGAAATTTAACTGTTAACCTCTTTTTTGATTCAATTAAAAATGCAAAAATATTTGCCTAATATCAGCGGAATATCGATGCAAATTCCACTCAGCAATTATTTGCCAAAGCCCAACTAAAACTTGCTTACTTAACAGTTATTGTACAATTACACAATTGTGTGTTTGCCTGTAGCTGCCTTAGTATGTGTGCATGTGTGCACATATATACATACATACATACACACATGTATAATAGTTTGAAAAAAACCTGTGCGTATGTGTGGTAGAAATAAAACTATTGAAATCGTAAAGTTAGTTCAGGATTTGAATAAAACAATCGTGCCAGCTCACTCAGCAAGCGAATGAGCGCGGATGCATCTAACAAATTAAATTTTATTGCTTACGTTGCAACAGGCAACCGATGCAATGACCCAATTTATTTTTCACTCCCCAAACGATGGCAGAGTAATTTGTAGTGGCGGAAAACCAGGAAAGTACGCGACCAGCCAGCAAGAGTGCACAAGGCTGCGCAATTGTAACGTTGCAGCAATTATTAGCTTGCAACTTGCAACGCACTCGCTGGTAGTTACTTGCCATACGATTATAAGGTTTTTGTTGCTAACGCATTGCAGTTCAGTTCGCAAATCCCAAGAAAATTATAATCTTTTCTTCTATTTGTACGTTTTTTTTTCACGTCTAGCTTCCACCCTGCCTCTCCACTCCACTCTACTGCATTCCTGTTTCTCCTCTACGTTGGCTTCCAAGAGACCCATCATTAGTAGTGGCAGCTTTCCTGAATGCTGCTGCAAGTACTTGTAATTTCTGTTATTATTGCTGCTAATGTTGCTCTTGTTCCCTGTTTTCGACTCGAGCTCGCACCGTGTGTTGCATATCCCCTGGCGCTGAACGGTGCATTACTTAACTTGTTAGTATTGTTCGCTCACCATTTTGTGCATTCATTGTCCATTACGCGTGCTCTTCTCTGTTCTCTGCTGGTGGTATAATCTTCGAATTGGGTTAATTGTATATCTTGCCACAAAGGCTTGCTGCCACGTAAAGCCATGAAATGCTCTATTTGGGAATTATGCTGAGCATGAAAAAGTCGACAAAGCGCAGAAAGCGGAAAGCGAAGTCAATCCAATGTAAAAATAAAAAGTAATCAAAGTTGAAGTTGTTGTTTTGTGGCATGTTTTGCAATATGTACGAGTACTGTTATATGTTGTGTGTGTATGAGTGCATGCATACAATTCCCAATTGTTGCAATTGAGCGATGAAATGAAAAAAAGTGCCAATGTCGCTGCCGCACTGACAGCTGGAGCAGCTGCATATGACAACGCGTGTGGCACCGTGAGTGCAGCGCTCAGCACATTGTCAAGAAGTCTTATTGCGGTGGCATGTGAAGGGTTTAATGGATTTCCAACTTGCGCCACATCGATTGCAATGACAAAATAAATTAACGTACAAGCTCTTAATAGTGTGTAAGCACATTTTTCCGACGGTTGGGCTGGGCGAGTTGATTCGAAGTTGATTTTTCTTTTTGAGACGTACGTATCCTTCTACCAGCGGACGGGGGAGAAAGTGTTTGTGGATTAATAATTTGTTTTGCGTCATACCACACAGAGTTGTCAATATGGGTCTCAGATTGTTGGCGAGTGCTTAGCATTAAGAATAGTGCTGAACCTAAAATTTTGGCAGACTTACAGTCTGTCTAACAAATGCGTGACCGGTAAAAATCAAACCGAGAGTTTCGTTATAAAAAAATTTCAACACGATGTGCAATTCGTTAGTTTTCTGAGAAATTTAGAATGGGTATATTGTTTTTGTTTTTTGTCTGCAGAATATTCTGGCCGAACACCATCACGTGTAGCGCGCATGACAGTGATGCTGGGAGAATCCGGCGGAGCCGATATGACCCACAGCATCTTGTCGATGTAATAGTTACGAAAGCGAAGGTTGCATGGGCAATCAAATCATTCTCACCTTTCAAATCTCCAGGCCCCGATGGGATCTTTCCTAAGATGTTATAGGAAACTCTTGATAGTATTCTACCATGGCTAATGGAAATTTTTAAAGCGCGTCTAAACCTAGTTTATATTCCAAGCAGCTGGAGACTTGTTAGAATCGTCTTCATACCAAAGGTAGGTAGAAGAGGCCATGAAACAGCGAAGAACTTTAGGCCAATCAGTCTGTCGTCCTTCCATGTAAAAACTTTTGAACGGCTTTTAGATATGCACATTGCTATGCTATCTAAAGGGCGTTAATGGACTTAGGGGTGGAAAATATTACCAGCAATTGGATCACCTCTATGCTAGAAACCAGGATCATCAAAGCTAACGTGGGTAATATCAACATAACTAAGAGAGTCCATAGGGGTACTCCACAGGGGGAGTATTATCTACACTTCTTTGGCTATGTATGATTAGAAAAATCTTAAAAAAACTTAATAGAGGTGGGGTAAAAGCGGTGGCGTACGCTGATCATGTGGTGTTAATGGCGTTAGGACCTGGCCTTATACGATCAGTGGGATCATCCAAAGGGCGTTAGGCGAGCTTAACTCTTGGGCCACAGGCTGTAGCCTAGGTTTAAACCCACGTAAAACAGAACTTATGCTTTTCACCACCAGATATAAGGTACCAACTTTTACCATACCAAGTATTAACGGACAAACTCTCTTACTATCACCCAGCGCAAAGTACTTAGGAGTAAATCTGGACTCCAAACTAAGCTGGAAATTAAATGTTGAAGAACGGGTAAGGAAGGCACAAATTGCTTTATATGCCTGTAAACGTATGCTTGGAAGAAGATGGGGTCTTCAACCCAAGTATACATTATGGTTGTATAAGGCGGTTATACGACCAATTTTATCGTATGGTTCGGTAGTTTGGTGGAAAGCTCTAGGGAGAGATTAAAACAACAAATTACTCGGCAGAATACAAAGATCAGCCTGTGCAATAACGGTCGGTGCAATCAGACCACGTCCTAGGGAGGCTCTCAACGCACTGACACACGTTATTCAAATATACCTACATATAAAGAAGACGGCAACCATGAGTGCATTTAGGTTAAATGAAGCGGGTCGCTGGAAAGAAAAGACTTATGGAGCTGGTATAGTTTTTTTTTTTTTTTTTTTTTTTTTTTTTTTTTTGTCGGAACAACTAGCAAGTGCAGCATTCAGACATTAATTGAGTCCATTGTAGTACACTTGGATTCCCTTTTAATTTTCTTTAAATCTACCCGATCTCCGAAGAAATCTTAGTAGCTCTTGTGGTGCCAAGAAGCCAAGATGGTCGCTTCTTTAAACATAAGTGCGAAAGACCTCAAACCTGATTCGAGCGAAGGCGGCGCAGACACACAGGAAGTGGTACGCCATCTCATCCTCCTCTTCACAAGCTGGGCAGAGTACACTGTCTGAGATGCCCAACCTTTCCATGTGCTTTGCAGAAAGTGGCCCGTCATCAGTCCAACCAGCCGTCTGCACTCCCATTTGCTTAATGACAGACGGGTTTGCGACAGTTGATCGGACATGACAAGTAACATCAGTTTAGTCCATCTGCAGCCTCTCTCAGCCTGCCAAGCTCGCTTGTGGGTGGTAGTTACCCATTTGCTAACCGTGGCTGTGATGGCCGCACAAGGGAGTGGCAAATCGAGCTCTGGGCCAAAGAAGTTGGACTCAGAGCCCATCTTAGCTAAGGAGTCAGAGGTCTCATTACCCGCGATACCCACGTGTCCCAGGACTCATGTTAGCATCAGGCTATTATGTCTACCGACATAGTTCAGCTTGGATTCACAGGACTTGACTACCCCTGATCTGAGCTGGTATATACTCTCATAGACTTAAAATTGAAAAATCTGTGCGTCTCCCCAATGCCTGCAGTGTCTTCCAGGCGGAAGTACTGGCAGTTGTGGGAGCTTGTAGGCTACTAATCGCCCTTTTAAGAGCAATATAGCTATTCTTTCGGATAGCCAAGTTGCAATACAAGCACTGGATTTAGCTACTACAAACTATTTGGTGGTGGAACAAAGTAAGAATAGCCTCACCAGTCCAGTAGGAATAGCCTCACCACCTTGAATGTAAACCATAAAGTTACCTTAATCTGGGTCCCGGGACATCGGAACATTGAAGGTAACGTAAAAGCAGATGAACCGAAAAGAAGGGGATCTGCCATGAATAACGCTCTTGCAGAATCGGTATTCACACCATTAGGTGCAGTCAAGAGTGCAATTTCCTTAAACTACCTTCGAATCGCGGATTGTAGATGGAGAGACCAAACGAAATGCAAAATCAGCAGAACGTTATGGCCCACCTACAACCTCAAGCAATCGTCGACATTGATAAACATGAAACGGCGGGACGCCTGGAGACTAACGGCAGTCATAACTGGCTTTTGGTCTGTCGGAGAACAAGCAGCCAAAATGGGCATCCCTCACAAGACATACTGTCACAGTTGTAAACAACCGGAGAAAAAGGAGACAATCTTCCATTTCCTCTGCCAATGCCCTGCTCTATGAAGGGACAAAATGTTAACCCTGGGCCGACCGCTGTTCGAGACGTCAACAACCTAATCAGGTTCTTAAACCGCACAGACTAGATATAGTCATGCCGTAAATAACTGGTAAACAAAATGGTGCGAAAGCGCTAGTTGGATTCTGGAAGAATCACCACAAAAACCAACCAACCAACACCATCAGTACCGACACACTGTGGAGATTAACGAACGAGGAACCCATCCTTAGGCAAATAAACACAGAAAGTGGCGATGGATAGATCACACATTGAGAAAACCACCAGATAGCATCACGAGAAAGGCACTCGGGTGGGTGAATAGTTGCATACGTCGGTTCTGGTGTTCTGCTGATAATCGACAAATTCAACGAAATTTTAAGCATCCAGTTATAGTTCATTTTTGGGCTGCTTCGCCGGAGAAGGATTTGGCAACTGATTTGTGTTTACCGGTTAAAATTTATGAAAAATCATCATCTGCGAAGATATTTGGAAGAACTAGCCAAGCTTGGATTTTACAAGAAGACAACGATTCCAAGCAGCGAAGCCGAAGGTGTGTGGAGGGCATACCGCAAAATAGGATTGAAATGTTGGGTTGGCCAATCGCCAGATGCCAATCCTATTGAAATGTTTGTGCAAGTATTAGGCAAAAAGTCGAAGGTGAAAAATATATACGCTCAAACAGTTATTAAGTCAAATTCGGCTGATTTGGAGCCGATTACTTCCTCAGCGTACGCAGAAATAAACACAAAGTGTGACTCAAAAATGTGCAGCCTTTATAGCTAATGGTGGTGACTATATATTTGATTGAATATATTGTGTATTATAAATATAAGCCCATGCAATGCCGTTTGTTTGAATCGAATAGGTCAAATAGTGTTCAAGTTATGGCGGTCACGCTTTTGTTCAGCAGACCATAGGTCGAACTTCTGCTTTGCTTTTTAATGTAGGTCTGATTACTAATGGAAGTTTTCGGACTTGCCAATGTTGCAATTCCAGTTTCAAGTATGGATTACATCCCGAATTAGTGCCATATTTCTTTGATTCTTAAGCCGACCTCAGTGAATTGTAGTAGGATAGTTAAAGGGGCTACATAATCACTTACAATCAAATCAATTTTAAGTGGCACGAAGAGCTCCGAGTATTGAAATAAATATTATGATATTGACATTATCGGCCTTAACAACAGAGAGTGTGCAGCCCTAAGTACTGAGCGAGTCTACAAACTCCTTCTCACATGCTTCGATTTCCGTCCCTATCGGTAGGTAGGGGAAATGGTTCAATTACCGGTTTTGATACCATTATGAGACCTCCAATAGGCAGATATCTACAGACAACCAGAGCTTTTGGCGCATTGGAAAAGATTGATGGGATTTAGGTTGGCGCACTGCCTCAGGCTGTCGAAGAAAGGAGCACCAAGTCACCTTAATCGTCTAGCTGCCAAGCCCTGTCATTTACAGAGAAAGGGCTCAACAGTCTCATTCTCTGAAAGGTCCACACAGCTTCTGCAATTGGAGTTAAATGGTAAACCTAGCTTTTCTGCGTGTGTGCCGATCGTCCAATGACCGGTAATCACAGCTACGAGTCGGGGAATTGAATGACGAGGAGTCCCCAGAACTATCTGTGGCCTGCGTCTATTGTATTGCGGCTAAAGGGCTTTCGTTATAGCGCACGCAGAAATGGAGCTCCATTTGTCCTGCGCTTCTCTGAGAAGCAAGTTATGCAATTGCCCTCTAACAACAGTCAAGGGGATGCCGACGTCTGGGTAGGAGATCTCTGATCTGAGTCCAATGCCGTCGTTCCTGGCAAGTTCGTCCGCAATTTCATTTCCCTCTATGTTCCTATGTCATGAAACCAAGATTGATATCGGGAATAACAGAAAAAAGCAACGTGGCTACACTTATTGGTGGCATGATTGATGAAGAGGTGCAGGGTGCGGGACTTTATCCTGACTTCAAGCACTGCATGGCCCTTTCATGAAGAAGAAATGGAGCTCCATTTGTCCTGCGCTTTTCTGAGAAGCAAGTTGTTCCATTCCCCTTTAACAACAGTCAAGGGAATGCCGATGCCTGGATAAGAGATCTCTGATCTGAGTCCAATGCCCTTGATCCTGGCAAGTTCGACCGCAACTTCATTTCACTCTATGTTCCTACGTCATGAAACCAAGATCCATATCGGGAATAATAGAAATGAGCATACCCACTGTACTTTTCTGAGAAACGAGGTTGCCGAGGTCTAGGTAGGAGATCTCTGAGTCCAATGCGACTTTATGCTGCCTTGAACCGCTGCATGGCCCTTTCATGATTTTTGTTCTTCTATTGGCTTCCATTCACTTTTACTATTAATCACTTAAAATATGATTACAAATTGCATAAACTGTCTTGGTACTGACAAAATTTTAGGTTAAAAGAATGGCGACGGAAAAGTTGCATGCATTCGATTCCATTGTTATTCTATGCGAGCAGCAAAAGTCCAAGGAAGAGAAAGGAAACTGGTTAAAAAGGAATAAAATGGGGATTTGTGAAATTGTATAAATGGAGGGCGTAAACTGGCACTTTTAGCGAGTAGCTTATGCGAGTGTGTGTTGTGTGTGTGTCGCTTGCCTGCACTACCAATGCGGTTGCGATTGAACTCAATTACAGACACATTCACACACTCACACACGCAGGCATTCGATTGCACGAGAAAGCACATGCGAATGTTTGTTCAAACAACACACTTTAAAGTCCATTAGCAAAACGAAATGGCAAAAACATTTTGGCATCTGACATGTGTGAATTGGAATAAGGAGTGGACATTTTAAGCAAAAGTAAACAAGATCAAGAATGATAAGAAAAATAAGTCATCAGGCAAACAATGGACGGAGTACAAAGCGCAAAATGCAATAAGCGTTAAGGACTAAGTGGCCAGAAAGATGGAGTGCCGCACAAACGGCAAAAGACGAGGCAGAAGGGAAGCCCGAAAGCAGCTGAAATGAAGCAGCTAGCAAATAAATGCGCAATTTTAAATTAAATCCAACAACATGAAAGCGAACAGTCCAAAGCAGTTAAATTACAAGATAATACGCTTAGCAAAGTTTTGACAAAAAATATGTATTAGAAAAGGAGAAAGCGACCTCATCGACAAGACAAAAGGCAGCAAAAGTGAATTGAAGAGAATATAAAAGTTTTCCACTTTGAGTGAAACTTGTAAAGAATATGCGCGCAGGCACACACTCACGCATGCAAACATATGGTGCTTGTGCTCGTATGGTGGCACGAGATGGTGAGGGCATGGGGGCATGCAGGCACATACAAATCTGAAGTGGCGAAAAGATTTTTTCCTCGAACAAAATATATTTTAATGCAAGAAGGAAATATAGTGGCCTACAACAATAAAATGCGCGCACAAAGGGTAGGCCCAGGCCACCAGTACACGCTGCTGCTCCGAGCATTGAGGCGCTTCACAGCACACGAAAGTTTCAACAAATAATGTATGCAAATTTGGGTTACAATTTGGGTACACGCACACTCCTGCGGCGCCTCACCCCCCGCTCTCCGGGCGTCAGCAACCAAAATGGCTGAAAACACATCCAACACACACGCACGCACACATACAGGCATAGCCCAGAAAAATACACAAAAACTTTTCTTTTACCACATTTTAATGCGATGCATAAAAATTATTACTCACCGCTGCAGCTCGCCGGCCGCACGTACACTCCCTCAACCATTTACTCCCTCACTCGCACATCGAGGCACACACCAACAACCGCTACAACATCATTGCCTACATTGCTCTCGCATGCATACGTATGTATATGCGTGTCTGTGTGCCTGTGTGCCGGTCTGTCTGTCCGTGCTGGCTTCATTACAATTTGTGCCAATAAAAAACAATGCAAATGTGATTTGCCATTACACCGGAAATCGTCGATAATACCACGTAATCCATACACAAAGCTGCAACACCCATACATACACACACGCGCGCACACACACACACATTTCGCACATCAGCTCAGGCTCCGACACATTGGAGTTAACCCCCTGGCCGGGGATAAAAGCGCTCAGCAGCGACATTGTCAACGCTCGCATTGTCAACGCTCGCAGCGACATTGACAACAATGGGTGGAGGGTCTCACGCCATTCGTACCATTCAGCTGACGTTAGCTGCTGCTAACAATTGCGAGCGTCGCATTGTTTCGGTTTGACTTTTTGTTCATTTACTTCAATACTGATTTTATTTAGGTGCAGTTGGTGTAGTTGGTTTCTTATTTCATTGTTTATTCGCTCGTTATTTCGGTACTCACTCGTGTTTGGCACTTGGCGAGTTTGTGGCACGACCCGTTTGTGGCGCGGAAATTAATGGTATTGATGCAAATAAATTTTCAACACTTGCAAAATTGTGCACAGAAAGTTATCGAGCATAAGTGTTTTTTTTTTTTTTTTTTTTTTTTTTTTTTTTTTTTTTTTTTTTTTTTTTTGTTTTTTTTGTTTTATGGAGGTGGCACAAAGCATTGAAAGCCGAAAAGGGTGAGACTTGCCTTTCGGCTCACCCACTAAAAACCCACCCCAGCTCCGTTTCCCTCCCGCGGGACAACCGTTAAGTAGTACTTCACGGGAAGGGGAGCGGCCTATTGCCTCTTCATGAAGATCTGCGCTGTTGTTCAGCGCGACGCAGTTTGGAGATTACTATTTTTGCCATATTACATACAGCGGACCAATATTCTTCTGACTCTAACATAATATCCACTAGGTTATCAGCCGAAATTGGCTTCCCCACCCTAGTGCTTAATTCCTCCCTTTCGAACACAAATCGCGGACAGACAAAGAAAACATGTTCTGCGTCTTCTACAGCTGGTGCACAATGAGAACAGTACGGGTCGTCTTCGTGCTTAAACCTATATAGATAGGATTTAAAACACCCATGTCCCGTCAGTATTTGGGTCAGATGATAGCCTAACTGTCCATGCTTACGACTAACCCATTTGGCTATTAAGGGAATCAGACGGTACGTCCAGCGTCCGTTCTGGGACGAACTCCAACTTCCCTGCCATGTACGCAAGCTACGCTCTTTTGCTTCCTTGCGTATTGTCTGTCGTTCTGAAGTAGCTTTTTTTTGGTATATTTCAGCATACTCTGTTGCCATTAGGTTGATTGGGAGTAGTCCTGCTATAACCATAATGGCGTCTTCCGATACCGTGCGAAACGCGCAGCACACTCTGAGGGCACTTAATCGGTACACTGATTTCATGCACTTCACATATGAGGTGCGATTTGTGGCTTCCGCCCACGCTGGAGGTGCATACAGCATAATCGATGAGACAACAGAGTTGAGTAGTCTCCTACAGTTTTGCCTAGGGCCTCTGATGTTCATCATTATTCGTGTTAGCGCAGTTACTGCTTCTGCTGCCCTGCTGCTCGCGTACGCCAAGTGCTCTTTGAAATTAAGCCTACGGTCGATTATTACTCCCAGGTACTTAATGAATGGCTTCGATCTTATGCCATGATCGCCCACCATTATGTTGGCCGACTCCACAATCTTCCTGCTGCTAATTAGTACTACTTCGGTTTTATGGTCCGCAAGAGTTAGACCACTGTTGCACAACCATTCCTTTACCATGCCAACAGCTTGGGTGCATGCTTCTTCGGATTGATGGAGAGATTTAGCCACGACCACAACAGCTATGTCGATCGAGCATAAGTGTGCATGTGTGTGTGTGAAAGAACAAGTTTTAAAAGTCAATAAAAATACAAACGATTATTAAGTATTTCGAGTAATATTGAATGCTGAATATTTTCACATCTTTAAGTGTGATGCAAATAAGTCGTCTTTAAGAAAATACAAATAAAACCGTTAAATAAACTCGCAACTTTCGTTTTACGGCACTTCCTTGCTCACCCCTCACAATTTGCGGATATATTTTATTTCACGAAAACTGAGGAATATTTGAATGTATTTGTGTGCAACAATTCATTTTTCTAAGTTCTAAGGAAGCTTTGTCTTCTACGTTGCCCGAAGTTTGCATGCTTGACAAATGCAAAAACTTTTCTCACCACTTTGAGTAATAACTTTTTATTTGACTTCACCTGCGAACAAAAGTCCTGTTTACACATGTATTGGTATAGGTGAGCAAACACATGCACATATGCGCATATGCACACATGCACGTACATACAACTGCATTGCATGGAAACAACTGATTGGTGGAATCTATGAACATATAAATTTGCATAAATACAGTGACTCAAGAAATGATGACGCAATGAGCAAAGCACAGCCGGAAGGAGAAGAACGCATTCGTAATGTTGTAGTTGTTGTTTTGTAGCTGCATAAACATGCCCCATGCATATACGGGAAATGCTGCTGAAGTGACAGTCCATGGCCGGATATGAATCCTGATCGATCCGAGGATACGTAGAACTGACTGTCGTGGGCACGAACGCATTCGTAATGTAATGTTTCACTTAGGGCCCCTTAGGTTAGGTTAGGTTATGGTGGTAGTCGGTCTGCACGACCAACTCTTCTTCTTCTTCTTTCTTTCATAGCGTTACAACGCGGGGTGCGTCAAAGCTTCCTTTAAAATGCTCCTCCAAAGCGGTTTATCTTCAGTTGTTGCTTCGTAGTTACGTATTCCCAGCTTCTTAAGATCGGGTTCCACTGCGTCTATCCAACGATTCCTCGGTCTGCCTTTGGCCTTCACGCCCATTAGCTTTCCTGTCAAGGCTTTCTACACGGTACAGTCAACAGGCATACGGATCACATGACCTAGCCATCTTATGAGTTGCGCTTTAACAAAACGCACATCGGATTCTATAGGTCCCATATTCCATTCTTATTGGGCCAAAGATCTTTCTTAAAATTTTTCTTTCCATGCGAGCCATCTGAGCACAATCATCAACCTTAAGAGTCCATACCTCACAACCATATGTTAGGATTGGTCGAATAAGAGTCTTGTACGTAGAGAACTTCGTAGATTTAGACAAAAGTCGAGACTTGAACAAGTTAACACGACCAACTCACTTAGTCCTTATAGGTCCGTTGCGATACCACTGTGCTGCACAGGAGCCTCATTCACTTTCCTTCGTAGAACCATTTTGAGGCGCTTATTTTTTTTTTTTTTTCCCTTTATTTTATACATCTGTCCATTGACATTAAGTATGTTGTTTAACAATTTGGCCAGGATTTGCATACATCGCTTAATGACCAGTGCCAAAGCGATAAAAATTAAAATAAACGAAATAATACTATATACAATTAAATAATATTCAATACAAGTTTTACTCTACATACAAGTTTTACTCTACATAATTACAATTTTACAAAACTTTAACAGCAATTTAACCCCTTTGCACATTTATTATTTTCTAGCATTCATTAAGTCGCTTGGACGAGTTCTCTTTAAGCGTCTTTCAGTGTTTTTTTCCCTTTCCAGAAGTTTGTTGATTTCTGCATTAATGTGTTCCTGTATTTTTTCAAAGTGGCTTCTTGCTATTTTTTTGGTCTCTTCGTCTACTGTTGCTATATTAAAAGTCCTGTGGATGTCATCATTTTTCGTGTACCTGTCAGACATGGTCAAAATTCGAAGAATCTTCGATTGCTGTCGTTGAATTTTTACTAGGTGAGACTTATGGTGGCGCTTATGAAACGTAGAATTGATCCCAACCCCACGCCAGACAGCTCTGTGAGAGAATTGAAAAAGTATTTAGCTAGACAACCTGCTCTGATTTAAGCTAAGGCTGGACAATTGCAGAGGAAGTGCTCAATTGTTTCTTCATCTTTCTCATCTCTACAACTTCTGCAATATTCAAGGGAAAACACTCCTAGTCTGGAGGAATGCCTGCCAAATAGCCAATGACCGATTATACAAGCCCCGACCTTCGAGATATCATCTCTTGAGATACTGAGCTTTCATTTCAATAAGTAAGTGTCTGATATTATCAAAGTTATAATTTTTTCAGCTCAGGAGTAGGTGAATAAAATACGCAACTACATACTTTTAAAAAATCCAATCGTAAAATGTCTAGTCATGCATAATTTTATTAACCACTGTATCGACGTACAGCGAAAAGCTCTTGGCGGTTTGGCAAGAATTGGACTTTCGAACTCAGCTATAACTTAGTTGGAATTTTTTTATTCATTTATAAGTGATGGCGATATTCTCATGCTCCTGTAGGTTAGAAATTAAACTTTTATTCCCAAGCATGCCTCTGTTCTCCGGGCGCCTCAACAAGGACTATGTAAATACGCATTGTCAAATAATGACAAAATTAGTGACTCAAATATTCATGTTGCGTCATAAAAGTCATAAAAGTCGTCTCTGTATTGCAGTACATTTATGCCAGTGACCTTTGAACTCTTATTAGTTCATAGGTGTAAAATAAATATTAAGAGCTGTGAGCAGGTCTAAGAATTTTTCATTTATGGAATTTCTAAAAAGTGCTGTAGAAAAATTGGTTAGCATCGTTCATGGGCGAATGATAGAATTGAAACAAATTGTGTTCCCTCACATTCAATGTTGTCCTTCTTAGAATTTCAATTCGAAAATTAGTGGCTTGCCAGCTTGGCAATTTCTGGAAATATTGAGAAACAGTCGGTGCAATGACACAATGCATTTCTTAACTAGGCATTCCCTTTGCAACCAAGAATCTTTGTGTTATTATAAACGGCTATTTGTGCACTGTGACCTGAAAATATACATATTTTGTGCAGCCATGTGGCCTACTCGAATAGTTTTAGGATATTAAAAAATCCGAAAATTGCTGTCGGCTTCATTTCTACCAGGAGCTTTGGATCTATAACCCCGCTTCCAGGGTAATTTAGTTTGTCTGCTGGGCAGTGGCATAGAACATGTTCTGTTGTTTCTTGTGCCTCTTTACAGGGTCTACAAGAGTCATTTTCTAACACATCAATTTTTTTCTTTGGGTAGTTAAGTCTACAATGTTCTGTTAGTAGTTTAGTGTGAAAGGTGAAGTTCACAATAAAGAAAACTGGCGTCATAAAAATGTTTTTGATGGCGTCATCTTTCTAATGAGTTAGTGCATTGGAAGTTACATCCCTAGCTGACTTCCAGTCCAGTGAAAGCTTGGTGACATCCGGTTCAGTGCAAGCGAAGTTATTGCGTCTAAAGTGTCAGTATGTTTGTGTCATCGGTACAAAAATGAGTTTCCAACAAAGAGCTAATATCAAATTTTGTTTTAAAATCGGTAAAACTTTTAACGAAACATTTGAATTGATGAAAGAAGTTTATGGTGATGATTGTCCACCTCGTGCCAGAGTTCATGAGTGGTTTACACGTTTCAGAGATGGTTGGTTGTGAGCACATAAATGACAATGAACTTACGGACCGCCCAAAATCAGTAATCACCGAAAACTCCAACGCGATTGTTCGTAAATTTATCAAAAATCAACCGAAATCATTGTCGAAATTCATAGAATCGGAGTTATATATCTCCAAAACATCAATTTATTGCATTTTAACACGTTTCCTGTCCGCTGAGCTACATATGGTTCAGGAAACGTGCACTTGATAAGCACTGATACGTTCCTGAGCCATATGTGCGTCAGCGGGTATATGAAACTTCTAAAGCAAATTATTCGACTGGAATTCTACAGTTTCTAAAGTAAAGAAAAACGCCGGGACATACGAAAAAATATTTTTATTTTACGCAGAAATCACAAATTATTTTTAATTATTTCTCATTATGTTCGTTTTGGAAACAGGATAAACAAAACGATTTTTTGCATTGCAAACATTCAGTATCCACTCGTTTTACTCTTTTTGCAGCAATTTCCCAGTTTGTACTTTCTTTTCGTAACTCTTCGTAGCATCCACGGCATCGTTTTCATACAATTTTATTTGTCCTCTTTCCTTGGAATTTTAGACAGAAAGTGCTGAGTTCTTATCGAGCTAGTAGACGGTCTTGGACTATTAGTAAATGTATTTGTGCTTGCATCGGATGCATTATTCAATTGCAAAAATTCCCTAATAATTTCTTGCTGCGCCTGTAGTACGGTTTTTCGTAATTTTCTATTAGCAGTTGAATATAGTATCCGATACAAAAGTGTAGCGTTAGTTACAGATGCACAAATCAAAACATCTAAGGCAATCTTTTTGTACCATGCAAGCGACTTTCTTTTAGGGTCATAATAACTTGCAAGCTGGTCAGATACATCTAGGCCCTTTTTTCGCTCATTGTAATAGAGCACGGCTTCTGGCCTCATCATTGGCCTATATCCTGAAGTCATATGCATATCGGCACCATGGCATGTAGAAATCATTGCCACGTCGCGTTTGTCTCGCCATTTCATGACTGTCACATTGTCCTTCTGACGAGCAATTACTTCACCTTTCTTAGGTCCCATTTTTTTCGATCTTATTGCCCATGGAAGTTCTTTTCTATTTACCCGTAGAGTGCCGCATAAGTCTGTATTACGCTGCTGTAAATATTTTGCCAATCCTACGGTATTGTAATAGTTGTCACACACAATTATCCGTCCGGCATCTTGAACTACGACACTCCCAGGCTTATCCAAATCCGCAATCTCGGGGTCACGCCCTATGTAAATATCATAATTCCAGACAAAACCCGCTTCTGTGCACAGTTTATAGATTTTCAAGCCGTATTTATGAGTATTTGATGGGTTGTATTGACGGAAAGATATCCTGCCTCTAAACGGCATCATCGACTCGTCAATGACGATACATTCACCAGGTGTTAGTAAGCTCTTCCAGTTATTGATAACAAGGTCCAAAAGTGGTTTTATTTTGTATAGACGTTCGTTTTGATCCTTCGGAGCTTCATTATCAACAAAGCGCCAGCAACGTAATATTGACGAGAACCGATTATATGACATGTTTACGTTGTGAAATATTGGATGGTAGTAAATCGCATCTAGTTTCCAATGCGATTCAAATGTTGGAAATTTCTCAATACACATCAACATGTACAAGGCAATAAATTTAAACATTTCTTCGCGTGTAACATCAGTCCACCGATGCATACGGCTATGAAGTGACATGTTGACATTCTGTTTTAGTTGAGAAGTGTACAAATTTGTTTGAGTGACCATAAGATCTAACACTTCATTGGCCAATGTACGTCGATAAATGGATACAACGGATTGTTCGCTTTGGCCATGAAGTATTGGGCAGTTGCCATAAGGTTGACGTGACAGTGGTAGGATTTCCTGGCTCCAGCCATTTTCTCTATCTATATCATTTATTTCCTGCGGAGTAACCCGCTTAATCTCACCAGCAGTCCGCCTTCTGCTCATTTCTGGCCTAGGTGAATTTAGGACGATATCCGATGAATTATCAGCTGGAGAGTTTCTACCACGGATCAAAATCAGGATTATCAACATCGTCATCAGCAAAAATACTCGGTTCTTGATCCGAACTATCAGAATCAGGCTCGCCTTGTATATCGCTGTTTTCACTGTTTGAATCCATTTCATTTTCACTCAATCCAAAGTCACTGTCTTCCAGTAAACGTTGCAATTCCTCAGTTGATAATACGCGTGGCATTTTCAACAAAAATATCACATGCGTTATAATCTAGAAACAATTTTATGAACAGAATTCGAAAATATGACAGTAACAGTAAACAAACTGACAGGTCTAAAGAAACAGATTATCAATGAAATCTTATTTTATACTTTGAAAATATCGTAAAATTAGTTGTATAATAATAATAAAATATTCACAATAAATAAATACTAATGAAAACCAAAAAAAAAATATAGAAAAAGTTCCCTAAACCACATGTATTTCATGAACGTACAGAAGCAAAAATGTCCCTCTACGCTCATGGACCATATGTGTTTCAGGAAGAAATACCCTAAATCCGTTTTTTTTTTTAATTATTATTAATACTAAAGCTATGCTATGACTACAAAAAAACAAATTATTCAAAAAAACCTGTTGGACTTGGTGAATTTTGCATTTTTGTATTGGGACAGGGGCTTACAAAAAGTCTGTGCACGTTTCATGCCACACAAATTAACTGAGAATCAAAAATTGCTCAGAGTTCAACTTTCGATAGACCTAATTAAAGAGGCGAGAAAAGGCGAGAACTTCCTTCCCTGATGAAACGTGGTGTTCCCAACATGAACCTAAAACTAAGCGTCAAAGAGCCGAATGGAAAACCACAGACAAGCACCTACCCAAAAAATCGCGTTTGGAGAAATCAAAAATCAAGTCGATGCTCTTTTGATTTTACGATTCCAAGGGATTTGTTCACATGGAGTTCGTGCCAACGGGCCAAACCGTCAATGCAATTTTCTGTCTTGGCATTTTGAAGCGTTTGTTGCATCTCATTCGTCGAATTCGCCCGGAATACCGCGATGGAAGAAGCTGGCGCTTATTGCATGATAATGCACCACCTCGGCCGATACACTCTTGTGACTGATTTTTTGACTAGAAATCGCTTTTTAACCTTCAATCACTCACCGTATGCGCCTGATATGGCTCCCTGTGACTTCTAACTATTCGGAAAATTGCATTTGGCCATGAAAGGAAAACGTTTTGCGTCCGTAGAGGCCATCCAAAAGGCGTATACCGACATCCTGAAAGACATTCCGGTCGGTGACCCCAAACACTCTTTCGAAAAGCTTTTAGATCGCGCAAAATAGTGCATTGAGGTCAGAGGCGACTATTTTGAATAAATAAACTCGAAGTTATCAGACCAAAGCTCCTGTCGTTTCTATATTAGATCAGACTTGCTTGTTTTGGACTTCACCAACTCACAAAATATAATTCTGGAACTAAATTAAACCGTTTTTGTATTAATATCGCAATTGGCAATATTCGCTAATAGCTTAAATATGCGCCATATATTTTTTATGGATATAAATATGCATCTACATATACGAAATATTGTCATTAAAATATGTTATTTACACTGAAACAGTAATTGAAATTTATTTTTTAGACCGTTCACAGTTTCTTTCCATTTATTGTAAGTGAAAAAACACGTTTTTGCTACCATTTTTATTAAAAGGGATTGCATTTTTTCCAGCCCAACCTTTGCGTGCGCAAGTGAAAACAGTTTTTTGTCTTTCATATGCACACACGAAAGCAAAATATGGTAGATATGGGTAAACTAATGTTTTCCTCATAAAATGTGTAAAATTACCCTTGAACGGCAAGCAGCGAATAAATTTATGAAACTTACATACATACGAAAGAATGATAATACAAATGTGTGTGCAAGCTACATAAAAGAATTATCTAAATGTGTATTAAAAGCGATGGAGCTTTTTTTTGGTAAGGAATCAAAATGTCGGTCACACCCACTAACACTATGATGTTCTTCCTCCTCGGTTGATTTCCAGCTTGGAACCGCGTTAGCATTTCTTCAAGGTGGAGCCGCGTTTATGTCTATGGGCACAAAAGTTTGTTGCGTTTGGGTTCCGCTCATGTGGGCGTATGGAGACTTAACGCCTTCGATAGTATCCACTCCTCTCATTGCGTTCAAAAGCGGTTGTGGTGGAAATGGAACATCGGGAAATGTGCAATAATCCGATACCCGCAAACTATCGCCTTATCTGCTCTTTGATGCTGTAGTGAATATTTGACTCAAGCGTTTGTATCTGTCGCCGGTCGCTCTAAAACAGTTCATCTGTATTGCCAAGCTGCTGGCAAAGATGCTTACAAAATTTAAAAAATCAAAAGAAATATATAAGAAATATATTTTGCAAAAATGTTGAATTATGACGGAGTTGAATTAACTGTTAAGTAGCTATGGCGCAAGAGGTTATTCATAATTTTGAACAATTTATTTGTTTTTTATTAAATTTTAATAGTTTTTTTTATGCCAGTGCAGAACATTCTACAACATGATGGCTCAACGTCCAGCTCTGTCAACGTAGGAAAACAACTCTCCGAACCTTTCAATACCGAGCGTGGTCCTTTATCGTGCGAGCTCTTCAACTTCCTCATGGCAGGGGTACTGCGGAGAGCCGATGTTCATCGAAATAACACAATTTTCACCAAAAGTGTTCAGCTCCTTGCATGTGCTGATGGCATTGACTTCATAGGGAACTACAAGCGATATGTTACCGGAGTATTTTTCGCTATCGAAAGAGACTCAACTAGAGTGGGTCTGGCGGTTAACGAGGGCAAAACTAAGTACAGGGTGGGCCATATAGCGTTTGCTTTTTGACCCACCTTTTTTTTTTTGAGAATGGTAACACAAATGACATGCCAAATGTGTTCATAATTTACTTAAAGGTCTGACATTTACGAAATGGAACGCTATACGCTTGAACAAAATTGAGAAATATTGAAAACCTATTTCCAAAGAGGTGAGTCTTCTTTTCTGATGAAGCTCATTTTCCCATCGGTGGCTACGTCAATAAGCAAAATTGTCGGATTTGGGGCTCAGAAAATCCACACGTTACTGTAAAGAAGCAAATGCATCCACAACGAGTCACTGTTTGGTGCGGTTTTTGGTCTGGCGGCATCATCGGGCCATTTTTTTTTTTCGAAAATGAGCGAGGAGCCGCGGTTACAGTAAATGGCGAGTGTTACCGTGACATGCTCCACGAGTTTTTGTTTCCAAAAATTGAAGAGGATGACATGGACGACATTTGCAAAAGGATATCCTATGATCAAAAAGTACCGGGAATGTTTAATTGACTGTTTCCTTCGATTACAAAGGCTTAGTGCACCATGAGTATCTTCCTTCGGGCCAGACAGTCAGTAAATTATATTATTTATCTGTTTTGAAGCGTTTGAAATGTGGGCAAACAATTCTTGGATTTGCATGATAATAACGCGCGATCGCACCGAGCCCAAATTGTGCTGTATTATTTGACCAAATACTACGTAAATGGCATCGTGCAAGCACCGTGTTCACCTGATATGGCCCCGTGTGATTTCTTTTTGTTTCCCAAGCTGAAGTTACCACTTCGTGGAAGGAGATTTCAGTCAATAGAGGAGGAATGCGGCGAAGAAGCTGAAGGCCATCCCTTCGTCGGCCTACCAGGGGTGCATGGAGGACTGATCATAGAGTATCTTGGCACCGACGTCGCAACAACAAACTTTGTCAGCCTGGAGATAAACCGACGAGGTGTTACTATGCTTCCTAAGAGGTGTTACTATGGCTTTCAAAGCAAATGTGTAGCAGAGACCTCTCTCGCCAGACAAAACTAACACTCCACAAGACACTCATCTTGCCTGTGTTCCTCTATAGCGCTGAAGTATGGGTTGCGTGGCAGACTGATGCAGTCGCTCTTGGGGTATTCGAGAGAAAGATACTTCGAAAAACCATCCTTCCTCTTCGTGTTAGCGATAACTACTACCGCCGAATGAGCCACGAGCTGTATGAGCACTACGACGATATGAACATAGTGAAGCGCTTCAATGTTCAGCGCTTGCGCTGGCTGGGCCACGTCGAGCGTATGAATGCAGAAGCTCCAGCATAGAAGATGTTCGGATGGCAAGTTAGAGGACAACGACATAGGGGAAGACCATGCCTCCGATGGAAGGACCAAGTCGAGGAGGGGTCGATGGAAGGACCCTATCATCGCTTGGTGTAACAAATTGGAAAAGGCGCGCGCAACGCAGAGACGCCTGGCGAGACTTGCTGGAGTCGGCCTTAATCCGATAACGGGTTGTGATCCTTGATCAGGCCATATAAATGAGTAAATTCATTCTACTACAAAAAATATAACAATTCAAGTTTCAAAATCTATGCAAATTAAGAAACCAAAAAATTCATCAAAATTAGAATTTTTTAAATCAGAATTTCAGAATAGGAAAATTTCGGGTATGCAGTTTTATAGCCCATTGAATTTTGGTATAATAAAGTGCACATTTTAAGTGGCTCAAAAATCGCGTTGATTTCTGACAATTTTTTTTGCCGACGCTGTATGGAGTTTTCTTTGATATAATAAAATATTGGGCATTCGCTTTAATTTGCACAAAGTTTGTTATGTATTTGTCTTTGTAGTGGAATTAGCAATATTTCGATAAAAATTTTTTTAAAATTAAATAAGAAAGAAATTTAAATTTCATTGAAAATTATAGCGCGCTAATCAGAGCCAGCAGAGTGAACTCTTGCTTGTTTCACCTCTTACCTCCTTCCCGTGCCTGCTTTTTTGGCAGTGCACTGCGTCGAACTTCTTTGCGCCAATGGAGTCCAGAAAATATTTAAACTTTGGAATGTTTCATCTGCAAATTTTTCCTTGCATAGTTCGTTCTCCATTTCTCCACCCCACTGGGTTATCTCTATCTCGTGCATCCGCAGTTCCGCACAATTTTGCTGCTTCTTTTATATTTTCCATGTTTTCGTTTTTTGATATTGTTCAAAAGTTTTTTCCAGCTCAAAACTGAAAGATTAATACTGGCATATTTGATCAAAAACAATGCATGCAAACAGCAGTAAAGAAACCCCTGCCTTCTGCATTGCATACAGTACGGCGCTCAAGCTCTTATGCGCGCCTTCAAGTCGATGTCAGCGAATCGGATGATTTTTGCGAGACGCAATGTTTTCATATTCTTTTCTTCTCCTCCTTCTCTTCTTCTTCTTCATACATTCAGCTCTCATTCCTCATTTTTCTTCTGCCAACACATTTATGGGTATTTGTTGGTAGTTTGTGGTCTGATGCCACTATAATCCGCAAGCGCTCATCGTCTTCGACCTCTTACTGTTCTTGCGATTTCGGTGAAAAAATGATTGCAGTGTGTTTACTTTTGTCGCTGGCCGCTGACCGCTGACTGCGTAGTTTCGTGGCTTCGTTACGGTTTCGCCGTTTTTTGGCCTTAATTTATGCACACAATCGGTCGTGATTTACGACTTGGTGTGTGCGAAACGGATCAGCGCAATAGACTGCTGCTTGCGCGGCGACGATTATCGGCTTGTTTGCACATCAATTGGCCGCGTAAAGTTTGTCAGCTATGCAGTCATGGTGAAGATGCACACACACATACGTGCATGTGTGGATGAAAAATAAGAAACACTTGCAAAACTGCAGCGCAAATATTCGAATTGGTTCATCCGGAATGCGGTTATTAATTATAAATAGTTTGAGTTCGGAAGCGCTCAATCAAGCTCGATCACGAGTAGAAAAGTGAAAAAATAAATAAATTATTATAATAATCGCAAACCTCAAATTGGAAGGAAAATTTAAAGAAAGAAACTCTTTACTATGATGTACGATGTATATATACGGTTTTTTTTTTTGAGGTGTAAAAGCAATCGAAAGCCTTAGTCAGTGTGGAACTTTAACGCCACTAAAAGCACCTCACGTCCAACGGTTCTTCCTACAGGGATGCCGTTTTGGTAATTACGTCTGGAGCCGGCGTGAGCAATAAGCTTAATCGTCAGTTATATTCGTCTACTGTTCGTCTTGCTGTTTTTTTTATCAATGCGACAGTTGTGGTGCTGCCGCGTTCGTCTCGCGTCGTTCCTTCCCCTCCAATCAATGTTGCGAAGTTCCACGATAACTCGAGTTGCAAAAACTTGCACTGACTTCCATTTTTCATTCGACTCAAGCATTTGTGGAACTAGGTTAATGGGAATCAGAAACACACCAGTTGTTCTTGCTACGTCCTCGCGTTCCTTAACGAACCTGCTACAATAGAAGGTCACATGTTCGGCCGCCTCCTCTTCGTCCAAGCACTCTGGACAATAAGGGCTACCAGCTAAGTCTAGGCGATGCAGATATTTTTGGAAACATCCGTGTCTACTTAATAGCTGCGTTATTGGCCTTTGTATTCTTGTTATGGCATCATTACATACATGTTGCAATCTGTCTATGTGCCTATCAATCACTACCAGTGCGATATCGTCGGCGTATCCCACTATGGTTGTATTAGCGGGCATTTCGATTTTAAGAATGCCATCATACATAGCGTTCCATAGGGTTGGTCCAAGAATAGATCCTTGCGGTACACCACCTGTCCCGCTGTAGCTCTTTGGGGCCTCCTCTATATCATACTGCAGTACTCTCTGGTTTAAGTAGCTGCGGATGATTCTAATAAGATACTTTGGTACCGAGAAGCTGCTGAGTGCATTCAAAGTCTAATTTTATAACTGCACATTTTTTCGTCGCTCTGGTGCCATTGAATTTATTAACAGTCTTTTTGGCCAAATCAACTACCATCTCTATTGCATCAACAGTAGATCTGACTCAACGAAAACCGAATTGATTGTCTGAGAGACCTCCTGGCCCCTCCAGATATTCCCGGAATCTTTCGCTTAATATTGTTTCGAATACCTTCCCAACGGTATCGAGCATACACAGCGGTCTGTATGACGATGGCTGATCCGGCTGCTTTCCCGGTTTTAGTGATAATACAGACGCTGCTTTTTCCACCTCTTTGGGAATGTACATTCGATCAGGCACAAATTATACAGGTTTACAAACACGGCCGGATTTGAGTACACCGCCGCTTTAAATGCCGCATTCGGTATGTCATCGGGCCCAGATGCTTTGTTGTCACTAATTCGCGCCAATGTGCTTAATACTTCTGGCACTGTAACCGCCTGAATCTCATCATTTTCTCCCACTTGCGTATAAATTCTGCTGCTTTCCTCCTGTGGAGGGAAGAGTGAGATGACAACCTTTTCAAGCAGTTCTAGGCAAGTTGGTTGAGGAGCTTGGGACCTCTTACTTTGGACATGACTGTCTTATAGGCAATACCCCATGGATTGTCATCCGCGTTGTCGATCATTTTTTTAAAGCATCCCTTTTTACTTGCTTCTATAGCTTCCCTTAACTTCAGTCGGTGTGCTCTAAATTCTACCCGTAGTTCTTCGAATACTGGTCTTCCCCTCGCTCTTTGAGATCGTATTCTTGCTTTATTGCATGTTTCGCGCAGCTCAACGAATATGATTGATATATACGTAGCAGAATTCGTGCGCGGCAAATCTCAACAGTCAGGTGTTGTGCACACTCCACACGGAACCCGTCTAGGGAAGAGTGGAACACTAACCCAACATGGCTAAATGATGACTCACAAAAATGGCACACAGATAGTTCCAAAACGCTCCAAAGAGTAGGAGCAGGAATAGTGGGACTTAGAGCACGCAAATCCCTAACACTAAGTACAGATACCACGATTTTCCATGGGGAGCTCTTCGCCATAATGGAAACAGTGGAAATCATATCCAAAAGAGGGTTCGAGAAAGTAAAAATTGAAATACTTTCGGACAACCAATCGGTTCTCAAAGCCTTGAATAGCTTCACATTGAAGTCAAAAGTCCTAATAGAGTGTAACTCAACAAACTGGCCACTCCTAATCAGGTCTCACTGATTTGGGTACCAGGACATGAGGGACACGAAGGAAACTAGAAAGCAGACTTTTATGCCAAAAAAGGAGCAGCAGTGATATTTATTGGGTCAACCCCATTTTTCGGCTTTTACAAAAATAATCTAAAACAGGAAACCAAAAGACGGATTCAAACAAAAATCAGGTAACACTTGAACGGCACAAGCGGCATTAATCACTCCAATAATTTTTTGAACTTCGAAACCAACAGAGAAAAAGCTGCTCTAACCCTAGATAACATAAGAGGTCAATTTGCCTGTAATAAACACTTAAACAATTAAGAAGAAGAAGAAGGCGGAAAGTATGGCAAATTCTTGAATAGATCCGTTAGACCTACAAACTCATACCACGTATTGATGAGTGGTTAGTGAGAAAGCATGAAGACATCGACTATCACCTTTCTCAGTTGCTCAGCAGATATGGCTGTTTTCAGGAATACCTTCACCGTTTTAAGCTGGCACAAGCCGAGATTTGTGCGCAACCAGCGGTGAGTGAGAGGCAGCGCAAACGTTCGCAGGTAAGATCATGACTCGACTTCGCCATATTGATTGGGAACGCAAAGCGATGCAGCAACAGAAAAGGCGGACAGTTTCTGACGAACCGACAACAAGCACAGACGTTTGAGTGAAACACTCAATACAATATTGTACAGAAGACAAGAGGGTAGTGAGTTAATACATATAACACTACTGCAACTTTTCCGATGCCTCCTTTACCTTGGAACCAGCTATAAACACAGTAGGAGTAAGTGGGACTATCGACGGTGTATTACCTTCATATGCCTGCAGTAAAGAAACCTGGACGCAGGTACCTGTTGTGTCTTCGGACATAAACGCGGCTCTTCCCAGAAGTTATACATAGCCGAGGTGGAGGATGGTTATAGTATTAGTGGGAGCGTGCCCCACATACCTTTGGTGCGACGGTACCTTTGAGCTGTTGCTGGCATTTTGATTTCAACCTCAAAAAAAAAAAAAAAAATTAAATGAAGACGTTCAGATTTTATTTGCAATCTTCAATGCGTTGCATATGGTTTTGCATGAGCGTCGTGGTTACTATTGATGGCTTGATACCACGTAGAAGTTAGATGAAACGAGTTTTTATATATTTGGCTGTTATGTGTTGATGTTGATGTGTGATGCTTCTTTTTAGATCTTTGGGTTTCCAATATTGTTTTGTAATCAGAGGTGTTAATTTGGAACTGTGAGTGGCTCGCGCGTGCCAGCGTGTCCGTGAATCCATACTACTACTAATTTTCGTAATATCTACTCACTCGATTATTGATTTTGTTGGCCTAATTCGATATTTACTAGATTGCTTGTAGACTTGCAATCCTCCCTTTGTGCCGCTATAATTCTCTTTTTGATCGGATCTCTCACCACATAATTGTACACACAAAGATCCGTTAGTATAACTTACATCTTTTTCCTTTTCTTCTTTTTACTGGTTAGTTTGTAAGTTAGGCTTCTTCTTAGATTGTAGTTTGCATTTTTACTTGGAGCAATGAGGAGATGTATCCCATTAGAAGTAGATATACAAGTACTCGATGACACTTTATCGACAAAAAGAGTGGTCAAATACCTAAGAGTGCAATTAGACACGAGGATAACTTACTGGGCGCACATAAATCATGCTGCCACAAGAGCTGCCAAAGTAAGCGGAATGTTAAGTAAGCTCATGGCAAACCTTGGCGGCCTAACGCAGAACAAGCGAAAACTTTTAATGGACACGACGAACTCGGTTCTCTTAAACGGATGCGAAATATGAGCAGATTCGCTAAGAGTGCAATGCCGACGGAAAACTCTGCAATCTATGCAACGCACCCGCGTTCTCAGAGTGGCTTCGTCATATAGAACAGTATCTGAAGCAGCGGTGTTAGTTATCAGCGGAACCATCCTATAGATATTCTAGCACAAGAGCGCAAACGGAGATGGGAGGCAAAAATCACAGGAATCCCAGAACCACGTTTCTCCGATATTAGAATTCAAACGCTCACACTTTGGCAGGCAAGATGGATTTTTGAACGGTACGGTAGATGGACAGCGAGACTAATACCCGATATAAAAAAGTGAATAGAAAGAATGCACGGTGAGGTTAACTATTATCTCACACAGTTTTTGTCCGGACATGGATCCCTTCGCAAGTATTTGTGGCGAATAGGAAAATTGAGCCTACCAACCTGCACATATGGAGGTACTGAGTATGCTGATGTGGAGCATACCTTCTTTAAATGCGAGGTGGAACGAGCAACGAGCTATCGGTGTACTTACACCTGAAGAAAGAATCGAGAAATTGATGATAGACGAAGAAAAATGGAATGCCGTCGCAAATTTCGTGGAGGATATTATCCGAAAAATGAAGCGTGAAATGGAGACTTATGCTGAAAAGCATTGAGCATATATATAATATATATATATATATAATTGGTTCCGTGTGAAGTTGGCAGTCTTCCATCGGACGCGTCCGCAGGTGGCGGATAGGGGAATGCTCGGCAGATATGCAGGGTAGGTGGGAAATAAAATACCACCCGTGGACCAAAACATGCAGAGCGGGCGTCTGTCTTGCGGCTCGCTATATAAATGTGACCTTTGTTCGGTAGTCCCCACTGCCTTAAAAAAGGGGTTAGTCGTTGAGCTAACAACCCACACTTACAAAAATAGTTATGTTAAGAAACGTTCACAGCATCGGATAAACAAAACTGATCATGGTAAACGACCTCAGCAACGAAAAAGGACAGCTCATTTGACTCTCGGAACCTGGAACGTTCGAACTCTCCTAAGAGCAGGAGCAATGCAGGAAGCAACGATGCAAATGAGAAAGTTCCAAGAAGATATCTTAGCTCTTCAAGAGCTGCGTTGGGAAGAACAGGGAGAAATCAGGAAAAAAGAATACAGGCTTTTCTATAGTGGAATGCCAAACAGAAGCGGTCAATGTGGCACGGCTTTCTACTGTCACAAAAAATGTCGAAATACTTCCTTGGCTTTACACCAATAAATGAACGCATATGCTCCCTGCGCATTAAAGGGAAGTTTAACAATGTGACCATCTTCTCAATATGGAAGGAGGAAGCGGATGACTTGACAAAGGACTCTCTCTATGCAATTCTAGAGTCTTCAATAATAAAAACTTGTTCCTATGACACTATCACCGTGTTAGGCGATTTTAACGCACAAATCGGCAAGGAGAAATACTTCAGACGTGTTGCGGGCCCTCACACCCTTCATAATGTGACATTATGCAATGCAGAAAGGCTCTGTCAGTTCGCCACTAGCACGAATATGTATCTAAGTAGTACTCATTTCCCGCACAAGAACATTCACAAAGGGACTTGGACAATCCCTGGAACCTCTTTATCCAATCAAACTGACCATGTTTTAATATCAAGACGGTGGAAATCCTCAATAACAGACATTCACTCATGCCGCAGGGCAAATATTGATAGCGATCATTTTCTAGTAAAAATAAAATTTAATCATCGCATAACCATGCACAAGCATGAAAAAGGTTTAACGAGACCAAAATGGAACACAGGACAACTTGCACACCCTACAAACGCCAAAATATTTCAAAACTTATTTCTGCACCAGTATGAGCCGCACGCCCAAAATCAAAATGGAAATATCGATGCAGAGTGGGAAAATATAAAACTCTTTTACTAACGCCGCTACTGAAAACATAGGAAAGCTGACTAAAGCAGAAAACAATAAATGGTTCGACGCTGAATGCGCCCAGGCAATAGCTAAGAAAAATAAAGCTCGGCAAAGAATGCTAAGAAGGCCTACCAGAGCAAGTAGAGAGGCATACAAAGCCGAGAGAATTTTCGCCACTAAATTATGCCACGCCAAGAGAAAGCAGTCGTAAAAGAGGGAACTTAAACAACTCGCGACGGATTATCACACCAAAGACATTAGAAAATTTTACAAGCGTGTCAAACAACAAGCAAAAGACCTTCTGCCTCGTCTTAACATCTGTAAGGATAAAAACGGAGTTATATTATCTGAAGAAAGTAGCGTTATAGAACGGTGGAAAGAATTCTTTTCAGATCTAATATATATAACCCCGTTAAAGCAAGCGCATCACCTCTCATAAACTTTACGCCCGACAATAATGCGGCGGAGCCGGAACCAACTCTGATGGAACTTGATAAAGCTATTACTCATATGAGTAACAATAAGGATCCTGGGGAAGATGGCATTCCCATGCTGAAGTACCTCGACGGCAACGGGCGTCAAGTTCTGCTACACCTCTTTTTAGGAATATGGCACCGAGGCAGCATTCCGGAAGAATGGCATTTTGTGTCCTATTCACAAAACGGGAGACAAATTAAACTGTGAAAACTACGGTGGAATAACTCTCCTAAACTCCACATCTAAAATCTTTTCTCGAATCCTCGCATCCCGGCTAACTGCGGAAGCAGAAAAAATCTTGGGCGAATACCAAGGCGGATTTCGCCCAGGTCGATCAACAACAGATCAAATCTTCATGTTAAAGCAAAATCTTGAAAAATTGTATGAATGCAACTTAGATGTACACATCCTGTTTGTCGATTTCAAACAAGCCTTTGTTAGTATCCTCCGAGACAAAATCCCAGAAGCGCTCTCCAACTTGGGTATCAGCGACAAACTTATTCAGCTGGTCATGGCAACACTAACTAACACCACTGGAAAAGTAGTTGTACAACAAGCAGTGTCAAAGCCCTTCGAAATCTCCTGTAGCGTAAAACAAGGCGACGCGCTTTCCACATCTTTATTTAATCTCCTTCTTAACTATGCGATAAAAAACGAAGTGAAGTTTGGAAACCTTTTTAGTCGCTCAGGAATAACAATCGCGTACGCGGATGATATCGCAATAGTGGCAAGGAACAAAAGATATCTCATTAAAACCTTCTGTAGTACTGAATTTCGTGCAAAATCAGTAGGCCTTAGAATAAATGAAGGCAAAACTAAATATCTGAAGGTATCCCGCAGCGAAGAAAGACGAAGTCCTGAAAACATCCAAATTGGGATATTAACCTTTGAAGGTGTTCAACACTTCAAATATTTGGGAGTGTTCATTAAAAGAGGACACCAGTAGTTACGACACAATACAAGACAGAATAATGGCAGCAAACAAAGCATATTACGCCCACACAAAATTGCTGAAGTCCCAACTGCTCACACGTAAATGTAAACTGCGCCCCTACCAGTCAATAATACTACCGGTGCTGTCCTACGGCTGCGAGTGCTGGACATTGACAAACAAAGACGAAAGTAGCTTAAGAGTTTTCGAACGAAAAGTACTCCGAAGGGTGTTTGGCCCCATACGCTGCAACGAAGGAACGTACCGAATACGCTACAAGGATGAGTTGCTAAACTTATATCAGGGAGAAGACGTCGTGAAATACATTAAATCCCAAAGGCTTCGACGGTTAGGGCACACTGTGCGCATGGAAGACAGACGCCCCCAAAAATCTTTTTTTCGGAGCAATGAGGAAGCAGTCGCGAGGTGGAGGGAAAAATCCAAGAGAAGAGGAGGGATATTTTTAGTGGAATGACCACCCACGTAGTAGCGACGGTTACTATATGGTGAGAAGGCATTTTGAACCCAACCCTCACGGCAAAAAAACAAAAATAGGTTTAACATAATAATTAAAAAAAAAAAACCAAAGCTAATTGCTTTTTGTTTTTTACTATATGGAATCTATTGGACACAGTGAATCCGTACATATGGCGTATTTCCTTTCGACGGCTGCGTGGTGTTCTAGTGCATTGAGTATAGCTACAATTTCAGCTCAAAAAACTGACGAGCAGTCGGAAAGAGGTAACATAAATGCATTTAATTAAGAATTAAAAAATATGAAACCATTTTCAATGCCAACTAAATCCCCATTCAACCACATTTAGGTAAAAAAACTAGAATTATACATGGCTTTCAATCAAAAAAATATAAAAATTCGTAAATATTAAGGGGTAGGAGGAATTTTCGAAACAAAATGGATTTTTGTTTTTGCATTTTCTTAAAGTATAATATCTTAAAAATATTGTGTGAAAATTTGAGGTGAATTTAACGAATACTTTTCGAGTGATTCAACAATTAACAAAGGGCGCTCGGGCGCTCCGGAGCTTATATGGCCCACGAATAGATGAAATGACACAGTGTAAGTAATGAAATAATTCGTATAACTCTACATAAATCGATAGCAAAACTCGAAATGCATTTTTCTCAAAACTATGTTTTTTGAACTGGTGATCACTGTAACTTAAAAAACACTTGGTAGATTTCAATAAAATTTATACTGCTTTTGATTTTTTTTTTGAAAATCTCGATTTTTTTAAACAATTAATTCTGGGTTTTTTCTCAAAAATCTAAAAAATAGTTCCTGAGACCGACATATTGGTAATTTAAAAAAAACTTCTATCAGGCACAAGATTATCTATTAAAGAAACTAATTTCTCTTGTCCGATTGATTTTAGATGAATCTCCAAGGACTTGTAATGATCACCGCAAGGCACTTCTGGAGAATCGGGTTCCACGCAAACTGCGATAACTTTTACAATTATTATTATTTTTTTTTTTTAATTTTGCTAAAGTCAAATCGAAACATGATTTATTAATACTATGTTTTTATTTTTGTAAAATAATGCAATTATTGCAATGATGAAAATCATCATTTTTTCGGGCCTCTGACTACCCCTAACACCTTAAGTTTTGATATAAAAATATAAAAATTCGTAGGTATTAAGTTTTGATAAAAGAAAAAAAAAATTTAGACGCAAAATCCTTAAACCTGCCGAAAGAATCCAACGCAAACTAGACCAGTCGTAACTGTATAAACTAACTGCAGCTGTGTTGGCATTTAAATTCACGAATGACAGGGCCGAAAAAACTCACTCGTACTTCTTACTATATTTTCTTTCACCACACAAAATGCGCCTCTTGGTGTACGAGGGTATGTAAATTCTTTTGTATTTGAATGCTAGAAAGCGAGTGCACTCAGTGGCAAAAGCGAGTGTCAACCATTGTTGCCACCAACACTGCCGCGTTGTACCAGCTGAGGACGGCTGCGATGCAACAATTTATTACCCATAACCCCACATTTAAGTCCCCCTCCCTGTCCGCTTCTGCATATGATCACGCATTTTCACTTAAATTCACTTTTCTATGTATGGGTGTGTGCGTGCGTGTATGTATGCGCATGCAAAACGCCACTCTCGCGCTTTATATCGTTTAACAAACGCAAGTCTACGCCGCTTATCGCGCTCATACACCCCTGAAAGTATGCAATTCTATATTACATTCAGTAGTCATTTGTATTTTCCATACATTTTTCCCTTCAGCAACACATATCCTTTTTCCTAGTTTTACATTTCTATTTTTTGTCGTTGTACCGGTAGAGCAAATAACTGAAAAGTAAAATGGGCCAGAAGGCAGCAGGGAAGAACGTGAAAGTGGCGGTAAGCAAATCTTTTGTAGCATTTAGCCACAAAGTAAAAACCACTTGCAAGACTTTAAGCGAAAAATGCTCAAGCATTTGTCTATACCTACAAACATACGTGCGTGCGGCGCTGGTATTCTAAACGACATGGCACTAGAATTGCCTCCCAACTGTCCACGGCCCTCTGCGCGCCTTTCCGCACGATCTTGTCGGCATGCAGCGCTTTACACTTTCTGTGGTTGCTGCTGTCATCTCAGCTTTTGGTGGCATTGGGCCAGCTATTCAGTTGCTGTCGGTAACTTCCTAAGTGGTTGCAAGTGGCGGGTGCAACAAGGATTATGTGCGAGTCCTTTAGTCCTTTGGTCCATTTAGCAACATTTGTAGCGATGGCAGACATTATAGAGACAACACCAGCAGCTCCGGCAGGGAAACAGGCGGCAATTATACTCGTAATCCAGGCAACCGACATTTCCAAGCGTTCGCAGGGAAACGCATACAGTTATGAGTGCAGCGTGGCTCTGCCAGTTCTGTTGGGCTCTACGCGTATGTGCACTCCGCTCGCACTCTGATTCAATTCTGGTAACTTTGTTGTTATACGAATTTTCCTCCGAGCCATTTCCCCTCGCATGCTTTTATGCTGTCATAAATTGGACGCATCAACGTCAACTGTTTTCGTTGTTGTAGTTGTTCTAGTTGTAAGCCATGGCTAATGGTTTCGTCCATTGGAATCTCAACAGAGGTTTTGTGGACAGTTGTAGGTGTATATGAATATATCTGAGCATACACACACACATGTGCACGTACATTTGTGTTTGAGAAATTGGAGCTATGGACTTCTCCGCTTTCAGGGGATATTGTTTAATCTAACAAGCTTCAAAGGCGTTTACTCCGAAGCTTTTTCATGTTGTGCCTCTTTCTGGAGTGTTGCTCGTTCGCATACATTTGTGAGGCAATTTAACATTCGCACGCATATGCGGACACACACAAGCGTACGGATTGCAAATTTACACGCATGAAAATGAAATGAAATGTGTACATACCGGATACTGAGTCGGAGTGCGTCTAGACATTCTAGCTGTAGCCAGCAGCTAGTCCATTTGAGGGCAGTACTAGTCGGCGTTTGGCTCCAAGAAAATCTCTTCTCTCTCTACTTTAAGTGGCGATGTAATCGGCTGCATCATCACGGTAGTTGGTGGAGCAGATGCAGTTGTCAACTGCAGGCTAAATAAAGCCAGGGCGGCATTCGGGCGATTACATACAGTACGGGGGAGTTCGCAAACCTCCAGTCGCACTAAACTACAAATATTCGGCTCATGCGGAAGCGAAACATGGCTGGTACACCATCACACAGAGGCTACAATTCTTCTTTAACAAATGCTTCCGCATTAGCTGCAAAATACTCTGGCCAAACACCATTAGTAACGACGCCCTGTAGAGAGTAACGAACGGGGAATGCATCTTTAAGCAAATCAAACGCAAAAGTGGCTGTGGATAGGTCACACACTGAGAAAACGGCCCGATAGCATCACGGGGATGGCACTTGACTGAAACCTGCGAGGGAGCAGAGGTCGCGGTCGACCAAACAACACTTGGAGAGGTCGATGTTGAACGAACGAGCAGATGTCGACATCACATGGGACGGTGCAAAACCAACAGTACAGAACCGCGTACGATGTAAGAGTCTTGTCTCCCGAGAGGAGTGAACAAGGAAAAAAAAATCTTGGCCGTCGCCGAACCGACTGGGGTTGTTGCATGGCAACCATTCAGGAATGCGTATATTCGAATCTCAGTGAATGAAACAGCAAAAAAGTAAAAAATAAAAAGTTTTTTCTAATAGCGATCGTCCCTCGGCAGGTAATGGCAAGCCTCCGAATGCATTTCTGTCATGTAAAAGCTCCCCTTAGAAAACATTTGCCGCTCGGAGTCGGCTTGAAACAACATCAAAACGCACAAATAGGAGGAAGAACTCGGCCAAATATCTAACAGAAGTGTATGCCCCAATTATTTATTTTTGTACTTATCCCTTAGCACAAACAGGGTAGAGCACTAAGTAACCTTTGGGAGGTAGAAAGTTATGTTCTTTAGAGTCAAACATTTTTTAAATATTTTTAATTATAATGTGTTATAATTATATGTGTTGCAATGTGTTATTATATAATTTACCATAATTTAAGAGCGAGACAAAACTCAAGTTTATGAATTTTGGAGTATCTTCGTGCTTCTTTCGTCGTAACTTCAACTAATAACTTTTGGCATTGAAATACTTGGAAACGTCTCGAAGGAAATCACTCTGGTGCAGTCAAGATGACTCTGAGCTCTAATTTTACGGCTTTGATACTCTCGCACAGCATGGACACTGCGCGTCTTTGAATTTTATTGCTGGGTAAGTATGAGCAATCACTTATAGCTGGCTCTCAGAATGACTGCTGAGCATTTACTGCGCTGGGACTTTCAAAATTAACTCACTTCTTATACGAAAGCTTCAGTTGTAAAATGAATATTAAAATAAACAGAAGGAAATGGAATGCTGATGATCCAATTTCATTAGAAATTCATTTAATATGAAATGATTTCGAAAAAGTGAATGACCACAGTATCTGGGCAACAAGTATGAATACAGACGCCTATACTCTCACGCAGCAAGACCATAATCCACACCACCAATCCACATTCCCGAGGTGACCCTGTTCCTACCAAGCACTACGTACCTGGACCTGGAGGGTGTCAAAATTACTTTTACACACTAACTCCAGGGATTGGACTGTATTCAAAGAGATCATTGCGAATCCGCCTCCGGGAGTAGCGGTGATTAACACAGTCACTGAGTACCTCCAAAACATCGATTTATCGTATTTTAACTGATCATTTGGGCTTACGAAAGGTCTGTGCACGTTTCATGCCGCACAAGTTAATTGATAGTCAAAAATTGCTAAGAATTCAACATTCGAAAGACCTAATTAAAGAGGCGAGAAAAGACGAGAACTTCCTTTACAACATTGTAACTGGTGATGAAAAGTGGTGTTACCAACATGAACCTGAAACTAAGCGTCAAAGTGCCGAATGGAAGGCCCCAGACGAGCTACCACCCAAAAAACGCGTTTGGAGAAGTCAAAAAGTCAAGTCGATGCTCCTTTGTTTTTACGACTCCAAGGGAATTGTCTGAAGGTGTTCATGCCAATGGGCCAAACCGTCAATGCAATTTTCTATCTTGGCGTTTAGAAGCGTTTTTTGCATGGCATTAACCGAATTCACCCTGAACACCGCAAAGGTAGAAGTTGACTCTTATTTTATGATAATGAACCATCTCATCGATCCGCTCTTGTGACTGATTTTTTGAGGAGAAATCGCATTCTATGTTAACCATCAATCACTCAATGAGAAGTATGGTTCATGCAAGCAATAGTCAAGGGATTATTTGGACACAGACCGAGTGTTATGACCGAGTATATAACCCCTAAATCGCGTCATTGATTAGTTGCCGCAAGCAAAGCAGCAGTGTTACCTGCATTCTGTTTACCAACCAAGTCTAGTGGTGGTAAGACCGAAGGAGTATTCAGAACATCAAAAAGCACTTGTAGTTACGGATAGATACATAGGCCAGCTCGAAGCAAAAAGCAATGAGTGCGACTATGGTTGGCGAAATCCGGATTGGAATGGCAGCCCAAAAAACCGAGGCGGTACTCATCAGTGGGCGGAGAAAAAAGGAGGAAATACGTATTGGCACCCATGCAATACTCTCTAAGGAGCCGATTAAGTATCTTGGCGTGATAATAGACAGGCGACTTAGCTGCAAGAAACACCTATCTGCGGTAAGCGCAAGAGCGGACGCTATCAATGGAGCGCTAACACGAATGTTGCCTATTATTGGTGGCACACAAGGCAGCAAAAGACGGGTCTTATTGACGGTTGTAGACTTTATAGTCTTTTACGCTGCCCTGATATGGGCCGGAGCTAAAACGTCCAGCATACAATAGCAGCACAAGTACTTCGACGAAGTGCAATAAGGGTGCCTCGTAGCTACAGAACGGTCTCAAGAGATGTAATAGGCGTTACCGCGGGCAAACTACCAGCTGACATTCAAGCAAAGCAAATTTTGCTCTGTCCTCTACATTCACGTGCCAACCGAGTTTCTTGTCGAGAATTACAACTAAATCTTTGGCGCTATCTATTAAAAATAGACGAAGTTTTTAGCAAACTTCGAACTTGGACTTCGTTACATTAAAATATAATGGATTATAAACCTACTTATCGAAAATACTTCGATAAATTTAATTAAAAACCGAAGGGTCCAAGAATGAAATAGGGTCTGGAGCCGAATGATAGTAATAAGTATCACTATGCTATGGGGGAAATGGCCAAACGGAAATTTCTTGCCATCCTGAAAGTAGCCGAATGGATAATCGAGAGGAGATGGAGCGGGAAAAAGATTGGAGTTTTCTGTGACAGTCAGGCTGCACTGAAGGACCTGGGGAACGCGAAGCAAACTTGAAAGATTCTTCAGGAATGTAAGAAGAGGCTTAATTCTGTCGCAAGACAAAACAGGCTTGTACTTATATGGGTTCCATCACACTTCGGTATTCAAGGAAACGAAATTGCCGATGAATTGGCCAATTGTGGATCAGAGGTTCCCCCACAGGGACCAGACTAAATAATCCGAATTAGCTCTGCAGGAATCATGAATTGGATTAGCGATTATCTATGCAATTTACATAAAAAGCGATGGCCCGGTATAGAACGCTGCAGAACTGCAAAGTGTTTTGTGACAAGTCCGAATAGTAAACTGTCAAATTTTCTATTAAAACTAGGAAGGAAAGGCGTTCGGTTGATGGTCGGTATTATTACAGGACATAACCCAGGGGGTCAGCATATGACCACCACTGGAATCATTGAGAACCCAATGCGCCTGTCGTGCTTGGAGGAGGCGGATAGCACTGCGCACTTTCTCTGTGAGTGTCCTGCCTTTGCTAGAGCACGGCTACGAGTTTTTGAGTTCCAATGTCGTGAGAATGAGTAAAATTCTTTCCCTAAAAGTGGAGGATATTTACATATTTGCCAAAGAATCTGGAAAATTCTGACAAGACTAACTACCTCTGTCTTTGTCTCTATTCTTTCCTGTCTCTTTCTCTGATACTTTTCTCCTTTCCTCCTTGACTATCTACCCGCTTTTCAGAGCTTTAAATACAATGGGCTTTAGGGGCCACCAAATCTCCTGGTGATCCTTGGCTCGACCTATTCAAATTTCTAAAAAAATTTCAATTAAAAACCGTGGAATTGGGATTAAAAGTTTATGGAATTTTCCTAATTTTTGTGTAAAAGGTTGAGATTCAGATTTATATTTATATTTAAAAAAATTAAGAATAATGAAATTTTAGAACAAAAAAGAGTAATAGGAATAGGACCTTAGACATATTTTGCAGGACTAACAGAAGCCAGAGACGAACAGCGTCGGCCGCTGTAGCCGAATGGGTTGGTGCGTAACTCTCATTTGGTAGTCCCCAGGTTCAAAGCTATGGGGATAAAACACGAAATGATAGAAATAGCTTTTTCCACTGACGGTTCTCCTTGGCATACAATCACTAACCTCCAAATGTATTTTCTGCCATGAAAAAGCTCTTCTTAAAAAACCATTTGACGTTCGGAGGCAGTATACAACTGCTATATATTCCCTTCATTGAACAGAATGATATATTTAACTATAAAAATTTGGCTAAATATTTTTTTTTTTTAATTTTTGTTTTAATTTTTATATATTCTTTATCCCAAAACTAAGAAACGGCTCGTAATTGTTAAAACTTTTTCTTCTGCTGAGAGAACAGAAATGTTATCGAGGACGTGGGTTTATTGAACAGACCTGCTAAAGCAGAGAAGGTATACCTCGACTTCAATTCGATTCCTCTTCGGACCAATTGGCTGTTTTTTGAGATTTTTTGGGAGTATTGGTATATGAAAAGACTAACAGTTATACCCCACAAGAAGGTTCCATCGTGATCACCTTTAATAATGAATACTTTTCACCACATAAAAGTCCAAATGGACCGAAATGGGTAGTGAAATTTCCTTGTTGAAGGAGCGAAATGGGTTATACTCGTATGGTAGTTTCTTCTTTCCGTTAAACGATATCAACTTGTGTGAACTCGTCGCTCATAGAACGGAAGTGAAAGGGTTAAGAGTATCTAATGGGTGATTTTTTAGCTATTATCTTTTTAAACAGCTGACGTACGTTTGGTGTTTCGTTTCGCTGTCAAACATATTCAGTTTGGTCTATAATTTAACCATGAATCGTCTTACAAACGAACAACGCTTGCAAATCATTGAATTTTATTATAAAAATTCGTGTTCTGTTAAGAAAGTTTAAGATCCACTTTTTTATCGAAAAATTGTGTTCAGCGACGAAGCTCATTTTTGGATAAATGGGTACGTAAATAAGCAGAATTGTCGATTTTGGAGTAAAGATCAGCCAGAAGAATTGCAAGAGCTACCAATGTATCCAGAAAAGATCACAGTTTGGTGCGGTTTATGGGCTGGAGGTATCATTGGACCGTACTTCTTCAAAGATGCTGCGAATCGTAACGTAACTGTGAATGGTGAGCGCTACCGTGAAATGTTATCCAACTTTTTTTTGCCCAAAATGCAAGAGTTTGACTTGCATGACATGTGGTTTTAGCAAGACGGTGCCACATGCCACACAGCACGCGTAACAATGGACTTGTTGAGAGGCGAGTTCGGTGAACATTTTATTTCACGTTCGGGACCTGCCAATTGACCATCCAGATCGAGCGATATAACGCCTTTAGATTATTTTTTGTAGGGATATGTTAAAGCTCATGTCTATTCAGACAAGCCTGCTTCAATTAACGCATTGGAAGACAACATTAAAGCATTTATATGTGAGATACCGGCCGAAACATTGGAAGGAGTATGCCAAAATTGGACTAAGCGGATGGACCATTTGAAGCGCAGTCGCGGTCAACATTTGCATGAAATGATCTTCAAACTTTAAATTATATGGACTGATACTATCGATTTAAATAAAAATGTCATGCAGTTTTCTGAATTTTACGTGTGTTTTTCTTTTTTAAACCTTTGCTTTAGCTCTTAAAAAAATCACCCTTTGTATTGAAATTTTAATTAAAAAAATTTATAGAATCGCATCAGATTCATAAGTTACCGCAATATTTAGTTGATTGGCCACAACTTTTTATAGTTGCATCACATCTTCGGAACCTACTCTCCACTAATGTCCTGCATCTGCTCACCGGTATCGAATTCCACTCTTTTTTGATTCCTTCCCATAATTCATCGGCATTTTTGAAATGTTTTCCCCCGATCTTAACCTTTACATCATTCCAAAGGTTTTCTATAGGATTAAGATCGGGGCTTTGAGCCGGCCAACTCAACACTTCTACACGTTCTTTATTGAACCACTCTTTCACCACCTTTGATGACTGCTTAGGATCATTATCCTGCATGAATATCCAATTTACAGGCATATTTTCAAAAGCAAATGGCTCCATTGTACTTTTAAGTATATCTAAATAAATATGTTTGTCCATTTTGCCATTAATTCGCACCAATGGACCGACGCCATACCACGAAAACGCACCCCAAGTCATGACATGCTCAACTGTTTTCTTAGTGTACCTTGAGTTGGACGCTTGGTTTTTCGGGCAATGAACGAATGATTTTCCATCAGGTCCGATCCTATTAATCTTAGTTTCATCGCTCCATAGCACTCTTTTCCAAAAACTTACATCCTTACTTTGATTCAGCTTTGCAAATGTCAACCGCGCTTTGATATTTTTTTTGTAAGAATGGTTTCTTCCTGCTGGTTCTTCCATACAAATTGGCTTCATTCAAACGTCTTCTAACCAGTCTACTGGATACATCAAGGTTGTGCTCTTCATTAATTTCCGTCATTATGGCATTTGGCGTGGTGGTTTTACGTGGCGGAAGCTTTCTTATTTTTTTGTTTTGCAAAAAACTTTTGTCTGCTTGGATCAAATTAATAGAACAATCTAGTAATTCGGCAATTTTCGATTCCACATAAGTTTTCTTTTTTCAAGAGTCCAATGTACTGTCCATGGCTGTATGCACACTGATGGACAAAAGTCACCGTCATTTAGTATCTAGAAGATTATAACATCTCCCGCGCCCAGAACATAATGGAAACATAAAAAGTAGTATATTTAACGAAAACTATTATTTATTTAGATTCTGTTTCAGTTTAAATATAAGGCTACTTCAAGAAGAATTTATTAAAAAAATGGCATAGAACGGTTGCTGTGTGCATTTCTGGTGGACAAAAGTAGCCGTCATTTAATAAAGTACTTACTCAATTTACGTGCTAATATTATTTCAGTATGATGTGTGTTTGCCGTTATTTTTGATGACAGCTTGCAATCGTTTCTGCATCGAATGAGCCAGTTTTTTGGTAACATCTGGGCTTATTTTCTGCCATTCCTGTAGCAGCGTTTGCTTAAGCATAGTTTTTGAGGTAATGTGATGCTCCTGAATCCGCCGATCTAAATGGTGCCATAAATGTTCTATTGGATTCAGATCGGGTGACTGTGACGGAGTTTTCAAGGTATGGGGAGTGTTGTACAAGACCCACAAGCGAACTAATTCTGCGGTGTGATTGGGGTCATTGTCATGTTGAAAATAATAGTCTGATTCAATGCCAAGCTTTTGAGCACTTTTTTGGAGATTTTCTTTAAGGATATTCAAAAAAAGTCCTTTGTCCATTATTTCATCGTCATAGACAAGCTCTCCGACACCAGCCGCCGACATGCATCCCCATACCATGACTCCAGCACCACCGTGTTTGACAGTTGTTTGTATATGCTTCTCTGCTAATGCATCGTCCTGCTTTCTCCACGTTAAAACATGTCCGTCTGATTCATATATGCATAATTTACTTTCATCAGAGAAGATAACTTTTTCCCAGAAATCTATTCCCTTGCTTAAATGCTCTTTTGCGAAAGAAAGACGCTTCGTTTGGTTGACCTTGCTGATCTGTGGTTTTTTTCTGCATACTTTGGCGTTATAACCAGCGGAGTTCTGCGCCCTGCACACAGTACGTGGGTTAACAACTATACCAGTGCTTTCCTTTATCGATGCAGCAATTTCTGTTGACGGAGTTTTTGGTTCTTTTTTAACTACAGTAGAGCGCCGATTATCCGAAACAATTGGTGCAGAGGGTGTTCGGATAATCGATTTTTCGGATAAACGGACATTTGCGAAATTCCAGTTCTTTGTTGAGGGTAAGGTAATAAAACATGTCATTGGATTAGGAATACATATTATGTATGTAATGCTTTTTAATGATACACTAGAGTACAGTACATATTATGAATAGTCACATACACATTTAAGTAGGGATTGCACACACGGTACATAAATACTTATGTCTAAACATTTTTTAATAGTACACAACTAATCTAAAAAAAAAAGTCGAACATATTTGTTTGCTTAAGTTTTGAGACTTGTTTTTTTGCCGCCAAATCTCTTAGGCGTTTTAAAGACTGCACAGAGTCGCATTCGTCTTGGTGTCCCAACCATTTAATAACAGTCTCAAAGCATTTAAATGCTTCTTCATTGAACGGACATTTTTCAGCTGAGACGATGTCATCACTAATTTCGTCTTCAGCGTCGTCATCTTCAGGAACTTGAACCTGTGCTATTATATTGTCGTCTGTCAACAATTCGAAGCCAGGATCATCCTCGTCAAATTCTAGCCATTCATGCACGTTTTCTTGGTCACATTTTTCAAATCATGAAACCTCTTTCATCAACTCAACCATTTCTGAAACAAAGTTTTGTTGGTTCTTCAGATGTAAGGCTAGCTTCGGATTCAACTGCTGGGCAAAGCTTATTCCAGGATTCCCTTAGAGTAGTCGCTTTGACATAAGCCCACGCTTCTGCTGCCATGTAAACAGCATCCTTCAAGTTAATACCTTTGTAGATTTCAAGAATTGTTTTATCTTCCTCTTGGCCGATTAGGACACTACGAAGCAACGCTTTTCTGTAGTAACGTTGGAAGGCTTCGAACACCCCCTAAGGCAACTGAGGTAACATTGGGTGGCAAAAAAATCACCTTAAATTTTCCATCTCCTCTCTCAAGTGAAGGGTTTGAGGGATGACTTGGAGAATTATCAATCACTAATATAACATTTCCAGTGTCTCCAGTTTTTTTCCGATGTTTTTTAACCTCTGAAATGAATATAGCGTCATACCACTCGATAAATACTTGAGTGTCCATCCTGAAATTAATGAGAGTTTTCCTAAACAAAACTGTCGGCGTCGGATGCGCGTTCGATGCGCGTTCGTTTCGCTGCACGATAACACCACCGACGCTGTTATATTTAGGAACTGCGATACTAACTTAAATTCATAAAGCGCGTGAAAGAAAGCAAGTATGTACATATGTACAACCCTGTCAATACCTATGAATCATGTTCTAAATATGACGGAAAATGTCAAAATCATGACGTTCCCTTGCGTCGCTCTCTGAGTCATTTCTATTAAACGTTTCTATTTCATTTGTACATACTTTTTTTTATTCTTTATATCCGAAAAAGGCGTCATGTTTCCTTTCAGTTAACCGACGTTTCGGATGACCGGCTTTCGGATAATCGACGCTCTACTGTATTTTTATTATTTCACGCTTTTCATGTTCAGATAGTGCCGGCGGTCGTCCACTCCTTGCCAAATATTTGCACTCTGGTTCATCTTTAAATCTTTTTATTATTCCAGTAATAGTGGTGCCTGGACGATTTACTAATGAGCATATCTCCCGAATGGTCTTGCTTTGATTGTACGCATTTAAAATAATTTTTCTCTCTTCAATTGTGGTTTCTTTCCTTTTTTGATTCATTTTTAACAATCACGTGGCGTCAGTAAAATTTTTTAATTAAGTACCGTTATAGAATGTATACAGATCAGTCTTAAAGCTACCATACTAAACGAACTCACTAAAAAAAGGAGCCAGATTGGCTTAAATTTTTGTTAACATTATTTTAAAAGGCAGGCCGAGCTGACGTGACGGTGAATTTTGTCCTCCAAAAAAGTGACAAAAATATTTTATTTTTCATTTTTCCAAAAATGGGCTAGTAAGAGAAAGATGTTTAAACTGAAATAGAGATGTTATAATCTTCTAGATACTAAATGACGGTGACTTTTGTCCATCTGTGTACATTTTTTCAGCACCTGATTTTTTTATGTAAACAACCTTTATTTAAAATATCCTTGCGAACTTACAAAACTTACATTCGCCTGCACTGCATTCTGCAAATTGCGCGCCTATACGAGTATAACAATAAATTTTATATACAGACAGCTTGCTTTTTATCAATTTTTACATTGAACTGCATTCATTAAGCAAAATATTTTAAATAACAGCTGTGGCAAAGAATTTTATTTCGATATTTCATCGTCGTACTCAACTTTCATACTTTCATATTTTCATACAAGACTATTGATTATTTTTTTTTTCGTTTATTTATTTATTGTTACGCATCAGTTAGTTTTTATAAATACCAAAGTATGCCTGAAGTGCAGGAAGTCTCAAAAAGTATGGATAGCCTTATTGTAAAGTGGAGCGTATTGGTTTACTTATGCAAAACAAATGTCAGGAGGAGTCGCCTGTCTTACCATTATTGTCAACCTCTATGATTTTATTATGATTTTATTGCATGAGTGGCTGTGCAAGAGCGTGGGAGACTGTGTGTGTGGGTGTAGTGGCGCACCTTAAATAAACAAATTTTGCACCCAAATCTAAATAAACGAATGGGCAGAGGGTGAGTAAATTAGATCCATCTCTTCTGCTGTTCTGCTGCTCGGTTTTGTGCTAATTTTTGATGTGAATTAAATTTATTAAGTTTGCAAACATTTTGATTCAGACCTGAACCTCGAAATCTGGGTAGAAGAACTTCCGTTTGGGCTGAGTACTGAACTGAAAGTTCTTCCGGCAAATGCCACTTACGACGAAGCGTGAAAAACAAGCAACAATTGAAGTTGATTTGGCCATTTACGAAATCAGAATTGCTTCTACGCGCACATATAACTGAGTATGTTTATGTCCGTACATACACACACATACACATACATGAACATATGTGACTGTTTGTGCCTATACGTGTGTGGCGATGAATTTGTGTTAAACAGTTTAACTTACAAAACTTATTTATTGCTGTTGTTGTGCCTTAATGGCACTCCTGCCGGTAAATTGTTTGAAAAGGTCATGGCAGTACGCATCAATGAATATGCACACTCATTAAAAAGCAAACACACACACCCATATACACACACAAGCAAGCAAACACATGTAAACGTTACAGCAATTTATAATACTTACAAATGTATGCGCCCAATATTTATTATTGCTCTGCTCTGCCGTGCATGTGTGCCTACACCTATGTGTCGTCCTCTTAAATGTCAAAATATTGCTACATTTACGTTTGCGAAACGTCATAAAGAAGTTAAAGAATCATCAATCAAGTTAAGCGGAAATTTATAGGCACAAAATTCTCTGCTTCGCTTCACTCCGTCGCTCGATCATTTGTTTGTTTCTGTATTTGTTGGGGATATTGTATTTGTAATGTGCGATATGCATACATACATACATAAACACATTTGTACGTGCGTAAGTTACCTTCATGCACTGAGAGTACACACATACATATAAACTTTCAAATACAAATTCTCTGGTATATTTGTTGTGCTTGATGAAATTATTTGATTTCGTCATGCAGCATTGCATTTGGTGCGTGGGGTGGTTTCAAATGTAGTTGTGGAGAGGGAAGAGAGAAGCAAGCAAATAGGCATATATTTCAGCGCTGGCTGTGTGCTCGTCAGGAAACTTGTACAACTGTTTGGGCCGCCGAAGTCAATATGTTTTTTGTCTATAGATTCTATAAATCCTACATAATTTCTGCACTAATTTTGTAAATGATTTACCTACTACAGGTCATTTCCTACTCTCACATCCAACTCACACAAAAACCGCAGCAACTTGTTTGCACATTTGTTTGCGCCTGAAATCCTTGACACTGTCGATAATTTACCTATGTTTTTGAGCCCAGAACAAGTGATTAATGTTCTGCCGTGTTACTTAAGCGTCTGCTCTAATGCTCTAATATGTACCAGTAGAATCGTATGCTTACGAATAGTTGACATATGACACATCTTTAGTTACTTCACCAAATTTACGATTTTATTACCGACCCCCGCCCACTGCCACTATCGCACGTGTACCAGCTATAGGTAAGTTATGCGCCATAGCTTCTAAATCTGTGCTACAAAAACTGCTGCACTCACGAGTGCTCAAGCCTACCCCCTGAGTCAAGAACATGCTTTACATACACACATACATGTTTATATTTATATTCATTCTGTACCTGAATGTGCCTGCGAAAGTTGGCAATGTCAGTAGAGGCAAAAGACGGTGCCACATAGCACCAAAGTGCGTTCAGGTATGCGCGCTTTTCTCCTCATAACATACGGCACATGAAAACAAGGGGAAAATTAATATGACCGCCGCCGGAGTAGAATGAGTCAATACGTGACTACACTTCGGTGGGTCGAGGGTGCGCAACCCACTGTAGAGATGAAACATTTTGTTATGGAAAAAGTTGTATCGAATAGCGGTTATAAAGCGTTTTCCAATAAGAGGTATTATATGCCCGTGAAAGATCAATGGTTTCGTTGCTTGTGTGGCACGTAGCGCCGTCTTGTTGAAAATAAACGTTGTCCAGATCAATACCATTCAATTCCGGCCATAAAAAATCGTTAATCATCTCTCGATAGCGCAATCTATTCACCGTAACTGTTGCTCCAGCTGTATTTTCGAAAAAGTAAGGTCCCCGCCGCACCAAACAGAAACACGTTGAGGATAGAGAGGCTTTTCAACAATAACTCTTGGATTTTCTGAGCCCCAGATCCGACAATTTTGCTTGTTGACGAAGCCACCGAGGTGAAAATGGGCCTCATCACTCAAGATGATTTTTCGTTGAAATTCCGGATAATTTTAATGCATTTCAACGACCCAATCAGCACGAAAGACACGACATTGCTGATGATCGGCCGGCTTGAGTTCTTGTGTTAACTGGACTTTATAAGTCTTAAGACCTAAATCTTTATGCAAAATACGGAGTAATGACGTTTGTGGAATGGCCGGCTTGAGTTCTTGTGTTAACTGGACTTTATAAGTCTTAAGACCTAAATCTTTATGCAAAATACGGAGTAATGACGTTTGTGGAATGCCCAATTCCAAAGAACGACGAGGAATGGACAAGCCTGGGGTTTCTTCAACACTTTCGACTACAACAGCAATATTTTCGGCTGTTCTTGAGCGCCGTGCTCGCGTTTTATTCTTCACATCACTAACTTGTCCCAACAGCTCGAAGTTTTTCACCAATTTCTGTATTGCGATCCGACAAGTTGCTTCACGATGACCCCAAAATGCTCGAGTTTTACGAACCGTCACTGTCAAATTTTCACCATTTTTGTAGAGCATTTTAATAATTTCAATGCGTTGTTAAAGCGGGTATCGTTCCATTTTTATTAAAGGCGTAGTTTCTACTTGTCAAATATCGCAAAATGACAGCTTCAAAAGCGACATCTACCGAAATAGCGGGATATTCAAAATAACACCTGTTATTGGAAATCCCTTTACCTCGCAGTTAATAGCAAACCTTGGGTGGCTACGAAAAAGCTATTTACTTGTAAAAAACCATCAGCCATTCGGAGGCCGCCGAAAGCTGTTGGTGTAGCCATTTACGAAACTACATCAAGTGGCGCTCTACAAGTCGGAGGAGAAGCTCGGCCAAACACTGAAGCAGGAATGTAGCCCCAAATTACATATGTAGTAAATATGTTTGTTCATACATATTTCCATAGAGCCTTATAAATCAGCATAGATATTACAAAGTATGCACATCTTGATTTAGGTGCTTAGTTTAGTGTTAGTTGATGTATTGACGCTTCGCCTGCCCGTGCATGTTCGTGTGCACCAAATTTGATCGCATTACCGTAAATGAAATGTTATGGTAATAATATTTTTTATATTCTTTTAATGCGCTCTACGTGTAAATTATTGTGATTTATTAAAATGCTGATATTCCCCTCTGTGCCCAACTCCACGCCACTTCAATGTTGCTTTATTTTGTTTTGCCGTCTGCTTTTTTCTCTCGCTTCATAGCCGTCCTGCTGAAACTACTCACTTCGTGTTCTTGTTGCTTTATTATGGCATACATAGTGCTTACAGTGAGGTACCTGCTGTCGTAAAAAATATATGGGATATTTGCACCCTCAAGTTGCTCCCTTCAATGCTGAGTAATGACGACGATTCGAGCGGAAAGTGGGTGAAGCATTGGCTTCAGATGCTATTTAGATTTAAATCTTTAAAGGTTTTGCATTAAGGATGCGAATCTCGGAATTTCGTTCTTGCGAGTACTACATTTACCGGGATTAGTTGATAAAGTTTTTTGTAAATTAAATTGCGGGGACGTTGTTGAATAGACATTTCAAAAAGTTAACTTTCATTAAAAAGTTTTTGGAGCAATAAATTTTCAAGTCATTTATAATATTCAGCTTTAAGGGTTTGGTTAGCCTCACAAACTCATTTCAGATGCAATAAAGCATATACTTGATATTTTTTATAATCAGACTGACTAAACAAAGGGGAGAACTAAAGTATATAAGACACATTTCTTGCTTACGTAACAAATGACTTCTTGTTCATATAAGACTTGTATTAAAGATTACTGAATATTCTTAACCATGTTTTTTTAACCCTGGACGTGCACTCTTCGTCGTTTCAACGCCGCTCGATAGCAGTTTACATTTTATTATTGTGTCCCGCATTGCCTTTTCTTAATTTCAGCGCTTCAATCCGCCCGAAGAAGCTAAAAATGGCTCGATGATTGGTTTGCGGCCAAAGACAGCCAATTTTTTTGGCGCGGCATCCACAAATTGCCTGAGAAGTGGGAAAAATGTGTCGCTAGCGATGGCTATTATTTTGAAGATTAAATTTGTAACCATTTTTTGTTAATAAACGTTTGAAATTGAAAAAAGTTTCATTTCAAAGCTATCTACATTTTCTCATATGTTTTCTCTCACCGCCAGCATAAAAAATTGTCAAAAATCAACGCGATTTTTATACTATTTCCAACTTATATTTTACGTATCAAAATTCAATAAGCTATAAAGCTTCGTACTCGATTCTTTTTTTTTGAAAATTCTGATTAAAATGTTTGAAAATTCGATGAACATTTGTACAAAGTCTGAAACTTGAATTTATATTTTATTTTGTGGGAAAATTAATTATAATTTTATTAAAACGGAAAGGGGCTTCTTCCGTTGAACCGTAGCTTTTTTGTATATAGCGGAGAATGCCTAAAGCGCTCTTAGAAATTCATCTCCTTTTTTAAATAAAAAAAAAAAATCATGAGAACTGGAGTTTTCAGCAGGAGTATGCTACTAGCCCTACAAGCTAGGCAACAACATCGGACTGACCTGCTTAGTCATCTGTAGTCAATTGTGGGGACAAGTTAAGAAATGTAGCGTAGGTATACGAGAGTTGTCTTTTATATTTTGTGCCTTTGCAACTCTCAAGTGTGATGAGCTGTAGTCCGATATTTTTATCGAAAAGGTTGTTACTGTTTAGCATAAATTCGTGACCTGTAAGCTATGTTATTTATTTGCCCTGTTTTCAGTGAGTTGAAGAAAATAAAGATGGAATTAACTAGTGAAAATTTTCTTGCGATGGTTTATTAAGATTTACGACGTGGATTATCGAAACAACAGCACATACTATAGGTAAATTTTTTGTACTTTGAATTTCGTTGAGGCACACACACTTAGCTCTTGTGCCAAAAACAGTCGTTGCTGTGCGTCAATTGATAATAATCGTCGTGCAGATATCGCAAATTAGAGTCAACTTTAGGCATTAGTGGGACTAGCATATATTCTATATCGTATGAACATTGGGTCATTAAGAAGATTTGCTCTCTTCGGATACCGCATAACTTGACAATTGCTCAAACAAAGCACTCGTTAAGGAGTAAAGAGTTATTGAAGAAATTCAGCCGCGGTGGTTCAAAGCACGTCTATGACGCGAATCTTAACGTGATTCGGTAACGCATCTTGGATCTATTCATATGAGCTGGAAACAAAACAGCTATTCACAGTGTGGGTGTTCCAAGAAGAGCTTAACCCACCAAAATCTGTTCACGGAAGAAGTTCCTCAAAGCAAATGGTAGTGTCTGTTTCTTGGAAAATTTGGCCATATCGCAACTGCAGCATTAAATAAACTTAAAACAGTCAATTTGGAGTGGGACACCACCATTTCTTTACCACCTACCGCCGAAAACGACTCATTCTTCTCCCAGATAGTTCGAGCTCTTACGTATCGGCTCACACCAGAAAGTTATTGATTTCCACCTAATGATTTCTTTTTGTTCCCGAGCATCAACAATAAAATTCAAAGTCAACGTTTTTCAAAGCTTGAAGAAACTGGTGAAGCTCTTAAACAGATCGGTTTGGAGGTATCCATTTCTGAGTGGTGAAAGCGCTTTGAAAATTGAAATTAGAAATTGGAATTAACAAATTACATTTAAAATAAAAACATTACCGAACCTTAATTGGATCGCGTGAGGTTGGTGGTGCGATTGAAGAACTTCAGTCTGATTTGGGAGAGCTAAAAGAAAATGAAAATTCTTCTGAAGACTTTTCTTCAGATGAAGTCGATATTCCGTCAAATATTTAGCTTGAAAAGTTTAATATAATCAAGTTTTCCATCAAAACCATCATAAGTGATCGACGCAAAAAGCCAAATCTTATAGATATGAACAAAATTTTGTTTATCAAATGCGTGACCCTACTCGCTCGTCCAAAAATATTGTGAACCTACTGAAATTGAAATTTAAATTGGTCAAGCCAAGGAGCACCAGGAAATTTGGTGGCTTCTAAAACACTCAGGCTAAAAAGCCCATTGTACTTTGAGCTCTGCAAAGAGGGTAGATAGTCAAGGGGGTTAAGAAGAAAAGTATCAGAGAAAGAGATAGGAAAGAAAAGAGACAGGGACAGAGGTAATTAGACCTGTGAGAATTTTCCAGATTCTTTGGTAAATCTGTACATATCCTCCAGTTTTGGAGAACGAATATTACTCATTCTCACGACATCGGAATCCAAACCCTCGTAGCCTTGCAGGACACTCACAGAGAAATTGCGCAGTGCTATCCGCCACCTCCAAGCAGGACAGGCACATTGAATCCTCAATAATACTAATGGGGGTCATATGCTGACCCCATGGGTTGTGCCCTGTAATGATAACGACCATCAACCAAACGTCTTTCATTCCAAGTTTTAGTAGAAAGTTTGACAGTTTTCTGTTGGGGCTTGTCACAAAACACTTTGCAGTTCTGCAGCGTTCTAGACCTGACCATCGCTCTTTGTGTAAATTGCATACATAATCGCTGATCGCCAGTTCATGATTCCTGCGAAACTGATTCCGATTATTGGCTTTGGTCCTTATGGGGGACGATTGGCCAATTCATCAACAATTTCATTTCCTTGAATACCGGGGTATCCTGGAATCCATATAAATACAAGCCTGTTTTGCCTTGTGACAGAATTAAGCGTCTTCGTACATTCTTGAACAATATTTGAAGTTTGCTTCGCCTTCTCCAGGGCCTTCAGTGTAGCCTGTCTGTCACTGAAAACTCCAATCTTTTTCCCGCTCCATCTCCTCTCGATTATCCATTCGGCTACTTTCAGGATGGCAAAAATTTCCGTTTGGAAAACAGTTTCCCCCATAGCTTATGTGAACCTACTACAAGGTTTCAAACTTTTTATAACGGACGGCGTAACTGGCCCAACGTCGAAATCAACTAACGCTAGTGCCTTATTTCCACTGATGCAGCTCAAATAAACAACAGCTGAGAAAATTGGAGCTTTGGTTGGTATGTAGTCACCCCACATGTGCAGAGTTATTTGATCTACCCTATTGTGGATCTAAAAATTTGTCCACAATGACTCAAATCCGATTCCAAAATCTAATGCATTGCGATATGACGATAAAACATACAGCTTCATCATCATCATCATCATGCAGCGATTCCAGCTCTTCAGCTCTAGCTTCGTCTACAATTCTCTTGCAATCTGCACGGTTCGACACCTCTGGTCCGGGTTGTTAGGAAGTTTGTTGGCGGCTGTCTTCCATGCGCACGCTGTGTGCTAATAATCGAAGCCTTTGGGATTTCACGTGTTTAACGACATTCGCTCCCTGGCATAAGTTCCGTATTTCCTCGTTGCAGCGTATGAGGCCAAACATCCTTCGGAGCCATTTTCCCTGGAACACTGTTAAGCTTTTTTCGTCTTTACTTTCGCGTGTTCGCAGCTTAGGCTTCAGCGATTTCGTGTGGGCGTAATATGCTTTGTTTACACCAACATTATGTCTTGTATTGCGTCGTGACTACTGCTGACATTTTTTATTAACACTCTCAAAATTTGAAGTGTTGGACTCCCGAATGTCCCGATTTCGATGTTTTCAGTGAAGAAGGAGATCAAAGATAAATGTGGAAAGCGAGTGGCTTTGTTTTGCGACACAGGAAATTTCAAAGGGCTTTGACACTTTTTGTTGTACAACTACTTTTCCAGTAGTGTTGGTCAGAGTTGCCATTACCGACTGAATGAGTTGTTCGCTGCTGACACCCAAGTCGGCAAGCGCTTCTGGCTTTAATCTCGGAGAACACTGTCAAAAGCTAGTTTGAAATCGACGAACAGGATGTTCACATCTAAGTTGCATTCATAGCAAAAGTAGTTACCAACCCTAAAAGCCACGCTTCCAGCATGCAACCTCGACGCCATATTCTTGGAAAGAAGCGTAGTAGAACTTGAAATCCGTTCGCGAAGAGGGATCTCAGCAGCTCTGCGGTTACACCATCTTCTCCAGCAGCCTTATTGTAACGCATATACTCGCATACAGCTTACAGCAGAATAAATTTGCAATGAGGAAGGTGTGGGAAGTGTTTATTCAGAAATGTCGGGCTAATTATACATCTGGACCCTATATGACTATACATATAGAGTTGGCTACTAATAAAAAAAGAAAAATTTGCGCGATTCCAAATAGCGAATGATTAAATTTTGATGTGGCAAATGTCAAAAAAGCTTGTCTGGAGAGCATAAATTTTACTTATAAGACAAAGTTTTTCTTTTAGTCTTAAGCGTAAAATGTACCTTCAGAATTAATTTGTGAAATTTAATTTGATTAGTGTAACTTTTTGTTTTAATTTGTCAGAGGCTATGAGCCAAAAAAGAAAAGAAAAATGGAAATGAATAATCTAATTTTTAAGTTTAATATCACATAAAAATAAATTAATTTTTTGGAAACAAAAATTCAGTCAGCATATCTTTATAGTGCTCGTAACTTAACGTAACGGCAGCTCCTTCCTCTTTTCGAAAGAAATAAGGACCGATGATGCCTTCTTCATGTAAACCGCACGTAAAATGGATGAAATGTTCAATGCACTTCACCAACATAATTATTTTTTTCAAAGTAAATTTCAAAAATTTGTGGCGTTAAATGAATCAGGATGACTTGCCTAATCGTATATATATATATATATAATTGGCACGTACATCCTTTTTGAGTATTTGGGCGAGCTTCTCCTCCTATTTCTGGCGTGCGTCTTGATGTTGTTCTACAAATGGAGGGACCTACAGTTTCAAGCCGACTCTGAACGGCAGAGCAGCTTTTTCATGTCAGAAATACACTCGGTGATTTGCCATTGCTTGCCGAGGGGCGACCGCTATTGGAAGAATGTTTTTCTTCATTTTGGTGTTTCCACGAGATTCGAACCTACGTTCTCTCTGAACTCCGAATGATAGTCACGCACTAACCATTCGGCTACCGCGGCCGCCAAACCTTACTGCGCAGTGAAGTCAACACAGTTTGACAGTCTCAGCTGTGAAACCATAGTTATCGATATCGACAGTTATCCTACAGCTAAAAAAAACACCCGATATATGTTCAAAATTTTGTTATTGCAGGTAACTTTGCATTTTAATCTGCACGATGTTCCTAAATCTTAAGTTAAGTAACTATTTTAGGAGTTATTTGCTGTGCTATTTTGAACTAAAAACTACATCTTCAATACCCTTTCGTCACAATTTATTTCATATCACACCACGATGGGCTAAAATGTTTCCGATTAGACAAAGCAAAAAAAAAAAACGCATTAAGTTTATTTGAAATGGGCTAAATGCTTCCAATTAGACAAAAAACAAACATTAAGTTCATTTGAAGTTTTTGCTGAGCTTAAGAAAGCTATGTTTCGGGACAAATCCCGCAATTGAGGTGCCATCCATTAGCGCTGTTGGTATCCCTTGTGCACATATCACATACACATTGAAATGGGTGGGTATTTTTACGATTTTTTTGGTATATTTACGATTATTAACACCATGCATGTTGCCATACGTCCCTTCCACCCCCTGCAATGGGCTGCATAAACACAAAAGTGATATTAAGAAATTTGCATACGTAAATAAGTAAACGAGAAGTTTATATGGTGAGCGATTGTTTAAACATGTACACGCTTGCTCTGAATTTTATTGAAAATTTGTTTTAAAATAAAATGATAGAAATAATGTAATTCAATTGAAAAGTTCTTAATATTTTATAAATTATTTTTAGCAATGCTTTAATTACTATTTTTAACGCAAATTTGTGCAACTGATTACCGTCTTAAGAGTAGGATTTTGAACCCGTTTGATTTATTTTCCATGAGCACAAACATTTCGTATATGAAATAGGTTTTAGTTTCGGGTAACTACAATAACATAACGCCGACATGTCATTAATATTTTTGTTTTTTTTTAGATATCCTTATTCATTCCGTTCGGGAGCATAGGGCCTCAACAAGACGTTCCCACGACAGTCGGTTCTACGTAACCGGAACGACTCGGATTTATATCCGGCCAAGGACTGTCACTTCAGCAGCATTTCTCGTTCATATATGCACGGGGAATGTTTATGCTGCAACAACAACAACAACAGCAAGACTCTTTCCTCGTATACGCCTCTGGGGTGCTGTTTTTGCGCCGTGTCATGCCGGCATATGTTAGCTAGCGCAACATCGACCTTCTCCAAGTAATTTTTTGGCTGGCCGCGACCTCTACTCCTTTGCGGGTTCCAGTCCAGTGCCATTCTCATCATGCTATGTGGTGGGTCCCTAAGCGTGTGACCTATCCATCGCCACTTTCTTGATTTGTCATAGAATGGATTCCCCATTAGTTGATCTCCACAGAGCGTCGTTGCTGCTGGTATTCGGCCAGAATATTCTACAAATGATGAGCAGGCATTTGTGAAAGAGGATTGCACCCCCTGTGTGATGGTATTAGAAACCAGTCATGCTTCACTTGCGTACAACAATACTGACTACACATGTGAGATGAATATTCACAGTTTAGAGCGCCTGAAGGTTTGCGAAGTAGCTGTGTTTTCGACATACTCCATCGGACATCCGTCATCCACTATAAGTCTTACTTGTGGTAGACTCTTATAGCTTTTGTCTAGGCGATGGTGACCTCCAGTCCGACAGTGCGTGCCATAGTGACTAGTCTGCGCACTTTCGCTTGTATGTCGGTGAGTTTGTGAGAGAGGAGGCAGATGTCATCGGTAAAGTCTAGGTTCTCAAGATGTCTGGTAAAACTCCATATGATTCCTCTTGTCAACGATGTTGTCTTCTCCATACGATGTCAATTGTCTTATAACGTCGTCTAGGACGATGGCGAAGAGAAGGGGCAACAGGGGACGACCTTGCCTTATGCCTGCATTTGGTGGTGAATAGGTTGCTGATGTTGCTGTTGTGAAGCATAGGCAGTTCGGAGTTCTCGTAGAGGGCTCTGCTGAGGGGGATTATCTAAGCCGAAACTCCCTTTCTTCTCAACGCCAGCCATATTGAGTCTCGTTTGACTGTGTCGAATGCCTTCTCAAAGTCAACGAACACTAAATTACTAATAAAATTTCTTTAGATTGCGTCAGAGGAAGTAAGAGTTAAAGAGTTGAAGACTATAAGTATAAGTATAAGTATAAGTATAAGTATAAGTATAAGTATAAGTATAAGTATAAGTATAAGTATAAGTATAAGTATAAGTATAAGTATAAGTATAAGTATAAGTATAAGTATAAGTATAAGTATAAGTATAAGTATAAGTATAAGTATAAGTATAAGTATAAGTATAAGTATAAGTATAAGTATAAGTATAAGTATAAGTATAAGTATAAGTATAAGTATAAGTATAAGTATAAGTATAAGTATAAGTATAAGTATAAGTATAAGTATAAGTATAAGTATAAGTATAAGTATAAGTATAAGTATAAGTATAAGTATAAGTATAAGTATAAGTATAAGTATAAGTATAAGTATAAGTATAAGTATAAGTATAAGTATAAGTATAAGTATAAGTATAAGTATAAGTATAAGTATAAGTATAAGTATAAGTATAAGTATAAGTATAAGTATAAGTATAAGTATAAGTATAAGTATAAGTATAAGTATAAGTATAAGTATAAGTATAAGTATAAGTATAAGTATAAGTATAAGTATAAGTATAGGTATAAGTATAAGTATAAGTATAAGTATAAGTATAAGTATAAGTATAAGTATAAGTATAAGTATAAGTATAAGTATAAGTATAAGTATAAGTATAAGTATAAGTATAAGTATAAGTATAAGTATAAGTATAAGTATAAGTATAAGTATAAGTATAAGTATAAGTATAAGTATAAGTATAAGTATAAGTATAAGTATGTGGGTCATCGATCATGCCACATGCTTATGCACATACTATATACCGTTTAGCTCGTGCAAGTAAATATTAAAAATGGGTGCGCCGAACCTGTGCTCTACGCGTGTAGTTAGAAATGGATATGAGCGTTTTCATGGCAATAATAATCGCAATAGCAAAGCAAATAACAACAACAAAACCACTGCCATCAAATATACGCTAAATAAAAGGTATACTAGCAACCGTTCATCGGCAAACACATCGCCATGAGCAGAATGTTTATCAATGAAATTACCTTCACTCCAGGTAATCGACCGTAGCCGCATGACCAATAGTTAAGTCCCCGTACCTGCTGCCTGGTTAGCAGCTCTTGCCTTGTGGCGAAATTTGCGCAATAGCCGCAATAAAGGCAACACGTTGTAGTTTTAGCCATGCCTGCTGGATTTAGCGTGTCGAATGGTGCTCTAAGTGCGGCTGTTTATTTCCGGAAGCCACTGTAATCCATTAAAAATTAATACCGTTAATAAAAGTGTGCCAGCGGTGGGGTGTTGAAGTGCGTGCAAACACGGCTATTTTGTTGAACGCTTTGCTAAGTGTGCTTAGGTGGCACACAAACAAAAGAAACAACTAATATGGCTTGTACGTGTGCCGTTACTTTACACAGGATATGAGTTGTTTAACTAGATGTTAACTCGTACAAGTGTGCGTGTGTACGTGGGCCTGTGGGTGCTCATGTTAACAAAATTACTCCTGGGTCAACATGTGATTTTTGCACAATTTAATGGCTTCGCCCATGAAGAGGCTATTTAAACACTCATGTACGGGTGTGCATGCCACATACACGAGTAGCAGGGAGCTGGAGCTGGTACGCTGTGTTGTCATCCAGCACTCCGCAAACACCTCACACTCCACGCACTCAAGGTGGAAATATTCTTTCGTACTTATATTGGGTTGGAAGTGGATTTGATCAATTACTGCGTGCCACACATATGGGGGTCAATTATCGGATATGCCTACGCATGCAAGAGTGTGTATTTTTCGCTTAACGTACTTGCAACCGCTTGCTATTTGCTATCCTTATCGCCCTGCGCCTAAAGTCGTGTGCATTTTGCGCAACATTTTCGGCATTTGCGTTCTCGTCTGCACGTTTGTGATAAATTTTGCTGGGACCAAATGTGTGCCAATGGTAATTTCACAAAAGCAAATTACAAAAATTAGTTTCAATAAAATTTTAATTTCCCAAAGAATTAAATGCTTTGTTTATGCAAATTTGCAATGTGGTTGTATGCGCCTCTATCGATACCGGCACCCGCATCCGTAGAACACACACACGCGCACGCACATACACTCTTCAATGGTACCACCAACTGGCTAACCAATCAGCTAACTAACCGGTCAGACCAGACAATTACACTTAGTTGCACTGCCAGCCAAATGCTGAACATTTCGGTTTGAATTTTTGTGGCTGAATTTGAGTATGAAAGAAAAAATTGGATATTTTTAATTGCTCTCAACACTCGCCGCAATAGTTAGCCATGAGCAGACTACGCTTATCTCTGGCATACGAGTATAAATGAAGTGGAGCATGCCGATGTTGCACGCAATGGCTTGGCCGTGGCAATTATGGCAAACCGTTTCGAATATGGCCGGTGGCCGATGGTTAATGAAAACTGTGCCAGCGGAAGCAGAGAAAGCAAGGAAAGCGATTAGTTGGTATGTGTGTGTGTATGCGTGCAGCTAATAAGTTTAATTAGAATTTCGGGCTTAGCAAAACAGTGGCAGTTTAAGTACAAATTAATTTATGCCTATATTCATATATGTACGTGGACATTTCTGAAAATTGTTAAAAACGTGCAAAATAAGCTATGCTTTGGCAATTTTTTCGATAAGTGAAAAAGGTCTCTCCCGTTATTGTTTAATTCCTTCGCATAAAATGACTTACTATAGAACTCGATGAAATGCCTCACCAATATCTATTTGAACTTTTTGTATAAAAATACAAAAGAAAAAAAATAAATAATTGGCGCGTGTACTTCTGTTAGGTGTTTGGCTGAGCTCTTCCTTCTGCTTGTCGCTTGCGTCTTGATGCTGTTCCACAAATGGAGGGAGCTACAGTTTTAAGCCGACCCCGAACGGCAAATGGTTTTTATGAGGAGCTTTTACATGGCAAAAATATTGGGTTGGCAACTAAGTAATTGTGGATTTTTGTTAGAAAATCAAAGACAATTTTTTCATGGAACTTTTGTTGTTGTTGTTGTTGAAGTGATTGAGTATTTCCACTGAAATAATCCTAATTAGTGACCAGCACCGTTTTACTACCACCATCCTTGTATACTGATGTTTTTTTTTCTCTTCTAAGACAAATCCATTTAGTGAAGTCCAATTATAGCAGCAAATTCTTTATCTCGATGTCTGAGATCTCATTAATTTGCTGCAAGAAAGGCTTACCAAAGGAGCGGAGTTGTGCCCTAGCTAGCCTTGGACATTAACATAAGTAGTGAAAAAGACTTTCCTTCGCACCTTCCGCTTGACAGCTTCTGCAGATAGGAGCGTAGATTGGGTCCAGCTGCATGATCCCCTACTTTCCAATGGCCTGTAAGGTTTGCAGTGGTGCGTGAAATGTTTGACCGAGAGCATTCTAACAGATAGTTCGTCCTGTGGATGTTGTACGACGGCCATGTGCTTTTTGTTGTGATACATGTCGTTATTTGCTTCCATCTTCTTTCGGCTAAAGCATGATAGTGTGAAGCAATGGATCCTTTTACTGTGTTGAGTGGGGTGGAGACTGCCACCGTCTCTGCTATGTCTAGTGTCGAACCTTTTCTTGCTAACTCATATGTTCCTATGCGTGGAGACCCTCATCAGAGTAATTTAAGACAATCACTAAGCAATCCCAGTTACTGTCTGCACTACAAGACTAGTTTTGATGAGGTGGAATTAGAATAAGGGCCTTGATAACTGCTTCACTGCCTGAAAAGATAGCTACTCGCGCTCCAACTTCCTTGTAGAGTTTTAGTGATTTGCATGTTTCTCTGATCGCAAGTAGTTCTGCCTGGAAGACGCTGGCATAGTCAGGAAGTCGAATTGACTGAGATAGGTTGAGCGGTTCCGAATGGAAGCCAGCTCTCACACCACAGTTCATCTTAGACCCGTCAGTGTAGATTTCAATATCGTATCTTCTTATCACCTTCCCTTTGCTCCATTCGGCGCTCGGTGGAAAACGTACCGTAAAGCCTTTCTTGAAGTTAAGGTCGGGGACTGTGTAGTCTTATGTGCTTTTGAGCAGCGAGGGTCCCTGTAGGAGGATCTTGTTGTGACCGTACGATCTTGCTGTCCAGCTTCCTATGTCTCTGAGACTCGCCGCGCTGCAAGCAGCCATTCTTTTTATATGTCAGTCTAATTGTAATAGATGAGTTAGTACATTGAGCGCTTCAGTAGGACTGTTGCTAAGCGCTGCTGTAGTTAAGATACACGCTGTTCTTTGTATCTTGTTCAGCTTGGTTTTGTTGTATTTCTTGTCTATTGCAGGCCACCAAACTAGTGCCGCGTATGTTAGTATTGGCCTTACAATGGCTGTGTAGGACCAATTGGATAGTTTTGGTGGGAGACCCCATTTTTTACCCAAAATTTTTTTACACGTGTAAAGTGCTATATTCGCTTTATTTACCCTGTACTCTACGTTGGACTTCCAGCTGAGTTTGGGGTCTAGGATAATACCTAGGTATTTTGCCTGTTGGGTTAGCGTGAGACTAACGCTGTTTAGTTTTGAGAGATTAAAGTTTGGTACCTTGGTTTTTTTGGTGAATAGCATCAATTCAGTTTTTCTCGAGTTTACACTTAAGCCACAGTCCGTGGCCCAATTGCTGATTCATGGAACGAAATAACTTTTTTCTGTAATGTATGGCCCATTTTGATCAATGACCTTTTGCCATCTTTCAGGCAGCATTATAATCCCACGTTCATATAACTTCTGGTTTTTATTAGCGAAAAAACTGAATCAGGTACGATTTGACATCATCATCATTATTGAAATTTTTTCCATTCAAGGAGTTTTGTGAGGAACAAATCGACGGCGCTATTGCGTTTTTCACCAATGCAATCATTCACACAATAACCTTATCAACACCAACAGTCAAACACACAACCAAAAGAAAATATATTCCGGACTCTATTAGACAGAAGATAAAACTTAAAAGAAAACTAAGGAAACAATGGCAAACAACAAGACATCCAGACGACAAAACAATCTTAAACAAAATGAATAAAGATATTAAACAGATGTTAAAGGAATTTGAAAATAAAAAGCTACAATCTTATCTGGCAAATTTAGACCCTACAAAAAATTACAAATTCTCACTATGGAAAGCGACGAAGAACATTAACAAAACAACACTTCGCCAACATGCAATTCTGACCGAAAATAATACATGGGCTAAAACACATTTGGATAAAGCTTGCACACGTGAGAAACACTTCAAAAATACCTTCTACAATCCAAAAAATAGGCAACAAAATAACTTACCTGAAACATTCGAATTCAAAGGTGGAAACATCGGAAAGGTGACCATACATGAAATACTGACAAAAATTAAGAATATAAACAATAAAAAATCACCAGGCTTCGACAGAATTAATGGACAAATTATAAAAAATCTACCCAGCAATGGAGCTAAGTATCTAAGGAATATATTTAACTCCTCAATAAGATTCAAATCTTACCCCTTGCCTTGGAAAGTTTCTGAAATAATTGCTCTGCCAAAACCAAATAAAGATGCCAACAAGCCTTCATCATACAGGCCGATAAGCCTCTTGCCTATTTTGTCGAAGCTATTTGAACAACTGATTTATGACCGCCTTGATCCCCTAATACAATGGAACGGCATCATTCCTTCTCATCAATTTGGCTTTCGGCGGAAACATTCAACGATACAACAGGTACACAGAGTAATAAACAAAATACAAAAGGAAATTGACAACAAAAATTATTGCGTCGCAGTCTATCTTGACGTGGCTAAGGCCTTTGACAGTGTATGGGGTCCCGGACTATTGCACAAATTAAAAAAAATACTTCCAACTGACTATTATCTACTCTTGCGGAGTTAGCTTAATGTAAGATATTTTTATGTTAAATATCAGGACGAATGCTCTGATGTACTACTTATGGAAGCAGGAGTTCCACAAGGAAGCGTTTTGGGGCCACTCGTATACATTATCTATACACATGATATACCCTGCCCAAGTGACGATAGCAGGATTGCAACTTTTGCTGATGACACCGTTTTAATGACATCTAACATAAACATAAATGTTGCCACAAATAAACTACAACAGCTACTTAACACAACGCTGGCCTGGTTCAATACATGGGGAATCGAAATTAACACAGATAAAACTATCCAAGTAATATACACAAACAGAAAGTATGATCCTCAAATATTGACTATAAATAATAAAGTCATTAAATATGACACAAAAGCCAAATATTTAGGCATAATAATTGATGCAAAACTGGCCTGGAAGGAGCATATACTTCAAAAGAGAAACGAAGTTAAAAACAGATTCAGACAACTCTACTGGCTACTACGAAACGGTTCGCGACTTTCACTTGGTAATACATTGTTAATCTACAAAACTCTTATAACTCCGATCTGGAGATATCGCATCGAACTATGGGGAACAGGAAGCAAATCACACATTAAAATAATGCAACGACTACAATCAAAAATCTTAAGGACTATCACAAACGCAGTCTCGTACATAACCAATGACGATATACACAGGGACCTCAAAATTAAATTTATAGAAGACGTCGTTCGAGAATGCAGCACAAGGCATATTCACAGACTACTAACACACACAAATGCTGAAAATTCCATATTCAGAACTGTAAAAACGAAGACTAAAACAAATAACTCCGACAGCCCTAGCAGATACTTCATCACTAAAATAAACATCAACCTGTTCTACGTTTTATGTCATATAATTCTTATTTGCATTATCCCTCTTATGTTCTAAAATGAAATGTACTTTAAATAATGATTTAATGTTACCCTTATATTTCCATAATTGTGATAAAAATTACTAAGTGTCAAAAGTTGACAGATGAAATAAATTGGAAGCAAAAAAAAAAAATTATTGAAATTTTTACCATTCAAGGAGTTTTGTAAAGATCGCAACAAAAAGAAAGCAGATGGTGTGATACATGAAGCTTCTCTGCAATCTCACGTGTTGTACTGCGACGTTCCGAATCGATTATTGCTTTGATTAGGGCGTCATCTACTTGAACTGGACGACCAGAGCGTTTTTCAGCTTTGAGTGAAAAATCACCAGAACGAAATTTGGCTAACCAATTTTGACGCTGCCGTTCTTTTAAAGCTTCGTCACCATAAACAGCACATAACTTTTTATGAGCTTACGATGCGGTGCTCCCTTTGCGGAAATAAAAAAGTGAAGTATGACGAAAATGTATTTTTTGATTTGCCATTTTTCAACGAACGCCAAACGAAAACTACGCAACCGATGAAACAACTTTTTTTTTACTGATTGACAACTGAATTGCCAACTATCAAATAACAAAAGGTGTTTTACATTTGTACTACGTCTGCAAACCTAAAAACTCAACTGAAGTCATCTTTGAGTAAAATCCGCATTTACTTAGTTGCCAAACCAATACATTAGGAGGCTTATCATTGCCTGCTGAGTTGCGTCCACTGTTTCTGTCATTTTGCTGCTTCATACACGGAAATTCGTACTTAGGCACTCCCGAATGATAGTCACGCACACGGCTACGGCGGCCGAAAAAAATGCTTTGCAAAAAAGCCGGTACATTTGTGAAAACTTGGAGTGCCAGAAAATCGATCTTCTAATTCAAATGAATTTTGCTTCATTCCCAAGTGTGGCCAATTAAGTTAATTAATGTATTGACCTCGGCTTTTCTGTTTTGTTTCGCGCTCTCGCCGGCTTTGATGAATGCAGCATCCATTCGTGGGATATTAACATTAACCGAATTGCTGTATCTGAGTAAGGCGAAAGTAGCCAGTGATGATTTGAATTGAAGCGATTGTTGCTAATTATAAGTTGGCGTGTAACTGTAATCAAGATAAATCATAAAAAGAACGAATTGGCTTCAGGATATTATTAAATGCGAGAATATTTTGCTTTTCAGCCTGTAGGAAATCAGCATCTACGAAAATCAAATATGAAATTATGGAAGATAGGAATAATACGAAACAGGTAATTAAGGAAGAATATTTGGTTCAGAAGTTTTATATTATTGAAGGAATTGCGAAGGTTTGAACGGATCATTGCAAGGAATTTAAGGAACTCATTGTATTTGTTCATTTTGGTGCTTTTTGGAGATTTTTATATATTAGCTTCAACTTTGCACACGCGTATTAGCTGCATTTCCTATTCCTAACCTTTAAACTATTATTTGGCACGTTGAACCTTTTGCCTAAGTGTATGGTAATCTTTGCAAGCCACAAAACAAACTGGCAGTGGTGGGCCCTCAGTTTTATTGCACAAGAGTTGCAGTTCCGTTATAGAATAAATCGGTATCCCTCCCAAGGTAGCAAAACTTCCGCACGTACTCGAACTGCTGGCCGTCAACATACAGTGACTCCGGGGTAGTCCGGGGTATAAAGGTTTTAAGTTTTACCGACATTCATCCTTAGTCCAGTTGAACGAAGTTGCTGATTTTCCCTCTATCCAATCTTGCCTATTTGGAAAGATTGCCCTAGCACGACCCTCAAACTCCAGTTTGCGGATGGAGAGATCTGTCCGAAGCTCGGACAAATACGTTAACTGCCAAAAAATGCTACCATGCCCCTTTAAAGATTGCCTCAAGAGGCCAACCTCGTTTAACGTCATATTGTAGCCCTTCCGAAGAGCTTCCCACTAAACCAAGCATCCATATGTTAAAATTGGGAGAACCACTACGTTGTACATCCACAGCTCGACCTGTGGCTTGAGTCCCCATTTTTTGGCGAGCATAGATTTGCAGGAATAGAAAGCTATAATGGCCTGCTTTACCCGATTTTCAATGTGTAGCTTCCAATGGAGTTTGCAATCAAGTATCACTCCAAGATACCTAATTTCCGATGGAAGCGGGAGCACGTGGTTGTTTAATTTGGGAAGTCTAAAGTGTCGAGGATAAATAGCGCCAGCTCCGTTTTGTCCGAGTTGACTCAGAGGCCGCAACTGGCAGCGACTGAGTACAGCCAGTAACCTTTCCAAAATCTCAGCCATGATTGAGGTAAATGGTTCCAATACCATCAGGACCAAGTCATCAGCGTATGCTACTACTACCTTAACCCCAGCCATATTTAATATTTTGAGAACTTCGTCAATAGCAACTAGCCAAAGTTGAGGCGCAAAGACTCCACCATGCGGCGTCCCCCTGTGAACGATCCTAGTGACTTTAGCCCCTCTTGCCACTGCACTAACTTCCCTGCAGCCAAGCAGGGACGAAATGCAGAGACGGATCGGTTTTTTCACCTCTAGTCTGTCTGATGCAGTGACAATTGACTCCGCCCTGTTGTTATTAAAAGCACCCTTTATATCCATGAAGGCCGCCAAAATGAATTGTTTGCCCTTTAAGTTTTATAAATTTTAATGAAAAAAGGCAGAATGCTGGAAAACCGCCCGAATGCGTATGATCTGTTGACAAGAGCAGAACGACAAGGTTCCCACATCAAGTTAACGTATTTTACTCTCGATCTTACAATGCCACTATGAAAAAATTAAAGATTTTCAAACTAAATACTGCCTTTTCATAAGAATTCAGAGAAGTTAAACATTTGAAAGAAAATTGTACGATAACATTTGTCTGAATTCATAATGGTTCAGCTCCTTTCACGCCATAAATAAAATTTGTCAAAATCCGATTGAACAGCGAACGCAGCACAGAAACAAGAACCTACATAATCTCAGAATTTTTACATAAATTTCAAAATAATACAAGAACAAATTGCCCCACTTTGTTCTTTTTTTGTAGTGAAATTTATGGGCACGATTTTTCAGTATAAAATTCACGATAGGATTGAATATATTTGATAAATATGTAGAACGCATACCGCAGGATGCTTATTGGTGTACCGGATAACACTGGTATACCGGCCGAATTTCACAAGTGTGACGTCTCACTATTTGTTGAATTGTTACACCCGCTAATTATTGCCATTTGGGAAGAAGTGCCTTTCCCACAAAAATGGAAGAATGGTATCATTGTAAAGCTGGCCAAAAAGGCTTAACAACACCAAGCTGGGATATCTACCTATGCCGATAACATCTGCTTGCAGTCAACCAAGCGTTCTGATCTTAAGGCTCTGACAGTGAGCCTGTATCAGCAGGAGCTTGCACCTCTGTCTTCACTGACGCCTCCAAGATGGAATTGGGAGAGAGTGCGGGGTCTTCTCTAAATCAGCCAATTTAATAATTTTCTTTAAATTGCCGAATACTGCAAGTGTTTTTCAAGCAGAAGTTTTTGTGATTCTTCAGGCATGCAAAATGCTTAGGGAGAGTGAGACCGAGGGAGATATTAACATTTTCTCATTGGCTTTGGGCTCTCCTACCAGCTCCTCGGCATCCCCCCGACAGTTGTTAAAGGGGAACTACACAAATTATTTATCAGGAAAGCGCATAAAAGATAGAGCTCTATTTCTTCATGCGCTAATTCAAAAACCCTTTGGCCCGAGTACAATATACGGCAGACTCTGAAAGTCTTGGGAAGTCCACCCCATTCTATTTCCAATCTCGTAGCTGTGTTTACCGGTCACTAGACTTTCGGCACACACGGGGAAAAGCTAGGCTTACCATTTAACCGCCATTGCAGAAGCTGTGGGAACTTTTCAGAGAAGGAGACTGTTCAGTACTTTCTCTGTAAATGTCCGGGTTTGGCAGCTAGACGATTAAGGCCAATGGGTGCCCCTTTCTTCGACAGCCTGTGGCAGTGCGCCAACCTAAGTCCATCAACCTAAGTCCCATACATCATCAGATCTGGTTGGCTGTACATATCTTCCCGTTGTGGGTCTGACAATGGTGTCAAATCGGCGCTTTAGGGCTACTTGGGGAAGGCCAGTGTGGTACTCCAGCCATTTCACCTAACTTCACTTACATTACAAAACCAATTTGCTTCTTGCTGTTAAATTTGAAGTCGCTGAATAGCAGAAGAGAATCTCTTTCCTACTGTCTTACATCAATCGCCTAAGAAAGGTCAGTACTTCCTCATAATTTTCAGCCTGTAGATACCTTCCAAGTACTAAAGTATATTGCAGGTACTATCAAGAGATGTCATTATTTTTCTATAAAAGGTATCATTTTAAATAAATTAATTTTTAAGTTGTTTTGACCTCCATTAGTCACTACAAATAACTGCATGCCAATTAATAATATTAAATAATTATTAGCAAAAAAAGAATACAAATCCAAAAAGCATGACTTCCTTGTAAAGATATGTTAAAAGCATTAGCACTAGGCTCATGCTCATATAAATCATGCGCAAATAAATCTCGAAAAGAATTACTTATATTTTTTTATGTTACAAATCAAGCCCACATTAAAGGCTTAATTATGTTTTTTTAACAGCTCACTATGGCTAGAGTCTACCAGATTCACTCCAACCAATTTGTCCGTTTATTTTAATTTAATTTTATTGCTATTAAATGACCAATGTTATCTGCTGCGATTTAACACCACTTAACAGCGTCTCTTTTCTCGTTAATACAGCAATGAGGGAGTGAGTTAAACTATTTTTACTGAGAGAGAGCGCGCTTGCGTAATGTGAATGTTGCTCACAGTGTTTACCATAGCTGTTAACATTTAGCAGAGCACAAATTATAGCAGAGCTGTTATTGAAACTTCTGTAGATTGTCGTTCTAACATAGAGAGGGTTGATAGGATGTTAAAAATAGTTTAATTAAAATTCTGCTATGAGTCAGAAGGTTATGAATAGAAGTGTCTTTTTATTGCGGTTTCTAAGCACAATACTGTTGGGGTTCCGCCGCGAACCGTTCGCAGGCAGAGCGTAATGGCAGATCAATAATTATTTTTAGAAAAATGAAAAATAAGACACACTCCAAAATTGAATACGGCACACTCTTTTAATGAATATTGTAAACAGGATTGAACAATTTAATATTTGGTACGAGATATCGAAGAACTGAATTTGGAATGCCTATACGGAGATCTCAAAGCTGAAGCTATGTTGTTTTTTTGTTTTTGTATAAGTTCTTAAATACCAATATATGTAATAAGAGAAACAATCAATTTCCTTAAAAAAGAGATTTGCTTAGGCGTCTGCATAAATACATGGCATTTTGAGTGGCTTTTGTTTAGTTATTTCGGCTGGGCAATGTCTCATAAGTTCTTAGCTACAGTTTGTCATCGTATGATAAGTCCATATCCCTTGGTACCTATTTTTAATGCTTTTCATGTCGTCATAGAGAGCCCCCTCGCTTAAGTCTCTCAGTGAGTATTATGCTGTTCGACATATTGGTACGTATTTTGCTCGCCATGTGCACCACTTCAAAGCCGTACTTGTACGTCCACGTATTTAGTATCAGTTAAAAAATAACCTTAACAAATTATTTTTGCATGCAAAACTTATAAATAGAGTTGATTTTTACATCTTCCATAAAAATGTGGAAAAACGAAAAAGAAACATCGCTTTAATTTAGGTAGTCAAACCATATGCTGCAACCAGCTGGAGGCTCCTGATTGTAAATCCTTGTTAGTACAAATTCATCCAGCAAGAATTTTCAAGTTTCCTACAAAATGAGTTCTCGCATAGTTGACTCAACTTTTATCTTCTGGCAATACTTAGCATAAACGAATGCAATTTGAGACGAATGGGATATTTGTGTGAATTCGAAATTTTATTTAAAGGGTTACATACGTCCAGAATTTTCCAAAAATTGTTTTTTTTTTGAAATTTCAAAAGTATAGTAACTTAAGAATATACTGTGAAATTTGCATGCGGAAATTCCCAATATTACATCTTCTACAGCTCATTAACTACGCAGAGAGCGGTTCGCGCGCTCCTGTACTTCAAACTTTAAACTCGTTTTTCTCGAAACTCCTTTTTTCGGCACGGTCTGCATGATAACTCATACAGTTTTTAACATTTGTTAATGTGGTTTTTTTTCAAATAATCGAAAGTGTTTTCTCTATAGATTAGATTTTTGTTATTTTTATTAAAAAATTGTATAAACATAGTTAAAGTGTGACATTTAAGACGTAAAACGCATACTTTTTTTTAAAATGCCGTGAATTGTAAAATTTTTCGAAACTCGAAATTCGAAAAACTGGTTCTACAGACTATAGCTTCTACTTTTTGTATTTTACAAGAATTTTTTTACTTTTTACAGATCCATCAACATTTCAAGGAGAAATGATGCAAACCGAGTAGCAACTTTTTTTCACTGTACTTTGGGTCATGTAATTTTTTATATACTAATTTGCGTAAAAAAAATTAAAATAAATTTGTTTATAAAGTTTAGGTACTAATAAAAATTAAGTAAAATTTTTTATATTTATTTCCATTGCTATCCCTTCTAAAAACGGTTTTTCTTTTAGCGCATTTTTCGCGCTGCTGGACGTATGTAACCTCTTAAATACTTTTATTGAGCTAAAATTGGTTTAACCCTTCTTTGCATGATAATGGAAATTTGAATCATAATATTTAGTCAACAAAAAAAGGTACTCAAAACCCTTGTACTGTAAATTTGTTGTTGCTGGCAACTTTTTAAGCGACTATTGCGTACAACAAAACGCAGTTGTCAAAAAATAGCAAACGTCACTGTGAATTACCAGGCCTAGAACTTGTCATTCCGCTGTTTGTTGTGAATGGAAGAAAGGAGCGAGATTTTAAATTGTTTTATGGAAATATACGGAGATATAAAATACAATAAAGGTGAAAATGAGTGGAAAAAAGGTTGGTTTTCATGTTTTTGTTATTTTATGTACAATTTACATCAAAACACTGTGAATAAATTTCTCAAAGGTATGTGATGGAAATTTACATCACTTGTAATGCATGGCAAACATTTTTTTGTAAATGTTTATTTTATGTTGTTTTTTAGGGAAACTTGAATGAAAGAGATATTGACGATTATCTTAGTAAGTTAGATGGCCTTGATAACCAAGATTCCGATGATGAAAACCGCGATACTGGTGAAGTTATAAGAGTGTTGCAGGATGTGAACGATGATGATGATGATGTGGATGAAACTGCTGACATTTATCCTCCTCTTGTAGAACCAGAAGATCAAGAACCCTCTCACCCATCAACTTCATCCAATTTGCAGTCTTCATCCAGTTTTCCATTTGACAAAAGAAGCTTGATTTGGAAAAAAAGGAATCTGGTGTATGACACAGAAAAAATTACTTTCTTGGGGGTTCTACTGCTTCAGGTAGTCTATCACACCTAGAAACTCCATATCAATGTTTTAACCATTTTATCACTGAAGATTTTATCAAAACATGAGTAGACTAGGCAAATTTATATATAATACAGAGTAATACCAGTTCATCTATAACATTTACAGAATATGATTTGTATAAGTTCTTTGGTATATTATTTTACATGTCTGTAATCAAATTTCCTAGCACAAGATCATACTGGTCGCCAAAGTTTGGATATGAGCCCATTTCTTCAACAATGCCACTGAACAAGTTTGAGAAAATAAAGTTATCATTACATTTTAATAACAATGATCTTCACAAACCTATAGGTCCTCCAGAACATGACAGGCTTGATAAAATCCGCCCTGTTATCCAGCATCTCAATGAGAGGTTTGCCACAGTGCCAATGGATCAAAGACTTTCTGTAGATGAACAGATATGTTCTACCAAAATAGGGCATTTTTTAAAACAGCCCCATAAATGGGGCTTCAAATTATATGTTCTCTGTGATTTGATGGGATATGCCCACAAGTTTGAGGTATATTCTGGACAAGAGAATACAGAGAAACTCCCAGATGAACCAGCTCTTGGTGCAACAGAAAATGTTGTAGTTCGTTTGCTTCGAGGAGGGCCAAGAAAGCAAAACCACATCATATACTTTGATACGAGTAATTTGTATACCTCTTTGCCATTGGTAGTTTTTTAGCTGAATCAGGAATTCAAATAATAAACTTCCAGAGAAGAAACATTTCATGAAAAAATCTGTGCCCAGAGGTAGTTTTGAGGAAAGAGTGTCTGTGCGTGATGGTATAGATTTGAGTTGTGTGGCTTGGAAAAATAATAAGATAGTAGCCCTGTTATCTTCTTATTTTGGAGCATTACCTGTAACTAAAGTCAATAGGTTTGACAGGATAAGAAAAGCAAAAATTGATATTACTTGCCCGTTTATTGTCCAAGAGTACAATAAACATATGGGAGGAGTAGATCTCATGGATAGCTTTTTGGGCAGATATCACATAAAAATGAGGTCTAAAAAGTGGTATTTGCGTATTTTTTTTCATCTATTTCATCTAGCTATTATAAACTCTTGGATTGTTTATAAAAAAAAATGCTCAAGAAAGAGGTGAACCTAAAAAGAGTCTTGCTTTAGAAATGAATTGCCCTTTGTGCCATGCAACAGAGGAACCACCCAGGAAGTTAAAGGGGGCGTCCTAGTACCAGTGTACTAGAAGAAGAATTACATTCAAAAAAAAAAGAAAAGGTTCTCCAGCTCCACCACCTCCAGAAGACATAAGAAAAGATGGTGCTGAACATTGGCCAAAAGTAGGTGGGTCACTACGGTGCAAATTTCCCATATGTAAAGGCTATTCCACAATTTCGTGTAATAAATGTGGCGTCAATTTGTGCTTAAATAAGAATAATAATAGGACTATGAATAAGTTCGTGCGGTTTTTTTTTCGAAATTTGAAACTTTATTGACGTAAAATGGTTACAAATTTAATATTCAAAATATTGTCCATCGCTTACTACTACTTTTTCCCATATTTCTGGCAATTCACGGATTCCCTTTGTGAAAAATTCGGTCGGTTTTGCCGCAATCCACGAATCGATCCATTTTTTGACTTCATCGTAATTACGGAAGTGCTGGTCAGCCAGGCCATGTTGCATCGATCGGAAGAGATAGTAATCGGATGGCGCAAGGTCTGGACTATACGGCGGGTGGGGTAGGACATCCCATTTGAGCGTTTCTAAGTATGTTTTGACCACTTGTGCAACATGTGGCCGAGCATTGTCATGTTGCAAAATAACTTTGTCGTGTCTATCGGCGTATTGCGGCCGTTTTTCTCGCAGTGCTCGGCTCAAACGCATCAATTGTCGTCGGTAGACATCCCCCGTAATCGTTTCATTCGGTTTCAGTAGCTCATAATACACAACACCCAGCTGGTCCCACCAGATACACAGCATAACCTTCAGGCCATGAATATTCTGCGCCGACGTCGATGTTGAAGCATGGCCAGGGTATCCATACGTTGCCCGACGTTTTGGATTGTCGTAATGGACCCACTTTTCATCGCCAGTCACAATTCGATGCAAAAAACCCTTTCTTTTGTGCCGTTGAAGCAGTTGTTCGCATGCCATAAAACGGCGTTCAACGTCTCTTGGCTTCAATTCATACGGCACCCAATGGCCTACCTTTCGGATCATTCCCATGGCTTTTAAACGTTTGGAAATGGTTGATTGATCAACTCCCAAAGTTTTTGCAACCTCTTCTTGCGTTTGAGCCGGATCTTGATCGAGCAATTCCTCCAATTCGGTATCCATGAACTTTGGCGGCGCACCCTCGCGTTCTTCGTCTTCCAAGCCAAAATCACCACTTTTAAAGCGTGCAAACCACTTCTGGCACGTTCGCTCAGATAGAGCATGCTCACCATAAACTTCCACCAAGATACGATGACTTTCGGCTGCTTTTTTCTTCATATTAAAATAATGAAGAAGAATTCCCCGCAAAAACACATTATTTGGCACGAAATTCGACATTTTCAAGTGTGGTAAAAATATTGTTGTTTACGCTTCAAATAAAAAACTTATACTGACGTTTGTGCCTTACTACAGTAGCTCTCCAATGAATGTTTGGAAATGTGGATCGATGGAATAATAATCAAGTTACGCCATCTGTTGTAAAACCGCACGAACTTATAAATAGACCTATTAATTGTTTTTAAAATTATCATAAAGAATAAAGAAGATTGAGTAAACTACAATATATTTTTTATTTATTTAGTACTGAGCTAAATATGTGACAATGCAAGATGATGTAAATTCCCATCATATTGTTTTTTACATAATACATATTTTTATTGACCCATTATTTACATCACCCTGATTTATTTAAAAAAAAAATAGAAAAAATCATGCAAAGAAGGGTTAAGACCTTCACTTGAGTACCTAGCGAGACTTATGCGTAAGTATTGCAATAAAAAAATGATGAAAGGCATACTTTAATTGCATTAATTAGTATTTTATTAGCCTACAGGTAGGTAGGTGGGTTAGATGGCAAGAGTACGCCAGGTACACTACAAGTAGCACTTACGCGTCGTTTTGATGCCACAATGAGGACCACTACCTGCAAAAAAAACACAAATTTAGGGAAGAGAAAACCGCCTACAGCCATCCAGTGCTGTTGATGTAGTGGCGTAGAGAAAAGGGATCTAGGCTCGAGAATTTCTTCAAGCTATCCCCAAAGGGCACGCTAAGGAATCTCAAGCGCCAATCTGCCAGAGCTGGACATTTGCAGATAAAGTGCAATCTCTTTTTTCACTGCGGGATCCCCACAGCTTCTGCAATAGGGGTTGTATGGAATTCCAAGCTTCTCCGCATGAGTACCAATCACCCAGTGACTATATAGCCTACAACTCTGTTGCCAAAGCAGGAGATAATTGATTGAAAACGCGATATTATACTAAAATATTTTCCTTCGAAAATAGTTTGTAATAGAAAACACTAAAAAAAATATTTATGCAATTATTGTTTTTGCTCAAAACGCCAAATTTCGTTATATTTATTTATTTTTAAATTTTATTTAAAAATTCTTCAGTCCTTTTTACATAACCTGGGCTCAGCGTGGAAAATTTTCGAATATAAAGTCAATTTCTTATTTCACCTTCTATCTATTTTTGACAATATTTCACGGAAAGTAATAGATCGTAGAAAATGAAATTTCAATGTCCCCACCCCACCATCGCGCACACCCATTGTTCAACTGGCCGTATCGTTTTTGACATAACTCAACAAAAGCCAAAGCACAACAGATGCGCTCCTTCCGGGCAGCAGTTGGGGCATGGAATTGGCAGCGAATCAGAAATACAGGTAATAATTTGTCAATATTACGTGAGTTGAAATTGAATGGAAACATTTCAATACAACGCGAAGAAAGTCTGCTTGTTTGGGCGGCAATGCGTTTGCAAATTCGCAAGATTCTTGGGCGTGTAAATTTCCATTCGTTAGAACGGATGGCGTTGGGCGAATAATTTGTGAAAATGAATAAATTTCTGTTTATTTATGTATTTGGCAGCGGTGTTTACATTATTTTAAATGCAAATGCTGAAAAATTACACCGCGTAAAATTGGAAAAATTGGGCCTACAAATTATCAATAGAAATACTTGCAGATACAAATAAGCCAAGATTGACAGCTGGTGTAGCAGATTTTTTATGGCTCACCTCTGCCCAAGCAGCTTTAGCTAATTTTCCTATTTATGTTTATTTTGGTGCGCTTTTTGAATACATAAATCGGTTCAAATACACAAAATCACTCGCGCTAAGAAGTGAAAATAAAGCATTCATTCCGTATGGTTCCAGGAGTTCAACGTGCAGTATTAAAAGTGATTGGTTTCATTGTTACAGAATCTGGGCTTATTTGCCTTTTGCTTTGTGAATTTAAAAGCAGGTGCGAGTGCAACCACAATGAACAAATCTGAAAAAATATGCACAAATATATAAATGAGCACAATCCATTGTAATTTAGCAGTCTGTTGAGACTGTAGTTGAACGTGTTGAGTACCGTCGATAGGAGAAAGTTTATCCACTTAGCAGTTCATAATTCCAACACGAAGTCATTGTGGTTAAACGGCCTACATGCAGACACATCCTTGAGTTCACAAGCTCATGCATTAGCTCAATTCCCTGAATAGGTGCGCACAGAGTTGTGTGTGTAAAATACATAAAACTCGTATAAGGAAAGCCAACCAAATGGCAGGCAGACTCGCACCACTCAAACAGCTTTCCTCCTTAGCGTACTCACTTTGCTAAGCAGCGCCGGCAAAGAAGCAGCAACCACTTGTCATGAAGTTGATATGAGATGGCGTGCTTGGCAGTGCGGTTAAGCTGTCGATTGGCAGAGCAAGTGTTGAAAGTTGCAAAAGCTATTACAAGTTCCATTAAAGTGTAGGTTAACTTCAGCTTAGCGAGCTTGCAACAATCCGCAACTCCATCAAAATCGACAGTTATGCTGCTGGTAGCAACAGCGAAAGCAGTGATATTTCGAAAAAGGATGAAGCCTTTCGAATGCTAGTGTAGCTGACAGAATAAGGTGAAAGATAAAAGGTGGTTAAGTTTCACGGGCCGGTGTTGATTTTCAATAAAATACCATTTTTTTAGAAAATTATTCTCATTTCTCTTTATTATGATAATATTGGTACAGCTAAATTACCTATGGAACAAAATGTCGGCCAAATGGCAGCCGCGGCCTCGGCGTTACACCTCCGTCCGATGGCCATTAATGTGCCGAATTATCTCATCCTTTAGCTCTTGAATCGTTGCTGGCTTATCGAGGTACACCTTTTCTTTCAAATAACCCCAAAGAAAGAAGTCCAACAGTGTCAAATCACTTGATCTTGGTGGCCAATTGACATCGCCGCGACGTGAGATTATTCGACCATCAAATTTTTCGCGCAAAAGAGCCATTGTTTCGTTAGTTGTGCGACAAGTGGCACCGTCCTGTTGAAACCACATATCGTCCACATCCACATCTTCCAATTCGGGCCATAAAAAGTTCGTTATCATCTAACAATAGCGAACACTATGCACAGTAACTGCCTGACCGGCCTAATTTTGGAAAAAATACGGCCCAATGATGCCGCCGGCCCATAAACCGCACCAAACAGTCAGTCTTTGTGGGTGCATTGGTGTTTCGGAATCACTCTTGGATTATCATTCGCCCAAATGCGGCAATTCTGCTTATTGACGAATCCACTGAGGTGAAAATATGCCTCATCAGTGAAGATAAAGTGCGCGATATGTATTTTGATTTGAACGCCCGTTTTCATAATAAGCCTAAATAACTTTAACGCCTAAATAACTTTCCATTGTTCAAATTGAATTAGTCTAAAATTGAAAAATGTCAAATGAAATGCAGAAAAAAGCTTGACGCTTAGGTTTGGTTCACATTCAACATCGGCCCTTAAAATTTAACCACCCTTTAGTTGTCGGCCCTTATCTTTAACATGATAATAATGCTGCCAAAACAAAAACAAAAACAAAAAAACTTTCACAACTAAACTTGGGAAAACTGCGTGCCTTTATTATGCCTTTTTCAAGTTAGGTGACACTAATTTTGCACACTAATATATTTTTCACACGGCTTTTCCAACGAAGAACATTCATTATTTTACTTACTTACGTTTGGATAGGAGGCGTTCGAGGCATATTCTGAGTATGACAAAATCTCATCTCTCAAATTTTGCGGGCATCTTCACGGGGCCCTGCCCACGGGGTACACAAGCCGTGAGACTCGGAATTACTTCGAGTCCTTTTTGCGTCAGCTGTATGGAGGATGAGGTGGAATTATCTCAGCACCTGCTCCTCAGCTGCCCAGCTCTCGTGGAACTAAGATTCAATCATCTTGGTTCTCACTTCCTCTCTGGGCCTGCTGATATAGTAGGTCTTGATAGCAAAAATCTGATGAACTTCATTAGCAGCATAAAGAAGTTAACACAACCGCAGACCAGTCACCGTTCATAGTCCACAAACACTCAACCCTCCCCATCCCTTTCCCTTTCGCCCTTTCGTCCTTTTTTTCCTTCACCTCTTTTTCTCCCCTTGCAATGGTAGCAAAGGATGAACCAAACTTCTTTCGTCCAAATGGGTCCACTCTTTGGACAACCATCACTGCCTAACCTCATCTAACCTACTTTCGGATCTGAGGAATCCTTATTCTTTCACATGCCATGACCTAGGCAGCGAATTCTTATTGAGAGTGGCGAAGTTCGTCGCCCAATTGGCGAATCGGTTATCCAGTCCAAAGTCCACTTCATCGCCCAAAAATCATCCTTACTTATAATATCAGGCCAGAATATCCGCATTATCTTTGTTGTGAGTGACAGTCCTTGGCCGGATATACATAAATCCGGGTCGTTTCGGTAACGTAAAACCGACTTTCGTGGAAACGCCGCATTATCTTTCGTCGGCAACGGCTTAGAAAGGATTGCAGTGATTGTGATTTGTTTGTTGTTAAGTTCCATGTTTCACATCCATACAGAACTACCGACCTCACGTTGGCTTCAAATATTTTCAGTTCTGTGTGCCTGGAGATGTGGGTTGATCTCCAAACCTTGTCTAGTATGTCAAATGCAACGCGTACCTTAGATATTCGGTTGCGTATGTCAGTTGTTGATCCGCCGTTTTTTTTTTGTAATTATGCTCCCAAGGTAGCAAAATTCATCTACATCATCAAGCGCCGTGTCGGCAATGTCGGCAAAAATGTCGAATTTCGTGCCTTCAAAGTACGATTTGCGGACACCCTTGATTTTCTGTTATCAATTGAAGAAAAACGCTTCTCAAGCTCATCAAGCTCATAAGTAGAGCACAGTGCTTCAAGTGGTTTGACAAATCCCGAAGTGGTGATTTTAGCGTGAAGAACGAGGACCGTGGCCGGCCACCCAAAAAGTTTGAGGACGCCGTACTGCAAGCATTGTTGGATGAAGATGATGGTCAAGCGCGAGAAATGATGGCAGACCAGTTGGGAGGGACCCAAAAAACCATTTCCAAACGTTTGAAAGACATGGGCATGATTTTAAAGGTCGAAAGATGGGTGCCGCATGAACTGACTGAAAGGCAGCAAGAGAGCCGAAGAACCACTTGTAAAATGCTGCTCTCCCGGTTCGAAAGGAAGTCTTTTTTGCATCAAATCGTTACGGGTGATGAAAAATGGGTGTATCTCCAATCCCAAGCGTAAACGATCGTATGGTTCGCCCGGCCACAAGCCAAAAACAATGGCTAAACCAAATCGTTTCGGCCGCAAGGCAATGCTGTGTGTTTCCTGGGATCAGCGTGGAATGATTTCGTACGAGCTATTAAAACCAAGTGAAGCAGTTGACGGTGCACGCTACCAACGATAATTGGCCGATTTGAACAGCGCTATGCACCGAAAACGCCCAGAATAGACCGATCGGCGTCACAAAGTAATTTTTCTTGATGACAATGCACCGCTACACCGAACAAGATCGACTCGGGAGTTGGGAACTGCTGGTGCATGCGGCTTACTCACCAGACTTGGCGCTTTCCGATTATCATTTGTTTGCATTGATGGGACACGCACTTTCCGAGCAGCGCTTCAATTCTCACGAAGAAGCCAAAACATGGCTCGATGATTGGTTTGCGGCTAAAGACGACGTTTGCGCGGCATCCACAAATTGCGTGAGAGATGGGAAAAATGTGTCGCTAGCGATGGCTATTATTTTGAAGATTAAATTTGTAACCATTTTTTGTTCATAAACGCTTGAAACTGAAAAAAAGTCTCATTTCATAGGTATACCTTCTGCTCAAATACGAATATATTGTACCACTGGAAAACACGTGCACGCGATAAAGCAGAGTCCTCATAGGTTGTCTGCAACATTTTTAAGGCGTCTGAAGCCGAAATTTTGTTGGAATATCAAAATTTGAAACAAATTCTTTGTTCAACTTGAATTTCCATCGTTAAATTCGAAGAACACACTCGAGCTTGACTTGTTTACAGTAGCACAGAAAACAAACAATGTGACATATCACGCTGAAATTTGCCATGTAAGCTTATAACAGTCCTACCAAAAAACAAAAAATTTTTTTTTGCCATATGTCATCCGCGGACCGTTTTATTGATAACGTCTCGTTCATATTTGAGACATAATAATAGTAAATCCTTTCGCCTCGCTATGCTAATATTGACAACCATTAGTGACAAGGGCTCCATTTAAAATTTTTCTATTTACGATTTTTCTCTTTTGCTGCTCTTCTCTTCTCTTGTTCTCTTTATACAACATATACGTAAAGCTTTTAAGCTGGCAAATATTTGTATGGGTAGATAAGTCCAGGTATTTTTACTGCTGCAAATATGCTTACATAGCTTCACGTTCCTTAATTGCTTAGAATGAGTGGTAAGATCTTCAATGTACGCAGCTTCGATTATATTTACTCATTTGCTGGCCTCATTGAGCAAATATGAACCTCGAAACTTCTTCTTAGTGCCTTTCCAGCCGCTCGTTCACCTACACTAATACTTTTCTTTGTGCTGCAATAGAATATGCCACGCACTTGTGCCTTTCATTCGTACCCTAAATAGCTTGTAATTCCGATTCAGAAAAATCAACATCTTGTTGCAGAGTAAACGATTGAGTGTCCGTATATACTTTCGTCACGCAAACACACGTAGCTGTGCTCGCAACACACAATAGGTATGTGAGAACTGCTCCCATTGCCATCTGCTTTCATTCTGATTTACTACTCGGCAGCCTGCAGCTCAACAGCGGCAGCGACAGTTAAGGCCGATGACAAGAGCACTTCAGCGGGCCTCTTAAGTAAACGTCAACTCACCGCCTCATTCTAACGAGTATTTTACGACCGAACACACATCCGTGTTTCACATACCGTGTATTAGACTGGTGTACGTGGCGTATGCGCAACCCAGGTAAGATTTGTGTGCAAGCATACAGTCGCTTATTTGGCTTTGTGTGCGTTGATGGGTTTACTTCTGCTGTAATAGTGAATTTCTATTTGTGTTTATTTGGGTATTGGCGTCCGAGCAACTGTAGAATCAACACGAGTGAATTGCTTTGACTAACGCAACATCAACTACAACTTTTGCTTTGCTTTGGCCCATATAACTGAACTTTAATTATAGCTGATTGCAATTATGCTGCCTCGAATCGAAATGACTTTACTGCTCTGCCCACCAACTCGCTTTTATCGCAGCACAGAAAACACACCTTACTTTGCTTGACCATTGCTGTCTGTCTGTCTGGTTTAAGATAAGGTGAAAGTTTTAGCTGTGTGGCATAGTCACAACGACACACAGGCACACACACATTTGCAACAATTTTTTATGCCCATGTTGTAAATTTAAAACTGAACTCAAACTTTTCCTAATACAATAGCCAAATTTCTTTATTTTGGTGTGTAAAAAGTAAGGAAAATAAAAAAGATACTGAAATTGATGACTGATGATGAGCGCCAAGTTTTATTGCATCCCTCTTATTTCAGTAGCAATTTGTATGACTTTCTTTATCTCATGCGCTTTCGCTTGACATCACTTTGACCGCTCTCAGCTCTGCCCCGCGAGAGCCCCTCGGGCGTAGCCGCTGCCGCTGCCACCAAATGTCATGACCGTAATTTGAATTTAAGCACTTCAACGCGCGGAAAAATTACAAAACAATCACATAAATAAATACGGCGAAGGCGTCAGATAAATCTGATACGAAACAAAGCGAATGCAAATACAGCAAAAAGGGAGTCGGAAGAAAGAGGTATCCGCAAAAGAAATGGAACATAACCTAAAATTTGAGCGTTTTCTAATGTCGGCTACCTGTTGACTTTGCTTTTCTATGAATTTAATTTGCAAAAAAAAAAGATGATAGCAGAAAAAAAGCGGATAATTACGCTGAATATTGTTATCTGTTTGTTTGTTAGTCAACGAGAAAAGCCGAGCTACTGTTTTTTTGTGCTTTAGATTTATTTATATAAAGGGTTTGCCAGTAAGAGGTGTTATTTTGATATTCAACAAAAATGCTATATTTTAATATAAATGATCGAATGTTTATTTCATTATTTAGAGGAAGGAATGCCGTTTAATTAAGCAAGCGTTGCTTGTGTGCCACGTAGCGCCGTCTTGTTGAAAATAAACGTTGTCCAGATCAACATCATCAAATTCCGGCCATAAAAAATCGTTAATAATCAAATCAAAATAGCACCTGTTATTGGAAAACCCTTTACATCTGCAGATTAAAAAGTGGACATTTCCATTAAAAGTTATTCGGGATAAATAAATTTAAAAATTCTTGATGTTTGAAATATATCAGCTATAATTCAATCGGTAGATCGACGATTTAAAAATGATGATACCACACCAATATCCTCATACGGAGCTCAGAGTGTGCGCGAGTCTTTCTCCTTGCCACCTTATGCTCGACATTGGTGCAGCGCAATTATTTTTTTATTTTCCCACGCATTCGTACCACAAAAGTTAACAGCTAAAGTAGAAATTTGTGTACAAGTCAAAACTCTCATCAGTTTTACTGTTGTTTGTCTGCCCCCCTTGCCATGCAACCTCAAATATACAAATACAAATGCCTCACGCCGTTTAGCCTAGAAAGTGAGTGCCGCCACCGGTATTTCTCAGCGCCAATGTTGGTTGTTGTGTGGAAAGATGGGGCACGTCGTTTAAGTAGTGGGTGTTAAACATTGGACTTTCGCTTGTGGGTCGAACGGAAATGCCACATGCTATGCCAATGTCGCAATACAAAAACAAAAACAACAATCAAAAACAACAGCAAAGCGGCGATAATAACAATCACAGTAAAAAACAAGTTAAAATCGAATAAATAGGCGGCCACTGGGGGTGGGAGCAGTGAAATGCTGATAGTAAAAAGTGAAATGAAGACATACACGGAAACAGGCCAGAGAAAACCATGCGGATAAGGTAGTTGACTGGTAGGTTGACTAGTAGGTTAGGTGACGTGTCCTGTTAAGGAGTTAAATGCCAGTAAACTCTCAGTCAGTACGAGAATTCTTATGAAATGAGACGTGTGTGTCGTTTGCAGCACTCTAACTAATTGTTGCATGTTGCTGTTGTTGCTGCTGTAATTCGGACTGCGCAATTCTCCTAAAAACCAGTATATGAGTGTGTGCACTTTCGGGTTGCATAAAAACTGAAATATGTCACATTAACCGCTGACGCCTGCCATCTGTCCTCTGTCTTCCTATACCGACTGCCAATTTTCAACCGATTCTAAGAGAGCGTGCGAATCTAACTGTGGCTCTTGCAGTTGCCAATAGAACAGCTTCCCATTTCCCATCATCGCTATAGTTGTTGTTTTCTTGGTTGTACTGTTCCCTGCGTGTGCAACATCGTGGGGGTAAAAACTTTGGCACTCACCTGAATCTCAGCGCACAATAGCGCCTTTAACATGCCGGTTGTCGATGTTGTTGTTGTTGTGCATTGTTGTTATAGGGTTGACATGTTGTTCTTTTTATGTTTTATTCTATTTTATTCTACAATTCCTTGTTTGATTTTTACTTGTAACTGTACATGCGGCTTTGTGTATTTTACATCATTGGGCAGCAACCTTCGCCTGCCATGCACAACTTTCCCTCGAACTTTCTCGTTTGCTTTTTACTATGAATTCATTTTTTTGTTTACTTGTTTACTTCACTATTTTAATGGCAGCTACACATGCACTTATGTATTTGTATTCTTAAGTTGCCTGCAACTACATTTTCAATAAAGTCATTACATCCATTTTGTTCCCTTCTGTACATTCCTTTGTCATTTGTTATGATTCATGATTTTACTTCTCTGCAGGAAAGCTCTCAGTTGTTGGAAAATAGTTTCTGGCTTAAGGCTTAAGTTTTATAATGCATCACAAATTTTTAACTCGAGCTCTTCAGCATTTCCATAACAAAAATGCAACTCCCATGAAATAAGCCAATTCTTTTTACTGCTTCCAACAACTGAATACAAATTTATAGCTATCTACCTCTTAGTATTCGCATGTACTTTGATATATCTGGAACTCTATATCTCTTAAATCATAAAATTTTTTCTTCACCCATATGGAAAGATTCCAGATTTTTTAAGTCCAAATGATCAAAAACAATGCCCCTGTAGCTAAATTTTCTTACGTGTGAAAAACATGAACTTTCCAAATTCAATCCGCACACTCGAAATGATTGGCCCTTTGCCTTGTTGATAGTCAATAAAAGCGCAAGTCGAATGGGGTACTATAGTCATTTCAAATCAACCGGGATATCTGTAGGATAGCGTACAGGTCCAAACTAAATACTATTGGATCATAATCTATCAGTACCGCCAGGTAACGGCTATAGATATATCTGTCGTTCCTTATTTTAGATTGATTTTACTATGCTTATACCCTTCCGGCATTTGCTGGCAATAAGTTGACGAAGTTTCATTGTAATCCGGTTGTTGGTTTGGCAGCTTTTAAAATACAAACAAGCAAACAAATATTCATTTTTTATATGTAGATAATCTTGTGAATCTTTTTGGAAAAAAAACCCTGGATCAGGTACGAGTTTTTTATGTTTAAAAGCAGTATACAATTTATTGAAATCTACCAAACGGTTTTTAAGTTACAGTGATCACCAGTTAAAAAAACAGAGTTTTGAGAAAAACGCTTTTAAAGTTTTGCTAGCGAGCTCCTTTGTTAATTTTTGAATGATAGCTGATCCAATTCATGATTCCTGCTGAGCTGATTCCGATTATTGGTTCTGGTCCCTGTGGGGGAACCGCTGATCTACGCTTGCCCAATTCATCGGCAATTTCGTTTCCTTGAACACCGGAGTGTCGTGGAATCCATATAAGTACAAGCCTGTTTGGCCTTGCGACAGAATTAAGCTTCTTCTTACATTCTTGAAGAATCTTTGAAGTTTGCTTCGCCTTCTCCAGGGCCTTCAGTGCAGCCTGACTGTCACTGAAAACTCCAATCTGGTTCCCGCTCCATCTCCTCTCGATTATCCATTCGGCTACTTTCAGGATAGCAAAGATTTCCGTTTGGAAAACCGTTGCCATTTCCCCCATAGCATATAACTATGCTTATTACTATCGTTTAAGTACCATCCAGATCTAGACCCTCTTTTATTCTTGGACCCATTCGCAAAGAAAATACAGTGAATACTGCTCAGATAGCAACTTAAAAATTTCTCTGTGCCCCGAAGTTCCGTCTTCGTGCCAGAAACCATATTTATGGAGTCTACACATTACTTTTATTGCTTCCTGTTGTATCTTAAGATGCAAGGGAAGCAAATCAAGCATAGCATTTAGGGTATCACCAGAGGTTGTACTAATGGCACCCGTAATGCATAATCATACACTTCTTTGCAGCCTGTATAGTTCCCGGAGTGTGGACTTAACCATGCTCCGTCTGCACCAGACCACAGAGGCGTAAAAGATGATTGGTCTGATAAGTGCCGTGTATATTCATAGGACCACAGCCGGTTTTATACTACAGGTTTTACCAAAAGCTCTGCGGCATTGCTGAAAAATCCTTAATTCGCGATTCACCTTCAGTGAAACGTGTGTCTCCCAAGTCAGCTTCTTATCCAAGATTACTCCTAGATATTTAACTTTATCGGAAAAACGAAGTGTCACACCTTTTAGTGTTGGAAGACTATGTACATCCAATTACCGTTTTCCCGTGATCAAGACTATGGTGGTTTTGTTCGGATTGACGGAGAGACCCTGTCTCGTGCACCAGCCATCGATTTTGCCCAGAACCTTCTGCACTTTCGTGCAAAGCCTCCTTAAGGATTTATCCAATGTTAGCGCACAGACATCGTCCGCATATGCTTGGACATGAAAAGCGAGTTCCTGCATCTGCGCTAGCAGAAAGTCTGTGACCAAGCTCCACAACAGCGGAGACAGAACACTCCCTTGGGGACATTCTTGCTTGGCCCTGACTAATTCGCCACTGTTCTCACCAGCGGTTAACAGCCTCTCAGAGAGCATGGAATATAGCCACTTTATAATGGTTTGATTAACTTCCTATCATTCGGCAGTGGAACCTATTGTACTCAATGCCCACGAACACGCCCATTGTGTATTCGTCGGCTTCCAGCCCGTCTCCAATCTTGCTAACAAGATCGTATAAGACTGATTCATATGATTTTCTACCCTGGTAAGCGTGTTGATTTCTACTTAGTAGACTTCTCGGCAATACCCCACTCGAATATGTTTCTCCACCACTCGTTTTAGACTTTTCAACATGAACGATGTCAAACTGATTGGTCCAAAACTTTTTGCTATGGTCATCTTTTCCTGGTTTCGGAATAAATACTACTCTTACGCGTCGCCATTGGGATGGTATATAACCAAGTGCAAGACAGGCTGTGAAGATCCTTTTCAGGGCCTAAATCAACCTGTCTCCTCATTTTTTAAGCATTGCTGGATATATTCCGTCTGGTCTAGGGGACTTAAAGCTCTCCAAGGAAGACAAAGAAAACCTTACCGATTCTTTTGTCACTATCCGACTAGCAATATACCAGCTATACCCAGAGGTTCTCCGTTGCTACCGTTATTATTCATGCCACTCTCTACTTCAGAGAGAGTTCTACTACTCGGAAAATGGGTTTCGAGTAGAGCATTAAACGTTTCCGATTTGGAAATGGTGTATGAACCATCCGGTATTCGAATGAATCCAGCCTTACTGAGCGGTCTAAATGAAGGACCCTACAAAGTCTCGCTGTTTCCCTAATTTCTTCGACGTTAATGCAGAAATTTCTATAGGATTCAAGTTTGGCTTTCCGCACTTTTTTCTTATATTCTCTCTGTGTAAGTCGATGATTAGCCCAGTCCTCTTCTGTTTGGGCCTTTAAGGCCTTCGACAGTTCAGGGTTGCACCAAGGAACCGCTTTCCCCTGTCTCCTTTGCCTGAGTGGGCACAGTTCCTCAAAGCATTTGATTAAAGTACCTTCTAATTTCTTAGTAGCATCTTCAATCATTTCTACTGATTTGAGTTTTTTCAGGTTTGGTAATCGCTCTGTTACAAGCTCACCATACCTGTCCCAGTCCACATTTCGAGGATTCCTACCGGAAGGTATTGATATTGTATCAATTCCCAGTCGGAATTCGATAAGACGATGATCAGAAAGAGAGTCCTCTTTCAAAACTCGGCATCGGTTGATTTGATTTGCAACTGACCTATTGGTAAGTGTTAAATCAATCACCTCTTGTCTCCTTTTGGTCACAAAACTTGGTTTGTTACCAGTGTTTTGAATGACCAAATCGGATGACAGCATAAAATCCAGTAACTTGAGACCTCTGGGGTTGCATTTGCTGTTTCCCCGTACAATTTTCTGTGAATTTGCATGATAGGCCACTATTAGCCCCAGATTATGGGATTATATTTAAGGTGTTAGGGGTAGTAAGAATTTCCAAAAAATAGGAAGTTACGAGTTCTTCGAGCTATTCAACAATTAACAAAGGGCGCTCGGCCACTCCGGAGCGTTCGTGTGACGAAAAAGTGGATGCTGCACGTATGAAAGTGGCAGATAAGCGCGCTAACGATAACACTCGAGGAGTTAGAATGCTACGTAGGCAACAACAAATCGATATTTTGGAAGCTGCTATGACGACTGAAGAACTATTATATGGTCCAGGAATAGCAGACACAGTGTAAGTAAATAAATAATTCGTACAACTCTACATAAATAAACTATGTTTTTTTGACCTGGTGATCACTGTAACTTAAAAACCGCTCGGTAGGTTTCAATAAAATGTATACTGCTTTTGAAAAACGTAAAAAACTCGTGCCTGATCGAAGAATTTTTTTTTTCAAAATTTTGATTGTTTTAAACAATGAATTGTCGGGTTTTTCACGAAAATCTGAAAAATATTTCCTGAGACCGCCATATTATTAATTTTGGGAAAAAGAAAATAAATAAAAGCATCGATCAGTCACAAGATTATCGATTAATAAAACTAATTTCTCTTGTCCGATTGACTTAAGATGCATCTGCAAGGCTTTGTGAGGACCACCGCAAGGGACTTCTTGAGCTACGGGCTCCACACAAACAGCGAACTTTTACAATTATTAATCAATCGTAAAATAAAGCAACTGACTAGCAAAAAAATTTATTATAAAAAAATTATTGAAAACCTTAACATCTTTACAATTATGGTTCCTAGCTTACTTTGCAACCACTTTGCTTAAATTAGTAGTTGGTATTTTTTGTATTCTTAGTTTTTACCTAAATATGCGTTACGCATTTTTCTGTTAAGTTTCTTTGCTGTCCATTAAAAACGTTTCATTGTATGTACATAAATAGTCATCTATGAGTACATAAATAAAGGTATTAACTCTTCTTTTTAAGAAGATTTTACTCATTAAATTCTTCGTGGCGTAGACGATTCTTTTTGGAAATTTCTATTCGCATTTAATCATACGTTTGCTAGCAGAAAAAAAGTCAACGAACTCAAAACAGAAAATAGCGAAGGAAATCTGTAAAAACTAGTGAATATTTACTGGCATTTTGTAGTTTCAGCTTTATTCAACAATCCTGTGTTGCTGCTGGCTTCTGTTGCAACGAATAAGGAAATTGACATTCACTCCGAGCGAAATCCGTCGAACAAAACCAAAGGTAAATAAAAGAAAAAACAGTAGGGAGAAATTCAGAATACTACGAGCAGAAAGGGATAAAAACAAAGGAAAACTTTGCTTTCGTGTTGTTTCCTCTTCATCGGACTTACGCTGCTGCTATTGGATTTGCATTCGCTATTTGCCAAAGGCCAGGAAATCGATTACCTTCACAGAAATTGTTGGTTTGCTCAAAGCGATGCAAACAAATCAAAAATGCAACGAATGAAATATGAACTTAAAATAAGTAGCAACTCAACAACAACTGTGTGGTAGAGAGTAGAGCCACTTATAAATTGCGTTTGTATATTTTTATTTTGATGCATAAATAGACTGACGGAAATATCAAATGACGGATGTGCTTGCGAAATTCCAAGTATTTATGAATAAGATCGGAGTTAATTTCAAATTTCTATACAAGGGCATTTTCTCTATACAAATTAATGATTCAATCTAATTCAATGCGATATGTTCACGCTTTAAAAAGTTAAAGTGATTTTTTGTATTGTATTAATTTTATTGATTTTCACTTTTATTGTTACTCACGAATGAGTTTTCCCTACAACGCCATTATCTTTCTTATTTCCCCGATTGTTACGCCACATCCAGAAATACTCTCACAGATGTCGCAATTTTGTAATCTATCACTGCTCTCCTTAGCACGGCAACTCGTCATGAGAGGGCGCATGCGATCTCTTTTTGTTCGTGCAGAAGACCGCAGTAAAATTTCGAGCGCTGATTTTGACTCCGTGAAGAGAGAAACTTTACAACAATGAGATAAATGTAGTTGTTTTTTTTTACTATCACTTTTTATGTTTTTCAGCCGAAAGCCATCACGCAAAGTTTGTGATGTTGGACCAAGAATGATAGTAACAAGATTGCGCCCATCAGAGAGTGCGTGACGTCACGTTTGCCGAGTCGTCCAGTGCTGCTAACCATTTGCTCTTCGCAATAAATTTAGTGCTTTTTTATACCCAAAATGCGAAAATTTTGAAGTTTGGTGTTTGTTTCCTTTTTTTAATTCACAGCTACCGAAACTGTGGTTAAAAAAAAAAACTTTACTATTATTTAAAATAATGTTAAAAAAGGTCACTCTGAGAAGATTTTAGTGCTAACGAAAATTTTTTGACTCTTATAATTTGAAAGTAAAAATTTAATTTTTTGTTCCTTTTAAGATTATGGAAGAATATTAAATCTTCTTCTCTCAACTCTTCTTAAGATTGAAAACCTTTTTACACATTCTAAAAAGCATTTGAATTTACTGAATGCTAAAAGAACGGCGGCCGTAGCCGAATGGGTTGGTGCGTGATTACCATTCGGAATTCACAGAGAGAACGTTGGTTCGAATCTCGATGAAACACCAAAACACCGGTCGCCCCTCGGCAGGCAATGACAAACCTCCAAGTGTATTTCTGCCATGAAAAAGTTCCTGATAAAAAATATCTGCCGTTCGGAGTCGGCTTGAAACTGTAGGTCCCTCCATTTGTGGAACAACATCAAGACGCACACCACAAATAGGAGGAGGAGCTCGGCCAAACACCCAAAACGGGTGTACGCGCCAATTATATATATATATAATTAAAACCTTAGAGGTGTAGTCGTTTCTTCCGGTCCTTAGTGGGACATAGGGCATCAAGAGTCGTGTTTATAGTAAAAATTTAGGAAAGAAATACCAGAAAGTACTGAAAAACTATAACGGCATTTTTACAAAAAGAGTACCTTATCTTGTTGCATAACCTCAAATATAGCAAAAAGTCTTTCTCTTAACAAAAAACTCATAAAGTAAATTTTACATAACCATAAGATATTTACTTAAAAAAACGCACATTCTAAAGACAATTTGTTACGCATACAAAGTTCTTTAATTAATTCAATAAAAATTTGGTGTTTTATTTTCTTTAGATGGGCATTTTAGTGCGTTTTTATATCCAAAGCTAGGCAACACTGCAGTAGCGAGAGAAATATTTGACAGCTGAAAGGAAAAGAACACCAACAATAACCGCAATCGCGGGCAATCCGACCAGATGTTAAAAAAGGTAAAGCTAAATAAAACTGAGTGATTTATTGAACTAAGTTTTGAAAAATGTATATTTAACAAAATTATAAACATTACTTTTAATTAGAACAGGCTAGAAAAATGTCATGAAGAAAGAACTAAAACTCCGAGACTAAATAACAAACAAAAATGCTAATTCAAGTTACGAAAATGGTAATCTGGCCATACTGGAGCTAAAACGACGTAACTCATTGTCAAATTCGCTGAGCGCGAGGTAAAGGTACCACGATAGGCGCCATCTCATTATTTTTTCTATCAAGTTTTGGACCACAAATCTCTTTGCATAGAGTTCAAGCAAATACTCACTGGCTACTTGGGAGACCCCGTTGCTTAACAAGTCTACCTCTTGAAGAGAATTTCAGCGGTCAACGGGTAACGGGTTGACGGGGATCCGTTGCCAAAATTAGAACACATTTAAATGCATCAAATTACGCAGGATTGCCGCGGGTACATATTTCTTGGCTTCGGTTGTTTTTACGGCGGCAAAATAATTTGACTGGCTGAAAGCTCAGGGTTGCTTTTCTGATCACTTGATCACAATTTGTTTGTTCACAAACAGCAGCAGCTGGCTAATAACGAGCAATTAATATTCAAAATATATATAATACAAGAAACCCGCAAAATATCAGTAATTTAGAAAGGAGTTGTTTTTGTTGTTGCTGCACAAATATAGCAAATCGAAAAGATTTCTCTACAAACCTAATTTTGTTGTAAGCACAAAATGCCAGCTAAAAACTTTTCAGTCACAATACTAGTGTTTTCCGTTCCCGTAACAATTGTGTTTAAGCGACCGAATCAGCTGATCACCACGCGTCAACCCAATGCCCGCTTTCTCGCTGCAATTCTGTCTCGGTTCACTGTTCACTACATGCCTTGGGAACTTCAGTGTGTGAGCTCACAACTCGTTACTCGTTATTCGTTTGTCGAAGCCAGCAAACTTCTTTTTCCTAATCATCTTCTTCCTCAAATTTCTCACTTCAGGGCACACGATTTCAACCGATAGAAGACATAAAAGAGAATTCACAACTGCAGTTACTCGTTTGTCGTAGTCAGCAATGAACAAGGATGATAGAACTCATGATTGCGCCCATCAAAGAGACTTGACAGAAAGACTACACAACAGCACACGCATAAATTGCAGAAGTATGGCATTACATTTTAATCACAATTAATGCTTATCCAAGCGAAAGAGAGTTTCGTGGAATTTGTGGTACGACTACGGCGGTGTGTTCGGCTAAAACTTCGAGATCGGGTCGCACTTTCATTTGTCAGAACTACTGTCAGGTTAAGCCTAGCCCTTTCTCTACTTGATTTGAATTGACTCAAGCAATTTAAATCCCATTTATTTGCTGCATCTAATTTTCTGATTTTTACTATACAAAATTGCGCTTCTTTAAGCAATTGTCATTTTTGCCGCACTTGCCGCACGGCAAAAGTAGAAAGTTGCCAGTTTTGTGCGTTCCGGCATGGCGTACGGCACGTATGTGGCGCCTTCGGCTCAGTTATACAAAAAGACTCTGTTATACAATATGACTCTGTTAGGCAAGTTCGTTGGTACAAGCAACGCAACGGACCCACTGTGACGGGCCTATTATTTACAAACGCACTACCTGACAGGTTTGTGCTCAAAAGTGACATTTTGACAACTGACAGATGTGCCAACCTTGAAAAAAATTATTTCCACAATATCACCGCTAGGGTTCGCTTAAATGAGAAATTCTGGGTACTTATTGTTTTAAGAAGAAAATAAATGGCTGCATGTGAATACGCGAAAATATATTTAATTTTAAAACTTTTTCTTAATATTCGAACTTCTAAAAATAAGCAAATGCGAATTGTGATTTTCTATTCGTATTGCTCCGATGGGTTCGTGACTGCACAAGTATTCTCAATCTTTCATTTGCTCATATTTTCCACATAAATTGCAAACTGATAACAAATTGTAACTAAATTGGCTGCGAATCGCCTGCGGTACATTGTTTCTTGCAGATAGTTTTCTTCTGCCATTCGATGCTTTTGTTTTGTTCTTGCTACGTTGCATTCATCTTGTACATTATTGCCACTTATGTACAGTTATATGCACATACATATATTCTGTCCAAAAAGTACCGGGAATTGATCGTTGAAAAGCTTGTTTTAGAGGATTGACAAATTTCTTAAAAAATACAAGATGGTACTCATGAATTTTTTTTTCCTTGTTCACTCCTCCCGGGAGCATAGGGCCTCGACAAGCCTCTTACATCGTACACGGTTCTGTGCGGTTGTGTGTGCACTGTCCCATGAGAGGTCGGCATCTGCTAGTTCGCGCAGCATCGACCTTCTCCAAGTGGTTTTTAGTCGACCGCAACCTCCGCTCCCTTGCGAGTTCCAGTCCAGTGCCATTCTCGTGATGCTGTCTGGTGGTTTTCTCAATGTGTGACCTATGTATCTATCGCCACTTTCTGCGTTTGATTTGCCTAAGGATGGGTTCCTCGTTCGTTAGTATCGTACTCGTGAATACATAAATAATATTATCTGGCTTGTACGGCGCTTGGGAGGGCGAATTCGTTGAAAAAGGATTTTGTGAAAAAAGCTCCTAGATTTTATAGGGTCATCTAGAAAATAACTCAACTATCACCGTATTTACCTGATATTGTTTCGACAAACTTCTTTTTCTACATCATCTTCTTTCTTGAATCTCTCACTTCGAGGCAGACGATTTCAGTCGATAGGAGACATAAAAGAGAGTTCGCGGAGAGAACTGAGACCGATGTTGTACAATTTCTTTGAATAATGCTTTGATAACACCGGCACACAAGAAAAAAAATTGTCTGTACACTGGGCGCCACCTATCTACGGGCATGTTTTTCGACCCGCTGAATACGAATTTCAAGTCAGTTTGGGCCGTCCAGAATTCAATTTCGAGTAAATTGCAAACAAATACAAAAAATATCGAAAATTCGATGTTTTGGCAAAAAAAAAATTTGAGATCTAAGGAAAGCATAATTTTTTATGTATTTTGATCCGTTACATACTAATTTCGATCGTACTTACAATACTTTTATCGGAATAGAGAAGAGGAGTTCCGGAAGTTTTTCACAAATGACGATGAGAACTCGGTGGTGTACTATTCCAAAGTTAAAAGCTTGGTTGATGAATTAAAACCTAATATCTATAAAGACGATGAGTGGAGACTCTTTATAGATTCATCAACTAGAACTGTTAGCGCCAATTCCTATGGCCCATTCGACGAATCTTAAGGAGACCTATGCAAATTTGGAAATTGTATTGGGCAAGATAAAGTATTCAGAACACCAATGGCAAATTTGCGGGGATCTCAAAATCGCAACACTTCTTTTAGGCCAACAATCTGGATTCACAAAATATCCTTGCTATCTATGTTTGTGGGATAGCAGAGACAGAAAGAATCACTATGTGAAAAAAGAATGGCCTACGGGAGTGTAGTTAAGTGTCGGTACTTAAAATGTAATACGAACACCATTCATTCAGCCTTCAAGCTATCTGCTACCGCCACTTCACATCAAATTAGGTCTCATGAAACAGTATGTCAAAGCTCTGGAGAGAAAAGTTTCCTGCAATAAGTGATGCCAAATTAAAACAGGGAATTTTTAATGAACCCCATATTAGAACTCTATTTCGGCATGCTAATTTTATAGGTAAAATGAATAATACGGAGAGAGCAGCTTGGGTAAATTTAAAAAATGTGTGTCATAACTTTTTAGGAAATAATAAAAGTGAAAATTACAGGGCAATAGTCAAAGAATTAGTGACAAATTACAAAAATTTAGGATGCTTAATGAATCTAAAATTTCACTTCCTAGATTCTCACATGGACTACTTTCCTGAGAATCTTGAGTGAAGAACAGGGAGAACGCTGTCATCAAGACATAAGTGAAATGGAGACTAGGTATCAAGGAAATTGGAATATCAACATGATGGCAGACTATTGCTGGACACTCAAAAGAGATATACCAAGAGATAATAACGAACGAAAGAGAAATTCTATCCGTAGATCATTTAAAAATAAAAGAGTTCGATACCACCGGACAACAGTTTGAAAGTTAGGAAAATCATTTTTCTAACTCTTTTTATACGTCATTTTCATAGATTTTAAATTTTTTTGCATTTTCAGATTTTAATGTTGTTGTTTTTTTAATAAAAATAAAATTTATTTAATTGTGCTAAAGATTTTTCCAATTTTTTCAGTAGCAATTTTCTGCTATTTTATCCATTTTTTGCTATTTTTGATATTTTATTCGAATTTTCGCAAATTTTTGGGGTTTTTTGCAATTTACTCGTAATTGAAGGCTGGACGGCCCAAACTGACTTGAAATTCATATTCAGCGGGTCGAAAACAACAACAGAAACAGACAACTTTGTTTTTTTTGTGTGCCAGTGTAATTCGAATCATTGAAAGGTAAGCATTTCAAGCTTATCAAATCCAACGTAGAATCTCTGTCTCTCTCTTTCTCTGTCTCTCTCTCTTACCAATAAGAACTTCTTCTTCTTCTTAATTGGCGCTATAACCGCTTACGCGATTTTGGCCGAGTTTAACAAAGCGCGCCAGTCGTTTCTTTCTCGTGCTAACCGGCGCCAGTTGGACACACCAAGTGAAGCCAAGTCCTTCTCCACCTGATCTTTCCAACGCAGAGGAGGCCGCCCTCTTCCTCTGCTACCACCAGCTGGTACCGCATCGAATACTTTCAAAGCCGGAGGTAAAATTAATGCTCTCATCATGCTTGTCCTAACGTATGGCGCAGAAGTTTGGACGACGACAACATCCGATGAAGCGTCCCTTGGAGTGTTTGAGAGAAAGATTCTGTGGAAGATTTTTGGGAATCTGTGGAGGAACCTACAGTTTTAAGCCGACTTCGAAAAGCAAATATATTTTGGTGAGGACCTTTTTCTGGCATAAATATACGATTAGAAAACGCTTTTTCTTCGTTGTGGTGTTTTTACAAAGTTGGAATCAACCTATTTGGTTACGGCGGGAGAACGACGCAAGCATAGCGCAGCGAATAAAGATACAGAGGCTTCTTTGGCTGGGTAATGTCGTCCCAATAAATACAAAAGCTCTGACTCTGAAAGTATTTCAGGTGGTAGCAAAGGAAGAGGAAGGCCTCCTCTACGTTTGGAGGATCAGGTGGCTGTACTTGATGTGTCCAAGAGGAAGAGGAAGGCGAAGGATCAGGTGGAAAAGGACTTGGTGTGTCCAATTGGCGCCGGTTAGCACAAGAAAGAAACGACTGATGCGCTGTGACAAAGCTCGGCTAAAATCGCGTAACCGCTTATCACCCCAATCAACAAGAAGAAGAAGTCTAAAGGGCCTACGTTGAAGACAATAAATTAAATGGGAAGGAATGGTTAACAGGTTTCGTTGAAAAATTTTGTGTAATTTTTTTGACAGAATGTATGCGTAAGGCAAAAGAGTTTAGATGTATGTAAGTTCTAATTTTGCTGTATTGAAAGCTTCGAGCGAGTGGAATATAGACAGTTTGTACTGCTTTGCGATTCATTTCAGCAAATTCTGAAAACTTCTCCACCTCTTTTATCACCTTCTTTCTGTTTGCTTGGTTTATTGCTTACATTTGTGTAGTTTTGCTTTTACTGCAATGAGTTTGTCGGAATTTTCTGTTTCAATAAATAATATTTTTTTGCTGTTTGTGTGGCCAATAAAAATATTTCTTGTATCTTTCTCAGGTTAACTTTGTGTTGCGTATCGTTGTGGTGGTGCGCCTGTTAGCATGCAAGGCCTTAGTGTGTTTGCTGCTTCTGTTGGTGGCCGATTGCAATTTACCTGTGTGTGAGGGTATGTGTTCATGTGTGCGTTTCGAAATAGCAGGCATCAGAAAACGCATGAACAATTCGAAGCTAGTGTATTTATCCAGACGTGTTTGCACGGATTCAGCGCACAAATTGAATTCTACCTTTCCTTTTCGCTTTACCCTCCTACGTTTCCCTTCACTTTGCCAACAGTACGGAAAATTCAGTTTAGTGTGTAATCAAACGCACTTGCCACAGTCTTTGCCACTTACAAGCACTCGTTGAATGCCACCTTTTCGAAGCCAGTAGGAAAGAAGAAATCAATAATCGAAACTAGTTGTACGGCTGCTGTTAAACTACAAGCAGATATTCATTCGCTTTCTAAAATAAAAATGTCTGTTTTCACTCATTACTAAGTTATGCCAGTTATGATAAATGAATTAACTGGTGGAGTAGTAAGATTTTACCGGAGCATAGTTTACCTTGTGCATGTATTCAGGTTAAGGTCGCTAATAATGACTAGTGGCTAGTTACTGGTGACCCGTGACTAAACCTCAAAGTACGCAATAAATGTTAGTGGCCAGTGACTAGTGACTAGTGACCAGTGACAAGTGGCAAGTGACCAGTGGCAAGTGACAAGTGTCCAGTGACTAGTGATCACTGACTAAACCCCAAGGCAACCAATAAATGTTAGTGGCCAGTGACTAGTGACCAGTGACAAGTGACAAGTTACCAGTGAGCAGTGACTAGTGATCAGTGACTAAACCCCAAAGTAACCAATAAATGTTAGTGACCAATGACTAGGGACCAGTGACAAGTGGCAAGTGGCCAGTGACTGAGCCACAAAGTAACCAATAAATGTTAGTGACCAGTGACTAGTAACCCGTGACTAAACCTCAAAGTACCCAACAAATGTTAGTGGCCAGTGACTACTGACTTATGACCAGTGACAAGTGACAAGTGACAAGTGACTAGTGATTAAGCCTCAAAGTACCCAATAAATCTTAGTGACCAGTGACTAGTGGCTAGTGATCAGTGACAAGTGACTAGTGACCCGTGACTAGTGACTAAACTTCAAAGTGTCCAATAAATGTTGTCCGTCCGTAAATCTTTATGCTAAACTTCCCATACTATATATCAATGACGAAATATAATTTTAGAATTTTTTTTTTGGTGCATAGTGCAACTAACATTTATTTACGGTTTTACACCGCGACGTTCCTAGTTCACTCTCATTTTCCACGAGGGTAAATGATCAAATCGCCATGTTTTACTCCAACGTTGTTGAAAGCTCTTCATCCACTGCATGTACAGACGCCCACCACCTATGTAATCGTATGGTTGCCTGCAACAGTGATTGAAAATGGCTAGCGGCATTGCAGCTGCAATGCACTCCAAAGCTGCCATCTAAATACTGAGAATGGCCAACATCAACTCTAGTTTGCCACACGCCACGCACAGCTTCGCTTACGTCTTATTGCTTTGCGTAGGGGATTTTGCTCGTGCCCTTTTATAAACTCGTAACTCAAAATTCAACTAAGTCCACTTTTGCTGCTTCTTCATTTAATTTGTGGCACTTCATTCTAAATGTACTTACATATGTATATTGTGTTAGAGATCATCCCCCGACTTTGGCGCCAGCTGTCATGTGTTGGGTTTCATATGCGACGACCGTTCACAGTCGCCCGCACAACAGCCGCCACTCCTGCCGTCGCAAATTCCATGCAACTTGATAAAACTGTCAACTGCAACTTGTTCTCGCGTCAGTTCGTGTGCATGTACTTTCATTTTTTCCTGTTTTCTATACATATTTTTTTTTTTGATTTTTGGTTGGCACGTCAGGTTGAAGTTTTTAATACCATGCAACGCTAGCGACGTGACACCTCGTGCGCTCAGCGAAAGCACAAAGCTAAAACATGTGCTTTAACTATGTATATGGGCACATGCATAGTCGTACCTTCATGCATACATACATGCACTTGCATGACAACAAAGCCAATAGCAACAGCAACAGCAAAAGCTGCACCGATACAGCGGCAGCGAGAAATGTTGCAGTTGCCGAAATTTTCATGGATTATGCGTGTGCAACACTATAGCTTTGCCACTGTTACCGCTTTCTCGTCACTGACTCCTTTTATCGGATTTCTCAGTACTTTTTCCCCATTTTCGTTGCTGCATTCATTTGTCCTAGTCTCGGTGCCATCGTTGGAGGTTTTTCATTTTCCACACGTCACGATGACATCACATGCGCTATGGATGTGTGGGAGTCGTGGCGTATCACCTTGTCATTTGCATTTTTCGGTTGCTGGAAGAATTCCCTTGTATGTGACTGTAATTTGCCCTTCACTGCTTTCACTGTTCAGTTGGTTCGTTTGTTGATTGGTGTCAGTTTCTGGCACTAATTGTGGGCACTGCCTCTCTCGCTATTGTCAACATTTCTCACCAAACTATTCCTAACCACATATACACTTATGCACATACATACGTATCGATTTGCCAGCTTCAAGCCAGCAGGCTAAGGTTTCATGTGCATTTTTTCTGGATTTGGGCCTCTGGGAAATTTGGGTAGATTCCCTTAAATATAAACTGTGATGCTTTAATATGCCTGCTATAAAACGTTCGACTGATTCAAATCAAAAAACTAAGAAGGGAAAAATAAATGGCAAACCACTTCTGTATTAGAAACAAAATGGCCATAGATTTCGGACACTATTCATAAATTTCCCATCGTTCCACTCTGATGACTAAAGAGAATAAATAATGAATCTGCATATTACAGTAATGCAACCAGGAAGCTATGTTTTCGCTTTAAGTTTCGCCTATACGGCTTTCGCTCTCCGTTGGGCACCCGGGTCTGGACAGACGTTTTCGACTCCGGGCATGAATTTAACATATTTCCATTATAACTAACGACTTGAGCTTCCAGATAGCTTCGGAAAATTAAATTTTCTTTCGATTCATGGATATAACTTTTTAAAAAGGATCCTCGAACCGGACGAAAAAAGGCCAAACCCAGGTGCCCAGCCGAAAGCTTTAAAAAAGGTGTCCAACGGAGGCTTGATGGGGGTAACCTTACCAGTACATATCGATGGTGGAGAGCTCTACTAAAAAGTTATAATAATTCATGAAGAAAATGTGCAACTTACAACTGTATTTGTGAGGTAAATGATGTGGGTTGAAGGTGCCGAAAATGTCTACTTGATAAAAAGAAGTATAGAGGTCGAGAAGTGGTCCTGTCTTGCAATCGGCTCAAAGATGCGGCATGGGATCAATTTCATGTCAAGTAATCCAACTATGATATTTCTAATATTGACGTCAATTCGTCTAAAAATGTGTTTATTTCAAGGCTTGATTATAATATGAAGTAAACTGAAAAGTTTTGAAAAAACTTCATTAATTTTTAGAGTTTTTAATAATTCAAAAATATTCGCTTTAATAGACTATTTTATTTTCCTTAATAGACTATCCTAAAATTGCTCCTTTGAACTCCCAGACTGCCGTAGTGTCTTCCAGGCTGAGATCTGCGCCAAAGACAAAACAGCAAAAACGACAGGACTACTGGACTGACCTCCAGCAAACCTTACCATTTTTGTCGATAGTCAAGCAGCGACCAAGGCACTGGCCTCCATCCAAGGCACTGGCATCCATACAAGATATGTTAAAGAATGCAGGAGGCCGCTCTCGCTTATCCAAAAATACAACACCACACTTTTTTGGGTCCCCTGGCACTCTGAAGTGGTAGGAAATGAAAGAGCGGACGAGTGTGCAAGGCAAGGATCTATGCTTGACCTTCAGCGTGTGGTAAAAGACATAAGCACTTCTCTAAATGAACTGTACAAGGCGATTGACTTGAGCGGTCTTGGCTCGTGCGGCAGCTTCCATTGAGATGATTGAGCTTTGGTTGCCACGTCATAACCATAAACCCACGATTCGTCACCAGTTATGAAAATCTGGAGCAAATTTGGGTCGTCACGGACAGAGTCCAGCATCTCGTTAGCAATGTTCATGCGATGCTGCTTTTGGTCGAAAATGAGCAGTTTTGGTATGAATTTTGTGGCGACCCGTCTCATGCGATGTGTCTAAGTCCTCAGCAACTTCTCTAACGGTGATTCGACGATTGGCCAATACCATTTTCTTCACTCCATCAATTTTTTCGTCTGTTGTTGAAGTGCTCGCGCGTCCGACACGCCGGCAAGTTTTTCGTCGTTCACATCTTCTCGGCCTTCGGAGAACATTTTGCACCACCAATAAACGTTGCTTTGGTCCAAAGTAGCTTCTCCGTATGACACCCCACTGAGTCAACATTCGGAATGCATCCGCGCACTTAATTTTGTTTTCACATAAAATTTGATACAGGTTCTTTGATCCATCTTTTTGAATAGTTAAACGTGGAAGACGAACCGAAACACGTGCAAGCAAGGCAGCTGTCAACAATTAACTGAACATTCAAAATGGCAGAACTCGTCGGCATGAGTGAGAGACATGAGTACCAACATATCGTCACAAAAAAATCGAAATTCGAATATACGTAAAATGCGAAAATTAAAAATTCGCGATACTTTGTGAACACACCTCGTATGCACCCTAACCAGTAGAATGGGTGTATCTCACAATAACTTCTGGAGGTACAGAGGGACTCGAATTCCGTTGGCACATTTCTATTTTTGTCAAACCCTGCTTTTTGGAAACAGGTTTTGCCCAATCTTCTTTTACGAAATGTATTGCCTCTAAGCTATTTATAATTTTTTTACCCGAGCCAGTCTGTCAGCTTACCAAGGTGTGCTTAACTTAAAGTTTTTGATAGTAAATTTGAAAGTTTCGAACCACTCCTTGATCTGAAGGCTGGCAAACTGAAGTCGTATTCCTACGTAGTAAATATTTCAAGATTCTTTAAACCTATGCCACGATAGAAAGATGCTGTGTTGTCCAGAAATAATAGTAGTTTTCTGTTTTGCAACTCGATTTTTCGATTGAATTCCATCAGCCTCCTTCTTCCATTCCTCACCTCACTTGTCATCCATGCCTTCTTACTTGATTACCAACTTACAGGAAGTTTTTAATATCAACTGACGCAAACAAAATGGGACGGTAAGCCTTTCCTTTGCTAATTTGCCTCTATAGCATTTTTTAAAGCTAAAGCTTAGTTCGGCAATGCTTTGAAGGAAATGCCTGTCTTGTCAATATTTTACAGAGAGATATGTGCGCAACCAGCGGTAAGTGGGAGGCAACGCAAACGTTTGCAGGTAAGATTATGACGCGACTTCGCCATATTGATTGGGAACGCAAAGCGTTTCAGCAACAGAGAAGGCGGACAGTCTCTGACGAACCGACAACAAGCACAGACGTTTGAGTGAAACACTCAATACAGTATCATACAAAAGACAAGACGGTAGTGAATTAAGATAACACTAATGCAAGCTTTCCGATGCCTCCTTTACTTTGGACCACCTATAAACATAGTGGGAGTAATTGAGACTATCGACGGTGTATAGCCTTCACACGCCTACAGGAGAGGAACCTGGACGCGGGTACCTGTTGTGTCTTCGGACATAAACGCGGCTCTACCCAGAAGTTATACTTTTGAGGTCCCAGGGTACAACTAGCCGAGGTGGAGGATTGTTATAGTATTAGTGGGAGCGTGCCCCACATACCATTGGTGTGACGGTACCTTTGAGATGTTTCTGACATTTTGATTTCAACCTCCATGAAAAAAAAAAAAAAAAAAAAAAACACAGCGTTGATATTATTATTTATCTGGAAAAAATATGTTTGCAAGATTTGTTTAGTAAAACTTACCTACTGGCTAATACCCAGAAAAACAAATTGTTTTCTTCGTAAACGTTAATAGTTTACATTTTCTCGTATATCAGACTTTATCCATGAAGTCTCCTTTTTCCATTTTTTATCTACATATAATACAAAAATATGTCGGGTTTTCCTTCCTGCCGCTATAACTCCAGAACGCATGAACCGATTTCGACGGTTTTGCATTCGTTGGAAAGGTCCCAGCTCCGTGAGGTTTATAGCATGTATTCTGCTCAGCTAATTTCATGTGACATTTATTGTGCGCACGTTCTTTCAAACGCTAACTTAAAACCCGTATTGTGTTCACTGTGTAATTGTGAAATTGAGGTTAAAGTTATTCGTTTCCTAATAGTTCAATTGGAAACCATCAAATCAATCGCGCGTATTGTGCAAACTTTTATTTAACTTCATCATGCATCACTTGCGCATTCGAACGAATAATCCCGACATGCAAATGACCGATGAAATCTACAATGAGAAATTGATTCTTATTGAGGATCAATGCTTGACTATTGCAAACAAGCTACTGATTGAAGTAGGAATGATTGCGCCAAATCGATCGTTGCACGATGCTCAACCAAGAATTAAATCGAGAGCTGCAACACAATGTTGATACATTGCAGGAATTCGGTCGAAATAATGTGCCTCTGCTGAATGAACAGCAAAAACAAGTAATGGTTAATGATGGTTAATGGTTGTAAAGGGTTAAGGAGTAGCCCTTGAGCACTGCGACCATATTGATCTATTGTGCACCCTATGCCGTCTATTGACTGTTAAGTATGCTTATGAATTGTACCAACTCCTTCTGAGGGAGTGATTGAAGGTCTTCATCTATAAGCATGCACTTGTTTAAAAACTTTTTCCTTCTATGCGTCAACCCCGGACATTCGATAATGAGATGTTCCATAGACTCCTCATCTTCGCAGCAGAATCTGCAGGTGCTGGTGTTAGTTATGCCTAATTTATGTAAGTGTTTGTTGCAGGTGAAGTGACCCGTGAGGGCGCCTGTGAGAGTGCGAATGCTCTTTTTGTTTAACGTGAGGGCCATGTTGGCTCTTTTAGCGTTGAAACTTAGGAACTTTTTGGAGTGTCTAAGACCCTCTACATTGTTCCAATGCTGATTTAATAGAGTTTTGGCCCAGTATTTTATTTTTTGTTTTAGGTTGTTTTTGTTGAATCCGAACATAGGACTAGGTCCGATGAAGTTTTCATCTGCCCCTTTTTTGGCTTGAACGTCTGCCTTTTCGTTGCCGTCATATCCTTCATGTCCCGGTACCCAAATTAATGACACATTGTTTTTGGATGCCAGATTATTGAGTGCCTTGTGGCATTCTAAGAGGGTTTTTGAGTTGTATGTATAGCTATCTAAAGCTTTTAGGACTGATTGGCTGTCCGAGAGTATTTTAATCCTTACTCTCTTGTGGTTTCTGCGTTGCATGATGTTTACTGCTTCCATTATTGCGTATAGTTCCGCTTGGAAGATAGTGGTGTCCTTGGTGAGAGTGTATGATTTGTGGATTCTGGGCCCCACTACACCTGCTCCTACACCATAAGGTGTTTTTGATCCATCAGTGTACCATTTTTGTGAATCATCATTCATCCATTTCGGGTTTGTTTTCCACTCTATCCTCTATCTCTCTCTATCTCCTCTATCCCAAAAACAAGTATACGAAACATTAATGCAAGCGGTGAACAATAATACTGGTGGTCTATTCTTCATGGACGCACATGGAGGAACAGGGAAAACGTTGACATTTCATTGATTTTGGCCACTATTCGATCAAGATGTGACATAGCTTTGGCGTTAGCATCATCTGGAATTGCGGCGACTCTTCTAGATGGCGGTCGTACTGCACATTCTGCGCTTAAGTTGCCACTCAATTTAAACACAATTGACACTCCAACATGCAATATTTCCCGATCCAGTGCAATGGCAAAATTGTTGATGCAATGCAAGCTCATTGTTTGGGATGAGTCCACAATGGCACATAAGAAATCACTTGAAGCACTTAACTTCACACTGAAGGATCTTCGGCGAAATAACAACATCTTTGGCGGCTTCATGAAATTGTTGGCAGGCGATTTCAGGTAGACGTTGCCAGTAATTCCCCGTGGAACGCCTGCAGATGAATTGAGTGCTTGCCTGAAGGCATCAACTTTGTGGAATAACGTAAAAACATTAATTTGAGAGTTCAATTTCAAAATGATCAAAGTGCTGCACAATTTTCCAAACAATTGTTAGCTATTGGAAATGGAAAAGTCCCAGTTGATGCGACAGCTGGATTAATTACTCTTACCAACGACTTTTGCCGATTTGTAGACTCTCAATTAGCTCTTATTGAAAATGTTTTCCCAAACATTAGTGAGAATTATCAGAATTATGGTTGGTTAAGTCAACGGGCAATTCTCGCCGCAAAGAATAATAATGTACACGCACTGAGTTCACCATTCAATCAAAAATCGATGGCGATATGGTGGCATACAAATCCGTTGATTCCATAAAGAGTCCCGATGATGTAATATAGTAAATTATCCAACGGAGTTTTTGAACTCTCTGGAGCTACCAGGATTTCCACCACATAACTTGCAACTCAAAGTTGGTTCAGTTATTATGATATTGCGTCATTTGAATCCACCGCGACTTTGCAACGGTACTCGACTTGCAGTGAAAAAACTTATGCCGAATTTGATTGAGGCTACCATTATTAACGGAAAGTACGCAGGTAAAAATGTATGTATTCCTCGAATATCAATGATTCCGACTGATCTTCCGTTTGACTTCAAACGATTGCAATTTCCGCTTCGCCTTGCGTTCGCAATGAGTCGCAAAGTCGCAAAGCCAATTGCTTAGGGCTTGCGGGATAAATTTAGAAAATCATCCGCTTTGTTTGTGTTAACGTCAGACCAAAGAACAAAAAGTGTGGTTTACCAAAGAGCACTTCAATGAAACGGATAATTTGCGAACACGTATAACGCTTCGATTCAGTATTTACTTCGGATTCACTTTCATTTTTACTTAGAGAAGTTCAACTAAATTACACTTCATTTTTGAAACCGAAATCAATTCATTATTGTTCTGAAATGAAATAAAATTTTTCCTTTTCAAAAAAAATAGGTTTTCTTCATCTTTTAATGCCCAAACGAAATGTCACAAAAAACGAAGCCATCTGGTGGCGAAACGGAGTTCGCCGGGTTTGCTAGTTCGCCTGTGAGGAGTTCACGCCTTTTGTTTTGCTTGGTTTGTTACGAAAAGAAATCGTAGCGTCGTAAAATAACTCTCCACGTCCGGCCAAGAGAGTTTTCGCTTAAGAGATGATTTGTTTCAAAATTTATACTTAAAACTTGGTATAGGAAAAAATGTTCACCTAAATGAGGTGCCCGCCTAATTTAGGTATCCGTTAGGAGAGGTTTCACTGCATACATGCACATACACTTATATGCAATTAGTTCGTACTTCCTTTGTGAAATATTTGGCCAAGCAACTCCTCCAATATGTGGTTTGTGTCTCTACGTTGTCTCAATGAAAAGTTTGGTTTTTTTTTTTTGTATACAGATACATTTTCACACAATCCAAATTTTAGAATTTTTCCAACCAAATGTTTGTCGGCAACTTTCGCTTCTACTCTGCGCTTACATACGCACTTATTTTCTAATATCAAAAAAACTTTGCAAAGAGAATTTGAAATGGAAGCTGACTTGGCTCAATTTGACGCATTTTCATACTGGCGCATCCATCTCCAAAAGGAAAATGTTAAAAAGATGATGTAAGAAGTATGTTTTTCTGTTTAGTTAAGTCGAAACTTAGAAAGAAGCCAGCGCTAAGGCTCTCAGTGCAATCGCAGACTTTGCATATTCTGGCATAAGTTTTATTGGCGCAATTTCTGGATAGTGACCCACCTCATCCCTTGGGCGCACTCTTACCTAGAAACTCACGGCCGTCTATGCTGCGCTATGATTTTGCTATTTTGCTTTATATTAAAATTTTCTCCTTATTACATTTTATTTATTTAATTTTCACTTTTGTTATTTTTTTAACGCATCTTGCCTTGAAAATTGTCACTATTGTTATAAATTTGTAAAGTAGCTATGAATAAGCGAAGTTTCACTGATTTCTTTCCAAGTTTTCTGTTTATTTTGCCAGCTCTTCAAGAGGCCCGTGTCGAGCGTACAAACAACATAACGCAGCGGAAATGAGAAATTCTGTGGAGTGGCGTGTGAAAATTTGTAAGAAAAAATTTACATTTAAAAAGGTGGCAATCTGTCGCAGCGCCCGACTTGACCTTCCAACAACTTACACTTTGCGCTCATAAACTTTCTTCATATTAGCCAACTGTGCCGCGTAGCCGTTGTTGAGTGCGGATTAGTCTGTTTGTGTATTTGTGCGTCAGACTCAATAAGGCAGCAAAGGAAACTTTTTGACAAACGACATTTTAATGAGCTGTGCAAACCCAATTTTGGCTACTGGAAAAATGTACGCTCGCAAATAAATATATTCCAACTCGAAACGTCACACATGCACACACACACACATATACATGCGTGTGAAGTATTGCCTAACGGTCGTCCCGCGGGAGGGAAACGGGGCTGGGTTGGGTTTTTAGTGGGTGAGTCGAAAGACAAGTCTCACACTTTTCGGCTTTCAATGCTTTTTGCCACCTCCATAAAAAAACAAAAAAAAAACAACACACACACATACACGCGCACACATATGTAACACACCACTTTAAATGCACTCTAAACTAAATTTTTGGCAAAAACCCACCAAAGGAGGAGCAAATCTGTTTTGACATGAAAAAAAAACACAAAAAAAACTACTAAAATATAAATTTTTTGTCAAGCAACATTTTGCTGCAACATAATTGAGTGCATGTTGCGGCAGACACACAAACACTCGCACGACATGAATACAAATGGGGTCATAAGTGCTTACAAGAATCGCACGGAACATCGGGCATATTTTATTGTGGCACCACCGATCGCTGATAGTCGCTCTCGCTCTGACATTTCAACATAAAATCCATTAGGTCTCAACAACAGACGTTGCCGTTGTCGTTGTAGTTGTTAGTGTTGTTGTTGGTGTTCCTGGTGTGCCTTAACTTTTAGTATGCAAAATGCAACAAGTCGCAGCTGTTCTTGCTGTAAGCTGTTTGTTTGTTGTTGTCGACACAGCAAGAAAAATTGCCACAAAGTTGCCTTGTCATGTTGTGCCATTACTGTGTTTCACCTCGCCTCCCCTTCCTCTGCGACTTCCCATTACAGTTACCCGGCAAACAAGCCGCAAGTGCCGCCACGAACTCTTAACTACTTGCAACTACATGCATGCAAACACACACATACACACACGCGTATGCATTTATAAGTACAAGTATGTGTATGTGCGTGTGTGCAGTCGCAATGTTTTCATGCGTTTGTTGGTATGCAGCTTGTACTCGTGGCGGTGGCATGCCACCAAGAGGGAGGGCTCCTTTTATTTGGAAGTGATTTACATAAAATATTCATATAAAGTCAAATTAAATTCAATTGAATTTGTTGCGCTTTTATGTTGCACTCGCATTCATAACTCACAAAGCGACGCACCCCGTCCTGGTTCATTTCCTGTGCAGTAACTGTTCATAAAGCGCAGTTGATTGTGCTACTTGCCACACACGCATACCAGTGCGTTCTCGATGACTTTGTGACACATTCCATGTTGCATTTCGCCACAATAATTTTCTCCCTCGACGTGCATGTATGAAGTTGCAAATCGGCGTGCTACTGGCATATGTTTGTGTGTGTGTGGGTGGTTGCCTTTGAGAGACAGAACTTATTTTCTTAAATTCCACGAGCTTATCAAACTGTGGCACCGCCGGTTTACTGCATAAAAGACATGGAAATTTAAAAAGCACACAAAGAGGTGATTTTTTTTTAAATAGCAAGCGATTTGTTGTTCTCTAAAGCTAACTAAGAGTTCCAATTTAGGTACATACCTTCTACTTAAATATGAATGAGACGGTATCAATAAAACGGTCCGCGGATGCAAGAACCATGACTTGTTGTCCCACAATTCCTTCCTTTTAAGACGAATGTTCTCGCGCAAACGCTTTAAAACGTCTAAATAATATTCAGCGTTAACCGATTGGCCTTGCGGAAGGAACTCCGAGTGCACCACACCTTCGTAATCGAAAAAAACAGTCAGCATAACCTTAATTTTTGAGCGACTTTGGCGTGGTTTTTTGGGCCCTCTGTACGGCCCTCTTTGAACGATTTGTACCACTGGAAAACACGTTCACGCGATAGAGCAGAGTCCCCGTAGGTTGTCTGCAACATTTTTAAGGCGTCTGAAGCCGAAATTTTGTTGGAATAACAAAATTTCAAACAAATTGTTTGTTCAACTTGAATTTCCATGGTTAAATTCGAAGAGCAAACTCGAGCTTGACTTGTTTACAGTAGCACAGAAAACAAACTATGTGGCATATCACGCTGAAATTTGCCATGTAAGCTTATAACAGTCCTACCAAAAAACAAAAAATTTATTTTTGCCATATGTCATCCGCGGACCGTTTTGTTGATACCGTCTCGTTCATATTTGAGTAGAACACCATATTCAAAACACCATAACTTTTTTGTGTGAAATTAGTTTTTATTGATTTCAAAGACAAATTTGTTCAAAAACGATTACAATTTCAACATACATATATATTCACTTTAGCTCGATATGACCACCTTTTGCCTTGACTATAGCGTTCAAACGGTCAAAAAATGAGTTGCATGCTGCACGAATGTGATCTTGAGGTATTTTGACCCATTCTTGTACAATCGCTTTTTTCAGCGCATCCATACTGGCATAGTTTTTAGTCCTCACCTTGCTCTCCAAAATGGACCAGATGGAAAAGTCCATCGGATTTGCGTCTGGCGAATTCGAAAGCCATCGTGTGGACGAAATGAAATGTGGAACATGATTTTTTAACCATTCTTGGTTCACTCGAGCTTTATGAGACGGTGCCGAGTCCTGTTGGAGCGTCCAGCTCTAAAACATTTTCCCGATAATAAGTCGCATTCACTTTGACACCAGGCTCTATAAAGCGATTGGAGAGCGTCCACCAGCAGTCACTGCGGCCCAAACCATTACTTGCTGTGGGAAATTGCTTCGAGTGGCCATACGTAGGCTCAAATTCTCGTATGAGCGTTCGGTCAAGTAAAGACGATCGTTTTGAGTGTTTATGAACTGCTCAATGGGACATTTTTTTCATCAGAAAAGACAATGTTAGGAAATTCGCCACATTCGTGCAAGCGCAATAAGTCCTTCGCTCTTTCGCACCGATTTTTTTTTTGCTGGGATGAAAGATCGTGTGCTTTTTGGAACTTGTAAGCCTTGACCTTGAGCTCATTTTTCAATATGCGTCGAATGCTGTCTTGCGATATTTTCAGTTCTTTGTCCATTTTTCTTCCACTTCGACGTGGATTTCGTTGAAGTCGAGCCTTCACTTTCCGAACCATTTCTGGCGTTTTTTGCTGTTTTTTTTGGTCCACCTCCATAGCCTTTTGCAATGCTACCAGCATCATTTTAACGTTTTATAGTGCGATACACAAACATTTATTTACTTTCAGTTGACTGAGCTCACGAACAATGGCTGGTTGTGATTTTCCAGCTAAATATAGGCTGGGCCATGTAAAATTTGCTTTTCGAATCGGCTATAAAAAAAAAACTAATCAAAACTTTTTTTTTTATTTTGAAGATTGAACATTGCCATTTATGAATGAAAAATAATATCGTTCAAATGACTGCCACGACTGGCTTTACAGTAGGCCATTCCGATCAACCCAATTTTTAAGCACATTTTCGATTGTTTGGGCTCCAATTCCTAAATGGCAACTTCAATTTCGTGTTTTAAAGCATCAATCGTCTCTGGATGGTTCGCATAGCATTTGCCTTAAGCGGCTCCCCACAAAAAATAGTCCAACGGGTTTAAATCACAGCTCCGAGGCGGCCAATTGATATCGGAATTTCGGCTGATTATTCGGTTTTCAAAAACGGTAGCCAAAAGTTCGAGTGTAACTTTGGCAGTGTGACAAGTTGCACCGTCCTGCCGTCCTGTTGAAACCAAATGTCGTCCATGTCATCCTCTTCAATTTTTGGAAACAAAAACTCGTTGAGCATGTCACGGTAGCGCTCGCCATTTACTGTAACCGCGGCTCCTCGCTCATTTTCGAAAAAAAAAAATGGCCCGATGATGCCGCCAGATCAAAAACCGCACCAAACAGTGACTCGTTGTGGATGCATTTGCTTCTCGTGTGGATTTTCTGAGCCCCAAATCCGACAATTTTGCTTATTGACGTAGCCACCGATGTGAAAATGAGCTTCATCAGAAAAGAAGAAGAAGACTCACCACTTTGGAAATGAGTTTTCAATATTTCCCAATTTTGTTCAAGCGTATAGCGTCCCATTTCGTAAATGTCAAACCTTTAAGTAAATTATGAACATATTTGACATGTCATTTGTCATACCATTCTCAAAAAAATAGGTGGTTCAAAAAGCAAACGCTATATGGCCCACCCTGTATAACGCAATCACACTATTACGTTTGAATTCCATCACAACATATCGTTCACCCTGTACCTATGTGAAACTCTCTCTGCTCTTTGTATTGAACCAAGTATTTTTAAGTCTTTGTTGGGTGCTTCGTATTATACTTTAAAACCATTTTTCAGCACGAAATGAAATCAAAGTTTAACGAAAACGATGAGATGGATGAGGGTTTTTATATGAATTATTGAATTCTCTTTATTTTACAGCGAGCACCCATCTGAGGATCTGTCATATCTTCACACTCAGTTGCACAGCTGTTGCGGCTTTAAAAACTTTGGCAGTTGCATTCAGAGGCACCAAAAGCGCATTAACAAGTTCCCAGCACAAAAGAAAAGAAAGCAGCAGCAACAGCAACACCGACAGCAACAACAAGTGGAAGCACATGTAAAAATATTTGAATAGACATTAAAAAGTTTTGAATAACGATTTGAAAAGAACGCGCGCGAGTCTGAAGCGCTGACAAATAAATGAGAAAAAGTTGCGACACAGCTGCGAAAACTTATTCACGCTGCTACTCGCAGGAAATAGTAAAGGAAAGCATAAAAGAAAAGCATAAGACCATCTGTGAAGGAAATGAAATGAAGGATGTGCCATTAAGTAGTATAAATGATAATGCCAGCGAAATGTTGGCTTTAAGTATAACGGGACGCTGCGTATTCAACTAACTGTGTCGGAAGTCAAAGAAAATCGTTGTTTGCTAATAGTTTAGCGTTGTTAACAAGTTGAAAGGGATTATGGGATATCAAATTGGATGAATAGAATTACCTGTGGCAAAATGTAATCAGAAAGTAGCGCGCGTTTGCATTCAATGCTTGAACAACGCGCGTAAAGGCAAACTTTGAATTTGATTTTGAGATTTTCATAATTTTGTAAACCATCTGCGTTCAGCAGCATTATAATATTGCAGTTTTGAATCCTTTTTCAAACTAACGCCGCTTTTCACGAGGTTTTTACTCACATTTGGTCAGCATACAGACATCAACTTTGACAGATATACCAATCAGAGTGACAGTGGCGGACATTTACACGATTCATTGGCATGCGTCCATGTCAATATGTCAACATGCATACACACATACATAAAGAATATATATATAACTGTAAATCTGTGCAATAATCATTTGTCAAAATTGACACAAACAGCGACGAATGCAGTGGCAGCACTGAGAGAGGATGTCAGCAACAACAACACCAAACTGCGTAAGCAAAATAATAACTTTAACACGAATGACAACAATGAGGTTAGCTTGTTGGCAGCAAAATGTTTATTATTTCAATAAATTGCAATTGCAATGATGAGTTTTGACACCCGAAAAGCCGCAATTGCGCGACTATGCAGTTTCTGTGCGGTTCGCCTGCTGCACACTCGCATTTACTGACTCACATCCGCGGTTGATATTCCAGTATTTGCAAATACTCGTACACACGTAGACACGCGTACACTCAGGCCCGTGCGTGTTTACATATTTATCTTACATGAAAGTGCATATGAAGCGCATTAAAGGGTGGTTAAGTTTAAAGGGCCGGTGTTGATTTTGAATAAAATACAATTTTTTTAGAAAATTATTGTCACTTCTCTTTATTATGATAATATTGGTATGGCTCAATTACGTATGGAACAATATGGCCGCCGCGACTTCGGCGGCACACCTCCATCCGATAGTCCAAATTTTCGATGACGCTGAGGCATAATTGAGGTTCTATGCCGTTAATGTGCCGAATTATCTCATCCTTTAGCTCTTGAATTGTTGCTGGTTTATCGACGTACACCTTTTCTTTCAAATAACCCCAAAGAAAGAAGTCCAACGGTGTCAAATCACATGATCTTGGCGGCCAATTGACATCGCCGCGACGTGAGATTATTCGGCCATAAAATTTCGCGCAAAATAGCCATTGTTGTGTTAGCTGTGTGACAAGTGGCCCCGTCCTGTTGAAACCACATATCGTCCACATCCATATCTTCCAATTCGGGCCATAAAAAGTTCGTTATCATCTCACGATAGCGAACACTATTCACAGTAACTGCCTGACCGGCCTCTTTTTGGAAAAAATACGGCCCAGTGATGCCGCCGGCCCATAAACCGCACAAAACAGTCACTCTTTGTGGGTGCATTGGTGTTTCGGAATCACTCTTGGATTATCAGTCGCCCAAATGCGGCAATTCTGCTTATCTCATCACTGAAGATGATTTTCTTCGAAAATTGCGCATTCACTGTTGCCATTTAATGCCACCATTCTGACCAATCAGGACGCTTGAAATGGTCAAGAGGCTTTAGTTCTTGAGTCAATTGCACCTTGTAAGCGTGTAAATGCAAGTCTTTATGCATAATGTTCATCAACGACGAGCGTGAGAGGTGCAATTGTTGGGTTCGACGACGAGTTGAGGTGGACGGCTCTTTAGCCACTCTATCGCTAACAGCAGCAATATTTTCTGCAGTACGAGCTGTACGAGCATGCACTGGTGTTTTCACATCTCCTACAGACTTGGTTTGCTCAAACTTTTGCACAATTTTTCCGATTGTACGCACATTTGGACGATTAAATTGACCGAAACATTTTATTTGAACGCCCGTTTTCATAATAAGCCTGAATAACTTTAGCGCCTTGCTCGATCACGTATCTTTCGATAGTTCAAATTGAGTTAGTCTGAAATTGAAAAATGTTAAATGAAATATCATCAAAAAAACTTGGCGTTTTGATGTGCTTTACATTCAACATCATCCCTTGAAATTTAACCGCCCTTTAATATAAAAATTTGCGCAGCGTTGTTTGTAATATCAGCAGGGATTTGGTTTTTAAATATCCCGAAATGAATTTGAAGCCGTTGATAATAAGCGCCATTTGCAGTTGTACTTAAATAAACACACTCACACACACATGCATATGTGTCAAATGTGTGCAACTGGCATGCAGTTTTGCCGGGGATCAAGTACAAATGTGCAAAATAATTGGTGGTGAATAACGGAGAGGGCCGGTGCGCTTATGTGGCTTTGGAAAATGTTTAATTGAAAGCGCGCCAGCATAATTCAGCATTTACGTGCATATCTGCGTGCTTCATTAGTAATTCCTATATGGCACTCGAACTATTGTATAATGGGATAGTGAAACTAGATAACCATGGGGAAGAAAGTTCTCAGTATGGGCATATTGCAGTACACTCCACAAGGAGCCCCATAGTCAGCGATTAGTTTTCCAGTGAGCGTCTCGCTCTTCAGCCCGTGTAGGGTTATTATTAATATAGATGCGCAACTAAGTTCCCGCGTGTTTGTCAATAGATGCCGCCACCAGTGTAAACTAGTCGATTCTAACGTAACCTAAACGTCATAAACCAAGCTTCGACATATGGTAAACAAACTGCTTCGACACATTAGTGATTTTTTTTTGGTATCATCTACTTTTGGTTTTGTGAAAATGTCTGATTTTGTGCCGAATAATCGTCATTTGCGGAAGCGTTGATTTTCCTCTTTCATTCGAAAAAAAGGTGGCTGAAGCGCATCGAGAGCTACAAAAAGTTTATGGAGATGCTGCTTTAAGTGAAACAACGTGCCGAGATTGGTTCCGTCACTTCAAAGACGGTGATTTTAATGCTGACGACCGTCCGCGTGAAGGAAGGCCAAAAACCTTCGAAGACGCTGAATTGGAGGCATTGCTCAATGAGGATCCGTGGCAAACGCAAGAAGAGCTTGCTTCAGTATTAGGAGTTACCCGCCAATCCATTTCCAAGCGATTGCTTACTTTGGGAATGATTGGGTTCCTTATGAGTTAAAACCAAGGAATGTTGAACGTCATCTTTTCGCCTGTGAACAGCTGCTCCAGCGGCAAAAAAGGAATGGTTTTCTTCATCGCATCGTGACGGGTGATGAAAAATGGATTCATTACAGCAATCCAAAGAAAAAAAGTCCTGGCGACATTCACGCTGCGAAGGTTATCCTATGTATTTGGTGGGTCCAAGTTGGTGTTATTTATTATGCACTGTTAAAACCAAGCGACACCATCATTGGGGATCGGTATGGACTTCAATTGATGGGATTGAGTCGAGCACTGCGCGAGAAGCTGCCGCGGAGAGGCATGAAAAAGTGATTCCACAGTATGACAACGCTCGGTCTCTCGTTGTCAAACCCGTTAAAAACTACCGGGAAACACTGAAATGAGAAATCCTACCCCACCCGCCATATTCTCCAGATCTAGATCTTATCAGTTGACCCGCAGTTCCATTCATATGAAGACATCAAAAATGGCTTGATCCGTGGATAGCCTCAAAAGATGAACAGTTTTACCTCGACGGTATACAAGATCTACCAGAAAGATGGGAAAAAGTAGTAGTCAGCGATGGGCAATACTTTCAATGATTCACTTGTAACCATTTTTTCAGAATAAAGTTGTATTTTCATCAAAAAAAAGCGAGAACTTAGTTGCTTTATGATATTCGCTTTAGATATAGAGCATGGGCTCTATACCAAAAGATATGATGTTTTGATGACAAAAGCGAGCTGCTTAGTGTATGAAAGCTCTAGAGCCTGCTCAGTACACACATTTCATTATGAATGAGTTGTTGAGTTCGAAGCGTGATTTGGATTAAGTATTTCAAATACCGAATATATCAAGAAATGTTATTGTTGTTATTGAAATATGAAATAATCCTAATTAGCGACCAGCACCGTTTTACTACCACTGTTCTCGTGTGATGATGGCTTTTTTTTTTTTTTTTTTTGAAGTCAGATCCATTTTTTGAGATCCAAGTATATCAACAAATTCTTTATGTCGAGGTCTCAGATCTCATTAATTTACTGAAAGAAAGGCTTACCGAAAGAGCGAAGTCGTACCCTAGCTAGCCCTGGACATTCGCATAAATAGTGGACAAGACTTTCCTTCACCCCTTCCGCTTGAAAGGAAGTTTGAGTCTGGCTGCATGATCCCCTACCTTCCAATGACCTGTAAGTGTTGCATTGATGCGTGAAATGTTTGGTCGATAGCATACAAATAGTTGATTCGTCCTTTGGATTTTGTACGACGGCCATGTCTTTTTTGATGTAATACATTGATTATTTCACCTTCTTTCGGCTAAAGCATGATAGTGTGAAGCAATGGATGCTTTTGTTGTATTGAGTGAGGTATGCCACCACCTCTGCTATGTCTAGTGTCGAACCTTTTCTTGCTAGCTCATCTGCTATCTCAGTACCCCGTATGTTCCTATGACCGGGAACCCATATCCGAGTAATTTCAAGCCAGTGACTGAGCAATTCTAGTTCCTCTATACACTGTAAGACTAGTTTTGATGAGGTGGAATTAGAATATAAGACCATGATGCTCTTGCTCAAACTTCCTTGTAAAGTGTTATGGATTACAAGCTTCTCAGATCGCTAATAGATCTGCCTGGAATACGCTGGCATAGTCAGGAAGTCGAATTGACTGAGATAGGTTGGGGGGTTCGAAATGGAAGCCAGCTTTTACATAGCATTTTAGAATTAAAAAGGCGTTAGCTGACGTGAAAAAAGATAACGAATCCGACAAACGCATTGGACTTTCTTGGAAGTCTATAAAAGTCTATGCTTGGCTAAATAGGATTTTTATAAATATTTTGAATATAGAGCCAGTTAGCATCGCCATGGTTTACAAAAATATTTCCTCTAAGGTATGACTCAAATCTGACCATACTTATCTTTTCGGAATATCTCGACCACACATGGGCTGAAAAGCCCTAGGTCTAGCAAAGAAAACACGTTTTTTTTTGGTCAAAATTTGCTCTATTCATCAATGTAACTTCCATCAAGAACAACGCAATCATTCCAGCGTCGCTATAACATTTTTATACCACTTTTGTAGAACGGTTTATCTTTTGCCTCAAAATAGGCCTCAGTCTCTGAGATAACCTCTTCATTCGAGCTAAATTTCTTACTGAAAAGCATTTTTTTAGGTATGTGGATAGCCAGTAGTCGCTGGGAGCCAAATCTGGTGAATACGGTGGATGTGGGAGCAATTCGAAGTTCAATTCAAGTCGTTTTGCCATTATTTTGATTGACTTGTGACACGGTGCGTTGTCTTGAAACTAAGCGAACTCGGCACCTGCTTTAAAGAGAGCTTTCTCATAGTCAACTTGCCATGCAATATAAAGTCAACACGTTCCTTTGATATCTTAATGTTGTCAGCTAACTCTCGCAATTTAACTTTTCTCTATGACCTCGTTTGAAGCCAGCAAACCATCGTTTTATTGTTGTGTCTGATGGAGCGGAGTCCCCGTCCATTATCCACATTGTTTTTGCCTGAGAAGACCCCTACTCAAATTTTCCGGAGAAAAAATTTTTGGAACTTAATATTTTTAAGATTAAAAAACTCCCCACTGGGTAGGAATTCTTGTTATTCGTGATTAGCGCAATAACCGCTCCAGCGATTCTTTCCCTGCTAATTGGCACCGGTTCGATGCACCAAGTGAAGCCAAGTCCGTCTCCATGTGATCCTTCCAATGCGCAGGAAGCCTTCCTCTTCCTCTGTTACCACCAACTTGTACCGTATCGAATACTTTCTGAACCGGAGGGCTTGTTTCACACCAAGCCACAGGATGTTCATGCCCTGCTCTATGTCTATGGCGTCGTAGAGCTCATACAGGTCATAGTTCCACTCACCCTCGTCAACGTGCAAAGGTATTTTCCATCAAGAAGCTATGTAAAATTAAAACACGTAATTCTTTTTGATCCATTGTTTTGAAAATAAAAAAAGTAGCACATAACTCACGAAGTAATGAAGAGAATATCATAAAATTTGAACAGTTGTATTTTTAAGTTTGGTACCAACTGAAAAATAGATGTTAATAGGCAATAAACTAGTGCCACCTATGTATTAGGCCCGGGACTCTTCAGCCAATGTGTTATGTCATACGACCACAGACTTTGCATGCCATTTGACCAACTATGAATACTGAATGTACGCCAGCCGACTTAGAGGGCAGTTCTACACATAGAAATAATCAGTACGCAAAAAAACATTTTGCACCTTCATTCACAGTTGACCTCAAAGAGGTAACTATACATACATATACGCATATGGTCATTAAAATAGATACGCTGCCTTTATCTATAAATTTCCTTGTGCCTTTCAGAAAAGTTTCAAGCTGTTATATATTAAGTTGTTGCAAAGCTGTTATATTAAGTTGCATTATCGCATATTTGCACAGATTCGGTTATTTTCACAAAGTGTAATTTTGCGTGGCCACTAAAATAGGCTTTGCGGATAACTCTTGCATTTGAACTAATTAAGTGGAAAATACTGAATGTACGAGCTAGACGGTTCATTTAGAGGGTCGTGCGCAGCATTGCACAGTTAAGGAGCGAGAAACTTATTGTGAATCTTCGAAAAGAAAAAAATCATACAAATCTATTGCTGCGTCATTTGAAAGGTCCAGAGATTTTGTTGTAAATGCCCCTGAGCACAAAAAATTCACAGAACGATGTGGTGGCAAAAAGAAAACGACTTGCACTACTGATAATTTAATAGTGACTCTTGTCAAGTGAGATTCTTTTAAGGCAGCAAAGGCCATTGCAGCTGAACTCAACAACGTAGTATCAGTGAGAACTCTACGGCGTCGATTGCACAACATGAACCTAAGAAGCAGAATAGCTCTCAAAGTTCCGATGTTAAAACAAGCATTTTTAAGGAAGAGGAAAAGTTTTGCTCAAAAGCACAAGCCAATGTGTGGAGCAGGGGGGATGAAAAAATGGTATAACATACTTTGTAGCAATGAAAAAAAAAATAAATAAATTTATTTGGGAATGATGCTGGGCGAAATGTCATACATACGTCTTAAAGGACATAAGTTGGCACCATGGTTCACAAGAAAAAAAGTTAAGAAACAGTGGCGGCAACACAATCGTTATCCGCGATACCCACGTCTCCCGGGACCCATGTCAGCATCAGGCTATTATATCTACCAACGTAGTTCAGCATGGATTTACGGAACTCGACTACTCTTGAAGTGGTTGGGGGCCATGAGCGCAGTTTGGCTGTCGCTGCAGACACATATAGATCAGCCTTTCCATCTATTTTCCACAACGAAGTTCATTGCTTCTTGAACTGCATACACCTCCGCTTCAAACACAGATGCATGCATTCCAAGTGCAAAGTGCAGGTTTGTCCCGCTGGATTCCACGTAGACCCCAGAGCCGGAACCGTGCTCGGTCCTGGAGCCATCCGCGAAAATGCGAAAAAAATGTTGCCGGGCTCATTTTCAGAGTTTGACTACAATTGAGCCTCTGGCAGCATCACACTGTATCTCTTGTCAAGCACGACTCTGGATGGCATAGGGTCAAGGGGCATGGCGAGGATCGTTGCATCGAAGTCCATGCCTACTTTGTTTTCCAATACCGGGCAGGGGCCGTACAAACTCCCATTGTGTTTCACCCTGCAGATGGCCTTCAAGGCCTCTCCTTGGATGAAAACATCAAAAGGTGGTCGACTAATCAGAGCATCTAATGCCGGGCCTGAAGTGGTCGGAAAACCTCCAACGCAACAGATGGCAACGGTGTGTTGTAGTTTCAATAAGGTCCTCCTGACTACCACGAGAGAGAGAATCTACTTATCCAGACCACTAGTAATAGGTCTTATCATAGCCGTGATCTTGCCACGTTTTCCTCCTTCGCACTGCCAGAAGGCTGTCAGTGCTTTGGATGTCTTTGTTTCAGCGTGTGATTTCCAGAACAGTTTGCTATCGAAGATTACTCCAAATACAGGGTGGCTGATGAATTTTGCTACATTAAGAAACTCAAATAACTTTTTTTTTAGCGTATGGAATTCCTTTATTTTTTTTCCAAGTTGAAGGTCATTAAATTTTATTAAATGTATTGTAGCTTAAGTAGTTTTAAAAATAATTGAATTTAAATGCCCCCCATGCTCGTTGACACAAGTGCGGCATCTTAGTAAAAAAGTTGTTCATTGCTGCTTTGAGAGTTGCGACAGGAATAGCCGCAATTGTTGCCCTAATGGATTGCTTTAGTTCATCCAAATTTGTTGGCTTTGTTTTATAAACTTCTTGTTTACATAAACCCCACAAGAAAAAGTCAGGTGCAGTAAGGTCAGGCGACCTGGGGGGCCAACGAAATTCGGAGTTTCTTGAAATCAGTTTATTGGGAAATGTCCGTCGCAACTCTGTCATAACAGTCTGGGCTATGTGAGACGTTGCCCCATCTAGTTGAAACCACACAGAGTTGAAAGGAATTCTCTTTCAGCGTAGTTCTGGATAGAACAATTCTTTCAGCATTTTCAAATAACGGTCTCCAGTAACCGTAACGGTGTGACCATTTTCTTCAAAAAAATAAGGCCCGACAATACAGCGTGAAGAAACCGCACACCACACTGTCACGCGAAGAGGATGCAATTCCGTCTCGTGGAGTATCTGTGGGTTAGAAGTACTCCATATTCGACGATTTTGTTTGTTCACATTGCTGTAAGTCTGCTGCATTCAGTTTGTTAACCATTTGAATTTTGTAGGGAAATAAGTCTAAATCTTTGCCCATTATTGTTTGCAAAGACTGTCGGCTGACACCAAGTTGAGCAGCTAAGCTTCTTGTTGAAACCCTTGGATTGTTTTGTATAGCTGCAGCTACAGCAGCGATCGTTTCCTCCGTCCGAACTGGTGGGTTTCGATGATAAGGCCTTCTTGCGACTGTTCCTTGCTCAGCAAAATTATTCACCAGTCTCATTATGGTCCATCTGCTCGGGGGATCGCCGCCAAACATCCGCCTGTACTTTCTCTGGACCAAAACTTCGGACTCCAGTGCGTGATAGCGGCGGACTATCCAAATTCTTGTTTGCGTGTCCCAGTTATCCATTTTAATAAATTTTAAAGATCAATCTGCAAATTAAAACAAAAATGGAACAGATAACTTAAAAAGAAAAAAGTTATTCAATTTTTTTTTGGTAGCGGCTTTCATCAGCCACCCTGTATTTAATTTCTTTGGATAGCTGGATTGTGACTCCTCCCGGATGACACCAGCAGATCGTTATCTGCTCGCACGGAGACGATTCTCTGGGCCAGCATCGAACGAAACCAATTCACTAGCACCCGGTCTACGCCGTGCCTACTAGCAGAGCTGCACGTACTATCAAACTTGGCATTATCAAATGCCCCTTCGGTAACTTTTTTGAATGATAATGACCCAAACACTGCTAAATGTTAGTACTTCAACGGCATTTGAAAAATAATGCCAAAGTTACGGATTTTCCAAGCCAGTACCAATTGAAGACATTTGGGGAGATTTAAGATGAGAACTTGGAAGCAGACATTAAAAAATAAGAAAGATTTATGGCAAAATATTAAAGAACTATGGTATTCCACTCCCACAGAAGTCTGCTGCAGGATCATCCATTCTATGCCAAAGCGAACAGAAAAAGTCATTGACAATCATGGCGCACACAGTGGCTATAGATTAAACTTTGATAATTTAAACAGCATTTTTCATAAAATCTCTAAGTTCTTTTTGTGTCGTGTCTATTCCTATTTCGTACCCATTTTAATGACCACTTGCATATTTCCTTTTTGTTCCTATTGTCACTAGTTTAAGGGGGTATTCTAGTCTAGAAATTTGAAAAAATCGAAAAATTTTTTTTTTCAAAATTTGATGGTTTAACTATTCAAAAATATCTACCTAAAAAGATTTTTCAAAATTCGAATTATTTTCGAGGCTACAACTATTTTAGTGACGCGACAGCTGGACTGGTTTGAGCGGTCGGCGAACTTTAAACGTGTTTTTCTCGAAGCTACTTCTTTCGATACGGTCGGCACGATATCTCAAGTTCTAATTAACCGATTTGCTTGAAATTTGTCATGAATATTCCTTAAATATAGCTCTATTGTATGAAGCTCGAAAAACTGGAAATTTCAAATTTTTAATATGTGTAAACAATTCGAGAAAGCTTAAAAATAAGAGAAAAATCGACCTCAATTTTTTGAGTAGCCGCCATTTTATGGAAAAAAATTTTTTTCCGTTTTTTCTGGTTCATACGATAATGACATTCATATTAATTAAGAATTTGTATTTTTTTTTTTCAGATGACCACAAGGGTAGAAATCGTGACGACGGGGACACTGCCTTTTTTTCCCCCCTTCCACTTCAAGGACGCATAACTCCATGAAAATTAATTTTTTTTTTTTCAAATTTATTTTGTGTGCTCCTAATATATGAATAAATAAATGATAAAAAAATGTATCGTAAAAATATCAGTAGCTTTTTTTTTATTTATCGTCAAAAAATGCTCGAAATTCGGGCCTCTAGACTAGAATACCCCCTTAATTTTTAAAAGATCCTTGAATTATTATTGGGTATGGGAATAAGCTTCCACCATCGTAAAAGAGGTGCCGCTGCTGATGCTATTTTTGTGTTCGCTCCAGTAATGCACTGGTGATTTGAAGGCGTATATGTGAGGTCTCGATCGCAGTAGTTGACATTCGTTTGAAGCGTAAAGATCCTTTTTTTATCCGGCGTCAAAAATGTCTACGTTCTTCCGGCATTTGCGGGAAGTCATGCTTCATTATTACCGTTTAAAGAAAAGTGCAGCTGAAACGTGTCGTGTTTCGATCAATATTAACGTTAATCACATTCCATCAAATACAAATTTTAAAACGTGGCTTGGACGCCTCCAAAGTGACAATTTGGACGTGAGTGATAAAGATCGCGAAGGAGCATCGAACATATTCAACTACAACAATTATTTAATGAGGACGTATGTCGAACTCTTGCTGATATGTCTAAAGAGTTGGATGTTGATAGATCAACCATCGGTAAACGTTTGCACGCGATGGGAATAGTCCAGAAAGCAGGTCACTGAGTGCCACATCAATTGAAGGAGAGGGATATCGAGAGACATTTGGTGACGTTTGAGATGCCTCTTGAACGGTAGAAAAGAAAGGGTTTTCTGCATCGCATCTTCAATGGCGCTGAGAAATAGATCTACTATGATAACCCTAAGCGTCGAAAATGTTGGAGCCTACCAGGTGAACTGGGTCCATCTAAAATAAAAATAAATAAATAATTGGCGCGTACACTTCTGTTAGGTGTTTGACCGAGCTCCTCCTCGTATTTGTGGTGTGCGTCTTGATGTTGTTCCACAAATGGAGGGACCTACAGTTTCAAGCCGACTCCGAACGGCAGATATTTTTATGAGGAGCTTTTTCATGGCAGAAATACACTCGGAGGTTTGCCATTGCCTGCCGAGGGGCGACCGCTATTAGAAAAATGTTTTATGAATTTTGCTTTCACCGAGATTCGAACCAACGACCTCTCTGTGAATTCCGAATGGTAATCACGCACCAACCCATTCGGCTACGGCGGCCGATCCATCTCCATCTACGGCCCGACCAGATCCATCTACAGTGAAAAAAATGTTCTTGCTTCAAAGGATATGTTGTGCATCTAGTGGGATCAGAAGAGTGTCCTCTATTATGACCTCCTTAAACCTTCTGAAACCATCACTGGCGATCGTTTCCAACTGCAGTTAATGCGTTTGAATCGAGCTCTCAAAGAAAAGCGCTCGGAATGGGACGGTTGACATGAGAAACTTATTTTGCTGCATGACAATGCCAATAGAAATATTTAGAGGGACTGTATTGGGAAATCTTGCCCCACCCGTCGTATTTCCCAGACATTGCACCATCTGTTCCGCTAAATGCAGTCAGCTCTTATTGGAGAGCCGTTCACTTCTTACGAGAGCATCGCAAAGTAGCTCAATGAATGGATCAAGTCAAAAGAACTCGAATTTTTTGTCAGAGGAGTCAGTATGCTGCCTTAAAGATGGAGTAAAGTGGTAATTTCCAAAGGCACATACCTCACATAATATCATTTATTGATTAATTCTTTTAAATTAGTCGTAACTTTGGCTAAGAAAGGACGCAAACTTATTCTCATACCCAATATTTATGTTTGTTATATTAATCTGCGAAATAAAAACAACATAAAAGGCATTCAATATGTTATTATTAATTTAAAACACTTGTATTTTTCGAATGAACATGAGTGTACCTATTTGAATGGCCGTATGTGTATGTAGAAAATATAATTCAATTACATAAAAAACATCAAATCAATCAAAGACAAAATGAATAAATGAATGGATCCAGCAAAGCCTAGAAAGCATCAACAATACAACCTCATTACGTACCATTACCCACAAATTGAATAACTGACAATTTTGCCCATATACAGACACACACAAATGAGCATCCCGTAGGTATCCCCACACGAGCTGTGCATAGCTGCAGCCACAGATGACCAAATGAACAGTTACCTATTTATGCAACAGTTTGCGTAATACTTGGATTTATAAATATAAATGAAGCAAATGCGAGTACAATACACATGCAGATGCTCGTGTGTATGTGTATGTATGTAATTGCAGCACAGCTGTTGCAGCTACTGGGCAATAGCAAAAAAAGTTACAGCAACGCGCAATATATTGAATTCCTACAAATCACTGAGTGGGTGATCGAATGAATGTGCGTGTATGTGTATATATATATGTGTGTGTGTGTTATATGATTGATATGCACAAAATCATGAATTTATTCGCATTGAACATAATTTTGTGGGTTAAGGTGGCGTTTGGTAGTGCGACTGGCAGGTTGATAAACAAAATTCCTAATTAGAAATGGCAAAAACATTTAGAAATTGTACGAAAATGAAATGAAATGCGATTCAAACATTTCCCTGAGTATAGTTTTTTGCCATTTATTATATTGGGAATTGAACAAAAGCCATGCCCAAATGCGTAAACATTTTTTTTTTGTTTTTGTGAAAGCACTTCACAATTAGTTACATTGTTTTCTGAAATATTTACAAAATCAGAGAAAAAGGACATCAAAGCTTTTTTATCGAATTTTCATTTTATTTTATGTGAATAATTTGTAGAAAGTAATTTAGCAAACACTTTTGCATAAAATTATAAAAAAAAATTGTATAAAGTACTGTGAAACAATTTCAGTTTCGCTTCGAATTTAATTTTGAGTAAGTCGAGACATGACAAAATGGTTTCCTATCAACGCAAAACCTTTTTTTGGATACAGGAGCTGATTCAATTCATTACATCTTTGAATTGGTTTTAAGAAAAAACTACGCGTGCCTCAAGTTCGAGCTTGCTTTTTAGCATCGTTTTGGTACTGTGACAGCTGGACTGCAAACTCTTTGAGTAATGTTAATTTGAAAAATTCGAATTTCCAATTGCATGAAAAAACTCAAATCCAAATTTTGCAAAATTGTAGTTAAAATCGCCCAACAGGGCCCAAAATGACACAATCAATCCAAAAATTCGAGTAAACTATATTGAAAATCGCGTGAAGTATGATTTCGTCAATACTTCGTTTTTTCTGTCCGTCTTTGGAATAATTCACCCCTGAAAATTAAATGTAAATTAATATCAAGTCAAATCCTTGATCTCCTTGATTTTGTGGCTCGAGTTTGAAGTTATTAAATAAAACCCCTTCTATTAACTTTTGACTTCACATTTTATTCAAACTTTTTGTTAACCACTTACATTTTTCAGAATTCTTCTAAATTGATTTTTTCTGAATATATCTAATTTTATAATTTTTCTGAACTTTTTCCTGAATTTAGTTTTCTAAATTACTTTTTCTGAAGCTTTCTAAATTAATTTTTCTGAATTTTTAAAAATTTATTTTTATTCATTTTTCCAAATTTATTTGAAAACTTTTTCAAAATAAATTTTTCTAAATTTATTTTTCTGAATTTTTGTAAATTTCTCTTTAAGAATTTTTTGTAATTAATTTTCCTGATTCTATCTAATTTTTATGAATTTTTCTCAATTAATTTTCCTGAATCGATCTAAATTATTTTTTCTGAATTTTTCTAAAGTTATTTTTTAGAATTTTTCTAACAATATTTTTTCGAATTTTTCAAAACTTTTTTTTTGTGTTTAATCTAAATTATTTTTTCTGATTTTTTTTTTCTAAATTTATTTTTATTAAATTTTCTAAATTTATTTTTACTGAATCCATTTCAATTATTTTTCCTGTATTTTTGTAAATTAATTTTTATGAATTTTTCTGAATTGATTTTTCTGATTTTTTTTCTAAATTTATTTTTCTGAATTTTGTGAAATTTTATTTTTCTGAATTTATCTAAATTATTTTTTTTTTTGAATTTCCTTAAATTATTTTTTCTAAAATTTTTCTTGATTTATTTTTTGAATAATTCTAAATATATTTTTCTGAATTTATTTTTTCTGTATTTTTCTAAATTTTTTTGAAAACTTTTTCTAAATAAATTTTTCTTAATTTATTTTCTGAATAATTCTAAATTTATTTTTCTGAATTTTACTAAATTCATTTTTTCTGAATTTTTCTAAATCTATTTTTATGAATTTTTCTAAATTAATTTTTATGAAGTTTTCTTAATTTATTTTTCTGAATTTTTTTTAATTTGTTTTTATTGATTTTTCTAAATTTATTTGAAAACTTTTTCTAAATAAATTTTTCTGAATTTTTTTAAATTAATTTTTCTGAATGTTTCTAAATTTATTTTTCTGTGTTTTTCTAAATCTATTTTTTCTGAATCTATCTTAATTATTTGTTCTGAATTTTTCTAAATACATTTTTTAGAACTTTTCTAAATTTATTTTTTTCTGAATTTTTCTAAATTCTTTTTTCTGATTTTTTTTCTAAATTTATTTTTCTGAATTTTTTTTAATTTGTTTTTATTGATTTTTCTAAATTTATTTGAAAACTTTTTCTAAATAAATTTTTCTGAATTTTTTTAAATGAATTTTTCTGAATGTTTCTAAATTTATTTGTTCTGAATTTTTCTAAATACATTTTTTAGAATTTTTCTAAATTTATTTTTTTCTGAATTTTTCTAAATTCTTTTTTCTGAGTTTTTTTCTAAATTTATTTTTCTGAATTTTTTGAAATTTATTTTTCTGAATTTATCTAAATTATTTTTTCTGAATTTTTCTAAATTATTTTTGCTAAATTTTTTTATGGGTTTTTCTAAATTTTTCTAAATTAATTTTTATAAATTTTTCTTAATTTATTTTGCGGAATTTTTTTTAAATTTTATTTTTATTGATTTTTCTAAATTTATTTGAAAACTTTTTTTAAATAAATTTTTCTAATTTATTTTTGTGAATTTTTTTAAATTAAATTTTCTGAATGTTTGTAAATTTATTTTTCTAAATCAATTTTTTCTGAATCTATCTAAATTATTTGTTCTGGATTTTTCTAAATAAATTCTAAATTCTTTTTTCTGATTTTTTTTCTAAATTTATTTTTCTGAATTTTTTGAAATTTATTTTTCTGAATTTTTCTTAATTATTTTTTCTAAATTTTTTTATGAGTTTTTCTAAGTTTATTTTTCTGAATTTTTCGAAATTAATTTTAATGAATTTTTCTAAATTTATTTGTAAACTGTCGTATGTTTTTATCTTTTCTTGAATGCCTTCTACAACAAAAACCATGTTACTACTATGTTCACTAAGATTCACATTTAATTTTATTGCTATTTTTTATATTTTTTATCTATTATTTAAATATGTAAGCTATTCTTAAGGTCACTGATTATAAAAATAACCTTTGGTTGTATGTTTGATTTAAATAAAGTGTTCGATATGAAATTTACTCTCGGTTGTACTCTCGTCGCAATGCATCTGAATTTTCTCTTGTTCGTTCTCACTTAGAGTTCGCTGTTATTATCTGGACACCTTACGACCTGCTTTCGATAAATAGCATAGAGCGCGCGTAAAAAAAATATTTCTTAAGCAGGCACTACTTTTCCTACAATTTGAGTCTGCTGTGCCATCCTATAATTCTCGGCTAAAGCTAATTGATGTTGAATCTCTAGAAAAACGAAGGACAGTCCTTTCACTTTCGTTTATTTTCAGTGTTGTTAACGGCATCGTCGACTGCTCGATTCAAATTGAGCGGGTAAGCTTTATTGGTCCACAAAGAAATTTGCGAGTAATGCACCCATTGCTCGCGCACTTCGAGACTATAATTCATTATACAATTCAAACCTGCTTGATTTTGCTTTATCTATGTAGATCTACTTTTGTAAAAATTTTATTTTTAGTTGCTTCATATCGATTGTTTTTCTTTGCATTTTTCTCTAGCCCCTAACGTAATTTGTACTGTAGATTATTAAAATAAATAAATAAAATATTATTCCACTTAACTCCTTTACACCCTTTTCTAATGGTCTCAATGGATAGACCATCCCAGTGATAGAATATATGGGAAAAATCACAAATATGCAAAATAATATTCTCCGCGAGATTGTCGAGATAGAGCGCAAATTTTGGCTGAATGCCTGGGAAGGTTCCTCCAAATCAAATAACATCTGTATGCGTGGACATTTCGGAAAATATTAATATATATTGTATTATATATCATTTATAACTGATAGAAAAAGTGCTTTGTATGTAAATGTATGGTGAGCGAATATCTGTCAGTTAAATTCTAATCAAGCTTATCGGAAGATTAGCTGCTGGTTGGCTGCTAACCGAAAAAAAAACTGGCTGGTGGCTGCTGTGAAAATATAAAATACAGTTTTGTTTTGCCATCATTTGAAAATGTATAAAATTATTTTATTTGAAGAATAAAGAATTTGTGGCAAATAGGCCTTCTATAAAAATATAATAAAGTTGTAAATGTTATTGTAAGCCTTTCTAAAGATTGTAAGAGGGGGAATAGAGGTGAAGGAAAAGGACGATAGGACGAAAGGGAAAGGGGTGGGGAGGATTGAGTGTTTGTGGACTATGAACGGCGACTAGTCTGCGTTTGTGTTAGACTCTTCATTCTGCCGATGAAGTTCATCAGATTTTTGTTATATCAGCAGGCGCAGAAAAGAAGTAAAAACCAAGATGCTTGAATCTTAGTCCGGAGAAAGCTAGGCAGCTACGGAGCAGGAGCTGAGATAATTCCACCTCATCCTCCATACAGCTGACGCAAAACGGACTCGAAGTAATTCCGAATCTCACGGCATGTGTACCCCACGGGCAATGCCCCGTGAGGATGCCCACGAAATTTGAGAGATGAGATTTTGTCATCCTCAGAATATCCCTCGATCACCTCCTATCGAAACGTGGCCAAAAGGACTTCTCGACCCTACACGTTCGTGTACTTCCCCAGCGCTCGCTGAGGTGGTGCAAAGCTCATCCTTCCAGGAGTAGAGCGCAGGTTGTCAAGGGGATCCCGATCCTCTCCTTTCGCGGGCACACCGCTTCACGGGTCCTTTGTCTGGCCAGGTACCCAAATTATCTTTATATCGAAGAATTCTGATGCAATCGAGAGAGCGACCAGGCAGTCCCTGACCAGTTTCGAATGCACCATAGTAGAGCCTAGGGCCCTAATTGCCGCTTGGCTATCGGGGTAAATATTTACTTTCTTAACAGTTATTACGCAAGTAAGTAGCCAGTCAGCTGCTTCTTTAATTGCGGCCACCTCTGCGTGGAACACACTGCAGTGATTCGGTAACCTGAATTTGAGTTTGATGGGGAGCTCTTTGCAGAATACTCCTCCTTCAACCCTACCGTCCAACTTCAACCCATCCGTGTACAGGTTAACTAGGCGCTGTCCCCAAGTGTTGCCGCCGGTCCACTTCTCCCTTGATGGAATGTGGGTGGTCAGGGTGCTCTTAATAAATGATGTAAATTTGGTAGACGGTTTTCGGTTGTTTCTTCTGTTATAATTGAGAAATACAAGTAAAAATACGGGGGCCATAGGTAAGCTCGCAAAGCTGGAAGTGCAAACCTCCAATAAATCTAAATCTAAGCTCACAAAGCGGTATGACTATTTACAATAATTGGAAAAAGAATCTGCTAAGTGTAGTTTTCATTTATTCGTAATTGACTTTTGTTAACTCTTTTCTAAAATATTCACAATGATCAAACTAACCGGATGTGAGGAAAGCAGTCTTAGAGAGAGTGGCCCGTAGAGCAAAAGGGAAGGTAATTTTGTTATAATTGAAATAGCGATTTTTGTAACTTTCATCAAACTATAGAATTTACAACAGTTTTAGGTGGATTTAAAAGGAAAAAGACAATTAAAGACATGTGCCTTGCTGATTGTTCATGGCACATTTGGCATTTGGCATTTGGCATTCGATAGTTCACTGCAAATTAAGTTATCAGCAATGTTTTTGTGGTGACAGCAACAACTGGCAGATTACAGTAATATTAAGTTGTGCACTGATACCGGATTCGTTGGCAGTTCTTACTCCCAGCGGCTGCTGTAGTCGACAAGTGTCAACAGTTTAACATAACACACGCAGCATAGCATTTATTTGCCAGTCATTCCCAACACACAACAGTGAAAATCAATTCCTTTTGTAATTTTCACTAAATTCTTCCTGCAATTGCATTTAATTATAGCAAATTGACATTTGATGTGTTTGTGCAACTGGCAGCCCGCCGGCACAAGGTGATCCGTACATTCGAGCACATACATCCACACGCACATACACATTTCCATGCTTAAGCGCATCTGTACGAGTATTTACCCACTGTAAACATTAACCGATTTAGTGTAGACAGCAACGTTAATGCGAACCCTTTGGCTATGATTGTCTATTTGTATGTGCAAGTGAATATAAACTCCAATTGCTTCTCCACGTATGCGTGTATGTGTGTGTGTGTGTGTTTGTGATGCTGTTATTCATTATCGTACATACTTATCATATTTTATAGAAACTAAACGCTTTACTAATCACTCGACAGTCCACTGGCAAAGTGTCAGGTATGTATATATGTATATTACTACATGTATTTGTATGTGTGTATGTGTCTGTGAATGTATAAGTGTGTATGTATATTTGTGTTTCTACTTATTTAGGGTGACATGCACGTGCCCAAGTGCAAGTGACTACAATTTCTAAAATAATGCCAACAGCATCATTCGGTTCGGTGTCAGTGGTGCCAGCTACTTTGTCACATTACAATACTCCACTGTCATTTACATTTTAATTACGAGTGTTTCGTGCACCGACTATTAACCGAAAAGCATGTCAACATATTGCTATCATCGAATGGGAAAAGAGACTTCAGCAATTTCCGTACACTTGAACATCCGCCTTTAAAGATAATATTGCAATTTAAGTAGTTCGAAATGTAGATACGATGAATGCGGAAGTAATTCTAACTGCTTACTTACGGTTGATAGTACAGTGCACTCGCGGTAACTCGAATAGCCGCTAAGTCGAACGACGTGCTAACTCGAACACATTTTTTTCCCTATTGACTAGTTTGTAACTCGAACAATATTAAAGCGCTATAACTCGAACAAAAAAACAAATTTATTTGTACACACATTCTTTTCAAACATGTACATTTTGTACATACATACATATGTAATAGTATATGTATATAAATTATATGCATACTAGTGTATTGTCCATATGAATATTTCGACGTTAATATCCCGTTAGTTTTCTGGGAACAACATCTTGCATTGACCAAATTGCTTTAAATTTGTCATTTGTAGTGTATCAGTGCATGTGAGTAATGGATCGTAAAAGGTTGAAGTGTTTAACATTAAAAGAGAGGGCTGAAGTCCTTAACAAAATTAAACGTGGATGTAGTGTTACTTCTCTAGCGAAGGAATATGGGGTAGCCAAGTCCACCATAAGTCTTACAAAAAAGAAAGACAAGGCAATTTTAAAAGCAGTAAACAACACGTTTTTGGGTCCTGGGAAGAGGAGAACTTTAAAAGCTTCTGAGTTTCCTAAAATGAAAGCCGCTTTATACAAATGGTTTCTGTCCCAAAGAAAAAAGAATTACCCAATAAGTGGACTCATCTTGAAAAACATAATTTACAGGTCGAATTTACGCTTTATGATGTTAACAAATGGAATGATGGTGCCGAATTTACCGACACAGAAGTAATAATTGAAACTAGTCATTCTGAGTCTGAGTTTAACAACACAACTGAGACATGTGAGCGGATATCATCTGAGGAGGCAGTTAGCTCTTTCAATAAGGTAATTCAGTGGGCCACAACTGAACAAGTAAGCCCCGCAAAGGTTAACACTCTTCAATTGCTGCGTGAAAAAGTCATATTCAACATTGCTGCAGGCAAGAAAAGACAAACACACATTACAACTTTCTTTTCGGCCTAACTTTTCTGTTAAAGCTGACTTTTTTTGTGTAACTGACACAAAGACTGCCAAATATTTGTTGAAAAATATTGAAACGAATTAATTATTTTAAACATATTCATGTTCATATCCATATGTAAATAAATAAATAAATTTAATTGATAAAAATCGATATCGATGACTGTTTTTTTAACATAGCACACTCAATTGATAAGTCGAACAAATTCGATAAATCGAACAGCGCCTGTTTTAATTAGTTCGAGTTATCGCGAGTGCACTGTAATTAGAAATTAAGAAGGTATCAGGTCAGTCCATAAGTTCCGAAGTGGTAACTGCGACGTGGAGGATGCCCCGCGCGCTGGTCGTCCTGAAGTCTTTAACTCCGACGCCTTGCTCGAACTCGTGGAAGCTGAGCCAAATTTGACAGTCGATATGATAGCTCAGAGGTTAAATTCATGGCATGAAACACTTCACAGGCACCTGATTCAGTTGGGAAAGGTTTCAAAGCTGGGAAAATGGCTTCGGCATAGACTTTCCGTCGCCAACCTTCAGCCGAGAGTGAACGTGTGTTCTTAGCTGCTGAAACGGTTTGAAAATTAAAGTTTTTGGAACCATATCGTTACTGTTGATGAGATATGGGTGCTTTACAATAATCCTGTTCGCAAACGCCAATGGTTAGATAAAGATGAAACACCAGAACCGACCCCTAGAGATGACCATCACCTCAAGAATATTCTCCTGTCTATTTGGTGGGAAGGCGGCCGCCGTAGCCGAATGGGTTGGTGCGTGACTACCATTCGGAATTCACAGAGAGAACGTCGGTTCGAATCTCGGTGAAACACCAAAATTAAGAAAAACGTTTTTCTAATAGCGGTCGCCCCTCGGCAGGCAATGGCAAACCTCCGAGTGCATTTTTGCCATGAAAAAGCTCCTCATAAAAATATCTGCCATTCGGAGTCGGCTTGAAATTGTAGGTCCCTCCATTTGCGGAACAACTTCAAGACGTACGCCACAAATAGGAGGGGGAGCTCGGCTAAACACCCAAGAAGGGTGTACGCGCCAATTATATATTTGGTCGGATATGGCCGGTATTGTTTATTACGAACTTCTGGAACCACACCAGACAATAACTGGTGATTATTATTCCCATCAGCTATCAAGCCTGAATGAGGCACTTAACAAAAATCAACCGTCTTTAGTGAATAGACGCAAAGTTTTGTTTCACCACGACAACGCAAGACCTCATACCGCAAGGCAAACATTAGGCAAGCTGAACGAGCTCGGATGGGAGCTAATGCCGCATCCACCATACTTTCCGGATATTGCACCTTGTGATTATCACCTTTTCCGTGGACTTCAATCCCATAGGAGTAACAAGAACTACTCCTCAAAAGAAGCTATAAAAAGGGATATCGAAGCGTATTTTGGCTCCAAGGACAAACATTTTTTTGAGCAGGGAATTAAAAATTTGCCTAAACGTTGGGAAGACATTCTAAAAATAATGAAGGAAAATATATTATTGATTAATAAATACTTTAAACATCTTTTTTATTAATTTTAAAACCACCTTTAAAAAACGCACGAACGTATGGACTGACCTGATATAATCAATACATACATACCGATCGTGGAGACATGGGTCGTAGTCATCATGTTCATCATAGTTCTACGAGCTCCATCTCAGAGCATAGGACCAAAGCAAAATTTTTCCCATCCATTCTCCTCCCTGTTTCTACTTTTACTTGCTTCCACGTCTGGTTTTTGTTCACAACTTTTATTTCACTTTCCATGCAATGACACCATGAGCCACTAGATCTTCCTCGCTTCCGTTGACCCTCGAGATTTCAGTCTAGTGCTTGTCTGCTGATCTCTGTCATGCCTCCCGTGCGTAGTGTATGGCCGAGCCACCTCCACTTGCGCTCTCTGATCAGAGACTGACTTGCGCGAGCGGTGTTTGTTGGCATATCGGATGTAAGTCGGCGTGCGATATCCAATATTACGGCCACCAAATGCGCAGGATGTACATCAGGCTGCGGTTTACAAACATTTGCTGCTTTTGTACCCTTTCCGCTGATAGACACCATGTTTTGCAAGCATAGAGAATGATAGACTTAGCATTTGAGTTAAAGATTCCAAATTTGATACGCCCGCTGATTTATTTGTATAGCCACACTGGTCGGAGATTAGCAACTGCGTTTCTTGCTTTCTGCGACTTTGTGAAAACTTCACTTTTGCATATCCCATCTGCCAGGAATTGGCTTCCAAGATATTAGGAGTTGCTCCCTTTATTAATGCTTTTCCCACCAATATTGAAGGACGCGTCATTCGCCTTTACTGCCAAATATTTAGCTTTCTTTAAATTTACTTTGAATCCAGCAGTGCTAGAGTATCTCAGAAGGACGTTCAGTTTGGTTGGCATGTCTGATCTGCCATAATAATCCCCTTCCTTCTACATTACCTATTGAAGTCGTTAGAATTTGATCAATGACGGCCAGGAAAAGAAGCTGTGACTAGATGCATCCCTACCTCACACCGGCATCAGTTCGTATGGGCTTCGATAAGATTCCGTAATACAAAATTCAATATTCAAAAGCCTCAAGGCGCAAACTTGATTAAGTCGGCAATCTTTTCAGGGACTCCTCTCCGTTGTAGGGCACATCATATATTACTGCGTTTTAGTCAACCGAATGCTTTCTTTTAGTCAATGAAAACGAGTGTTGTTAGTACTAAATAATAAAACCGTCGAGTGGAAATCTGCCATGAAGATACTTTTCATAAAAACCATCTGCCGCTAAGAATCGTTAAACTATTTAATATTATAGGACTCTCCATTTGTATGGCAGCATTAGGGCATGCTCCATAAAAGACAATATTTATAAGCTGATTCCGAACGGCAGATATTTTTTTATGTGGAGCTTTTTCATGGCAAAAATACACTTGGAGGTTTGCCATTGCCTGCCGAGGGGCGATCGGTATTAGAAAAAACTTTTTCGTCATTTTGGTCGCTTCACCGAGATTCGAACCTACGTTCTCTCTAAATTCCGCACACAAATATCGTAGACATTAGTAAAAGGATTATTTGGAAATGGACATCTAAAATCGAAAATATTTTACGGTAAACTTGAATATATGCGAACATTACAAAAGGAAAGTATTTTGATTTTACTTATTTGTATTCTGAGAGTATTTACGCCCAACACAAAAAATGAAATAAAAATATATCAGCATACCGGTAATTCATCAGCAATATCAGCATACCGGCAATGTCAGCATACTGGTTTTCTTTCATTACCTAATCCATGTGTTGTAGGGTTGCCACATATATGATATAAAGTTAAGAAATTTGGCAAAAAATACAGTAGTAAGCAAGAAGGGAATTAAATGAAAAAAATTATTTCGGTTTATTGCCAAAAAGGCTGCTTGGCTACCTGCAAAACTTCTGAGACCAGAAGCCTTATATCAATGAACTTGGATGCAAAAGAAAATTGTTAAAGAAAAATAAAGTTGCAATATAAACTGAAATATAGTGCAGATGAGCCTTTATTAAATTCTCAAAGGTCAAAGGGTTAAACTGTTTTCAGTTTGGTGCAAAGTATAAGTACATTAAGCGGGCAATAAGCTCATCCATTCCGTGTTTTTTCGTGCAAGCATCGATCGCACGTACTTTCTCATGACAGAAATTTACGCGGATATTTGCCTTTGCTTGCCGATAATCGACCGCTATTAGAGATACAAGGTGAAGTCCAAAATAAAGAAGACTGAGCTAAAATGGAAACGACAAATGCTTTGTTCTGATAACTTCGAGTTTAATTATTCAAAATAGTCCCTCGGTCCGCGATATACTGTTTTGCGCGATCTAAAAGCCTTTCGAAAGAGTGTTTCAGGTCATAGGCCAGAATGTCCTTCAGGATGTCGGTACAAGCTTTTTGGATGGTCTCTACGGGCGCAAAACGTTTTCCTTTCATGGCCAAAGGCAATTTTCCGAATTAATATAAGTCACAGGGAGCCATATCAGGCGCATACGGTGAGTGATTGACGGTTAAAATGCGATTTCTAGTCAAAAATCAGTCACAAGAGTGGAAAGAGTGGAACAATGAGATGGTGTATTCTCATGCAATAAGAGCCAACTTCTACCTTCGCGATATTCAAGGCGAATTCGACGAATGCAATACAACAAACGTTTCAAAACGGCAAGTTTGAAAATTGCATTGACGGTTTGGCCAGTTGATACGAAGTCCTTGGAACAATTCCTTTGGAATCGTAAAAAGAAATGAGCATCGACTTGATTTGTGACTTTTCTAAACGCGATTTTATGGGTGGTGACTCGTCTGGGGCCTTCCATTCGGCACTTTGACGCTTAATTTCAGGTTCATGTTGGAAAAAACACTTGTCATCACCAATTACAATGTTGTAAAGGAGGTTCTCGTCTTTTCTCGCCTCTTTAATGCGTTTAATGAGGTCTTTCGAGAGTTGAATTCTGAGCAATTTTTGGCTCTCTGTTAACTTGTGCGGAATGAAACGTGTACAGATCTTTCGTCAGCCCGAATGATCAGTTAAAATACGATAAATTGTTGGTTTGGAGATATTCAACTCCGATTCCATGAATTTCAAAGATGATTTCGGTTCATTTTTCATTAATTTACGAACAATTTCGATAGAGTTTTCGGTGATTACTGATTTTGGGCAGCCCGTATCTTCATTGTCATTTATGTCCTCACAACCATCTCTGAAACGTGTAAGCCTCTAATGAAGTCTGGCACAAGATAATAGCTTTAAAGTTCTTTCATCAATTCCAATGTTTCGGTAAATGTTTTACCGATTTTAAAACAAAATTTCATATTAGCTCTTTGTTCGAAACTCATTTTTGCACCGATGACACAAACACTCTGACACTTTAGACGGAATAACTTCGCTTCCACTGAGCCGAATGTCACCAAGCTTTCATTGGAAGTCAACTATGGATGTAGCTTTCAACGCACTAACTAAACATTTTTATGACGTCAGTCTTGTTTATTTTGGACTTCACCTTGTACATTGCCGAAAACGATAATTTAGCCACCTTTGAATTGATTATCTTTCATGTAACACATAAAATTATAAAATCTTCTGTATAAAAATTCACATCGTAATAATATTTCTTCCCTTCAATACAAAATTTGAAAGCCTGCATAAAATAAGGAATATTTGAAACCGCCGCCGTAGCCGAATGGGTTGGTGCGTGACTACCATTCGGAATTCACAGAGAGATCGTTGGTTCGAATCTCAGTGAAAGCAAAATTAAGAAAAACATTTTTCTAATAGCGGTAGCCCCTCGGCAGGCAATGGCAAACCTCCGAGTGTATTTCTGCCATGAAAAAGCTCCTCATAAAAATATCTGCCGTTCGGAGTCGCCTTGAAACTGTAGGTCCCTCCATTTGTGGAACAACATCACGACGCACACCACAAATAGGAGGAGGAGCTCGGCCAAACACCTAACAGAAGTATACGCGCCAATTACAATATTTTTTTTCTTTTTTTATTTGAAACCGAGATATTTTTGCTCTGTCCTGTAAAGGTGATTCTGCCATCAATTTGTTGGTATCTAAAAAAACCTAACAAATTCTCAATTAGACCAGCCATTTGCTCTTACACATTTTAGCACCTAAGCCCGCCAATTAAATTTATTAATTAAAGTTTTGCATGAAAGCAACCGAAGTGTCTGGCTGCCTGCTTGTCAGGTCTTATAAACTGAGCCGCTCATTTGCCACTGAACTCTTCCTTTAGCCATCTTCTTCCAGTCATGCACTAATTTTTGCTGCTTCGAAGTGTGGCAAGAGTTTTTCACACTTTTTACTTTAAGTTTGCTTTCTTTTGCCATTTTTTGCCAGTTTAAATATTTACAACGAATTAATTTCATCTACTTCGCACTAAGTAACACAATTCCTCCAGATGCAGCAGTACTTGGCTTCTCGCTTGCCGCTGCCTTGGGGCAATTTTTTGTTATTGTTGCTATGCACTTAGTGCACTTTTTGCGGGAGCTCAAGTCATTACGAGCACTTTTTTTAATTCTCCTTCGCTTAAGATGCTGGCGTCGATGTAGAGGTCTAAGTGTTTTCCGCACGTTTGTCATTGAGGACGTGGCATAAGTGGCTGGGCCCACTTGAAACAAAGCCAAAAGACACTTCTTTGCCGCTCAATTCGATTCTTTAACTTTCATTAAAATTTCCCAGTTCAAAATAACACTGAACTATACGCAAAGAGTAAGTCGAGCGCAACCCAAGGGGGAGAGAGAGCGTTAGAACATTTGCAAGTTGGATTTGACTCGCGCACACGAGCCAACAGACAGTCAGATAATTTTGAAGCGTAATTAAAATACAATTTTTATGGAAATTTCGTGCACAAGTGAACTTGTAATTAATTCATCGCAAAATAAATGAGAATTTCTCATAATTATGCTTTGTTCTAAGCTTCGCGAGCGAGTCTGCACAGCGCGACAACGCGACATCGCGGCATGGCGACCTTGTGCCAGCGCATCTCTGCTTCTCACCTACCACCGCCAGTAGGTACGCGTCGTGTTCGCCATACGCTCCGTATACCCAAAATGTTTACTTCTGATTGCACGAGTTGTAGCAGCTGCCGGCAGGCCCAACGGTAGCCCAATGTGTGAAGTAATTTAATATCGCCCGGTGCAAAAGTGATTGTCATTAACACTGCGCTACACGTCAGGTTTGCTTGGCGTTGATGCTGTGCGCACTTGTGTGCTTTCCGTTTCCAGTTTGTGCACATATCACTGCACCTCGTTAGCATTTGGGTGTAGCGACTGTTTGTTAGTGCGTCCACGAATTTGTTTATATTTTTAACCATTTTTTGTCACCATTTCCGCTCAGGGTGGTAACATCCCCAGCCTCAACATCACCGCCTGTTGTCTGGCAACCTTTCTGTTTGCTGCTGCTGCCGGCACTGCGTTCATCAGTAGCTGTTTATATGCAGTCCGTCGACGTTTTTTATTTGCCAATAAATGTGAGCTCATTTATTTCAACACCACTTTTTTACTTCATCATCCGACCCCTTTCACTTTACTCTGTCATTCTCGTTTTTTGCTGTGCTTTCTTATATTCCGCAACAATTTTGGTCGCCTTCACTTTTTCTCATAAATGCACAGTGGACAGCCTTAGGGTAGTGTGTATGTGTGTGGTATGCTTACACTTGGTCCTCAGTTTGATTCCCAATTCGCACATTAAAGAGCCGAAAATTTGTTCTAACAGCGGCCGCTCGTTGGCCATGAAAAAACATCTCATAGGAAACTATTCGCCGATCGGTGGCAACGTTGAACTGTAGGTCCAGCCATTAACGGAACAACACCAAGACGTATACCACAAATTGGTGGATAAGCTTGGCCTAAGCACCTATTAAGGATGTAAATGTGTGCCATGATGCCATTTATTTAAATGTTCAGATGTGTGTGTGTATGTGTTTATCGCTTTGTATGTATGTTCAGCTGCCGGTTGTATCGCTTGACAGTTGCTTTTGCTGTTGTTGATGCTGTTTGTCTTTGCCTTGTTTGTTGTTTTTGTAGCTGTACTTTAGCATGCTGTTGACATTATTGTCGCACAATAAATGTGTGCTGCTTTTTGCGACAATGCATTGTTGTTGTACATATCGTAATTTTGCATTGGACTTTGTGCTGATGACGTCTATTTGCCATGTTTTTTCGTGTACGTACACAAGTCACGATTCTACTGTTGCTGGTGCTTTTTGCATACGAACAAAAAAAAAAAAAATACAAAAAAAAAAAACAAAAAAAATCCAAATCGGATTAATGGTAAACAATGACTAAAGTTTACTGCACAAATATTCAACTCGGTTATGGATAACAGCAATAAACTTTGCGAATTTGGTTGAATCTATTTTAAACTCTTTCAAGAGTGAAATACAAATACCTCAAACTCCATTTTGCTCTTGCTTGATGGGGGGTGAAAAAGTGTAAATTTAAAATTCCATTATCATGGAAATTTTTAATAAAATTTTACAAAAGCATAAGCAGTCGAGTATTACACAAAGTCCTTAAAGAAAAAAGATTCGCTCTGAAAGAAATCGTCTTAATAGGACAGTTAAGACTTAAGAAGTGAGTGGATATTAATGAGCAGTCGAAATTGAAAATATATTAAAAAATATAGGTACCTATGAAATGAGATTTTTTTTTCAATTTCAAACGTTTGTTAACAAAAATTTGTTACAAATTTAATCTTCAAAATAATAGCCATCACTAGCGACACATTTTTCCCATCTCTCAGGCAATTTGTGGATGCCGCGCCAAAAAAATTGACCGTCTTTGGCCGCGAACCAATCACCGAGCCATGTTTTGGCTTCCTCGTGAGAATTGAAGCGCTGCTCGGAAAGTGCGTGGCCCATCGATGCAAACAAATGATAATCGGAAAGCGCCAAGTCTGGTGAGTAAGCCGCATGCACCGGCGGTTCCCAATCGCACGTCTCCACCAATTCCCGGGTCGCTTTTGTTCGATGTGGCGGTGCATTGTCATCAAGAAAAATTACTTTGTGACGCCGATCGGCATATTTTGGGCGTTTTCGGTGTATAGCGCTGGGCCAATAATATATGTATATAATGGGCCAACTGTCGTTGGTAGCGTGCACTGTCAACTGTTTCCCCTGGTTTTAATAGCTCGTACCAAATCATACCACGCTGATCCCAGAAAACACACAGCAAAGCCTTGCGGCCGAAGCGATTTGGTTTGGCCGTTGTTTTTGGCTTGTGGCCGGGCTGACCATACGATCGTTTACGCTTGGGATTGCAGAAATACACCTATTTTTCATCACCCGTAACGATTCGATGCAAAAAAGACTTCCTTTTGAACCGGGAGAGCAGCATTTCTCAAGTGGTTTCACGATGTCCGCAAATCGTAGTTTGAAGGCACGAAATTCGACATTTTCAAGAGCGACAAAAATGCACTGTTGTATGCAACGTAACAAACAATGAACTGAATATTGTTGACAGATGACAAACGAAAAAAACAAGACATTTGGGAAGGTTTAAAAATACTCCTCGTGAAACCTAAAAGGGCTTGCAATACCACATTTTTGTAAATTTTTTTAAGTTCTTTGCCTTTCTGCAGGAATAATAAACCTCCATTTGTGGACAATAGCAAAGTTTATATCACAAATCGGAGGAAAAGCTCAATTTAGAAAATTCGATGTGCCGTACAATTATAAATATGCGGGCTGCAATACTGCACTCTGTCGATGGCTGTCGGCTGCTATGAATTCAGCTGGCCCTCTTGTTAGCTGCTCTTTACCTGGCCTCTCTCTGGCCATTGACTCGCATTGGCTTTGTCACTCATAATTAACAAATTAGTTCAAATTATTTAATTCCATAATTTGTTTTTTTTGTTTTTACTGGCAAGCAATTATTTTGAATTCGTAAGCATGCACAATGCCGAAACCTGGAAGAAGTTAGTGGAAAACGTGATACGAACACCAATGTGGCTCAAATTAGTGACAGAGAAAACGGAGCTAATACTTCTAACCAAGAAGCACATCCCGTTAGAAGTTAGAATGCAAAGTTTCTCAAATACGCTAACTACAGAAAAGGTCTTAGATTACCAGAAATAAGACTGGACCAAAGACTAACTTTCTGGAGCCAAAAAAAGCACGCAGCAGAGAAATCCCCAAGATGGCTTTCCTACTCAGTAGATTGATGACAAGCATAGGAGGACCAACCCAATGAAAACTGGAAATAAAGATGGCTACCACACTCTCTCGATCTCTTACACGGAGACGAATGGGCACATGTACCAAAAGCAAAGCTCCTAGCGTCGGTACAATGAACGACAGCCCTAATAGTTGTGTCCGCATAAAATAAGGAATATTTCAAACCAAAATATTTTTACTCTGTCTGGTATAGGTGATTGTGCCATCAATTTGTTGCTATCTAAAGAAACAAATTCTGAATTAGACCAGCCATTTGCTTTTACACATTTTAGCACCTAAGCCCGCCAATTAAATTCATTAATTAAAGTTTTGCATGAAAGCAACCGAGGTGTCAAGCCATCTTCTTCCAGACATGCACTAATTTTTGCTGCTTCGAAGTGTGGCACTGCACAGTATCTGGACCAGCTGTTCAACTAATAAGCGGCTCCACACCGATAGATTTACATGCGAACGAGAGGGATGGAAGAAGGACCAGACAGTGTTGAGACAGACAATTAACGACATTCATCGGGAAACTGTCACCACCTTTCTAAGCTCCCACCTACAGCAGATGAAGAGCTCCAGCTTCCCCGTGACACCCGCGTAGCACTGGCACAATTACGTTCTGAATATTGCAGCAGGTTAAACTCCTACTTATCCAGAATTGACCCCGACATACCAAACATATTTCCTGCATGTGAAGGCACGCCGCACGACACTAACCACCTTTTCACATGCCCCTCTAAACCACCTCATCTAATAGGCCTCTTCCTCTGGACCCAACCTGTCGAAACAGCACCGTCCTGGACCTACCGTTAGGTAAGCTAGACGAAAACGACCGGTGTATACTGGTATATACTACACTGACAGGTCTTTTATTACTGCTACAACAAGAACAACAACATGGAAGAAGGAGTTAGCAAACCTGCAGCGCGCAATTAATTGACTGTTTGGCGGATTTTACCGGTAGACGTGCCCATGATGTCATTCTTCCCATATACTTTTTAAGAAGCGTATTTTGAATAAAAAAATAGAATCTAAATTTGTACAAGTTTTATTTTAAAACAAAATGGGGAATCAGAGGTGGCAGCTTGAGTTTAAACAACTGATATTATTATGGACCTCCATGCCTAAGTGAGCCCCTCTTTAACATCAGGGAGAGTGGAAATCTCTGCTACCTAACAGTAACTTATGAATGTGAGGCCTGTTTTACATCTGCTTCCATAAATGGCGGCCGTAGCCGAATGAGTTGGTGCGTCACTACCATTCGGAATCCAGGGAGACCGTAGGTTCGAATCTCGATGCAACTCCAAAATGAAGAAAAAGTTTTTTCCTATAGCTGTCGCCCCTCGGCAGGCAATGGCAAACCTCGGAGTGTATTTGTGCCATGAAAAAGCTCCTCATAAAAAATATCTGACGTTCGGAATCGGCTTGAAACTTCAGGTCCCTCCATTTGGGGAACAACATCAAGACGCACTCCACAAATAGGAGGGAGGCGGCCAAACACCGAAAAAGGGTATGCGCATCAATTATATATATATTCCACAAATATTTCATATATTTCTGGGATACCAAGTAAGTTTTTTTTTCTTCTTTTGGCGTATTTTTAAAAGAAAATCTATTGAATTAAGGGAAAATGGCTCCACGATATTTTTAATTTTCTTTTTCATCCAAAGCGTTTGTATTTTGTAAACAAACCATTCAAGTATACAAACTTCAAATTTAGAGGAATTAAGCAAATAAAGTCATGTCGTTCTAATGGATACAAACGCGGCGGTTCTGGAAGTATTCGATGCTGTAGCAGCTGCTGGTAGCAGAGGAAGAGGAATACCGCAGAGAGATCAAGTGGAGAAGGACTTGGCCTCACTTGGTGTGCCCTACTGGGGCGGTTTAACACGAGAAGGAAACGACTGGCGCGCTTTGTTAAACTCGTTCAACGTCGCTTAAGTGGTTATCGCAAGAAGAAGAAGAAATAAAAAAATTGTTTACATGTAAAAAAGCTGTTATTTCAATTAAAATGAATTTTTTGCTTTAAACGAATGCAGAAAATTTAAAATATTGCCTTTTGTGAAATTCACGATGGAGAGAATAATGAGGTGACACCTATTTTGGTACCGTTACTTTGCTCTCAGTGAATTTGAGAATATCAGCTGTTTTTTGCGAGTCATACTAGTAAAATTGGTGATCAGTGTGACAAGATTACCATTTTCGTAATTTGATTTACACTCTATGTCAGAAGGAAAGAACCGGTTTTTTTCCTGTAACTTCAAGATATATTTCGTTCTGCGTTTTGCTGCATAATAGTCCCACTCAAGGACTACGACGCCAGTGCTAACTCAGGTTAGTGTCGTTCGAAACTTTACCGTAAACGCAACCAAACAAAAATGAGTGAAAAGTACGCGAAGCGTTTTGAGGCGGTATTTTTAGGCACGCATTCGAAAGGCCCGAAATTATCTTACTTCGTGGTTGCAAAAAAAATAAGTGAATATTAGGCCGGGTCGATTTGTGGGGATGCAAAAAAATTGCCCATTGTTCTGTGAAAATCATATTCTAGGGATCAAAATAAGAAACTTTGCCGAAGGAACCATACCTCTAAAACGAGTTCTGATGTCCCCCAATTTTTGTCGAACTTTTTAGTGTCTTTTCCCATGTAAAGGCCAAAAATGGTGATATTTTGAAATGATTGTATGGGGAACCCCCCAGGGGAGTTCCAGGGGGTATGCCACTGGCATGGGTGGATCGGCCGTCCAAAGTTAGTGGGGGTCGGTCATACATTTGGACTCGATTGGAGCACTCTAAATGGGTTAAAGTGGGATTTTTCGTTCGACCCAAACTGGGAGACATCAGAATTCGTTTTAGAGGTATGGTTCCTTCGGCAAAGTTTTTTATTTTGATCCCTAGAATATGATTTTCACAGAGCAATGGACGATTTTTTTGCCTCCCCACAAAAGACACTAAAAGTTCGACCCAAATTGGGGGACATCAGAATTCGTTTTAGAGGTATGGTTTCTTCGGCAAAGTGTCTTATTTTGATCTTTAGAATACGATTTTCACAGAGCAATGAGCGATTTTTAAATCGACCCGCCCTAGTGAATATATAACTGGTTTACACGTCCTTTTTGTGCAGCCGTAGTTCGAGGGTACCCACAAATACAACTGGGCCACACATTTCTTGAGCCTGTAGTCGTGATCAAATGTGGATTTTGTGCTCCGAATGGTGGTGATGTTTGACAATAAACCACAATTTTCACCATTTCATTTCTCTCCCAGCGGCATAGGAAATTTTCAAATGCAATTTAAAATGAAATAATTGTGTGGCACTGACCTTGAATCCAGAATGAATGTACATATTTTCACTCACTTTAATAGTTTGCTTTTTTTTACCTTAGAATTTTTTTCTTCTACATACTCGATTTCTACTACATTCGCGTAGAATTTTTGTATTTCCTTTGACGCGAATAATCTTCACTGAAAGTTTTGCCCAATCTCTTTCATTTTAATATCAGAGTTCACATTTCACCCCTTTTAGGGCAGCTTTGAAGCAGCGAAATATGTGTTTGTACTTTTAAATCGCGAATAGCACTTAGCTTTTTTTATGTTTACACGCACAAAAGTACGTTGATGGGCTTTTGAGTATTTTGCACAAAGTATGTGATTTTTTTGCCCTTTTGAACTTTGCTGCTCATACTATTTTTCCAGTAATTTGCACGTCAACCAACCCGTGACCATAGACTCACATATTCGTGCACCGAATCCGCGTTTGGGGAAAGGATTTACACACGCGAACATACATTTGAGCATTCAATTATGTTCATAAGTGTGAGTGCTTTTTTGTGGAAAAAGTTTTACGGCTAAAAATCGGAAATTGAATTTTTGAGTTGGTTTCACTTGCATAGCACAAGTGGCTCACCATCAACCTGAAGGACCTCAACGCAACTAACTAAACTAAATACATATATTTGGGGTTGCACATGCACACATACACAAATACATGCAAACATAGAAAACACGAAAACTATATTAACAAATTTTACAATCGTACATTTTTACTAAGCCTATGCATTCAGTATTATTCTCCGTTTTAGGAATTCTACGAATACTGAAATGCGACAACTCGCATGAACAGAAAGCGCAAACTCCAGGGTGGCGCGAACGACCAACTCCAACTCAGCTGATAAATTGAAACTTTAAATGTTATGTGCATACATTGCAAACTCACACAAGTACTCAACCAAAGTATAACATTAATAATGATTACTCATGAAATCCAAGCTGTAAAAAGAATTACTCAGTGTCACTAGACAGGTGTAATTAATAAAGGAAGCAAAAAAAAAACGCATTATGTAGGCGAATGTTTTTAATTTAAATGGTAAACAAATAAGTCTCGAAATATTGTTCCTATAGCCCAGCGCCATAAATGGATGGCGTTTTTATTAAAAATGCAACATAGGCACCTTCCTTTGACTAGAAGAATGCTGTGGCATTTGGGTGGTCAAAACTGTGATTGATTTGCTCATCACCTTGTCACGCTGCATCAAAAATGACATCATGACGATTCTTCTCATAATAGGATTTAAGCAGAATCCTCTCTTATTAGAAAGAAATTCCAGCACTACGAATAGTTGATGAAGCTTAGCATAAAACTATCATCTGAAAGAGCTGGAACTCGCGTAGTTAGATTAAATTCATTTATTATCGTGTATACGAGGGGTGCCTTTTATATTTCGGGATTAGAGAACAAAAATAAATTTTAATCATCGAAAATCACTTTATTGTTTTTGAAAATATTCTCCATGAAGATCTATACACTTTTGCATGCGTTTGAACCAATTGTCGAAGCAGTTTTGCCACTCTGAATGAGGTACCTCCAAACCATGCATTCTGAATGCCGCAACCGCTTCTTCAGGTGTCGAAAAACGTTGACCTCTCAGTTTGTTTTTTACGTACGGGAATAAATATAAGTCATTCGGTGCCAAGTCAGGACTATACGGCGGATGACCCATTAATTCGATGTTTTGGGTGCTCAAAAATGCAGTTGTTTGAGCCGATGTGTGAGAGCTCGCATTGTCCTGGTGAAGAGTGATCCGTCTTTGGCGATTGGTTTTCCTAATTTCTTGGAAGACAACTGGCAAACAAATGGTTGTGTACCACTCAGAATTTACTGTTCTGCGTTGTTCTAGTGGTACGGCTGCGACATGTCCAGTTTTTCCGAAAAAATAGGCGACCATTTGCTTGGAAGTGCTTCGTGCGCGAACAACTTTTGTTGGATTTGGCTCATCTTGAAACACCCATACAGTCGAATGCTGTTTACTTTCGGGCTCATACGCATAAATCCATGATGTCACGATGTCATAGACGTGTTTGGAAGCCCCGCGATCGTATTTTTTGAGCATTTCCTTCGACCAATCAACACGAGCCTTTTTTTTGAGCGATTGACAAATTGTGTGAGATCCAACGCGAACAAATTTTTTTGACAGTCAAATGTTATGCAATATTGAATGTATGCTGATCCCACTAATGCCTAAGATTGTCTCAATCTCACGATATGTCACATGACGATCTTGCAATATCAGTTCGCGCACAGCATCAATGGTTTTCGGAACAACAACTGATTTTGGACGACCTTCACGAAATTCGTCTTGGAGTGAACTACGACCACGATTGAATTCACCATACCATCGATAAACACTGGTCCTTGATGGAGCTTCATCGCCAAAAAATGAATTAAGTTCATCCATGCAATGTTGCTGAGTTAATCCACGTCGAAAGTTGTAAAAAATAATCGCACGAAAATGTTCACGATTTAATTCCATTTTTGAACCGAGATGAATCTTTTAAGTTACTGTAAACAACACAAATAGCGCTGGTATTTCAAAATGTTCTGAGCACGTAAAAGCCAAAAAATGTCAAGCTTTGCGATACAGCTGTCAGTTGCCAGATTGCAACACCAGGGTTGCCAAATCCTGCCAAACTTTATGGCTGACTTGGATTGCCTCCATCTGTTCATATGCTGCTTGTGTTTTTCTATAAGAAAAATGCTACTAAAATTGTAAGTTAAAAAAAAAAAACTTGTATAATAAAAGATCGAACGACTTTTTTCCTCTTCCTCTCATCCCTTCCTAACAATATTGATGATAAAGATGATAAAGAAAGTAAAGCTAATTTTAATTTTTTAAAAGTTTATATTATAAATAACTAGCAACCCGCCCAGCTTCGCACGTTTATAAAATATATACCCTATGTCACTCACTGAAAAAATGATTAAAATCGATCCAGTAGTTTTGGCTTATTCATTATTGCCCGTGGCCCGCACGCGTTAAATTTGGAGTAAAACAATTCCCCTTTCTTTATAGCATGAAGATTTCCTGCTATCTTTGGGATATCTAAATTCATACCCTACATTTTTGCATATTAACTTTTTGCATTTTTACATATGTATTTATTTTATTTTTACAACAATTACAATACTATATTACAGAATGTCTTTATATACAACGTTCATAGCCTTCTTGGCATTAGACAATACAAACATGTTTTCTCTAGAGGTTACTCTTGAAAGAGCGACATACAGTTGGCCATGTGAAAAACAGTCAACACTCAAATCTAAGCCTGCAACGTTGAAGGTTTGACCCTGAGATTTATTAATGGTCATTGCAAAAGATGTCTTTACCGGAAATTGTGAGCGTTTAAATTGGAATGGTAGATCCGATGGTATCAGAGGGATTCGGGGAATCAATACATCTTCTCCGGTACCACATCCTGTGAGTATTGTGCGCTCTATTATGAAAGTTTTCAGTGATTTTACCAGCAAACGTGTGCCATTGCAAAGTTTAGGTGGACTTAGGTTTCTTAATAAAAAAGCAGGACAACCTATTTTCAGCTCCATTTTGTGAGGAGGGAGTCCAGACGGGTTCAAAGAATTTAGAAATTCTGTAGGAAATTGAACAGCTTCTTCCAAATCGAGAACAGTATCGACCGAGTAGTATATTTTCGTCGGCGCATCAATATTTGAAATAATCAAGTTATTTACTTTATCTACTTGTTCGTTAGTTGGTGACAGAATAGCTCTTTCTTTAAACCAAGATATTGTCTGGATAGGCATTGTTGACTAACTCTTGGATGTTGTCTATCAAAACACAAAGGTTTTCTAGGTTAATCCTTCCCTCACTTTGTGTTAATTCTCCATTGCCAACTTTTAGCAGCATCTCTGGAAATAGCCTGTTCTCACGTGAAGATGACGAAATCCTCATATTAGTTTTAAGCTCTAATTTATTGACATACGACTAAAGGTGGGATCTTTTTAGCGAAGCATTTATTTCGTCAGCACGTGTTCCTCGAGTCACAACTGGTAGGATTTGACGGAAATCTCCTGAGAACAGAATTGTACATCCACCCATAGGTGCATTTTTGTTGCGCAAATCGCGCATTGTCCTATCCAGTGCTTCCACAGACGTCTTGTTTGACATGGTAGCTTCGTCCCAGACTATTAATGAGCAGTCACGCATCAATTTTCCTGTATTGCTCTGTCTAGAAACACTACAGACGCTGTTATCGGTGGCGATTTTCAGCGGGTGCTTCATTGTAGAGTGTGTGGTTCGGCCTCTTTCCAAAAGAGTAGCGGCAATGCCGGATGACGCAACAGCTAACGCAATTTTTCCGGTAGATCTCAATTACTAATTACTGTTGTAATATCTTGAAAAATATTGTTTTTAATTATATGCTGTAAAGAGCCATATACATAGATCTATATGAAAACAACAATGTATTTAAGGTATTTAATTGGATAAGGATTAATGTTGTACCCATTTGTTGAAATCGCTTCGAAAATAAGCTATTAGCTATGTCGTAAAAAGTAAATGACAAAAAATGTTATTGTATGGAATTGATAGCAAACTAAACGCGCTCCGAATCAATAAAAACTATTCAAAAACTGTATTTTAATTATGTGCGATTTACTACAATAATATAGAACCTGAAAATAGCGTTTTATTTCGCTGTAAAATTGTATGTACATATATGTAATTAATATACATGGAATTCAGTACATACATAGATACATAGAAATAATGCGGGCGATTCGTAAATACATACATACATACCATGATTCAATTATAGAAGGTTAGGTAAGTAAACAGCTTTCTCGCTCCCTCTTGACATATCGGCTCCCTTATTTGAAAACGTGTTGCTTCTTTACAAAAAAAAGTACCTATTTCACAAAAAAATTTTTGAATTGTAGTAAAAACTAAACTTTTGGTGCAAATTATTTGGTCGGCAACACCGTTTCCACTTTGACGCTTTGCTTTGTTATTATTCGTTGAAAATCTTTTATCTGTTTGTAAACATTCAAGTAAGTATAATAATAAAAGCTAATTATTTTGTAAATTAACGTCGTTTTTCACTATTTAGGTCGATTATGTCTTACATATGGTGATAGTCGATTATTTGGAGTCGGCTTTCTGCTGCAGAAAACCACCGGTTTGAGAATTTTCATACATGTAAGTCCAGATCAGACATTTGTAAAAATTCTTATTAAACTTTTTCATTCATAGGTTTTTATAGCAGCGTTTTTGCAAATATAACAGAGACCACCTTACATATATTACAATACATAAACTACAGTTAGTAAGTTCTTTTAGAATATTTGCTAATAAATTGTAATAAATAAAAAGTTTTTATTTGTAGGACTTCACAGACGGGCAATTGCTGCGGAAGGTGTGTGTTGAAGAGCTAGGTGCCCAACTATTGTGGTTTTTAGAAACGAAACGCGCGTATTTCTACCATTGTCTCATGTGGTGCTACGGACAATTTCATAGGAGACATGGAGCGTGTTGTGTATGATGGTGCAAATACCTGTTTAACATGTGGCGGTCATTATGTGCCTAGTACTGCTACCTCTGAAATCAATTTGACTTCCGAACTGGCTGTCCACGTCGATACCTTACCCCATCTAGAACAATATGCTGTACGTAGATGTATCCGCAACACCTACACGAGCAAGTCCTCGCGCTTTAAGTCTACAATACAGATAAGTTGTAATGATATATTTGTGAGTTATTTTTAAGTTTTTGGTTTACAGGTTTTTGATTTCTGCCTGAAGTAAGTGCAGCGTTCCAACACCTATACGAGCAAGTGCACCCACATTCCTCATATTTCCTCTCCGATTCATTACTGAGACACGTGCTATTGATATACGTAAATTTACAAACCATCACAATTACTAAAAGTGGATTATATTACCAATATCTAAAATTTTTCGATGTATTAGTTTAAGTCTATATTAATACATTTTCCTATTAATATTAGGGACGCAAAGTATATTAAGGTAGACAAATTTTAAACTATAAACTAGTAAATTTGTAATTTTTATTGCAAATTATTTTAACTCTTCTAATTTCAATTTTTTTCTCATATTTAGAAATGATCGACTGAACTTCTGCTTTCGCAATGTCTTTACAGTAACATACTACATGTATCTACATGTATTGTTATGCACGAAATAAAAAAAAAATAAACTTTCTGTTTCATCTCATTCCTGTCGATTAAGTATATTTTGACCTTTGGTGTATTAAAAGACTTGTACTATTGTAGTAAATTAAACACATTAAATTCCTTTATTATGACTATTTTTTTGTTCTCTTCCACAAAATATACTCAAATCTATTGCAAGATTATATATATATATATATATAATTGGCGCGGGTGGGGTGTTTGGTCGAGCTCTTCCTCCTATTTGTGGTGTGCGTCTTGATGTTATTCCACAAATGAAGGGACCTACTTTACGTACTTTTTTACTACCTCTAGGCAAGAAGGGGAAAACATTTTTCCCTTTTTCCCACCCTTCGTAAATGCAGCCCTAAAATAAGGGAGTGTCAAAGCGCCCTTGTCACTACTTACCTAACCTTCTATAATTGAATCATGCATACATACGTCACCATACGATGTAATTCAACATTAATGAGGTGTGGTGAGATTATCGCTTAACGCCTATTGCTTCATTCGATTGACAGCGAACACACACACAAACAGCTTTTTGTGGAAAAAGAGCTGCTTTTGTTTAAACAATTTTGGTTAAATAACAAATAAATCAATTTTTTTTTTGATGCAGAACGAAAGTAAATATTTCAAAGTTAAACTTCAAGAAAGTTTCATTTTAATTGGTTGATTCGTTTATGATTTATGGCCGTGAAAACAAAAAAATTATGTTTTTTTGCCACATTTTGACCGATTGTCACGCCCCCTTTATATATTTCTTCACATTATATAGATATAAACCTTCCTCTTCAATCAATCTATCTTTAAAAGATACCGCATCAAAATCCGTTGCGTAGTTTTAAAGATTTAAGCGTATAAGGGGACATAGGGACAGAAAAAGCGACTTTGTTTTATAATATAGGACTATGAATAAGTTCGTGCGGTTTTTTTTCGAAATTTGAAACTTTATTGACGTAAAATGGTTACAAATTTAATATTCAAAATATTGTCCATCGCTTACTACTACTTTTTCCCATCTTTCTGGCAATTCACGGATTCCCTTTGTGAAAAATTCGGTCGGTTTTGCCGCAATCCACGAATCGATCCATTTTTTGACTTCATCGTAATAATTACGGAAGTGCTGGTCAGCCAGGCCATGTTGCATCGATCGGAAGAGATAGTAATCGGATGGCGCAAGGTCTGGACTATACGGCGGGTGGGGTAGGACATCCCATTTGAGCATTTCTAAGTATGTTTTGACCACTTGTGCAACATGTGGCCGAGCATTGTCATGTTGCAAAATAACTTTGTCGTGTCTATCGGCGTATTGCGGCCGTTTTTCTCGCAGTGCTCGGCTCAAACGCATCAATTGTCGTCGGTAGACATCCCCCGTAATCGTTTCATTCGGTTTCAGTAGCTCATAATACACAACACCCAGCTGGTCCCACCAGATACACAGCATAACCTTCAGGCCATGAATATTCTGCGCCGACGTCGATGTTGAAGCATGGCCAGGGTATCCATACGTTGCCCGACGTTTTGGATTGTCGTAATGGACCCACTTTTCATCGCCAGTCACAATTCGATGCAAAAAACCCTTTCTTTTGTGCCGTTGAAGCAGTTGTTCGCATGCCATAAAACGGCGTTCAACGTCTCTTGGCTTCAATTCATACGGCACCCAATGGCCTACCTTTCGGATCATTCCCATGGCTTTTAAACGTTTGGAAATGGTTGATTGATCAACTCCCAAAGTTTTTGCAACCTCTTCTTGCGTTTGAGCCGGATCTTGATCGAGCAATTCCTCCAATTCGGTATCCATGAACTTTGGCGGCGCACCCTCGCGTTCTTCGTCTTCCAAGCCAAAATCACCACTTTTAAAGCGTGCAAACCACTTCTGGCACGTTCGCTCAGATAGAGCATGCTCACCATAAACTTCCACCAAGATACGATGACTTTCGGCTGCTTTTTTCTTCATATTAAAATAATGAAGAAGAATTCCCCGCAAAAACACATTATTTGGCACGAAATTCGACATTTTCAAGTGTGGTAAAAATATTGTTGTTTACGCTTCAAATAAAAAACTTATACTGACGTTTGTGCCTTACGACAGTAGCTCTCCAATGAATGTTTGGAAATGTGGATCGATGGAATAATAATCAAGTTACGCCATCTGTTGTAAAACCGCACGAACTTATAAATAGACCTATTATGTAGTGAATATAAACATCACATTTCAGTTAGAAAAGGCTAAGAAAATGTCAGAAAGAAATAACTAAAACTCCGAGGCTATAAAAGAAATGCTAAATTCTGTGTCAAAAAAAAAAAAGAACCGCGATTATTCATGAAGTATAAAAGATATATACAGTGCACTCGCGGTAACTCGAATAGCCGCTAAGTCGAACGACGTGCTAACTCGAACACATTATTTTCCCTATTGACTAGTTTGTAACTCGAACAATATTAAAGCGCTATAACTCGAACAAAAAAACAAATTTATTTGTACACACATTCTTTTCAAACATGTACATTTTGTACATACATACATATGTAATAGTATATGTATATAAATTATATGCATACTAGTGTATTGTCCATATGAATATTTCGACGTTAATATCCCGTTAGTTTTCTGGGAACAACATCTTGCATTGACCAAATTGCTTTAAATTTGTCATTTGTAGTGTATCAGTGCATGTGAGTAATGGATCGTAAAAGGTTGAAGTGTTTAACATTAAAAGAGAGGGCTGAAGTCCTTAACAAAATTAAACGTGGATGTAGTGTTACTTCTCTAGCGAAGGAATATGGGGTAGCCAAGTCCACCATAAGTCTTATAAAAAAGAAAGACAAAGCAATTTTAAAAGCAGTAAACAACACGTTTTTGGGTCCTGGGAAGAGGAGAACCTTAAAAGCTTCTGAGTTTCCTAAAATGAAAGCCGCTTTATACAAATGGTTTCTGTCCCAAAGAAAAAAGAATTACCCAATAAGTGGACTCATCTTGAAAGAACATAACATGAAAAACATAATTTACAGGTCGAATTTTCGCTTTATGATGTTAGCAAATGGAATGATGGTGCCGAATTTACCGACACAGAAGTAATAATTGAAACTAGTCATTCTGAGTCTGAGTTTAACAACACAACTGAGACATGTGAGCGGATATCATCTGAGGAGGCAGTTAGCTCTATCAATAAGGTAATTCAGTGGGCCACAACTGAACAAGTAAGCCCCGCAAAGGTTAACACTCTTTAATTGCTACGTGAAAAAGTCATATTCAACATTGCTGCAGGCAAGAAAAGACAAACACACATTACAACTTTCTTTTCGGCCTAACTTTTCTGTTAAAGCTGACTTTTTTTGTGTAACTGACACAAAGACTGCCAAATATTTGATGAAAAATATGGAAACGAATTAATTATTTTAAACATATTCATGTTCATATCCATATGTAAATAAATAAATAAATTTAATTGAAAAAAATCGATATCGATGACTGTTTTTTTAACATAGCACACTCAATTGATAAGTCGAACAAATTCGATAAATCGAACAGCGCTTGTTTTAATTAGTTCGAGTTATCGCGAGTGCACTGTATTTTAAATATTTTTACATGAAATTATGTACAAAACTACGAGTCGCAATTACTCAATAAGCCGTGTAGTCTTCATCGTTGTCGAGTATAGCCCAGCATCTTCTCGGCATGCTTTGAACCAGCTTTCCTGCGTAGCTGGTCGACAAACAGGACTAGATTTTGCGAATTTGGCGCACGAGTTGTTTTAAATCATGGACTGGCCTGATGAGTTTTCATAGGTTCCCACACATTTTCAATGGGATTGGCGACTGGCGACTGGAAAGGCCAGTCCAATACTGTGACGCCATTTTCTTGTTTTGTTGTTTTTCAATGTGTTTTTTTGAGAGCAGTGGTTTCGATGATGTGGGACGGTAGTATTCCGTTTTTAGCAAAAACTGATCGTGCTTGGCGTAGTCGCAAAGAAGAGTCCCGCTTAAAGAGTTGGACGATCACATTAACCTGCTTTTTTGTCGTCACTCGCTTCAAGTCGCGCTTGGAAAAGTCATCAACATTTTTGTACACTTTGACCGCTGATTCTACATCATAACAAACTTTTTTGATTTTTTAATGAATTTTGGCCCTTTCGTATGCGTGCATAAAAATATCGCATCGAAACTCTTCGCGTACATCTCGGGAAAGTTTCGAACGACACTAACCTGAGTTAGCACTGGCATCGTTGCCCTTGAGTGGGACTATTATGCAGCAAAAAGCAGAACGATGTGTTTCTTGAAGTTACAAGAAAAAAAAACGGTTCTTTTCTTCTGACACAGACTGTATATGGTAAAAAATCAATCTTATGTGGAAATTTTGCGAGTCTAATCGGTCTGGAATGATGATCTAAACGTGTTAGTACTATATTTCCAATTTCTATGGTTTTCTGCGTGAGGGCAATAAATTTTGTGATTTAAAATCCTCATTCTCGCTAAATAAAAACTAAATATAATCCTTATTCTTATTCTCTATAAAACATTTTATAGTATGATATATGGTTTGCTTTGCAAAACCCTTGCCCAACACATCTTCAAATAATTTACCCCTTCACCACTGATATATAATATTTATGTGTAGAAACAGAACCAGCTTCATTAATTTCATGCAAAATAAACTTTTTATATTTTGGCCATTGTTTTATGATAGTATAATAGCCTTTAGGGACATACAATAAATTCCCTTTTCTTATAGTACTCTCGATGTTTCCGAAATCGGTATCATTTGCTAGTTAACGGTGCGCAAAATATAAAAATTTATGTTCGCTCTTTTCTACCCGTTCTTGGGGGCTAAAAAACATTAAGCCATATTAAAACCAGTTTCAAATTTCTATTTTGCCCAGTGCGTGGTTACATTTTCTAAATGCCTTAAGCTACACCAAGCCATTTCTTTAACACCCTTGGTTGACTTTATATTCTATAATAAACGGGAGAAAAACAAAATTCCGGGAAACTACAAAAATGTTCATGCCATTTACAATGATGCCATACATATAAAAATGTACTAGAAAAATTCTTCTTCTTCCGCTTAATTGGCGCGATAACCGCTTACTCGATTTTGGCCAATTGGACACACCAAGTGAAGCCAAGTCCTTCTGAACCTGATCTTTCCAACGCAGAGGAGGTACTCCTCTTCCTCTGCTACCACCAGCTGGTACCGCATCGAATACTTTCAAAGCCGGAGTGTTTGTATCCATTCGCTCGACATGACCCAGCCAACGTAGCCGCTGGATCTTTATTCGCTGCGCTATGTCTATGTCGTCGTAAAGCTCATACAGCTCATCGTTCCATCGCCTGCGATATTCGACGTTGCCAACGTGCAAAAGTCCAAAAATCTTACGCAGAATTTTTCTCTCGAAGACTCCAAGCGTCGCTTCATCGGATGTTGTCATCGTCCACGCTTCTGCGCCATACGTTACGACGGCCATGATGAGAGTCTTGTAGAGTGTTAGTTTTGTTCGTCGAGAGAGGACTTTTCTGCTCAGTTGCCTACTTAGCCTAAAGTAACACTTGTTGGGCAGAGAGATTCTACGGTGGAGGCTGACATCGGTGTTAATGCTGGTTCCTAACTAAACGAAGTGCTATACAACCTCGAAATCATAACTGTCAACAGTGACGTGGGTGCCGATACGTGAGTGCGCCGACTGTTTGTGTGAAGACAGGAGATACTTCGTTTTTGTCCTGGTATTCACCACCATACCCATTCGCTTTGCCTCTTTATCCAGTTTGGAGAAGGCAGAACTAACAACGCGGTAGTTAAGGCCGATGATGTCAATATCACAGATTGCACAGATTTCAGGATCGTCCTTCTTATGGATTGGGTAGAGCACACTTAAATTCCAATCGGCAGGCATGCTTTCATCTGACCATATTTTGCATAGAAGCTGATGCATGTACCTTACCAGCTCCTCGCCGCCATGTTTGAATAGCTCGGCCGGCAGTCCGTCGGCGCCCGCGGCTTTGTTGTTCTTTAGCCCTGTTATCGCTATTCTCACCTCGTCATGGTCGGGTAGCGGAACGACAATTCCGTCGTCAACGATTGGGGTATCGGGATCTTCACATTCTCTGTGACATGCAGCTATCACTGTTTAGCAGGTTCGAGAAGTGTTCCCTCCATTCAGGAAAGATACAAAGCACCTACACAAGCAAGTACAAATAAAGGGTTTTCCAATAACAGATGTGTGTTACAGGTGAATGGATTGCGCTATCGAGAGATGATTCATAATTTTTTATGACCGGAATTGGATGGTATTGATCTGGACAACGTTTATTTTCAACAAGACGGCGCTGCGTGACACACAAGCAACGAAACCATTGCCCTTTTACAGGAAAAGTTTCCCGCCCGTGTTATCTCTCGAAGAGGTGATCACAATTGGCCAGCGAGATCTTGTGATTTAACACCTTGTAACTTTTTTTTTTGGCGACGTTAGAGAGAAGGTCTACGCCAACAACTCAGGGTCGATTCAAGACCTCAACGATGGAATTCGTGAGACTATCGAGGATATAGGGCAGCCACTTTGCAATTCGGTATTTCATGAAAAGAATATTGTCCTGTAGGTGGTCATTTGCCTGATGTTATTTTCCACTATTAACGGCATACCTTCCTCTTTTTAATGAAATAAACATCCGAGCATTTATATTAAATAATTGAATTTTTCTTTGAATATCAAAATAGCACCTCCTAATAAAAAACCCTTTACATATAAGAAGATACGCATTTTCGTTGCTTTCATAACAAATGCATTGATGGGGGTGAGGCTCAGCCAAAATAAAACTGTGGCGCAACTGATTTTAACTGCGGCACATTACGAGTGAAGGGAGTGCGGCTGGTTGTGGAGTCTGAAGGAATTCCCTTGTTGGCAAAACCGCAACACGCTTACGAAAAGTGTTAATTTAAATTGTGCTACGTGCCGAGCATGAAACGCACGCTCAATCGCGCCAACCAATGCAAACTCCGCATTCACCCCGAATGCTGGCAACCTTAGCGCAGTCCCCGAGCATCAAAGCACACGCAATTTTCCACACATTTCTTTTGTAAACATTTCCAACCACGTGGTGGGAGCGCAAAGACTGATGACTGTGGGCTGTTTGCTTGACGCCGCGAATTGGTGCTGTTGAGGTAGGTTCCATCGACGCACACGCTTCACCAGTCGCTGTATTCATGTGTACATGTATGTGTGTGTGTGTGTTACTTTTGTTGTATATCACATGTGGAAACACTCTTAAGCCGTGCGTCTGACACGAGCTGCCACCGACAGTTTTCCTAGTAGGGACGTGAGGCTAGAAGTGACGCGTCTACAACGAATCGATTAGTTTTCATTTTGCATGGAAATTTGAATTTTTCGTTTGGCACATTTTTGGAATCGCTTTGGGTGATTAGAGTGCACTGCTGAAGGATTAATATTTTTTCGCAGAGGTTGAGAGCAGACGTTGGGCAAAAGGGTACGCCCAAATACAATGCAGACATTGTTGTGGCTGTGCGTGTCTAGCAGCTAAAAAGCTATTGCTATTTTTCCGTCGATCTGCTGCTATTATTGCGTTGTTTTGGCGGTTTTTGTATTCGAATTGCTGCACAAATTATTTCCGCACTATGCGTAATTTGTCAATATCGATGAGCTGCGGAAAAAGATGGCGGGAAGGTATAACCTTTTGTTGTAGGGCGTGTTTTTGTTGCATGCAATGAAATTTCCAATCGAACGAGTTATTGAGAATGCATTCACTTGCTGTGCAATATAAAAAGTATAGCAGATTAAATCGCACGTGGGTGTATATGCATATTTTTATGAGCACATAATGCGAAATATTTCTATTTTTACCATAAACCACACAGAATGCATTGGAGGTGTTTGGGTTTGTGCAATTATTACTGTAAATGGCTGAAGGGCAATCTATTCCGTGCAGGGTTAAGTAAAAAGTATTTACATCTATTGGAGCATTCCATGGTTCGTACGGGACAGATCGTACGAATTTTTACAGTTTACAAACCATAACTTTTTAAAACGAGTTATTTAGTACACTCGGACGAGACAGCTCCAGTCTACCACTACTGAGTTATAGTGAATTAAGTGAAATTTCAGCGAAACTAATAACATTAACAAGAAAACGAAAATGGCATTTGATTGTGATTATATTAGAGTTTATTAACACAACAAAAACATTTAAAACATATTTAGTTTAAATGACTTATTGTGTAAAAATGAAAATGTTCGTACGGGACGCGTACGAAATTCAGCTCTTAAATTTTGATTTTAACGTTCTCTAAAGGGAAAATTTGATGCTGTTGTTATCTTGAGCATGGCTTTTACATGTAACTTCGCGCCCATTTGCTAATATTTCGTGAAATTTGTATATTCCGGGTATAGGCTTGGACGATTCCCAGGGATGAACATCCCGAATTTTGTCAGCTATTTCGGATGCAGAAATATTAAAAATGGATGTTGAAGGAACTAATGTGGCAGCAACTTTTGCGAAATCATTCGCGTTTTGGATTACAGTATTGCTTCCTTGGCTACGGGCGTTTTCATTAACAAGTCTTTTTATATTGCCACCGACTCCGTCTACAACTCCCTTACCATGGGAAGTGGCAAAATACTTCCATTCAAATTGTTTGCTATATCTTTCAGAGAGATATACCAATAACGAGACCATATAACGATTTTTGAATTCAGAAGAAGGACCATCACTCCATATAACTTCTTTAATTCTTTTGCCATGATCTGCTGCAAAAATTTTACCATACAAATATGTCACGAAGGCGAATATACTTTCTTTATCTTTTTGCTTTGTATCAGAGCATATCACAAAAGTTTTACATTGTGCCATGAAAAATGAAGCAGCGGTAAAAAGAGTAACACTTTCCCTACTCCATAAAGCTGACTGCCCCTCGTTTTGATATGCGCAAGAATAAGACATTGCAAAATCAATTTGAAGTATTCTTGCATGTTCATTATTTTTATCGCTTTGGAATGCTTGTGCTCTTTTTATATTTATGTGATACATGAAATATGGTAAGTCGGATATAAGGTTTTCGTGTAACTCTCCACAACTGATTTCTTCTGTCTTCAGTTTTACTCGTTGATCGTCTCCTTTTTTCCATTGCTTATAAATTATATTTTTTCCTGGGTCATAAGGTATTACTATTTTACTTCCATTTTTACATGTATCGCACACATTTCTCCAACAGCTTGAATCAAGGGCCGTATCACAGAGAATGTTGCTCCAGTAGGAACTATTGTAGCTTATTTTCAAACACTTCAATTTTAGAATAAAATTCTCGTGAATCTTACATTTGCACTGTTCTGATGGCGTGTCTTTTAATAACAAAACATTTTTCGGTCGTAGTGCACAAAATCTAGAAAACTCTATTTTTATGTTCAGAAACTCTTCCTTAAATATATAAAAAGCTTCTTTTAAAAATAAGATGAGTAAAAGGTCGATGTTTATAATGAAGATTGATATATTTTAAATACATTAACACTAATATAATCATCCGGAAATGCACTTTGTTCGGCGGTCGAAATTTACCATTTTTCATGGAATGCTCCTATTACTTTTTGAACAATACCACTTTAATTCTAAATCGTTTTTCAGCATCCAAACAAGCACAAAGTACTGAAAATACTGCAATAGAATATTATGTACATGAAACTCATACGTTTGTATACCTCCCCATTAAGGTTAATTGCTCTATTTATGATGTAATGAAATTGATATACATAAAAGCTACAATTATGAAATAAACCGTTTAAGGGGGGATTCTACTGTAAAAATCAAATTTTCATGGATTTTGTTTTCATACTTGTATTAATTTAATTAGTAAAAAAAAGTTTAGGGTTACATAAACACAGGTCTTGAGTGTACAAAAAAATTTTTTAAATTTATTTTCATTTCAAAATGGCAGCTGTACAGCCGCTCCCCCGAAACGCCTTTTGAAATCTGCCCACACTGTCGCGCATTTAAAAAAAATCTGAAATGAAAAAAACCAATTTTTTTTTATTAATATATATATCATTATTTTTAGTTGTTAAGCCTGTTATGTACTTGCAAAAAAAAATTTTTTTTTTTTAAATTTTTGAAGTTCTTTAAAAAATCGACATTTTTTTGTTGTCATTTTGTTATTAAAAAAGGGGTTATAAATAATAAATTTTTTCCCACCATAGCTTTAAAAACTAGTAAATATTGTTAAAAATATACTATCAAAGTTTGAGCTTGATATGTTAATTTTTCACGGAGCTGTGATGTGGGCAATTTTGAAAACGTGGTTTCGAGAAAAACACGCTTAAACATGCGCATTATCAAGCGCATATGACCGTAAACCGCTCGAGCGCTCAGTTTATACCTGCTTTGCTAAAACTTTTATAACTTGAAAACTATTCAAGATTTCTTTTTAAGATTTTCATGGAACATTCTGGAGTTGTTTCTGAGTATGTTTCAACAAAAAGTAAAAAATCGATTTTTTTTAAGTTTTACAGTAGAGGCCCCCCTTAACAGAATTTGTGCAAAAATTCTAGTAATTGTATTTAAAAATAAAAATAAAATTTGTATACCAAAATAAAAAAAAATTGAATAAACAAATCGCATAGTGAAGTGTTGATGCGACTTTGGTTTGGGAAAATAAACAGAATAATAAAGGGTTTTCCAATAAGAGGTGTTATCTGAAAACTTTTCCCGTAAAAGATGAATGGTTTCGCCCTTGTGTGGGACGTAGCGCCGTCTTGTTGAAAATAAGTGTTGTCCAGATCAATACCATCCCATTCCGGCCATTAAAAATCGTTAACCATCTCTCGATAGCGCAATTCATGCACCGTAACTATTGCTCCAGCTTCATTTTCGAAGGTCCAATGACTCCGCAGTACCATAAACCGCACCAAACAGACACACGTTGAGGATAGAGAGGCTTTTCAACAATAACTCTTGGATTTTCTAAGGCTCAGATCCGACAATTTTGCTTGTTTACGAAGACAGCGAGGTGGAAATGAAAATGGGCCTCATCACTCAAGATGATTTTTCGATGGAATTCCGGATCGTTTTCATGCATTTCAACGGCCCAATCAGCACGAAAGACACGACGTGGTTGGTGATCGGCCGGCTTGAGTTCTTGCGTTAACTGGACTTTATCAGTCTTAAGACCTAAATCTTTATGCAAAATACGGTGCAATGATGTTTGTGGAATGCCTAATTTCAAAAAACGACGAGGAATGGACAAACCTGGGTTTTCTTCAACACTTTTGGCTACAACAGCAATATTTTCGGCTGTTCTTGAGCGACGTGCACGGGGTTTATTCTTCACATCTCTAACTTGTCCCAACAGCTCGAATTTTTTTACCAATTTCTGTATTGCGCTGCGACAAGGTGCTTCACGATGACCCCAAAATGTTCGAGTTTTACGAGCCGCTTCTGCTAAATTTTCACCATTTTTATAGTGAATTTTAATCATTTCAATGCGTTGTTTAAGCACAAAAGAGAATTACGAGGGCAGTTTAATAAGTACCCGTGTTTGATGACAGAGGGCGTTCCTGAGGGAGGTTGGTGTTAGCATCATGTGCTGCCATCTATCAAAGGATGGCAAAACAAAATTTCAGACTGATTGATAGGCTTATTTGGATTGGGCAGCTATTCGAGTAAGGCGTGTTTCGTGATTTTCGCTAAAATGAAAAAAAAAAATCAGTATCGTTTGGTAATTCGCTTTTTATTTTTTGGGTAGGAAAAAATGCGATTAGATAAAAGCAAAGTTAGATGCTGTCTATGGTGACGATGCGCCATATATGACCACAGTTACATATTAGTTGAACGAAATTTAATCGTGGGCGAACAACCGTTTTTGTTGAGGAGCGACCAGGACTTCGTAAATTTGGGAACCAGCATTAACACCGATAACAATGTCAGCCTAGAAATCCAAAGAAGAATCTCTCTTGCCAACAAGAGCTACTTTGGATGAAGTAGGCAATTGATTAGTAAAGTCCTATCTCGACGAACAAAACTAACGCCCCACAAGGCTCTCATCATGCCCGTCCTAACGAATGGCGCTGAAGCTACGACGACATAGACATAGCGCAGCGAATAAAGATCCAGCGGGTACGTTGGCTGGGTCATGTCGTTCGAATGGATACAAACGCTCCGGCTCTGAAAGTTTTCGATGCGGTACCAGCTGGTGGTAGCAGAGGAAGAGGAAAGAAAAATTAGGGGGAGAGAGACTTGGCTTCACTTGGTGTGTCCAACTGGCGCGGCTTTCCACGAGACAAAAAAACGACTGGAACGCTTTGTTAAACTCGGTCAAAATACTGTAAGCGGTTATAGCTCTAATTGAGAAGAAGAAGACCAGGACGCCCGGCAGACGTGGTTACCGAGGAAATCATTCAATAAGTCCGTGATATGATTCTCACTGATGGACGAACGAAAGTGCGCGAAGTAACCGATTCCATAGATGTGTTGACCGAAATGGCAATTAATATTTTACATGATAAGTTGGCGATCGAAAAAATTGTCGGCCCGATGGGTGCCGCGATTGCTCACAAGTAACAACAAGTGGATGCGGATGTTAACTTCTAAGTAGTGTTTGGAACAATTCAAGCGAGATCCGAAGGAATTTTCGTGTCAATTGTCACCTTTGATGAAGCCTGGATTCATCATTACACACCAGAAACTAAGCAAGGATCAAAACAATGAATCTGCTCCAAATAAGGCGAACACCGTCCCATCGGCCGGAAAAGTCATGGCGACGATTTTTTGGGGTACGAACGGTGTCATCCTCATGAATATTTTAGAAAAAGGAAGAACGATTGCTGGACAATACTACAGCGAATTATTGAATCGCTTTTACAAAAAATTGAAGGAGACACGACCGAATTTGGCGAAGAAGAAGATGCTATTTCACAACGATAACGCGCTATCACTTTTATCGGGAGTTGTCGCCGTCAAACTGCATGAATTGAGTTATAAATTGCTGCCATACCCGCCGTATTTATCCGATTTGGGTACCTGCGACATGAAGAAATGGCTTGCGGGAAAAAAATTTAGTTCAAACGCGGAAGTCATCGCCGAGAATGAGGCGTATTTTGGATAGCTCGACAAAATGGTAGTGCACTAAATATTTGAAAAGACCAAACTGTCATGTTCCTCCAATGAAAAAAGACAGTAATACATTGGCAAAAAGTGACAAGGACAAGACAATGCCTTTTACAAAACACTTAGCAAAAACTTTTCAACCCAACGAAAATCAATGTGATAATTTGTATACTATTACTGCGGCTAAAAACACCTCTATTTTTATTCGATACTATAAAAAAACTCAAAAGAGAAACGAAAGAACTAAAGTATACAAAAGCGCCTGGATTCGAATTAAAAGGGAGCTGGTAAAAAAGTAGCCCCATATAAGTTTGGTTAAATTAGTTAAGTTATTTAATCATTCAATACATCTTCACTATGTTCTAAGCCTCTAGAAAGTTGCAGAAATCATAATGACTTCTGCCTCAAATTGGTAAGCTGTTTGAAAAGCTCATCCTCAATCGCTTAAGGGGTCAAAAATTTGTTGCCTTCAGATCTATTTGGAAGTGGCTATATATATAAATTAGGGCGGGTCGATTTAAGAATCGCTCAATGCTCTGTGAAAATCGTATTCTAGGGATCAAAATAAGAAACTTTACCGAAGAAACCATACCTCTAAAACGAATTCTGATGTCCCCCAATTTGGGTCGAACGAAAAATCCCACCTTGACCCATTTAGAATGCTCCAATCGAGTCCAAATGTATGACCAACCCCCACTAACTTTGGACGGCCGATCCACCCATGCCAGTGGCACACCCCCTGGAACTGCTCTGGGAGGTTCCCCATACAATCATTTCAAAATATCACCATTTTTGGCCTTTACATGAGAAAAGAAACTAAAAAGTTCGACCCAAATTGGGGGACATCAGAATTCGTTTTAGAGGTATGGTTCCTTCGGCAAAGTTTCTTATTTTGGTCCCTAGATTATGATTTTCACAGAGCAATGGGCGATTTTTTTGCCTCCCCACAAATCGACCCGTCCTAATATAATATATATGTATATATATTTATATATATTTTTTTTTAATCAATGTTAGGATGACAGTGAAATCTCGCCCGCTGGAAATCTGGACAGAAAATCGGCATCAAGTCCCCGCGAATTGAAATATTGCAAATCGCAGAGGACATGATTTTGCTCGAAAACTTGCCCCATATAGGGATCAAAAACTCGCACGTGATCGTTGAGAAGCCATTGCATCCTAAGAGTTTGATGTCGATTTTGAAGCAGTGGCATCGTTGGTCCATGTTTCTATAAAAATGCATGTGGAAGCGCCATTTAATTCAACGCTGAGGTACGCCACTTTGCAGTGCCAATTGTTGCATTGGCTCTTACATTGGCTTATGAAAAATAAAATTTACAAACTTATAAAAAGGCCATTCCAATTAATCAACACTGTTTTGTTTGCTAATTTGCAATGCACTCAAATGTGGAATACTCAAATGACTTTCATTGCAATTCATTAGATATAATCCAAGGATTGTAAGCCATCAAGTTTTGTATCACTGCCCTAAGGACATTTTTCGTTTAACTATTCTAACAAGTAAAAACTCGCATTTTTGTAAAAATTATATCTTCTAGTAAATGTCTTAATAATGTCATATACTCGTACATAGAAATGTGTGTATGTAACTGCACTGGAACATCGCAATTTCTACTGTTCTAGCGACTTGTTAACTTTTTTTTCTTTTTGATGCAATTTTAAACGAAACTTTTTGCTAAGGGTGACAGCTTAATAAGCATTCTTCGCACCTTGGCCACAAACTGGTAAAATATTTGCGCTAGCAAACATAACTATAAACAAACATACAGGCATACGAACATGAAAACTCAGAGGATGTCCTACAAACACACTCGCAATGTCTGATAGAAACGTAGAAAATGAGAGAAGTTTTGGCAAAGAAAAGACAGACATTTTTTCGCTCTGCCCGTGCTCTGAAACCGTTTGCAACAAACAAATGTATGTAGGTAAGCAACACGACAGTTAAAAAAAGCCGAAATAATGGGCAACCTACTCCAGTGGCATTCGGTACACGGAGAATAGAAGACTGAATGAGAGGCGTATTTTTTTGGAAAATAATAATGGCTGTTTTGATTGTGTGACTTATATTTTATATACCAAAGTTTGGTTACTAAAAAGTGTTTAAGGGGTTACATACGTCCAGCAGCGTCAAAAATGCGCTAAAAGGAAAACTGTTTTTAGAAGGAATAACAATAGAAATAAATTTAAAAAATAAAAATAAATACAGGGTTGCCCATATTCGACGGACCTGACGGATTTCGATGACTCTTTGGGCGCATTCCAATCGACGAGGCTTGTCCGCAGGCAACAATCTTTGCGTCAATTGAATCTTATACGGGAATAAATGCAAATTAATGCGGACAATTCGTTGTAAAGTGGTCCGAGCAATGCCCAACTGCTGAGAACGGCGATTTTGGGTTGTCCTTGGCGACGTGTCAACATTGGCTCGTACAAGAGAAATATTCTCATCCGATCGCCTTGGTCGGTTTTGATTTGGCCTCTTTGGATTAGGAAGAGCATCACCAGTCGAAAACCTTTCGTACAAGCGTTTAATGGTGTTCTTAGAAGGCGCACTTTTCACATTGTTTAATTTTTTATACGCACGTTCAGTTTTCACAATTGACTTCTTTTGTTGAATGTAAATTTCAACAATTTGGGAGCGCTCGCGTGGCGTGTACTGTTCCATGGTAAAAATCTGCTTGGACTCACGCTTCCAACGCGGTATGTCATTAAGCAATCTGATGTCTCTGTCAAAAGATACAGGGTTGCCAGATGGGTCCGTCGAATATTGGCAACTCTGTATAAATAATTAAACTTTATAAAAAATTTATTTTAATTTTTCTTTACAAAAATTAGTATACCATATAACAAATCACGTGACCCAAAGTACAGTGAAAAAAAGTTGCTGCTCGGTCTGCATCATTTCTCTTTGAAATGTTGATGGATCTGTAAGAAGTAAACAAATTCTTGTAAAATACAAAAAGTAGTTATAGTCTGTCGAGCCAGATTTTCGAATTTCGAAAAATGTTGCAATTTACGGCATTTTAAAAAGAGGGTATGCGTTTTACGCCATAAATGTCACACTTTAATTATAATATCAATATTTAAAAAATTTTTTAATAAAAATAACAAAAATCAAATCTATGGGGAAACCATTTTCGATTATTTAAAAAAAAACCGCATTAAAAATATTAAAAACTGTATGAGTTATCATGCAGACCATGTCGGAAAAAGTATTTTGGAGAAAAACGAGTTTAAAGTTTGAGGTACAGGAGCGCGCGGACTGCTCTCTGCCTAGTTAATGGGCTGTAGAAGCTATAATATTGGAAATTTCCGCATGAAAATTTCACAGTACATATCGTCCCCTTAGTATTAAAATAGCCTATACATTTTTTGATGTTTTGAGAAAATGAATTTCAAACTTTTTGTCGAAAGTAGCTCTCACTCAAATCTCGTTATGTCTGTAAATATTTATTATTTTTTGACTGACGTTTTGACCCACTTTGTGGAACTAGAATTTGACAAAATTTTGACCACATATAAAATCGACGATGGAGAATCCAAAAATTCAATAAAAAAATAATAGCCTATGAGCACATAGGCTATTGTTATACTAAGGGGACGATATATTCTTAAGATACGTTATTTTCGAAATTCGAAAAAAAATCGATTTTTAGAAACGTATGGAATCCCTTAAGTTAATCAAATTTAGTTACAATAGTTTCTTGACTTGAAATATAATATGAGCAAACTCTGATTTTTTATTTTCTTTAAAATTTCAGTTTTTTTGGGTGTTTTAATACATCCAACTATTACAGGGTGCGCCATCTTTTATGTCGGTATAAAAACTTTGAATAACTTTCAAAAACAAAAAAAAAACAAAAAACAATTAATTTGTATAAGTGATGTATTTTTATTTGGTTTGGCTATTTACAATTTATTAAAAATATTTTTTGATATTGTAATCAATCAAGTGGCCACCTTTATTAGCAATCGCAAACTGCGATCTTTTATCTGCGTTTGTCATCACCTTGTCAAGCATTTCGTGTTTTATAGCGTCGATTTCGGCACGAATGTTTGCCTTACGCTGGCCAATAATCTGCGGCTTGTTGGCATAAACCTTACATTTCAGATAACCCCACAGAAAGAAGAACGTGGGGGTTAAATGAGGTGATTTGGGGTTCCAGTCGATGTCGCCTCTTTTTGACACTAGACGCCCCGGGAGTTTTCGTTGAAGAATTCAATTGTTGCATTCGCAGTGTGGCAGGGCGCACCGCCTTGTTGAAACCAGTAACCGTCTAAACCTTTCTCGCGCATTTGCGGGCAGACATAATGAGCCAACATCGATCGATATCGGTTTCCATCAACCGCTTCGGTTTCTTGGTAAAATTATGACCCAATGATGGTTTTAGGCCGGCTTTTGCGCACCCAAAAAGTTACTTTCCGGTCATGCAATGGCGTTTCATGGACCTCGTGTGGATTCTCAGAGAACCAGAGAGGTTAAAATGTGCCTCGTGAATCATTAAAATTTGCTCCGAAAAATTGGGTTCAGTGTCAACCATTCGAGCGACTGTTTGGCCGCAATATTCTTTGTGTCAATTGCACTTTATACGGAAACAAAATTAAATCATCCTTTAAAATGCGTCGCATTGTGGTTTCACTGACGCAAAAATGCTGAGCACGACGACGACACGACACTGTTGGCTCCTGGGCAATGCTTTCCCTCCCTGCTTCAACAAGTTCACTGGAACGTCTTGGTCGTTGCTAAACGGCATGTTGACGATCTCCTACTGTCCCGTGCTCAAAAAAATTTGACACCCAACGACGAATAGTATTGTCAGACGGTGCCTGTTTACGGCGATAATTTTTTGCGAAATGAGCGTTGAGTTAAAAGAATAGAACGACTATTTTCGATGTATAGCGTCACTATTTCAGCGCGTTGTTTCGGTGTAAAGCCATCCATGGTTGAAATTGTACTGAATAGACGTATCGAAAAGGTGTATGTTGAAGTCGATCGGTTGGTAAGTGACAAAGTTATTCGGGGTTTACATACCGACATAAAAGATGGTGCAGCCTGTATTTAAAGAAATTGTTTGTTTTATTTTCACAGAAAGCATAATTTTGGTTATTTTGAAGCATTTCCTTCGTAATTTACTGCAGCTACAGTTAAAGTAATGAGTTAGACCGAAAGCAGTTTACAAAATCAAATATCCCGCCCCGTCGGCTAAATATCAATATTATTTCTTGCATTCCTTTATTGGTGTTTTCTCTAAGTCAAAGCTCAAGCACAAATTTTTGTATATAATTCGAGGTTTTTTTTCAGTGTATGTGGTAAAGTGAAATAAACTATTTTGCTAGTGTTATGTGGATATGTCGTACGCTAGTTTTGCTCACCAGCAAATGCGCCTGCAAATGTGACCGAATGCATTTTAGTGTTGCCAAATGCATCTGGCTGCATTCCGAGGATTTCATTCAACTTCGTCAGTTTAAAGGAGATTGAAATATTGACTGACTTGACTCCAACTCCAGATTCTATTTGGGATCCGTCGGTGAAAGCAAAGGTACCTATGTCCGCGCAGACTGTCCCGACCTTCTCATCCAGCCTGCTTGGAAATATAGCTCTAGCACAATCCCCGAAACCCAGTTTGCGGATGGATACATCTATACGAAATACAGAGCAGGAAGGAGAAATCTGCCTCTAAATGCTACCATGTACCTCCAGAGGTCAACCTCTTTCAACCTAATAGCGCTTTGAATAGCAGTAAATTGAACTTGAAGATCAACGGAAAGTAAGTGCAGAATGATGTTAAGGGCGGCAGTTTTGTTTTTTGGCGCTGAGGTTTGGGTTAAAAATGCCTTTGCACCATATACATAGTAGCCGTCGATACTACGTGTGTGGTGATTCCAGTAAAAAAATCCCTCCTCTTCTCTTGGATTTTTCCCTTCATCCCGGGGCTGCCTCCGCATTGCTTCGAGGTAGAGCGCCAAGACGGCGTACTAAGAAGTACACTAATTTACTCACCCTGCGTCCAGGGTCGCCTGTTTTGAGACACCTATGCTACATGCTCTTCAGCACAAGTTTCCATTTCACGCTACTTTTTCGGATAATATCCTCCACGAAATTTGCGACGGCATTCCATTTTTCTTCGTCTATCATCATTTTCTCGATCATTTCTTAAGGTGTAAATAAACCAATAGCTCGTTGCGCGATCCACCTCTCGCATTTAAAGAAGATGTGCTCCGCATAATAAGGGCGGCAGTGGAGTATGTTCAACACGCCCCAGTGATGCCAATACAGGCAGTTCTCTGCAGTCTCTTTAATTTTGTGGTGTTATAGCCCTTCCGAAGAGCTACTCACCAAATTTGGCAAAACCACTAAATTGTACATCCAGTGTACGACACGTGGCTTGAGACCCCATTTTTTGCTGAACATAGATTTGCAGGAGTAAAAAGCTATAGTGGCCTTCTTAACTCGATATTCGATGTGCAGCTTCCAATGGAGCTTGGGTACAAGTATTACACCAAGATAACTGACTTCCGACGAGAGTGTAAGAAACTGGTTGCTTAAGCTAGGAAGTTTAAACGGTGGAGGTTTGTACTTTCTGTTGAATAGCGTCAATTCCGTTTTATCAGAGTTGACTATGACCACAACTGGCAGCCCATCGACTGAGTACACGCAATGCTCCTTCCAGAATTTTAGCCATGACTGAGGTCAAGAGTACTGAAATCAGTCGGACCAAGTCAGCCTGATATGGTACCACCTTTAGCCCATCCTTGTTTTTGGTGGGTGAGGTAGGGTTCAAAATGGCTTCGCACTTGTAGCGACCGTCGTCTACTGTGTCTTGTAGTGTGGCCACTAAAACGATCCCTCCTCTCCTTCTGGGGAGACACCCTTCCCGGAACTGCTTTCTATATTACTTTGGGAGGGCCCACATCGGCATCCATACAGGACCAATTCTATTCACCCACGTCTGGGTCCACCATATTTCTAGCCTGCTTTCATACTATAGGCTCGTCTTCTTGTGTCTTTATCTATGCGGCTTCGCTTTGTTACACTGTCAATCATTTTTTCGTTCCATATGTCCTCGCGTTCGAGCATTTTGCTGATTGTTTTGCTGGGTGCGATATCGCTAATCTGCTCCTCAGAGCATTTCTTACCGCGAGCCAGCTGTTAAAATCTAATCTGTTAAAAAACGTGTGTTCAGTGTCATCGCTCAGCACTTGGCAGTATATGCAAATGGAATGGGTTACCTTGCCCATGCGGTATAGGTATCTCCGGATGTATCCGTGGCCCGAGAGGAACTCAGTTAAGAAGTAGCTACTAGCCGAAGGTGAGGGGATAGGACAGCACCCAGCGGTGTTCCCCTATGCACAACTCTGGTCTTTGGACTCTGGTGAGTTTGGTCCCTCCCGCTAGATTTTCATAGACCCTTCCTTAAGCTAACAGCCATCATGCCAGATCATGTGGTTTGATTCGATGGAGTCGTCGCGTTGAGCCTGAGGTGTTGAAGAGTTTGTTAGCTTCCTCATTCACGTGGCTTTGAAGCCTGAGGGAGTGGGCTTCTGCTTGTTTTTTTAATTTCTTCAGCGACTGTAGGAATCTTGAGGTCACGATGAATATCTTCACTACAAACGAACCAAGGTAAGTTGAGAATATCTCGAAGGATTTTATTCTGGAGTCGTTGAAGTATATTTATATTACTTTGGGCGCCATAGGACCACACAGGCTTTATAATTTGTTTATAGTTATATAGATATTTTGTTACTAGCTTATACCCGTGGGTTTCACCCCACATTTCTATCAAAAAGTATGCAATGTAAATAAAACAACTTTAACTTTTTTAGGTCAGTTTAGGTATTATTTAAAACGATCGGATATATGACATTTTTTGTTATATTATTTTGAGTATAAATAAAAAGGTTTTTCGGTGCGCCAACTCTGGAGCAGGCTACATATAATTGGCCATGGGTAAAACATGAGTTGGTTAGATTGACTCCTGCTACAGCTAATGATTGTCCTTGAGCTTCATTTATGGACATTGCGAAAGCCGGTCTAATAGGAAATTGGAAGCATTTAAAATTGAAAGGTATATCCGTCGGTATCATTGGAATACTTGGTATAAAAACTTTGTGGTTTTCAAAATTTCCTGATAAAACCATAGCTTCTATAACATTCGGTAAAAGTTTCGTGATGATTAGCCTTGTGCCATTGCATAAACGTGGAGGATCCAAATTACGCAGCATAATTATCATGGCCCCGTTTTTAAGCATCAGTCCATGAGGAGGAATTCCTGATGGGTCCAAGGAGTTAAGAAACTCAACGGGATAATGAACTGCCTGGGATTCTTCGACGACTGTGTCAATGGAATGATAAGTTGTGACAGTTCCTGGTAGTATTTCTTGAATTTTGGAATTAATGACATTTACATCGTCATTCTTAGGTGCCAAAATGGCCCTTTCTCGAAACCATCTATAGTTTGTGTGATTTTCTGAAATATTTGGAAATACCCTTTCTATCAAAGCATCGACTGATAACATAAGTTGACAAAAACCTGGAGGAAAAGAAATTAAATTTGGTGGTAAAGAAATTGGTATTTTTCCATTGCCTATTGTAAGTAATTGTTCAGAAAAAACTTCTTCTGAAGCATCTCCTCTCAAATGTGCTCTCATATTTGTAGAAAAAGTCAATTTTTCAAGACTACGTTCAGTCCCATAGGTATGACGATTTTAAGAAGGCATTCACTTCATCTGCGGCGGTTCCTTTCGGAATAACTGGAAGAATTTGTCGAAAATCCCCTGCCAGTAAGAGTAAGGCACCACCCATGGGTTGATCATTACCTCTCAAGTCTCTCAGAGATCGGTCTAAAGCTTCTAGCGACTTTTTATGGGCCATTGTGAACTCATCCCACACGATCAACTTACATGTCTTTAGAACCCTACCTTGACCTGAGTTTTTGCTTATATTGCACATCGGGGTGTCAGATATTTGCATAGACAGTGGTAACTTAAAAGCTGAGTGAGCTGTTCGTCCGCCACACAAAAGGGTAGCCGCTATTCCTTAAGAAGCAACTGCCACAGCGATTTCTTTCTTTTCTCTTACATCAGCCAATATCAAATTAAGCAGAAATGTTTTGCCGGTTCCTCCAGGCGCATCCAAAAAAATCAATCCTCCTTTATTTTCAATAATCATTCCTTGAATAGTTTCGTATGCGAATTTTTGATCCGTAACCAATAGAGGTTTGCTTTTTCTTATAAAAGTATGAAGAGCTTCGATATCGTAATTCATTTTCCGGGAGATATCTTTGTCGACCAAATCGATTCTGTCTCGAACGGGAGAAGGTAATCCCAAATGCTCCAAGGATTTGCTATTAATTAAAATACATATATTTTCGATTAGCGCTTGGTTGTAAATTTGCAAAGAGCAGTTCAGGTTTGTATTATCGTTTGCAGCTCGTGCTGCTCTCATGTCGTCTTCACTAAGGTTATCTTTTGGATCTGATGGCGAGCAGGTTGTCAATATTATTGCCAATAAGCTGCGAAGCTGCGAAAGAAGGCATGACAGTCCAGCTTCGGATAATGTAATTTCCCAGTGATTATCGTTTTCCAGTAGACCTAAATGTTGGCAAGCAATTTTTGATATTCTACCATAAATGCGTCCAGTGATATGCAGTATGAAAAATCCCATTTGTATAGGAGGTGTCACGCCCCATTTCTAGCTATCACCAGTTTTCATGCAGGTGTTAGGTATTAACCTTATATAATCTCTTACCAAATTTCAGTTGTCTAGCCCAAATAGTTCCGGAGATATGGACTATTTTCGTTAAACGCAGTTTTTCTGGATGTGGTATGGATTAATGTCATATAACCCCTTACCAAATTTCAGTAGTCTAACATAAATACTTCCAGAAATACGGGCTGTTAAAAATTCCATTTGTATGGGAGGTGACACGCCCCCTTTTTCGTTATACGCAGTTTTTCTGGATGTGGTAAGGATTAATGTCATATAACCCCTTACCAAATTTCAGTAGTCTAACATAAATACTTCCAGAAATACGGACTGTTAAAAATTCCAGTTGTATGGGCGGGGACACGCCCCCTTTTTCGTTATACGCCGTTTTTCTGGATGTGGTAAGGATTAATGTCATATAACCCCTTACCAAATTTCAGTAGTCTAACATAAATACTTCCAGAAATACGGACTGTTAAAAATTCCAGTTGTATGGGCGGGGACACGCCCCCTTTTTCGTTATACGCAGTTTTTCTGGATGTGGTATGGATTAATGTCATATAACCCCTTACCAAATTTCAGTAGTCTAACATAAATACTTCCAGAAATACGGACTGTTAAAAATTCCAGTTGTATGGGCGGGGACACGCCCCCTTTTTCGTTATACGCCGTTTTTCTGGATGTGGTAAGGATTAATGTCATATAACCCCTTACCAAATTTCAGTAGTCTAACGTAAATACTTCCAGAAATACGGACTGTTAAAAATTCCAGTTGTATGGGAGGTGACACGCCCCCCATATATATCAAACTATTTTTTAGCCTATGACCATCCCGGTAAGGTATCCAGTTCGTGTTTCAAATTTGGTTACGATCGGTTTATGCGTTTAGGACGCAAGTCGATCTATAGATACATACATACATAATTTGAATTTTATATATATAGATATACGGAAAGCTTTGAGTATCGTCCAATTTGCCATTTCATTTGTATTATCTTCAGATGGATTTCATGCCGTTTAAGTTTTAAATGTCCTTGCATCGAAGCTTAGCATCGAGCGTTATGCTAAGGTATTTTGCAGTGTTTGCATGTGGTATTGCGGCATCTAGCAGTATTATTGGTTGTTCACCAGCAGTATTATTGTTCATTGTTCAATTTTATGCACCAAATCTTCGTCCATTCCTCAATAGCAAATTTGGCTGCAGCTTCTTCAGCACTTTTCCTAATTGCTGGGATGGCAGAGTCGTCGGCAAAAATGACGATCAAGCTATTCGGGTGTGTCGGCAAGTCTCTGGTATATAGAAGGTATAGCAGCGGACCAAGAACGCTTCCTTGCGCCACACCAGCATTTATTTCTTCAAGGTTAGAGTACTCGTTTCCTTGTTTAACTCGAAAGTAGCGTTCGCTCAGATACGACTTTAGGAAGGCGCAAAAATCATTTGGAAAGCAGGTATTTAGTTTGTTATTTAAACCGACATTTATTACTTAATAACTTTTTTTTCTATTTAATTTCTTTTTATTCATTTTAATTTTTATTTATTTACTCGTATTTTAATTTTTATTTAAAACATAAAATTCATTCAACAATAAATACCACATAAAACAAATTTTCAAAGTTTGTATTTAGTTTTTATAAAAAATCGAAAAATTCAAACCTCTAAATTAGAACGTACAATAAATTTGTTGGGCATATTGCAAGTTGGAAGTGGCTCAAAATTTTAGTTGATTTTTATTAATTATCTCCCGCATTTTCCCACATTTTTTTCATACCGCGCATTTGTTTTGGCTTCAGTGTTATCTGGTGCATTATTTACAATATTTATTAATAGAAATTTCTACATTGCAATGGTATTTAATTTTTGTCAAAACATTTTGTGGGAAATACTTGCAAATATATTGCAAATAGTAGAATAATTAATTGTTTTTTTGTAAGCTTTTACTAGTTTTGTATATTTGTCGTCAACTTTATGAAATTTTTGTTACAATTTTGCTGCAAAATTTTCACACGAAAATTTAAGTAAACGAACCACTAATCTAATTACAGTAATTCCTAACAACTTCTATTTGTACTTGCTACCGTAAATATTGAAAATTCAAAACAAGTCAAACCGGTATTCTCTAATCACGCAATGTGGCAACACTGCCAACACATGCTCAGTTAAAACAAAATACAAAAAATGCCAGGTATTTCTACTTATGGAGCTCTTCAGCAGCTGCAAAACGTTTTTATTTTGTAAATATTTAACGCGTGTGTGGGTGTGTATGCCACTAGTGAAGGTAACTGGCTTGTTTGCTCGTTGCCTAAACAGCACAACTCCGCTTCAACTTTTCTCAACATTTGCCATTTCTTTTTTCATTTGTTTACGGAATTGGATGTTGGCTAACTCCCAGCCAACAGCCAACTTTTCGAATGCTTTATTTGTCCCCTCTATTGCACTCGTCCTCTACGCTTACCTAAGCCAAGTGGGCCAATTTACGCTTCTCCCCTTTAAAGGCTTTTCGACAGCCCGTTATTCAGACATACTTGCCGCGAGCTATTCGTGCACCTTTTTGTACTTTCGCCACAGTGACGTTTTAATAACCTTATTTCAGTTCGTAAATTTTATCTACTCACACATCGCTACTCCAAATAACTCGTCTGCCAACTGTGAGTGTTTTTTGTTGTAGAGCGACGCTGGTGCGACAGTGTAGTTGGTGGTTGCAATTGCGAAGGCCACTTCTGCGGTCGGAACTTTGTCTGCATAGAAATACAAGCGTACGCTAGCATCCACTTAAGCTTGTGTGTGTGTGTGTGTGTGTGCGTGTTTATTTGCGAAAGTGTTGCCATTGAGGGCAGCGAACAAGATACTTTCCATGCTGTTGGTTTAGTGTGAGTGACCGCCAATATCGTGACAATGTGGTCATCAGCGCAGTCAGTGAGAACGATGTTGTTGTTTCAAATCGCTGATTTGGTGATTGGGAGTGTACATGTGTGTGTGTGTGTGTGTCAATTGGCGCTGCAATGTGTTACACGTTTATTTTCTCACGTTTACCTATCAACTCTCCCTTCCATATTTCACTACGTTTTGCTCAGCACTTTTTTATGCCAGCGTTACTCACTCTGGAATCCTGCTTCATACGCTACGCCACTTGCTCGCTGAACTTTCAACTTGAATCATTCATTAGCAAGCGATTTGTTGTTGTTGCTCGTTCAACATTTTAGTGCCACTGCAATTGTTGTTGGGGAAGTGGGTTAGTCGTTGCGGTGAAGTAGCACATCAGAACCAGCGCTGATCATCGCTTTTCTAACAAAATGCGCACTCTGCGTCTACCGCCGCCTGTTGTTGCACGTGGCGTGCAAAATAAGCACTAGCAACCAGTAAGCAACGTACGGTTAAAGTTCCGTTTCCAGTAGCTGTGTCAACAAACCCCTGTTAGAAGTAGAAATTAAAATTAGTTTAAGTCCTGCGGTAGTCATTGGATTTTGAAAAGTTGTTTACTGGTTGGTAATTTTCGGAAGATTACAACTTTAGTGCAAATTGTTTTATAAGCAGGACACGTTGGCGTTTAAATACTATGTATAACTAGCAGTTGCTGTGGGGGTTCGCGCGAGGAAGAGACGAACAGTCAGCTGAGAATCGATGAAACGAAAATCACGCCTTTCACTATCCATTTTTTGCCACATGCAGTGCTCGTGTTTTGGTTAGTTTTTTTTTAAATACCTGGCAATAGTTGTTGGTGTGGCGTCATCCAGCGTCAAATATCCTAATTTACGAACAGCAATGAAACCTGAAAATAAATACAAACTCAAAGCAGCCAAGGCAGCCTCAGAACTAAGATTTAATTGACTTTCATTCCCGTCGTTAACGGCAGCTGGAACTCCCAAACCACGCCTTTAAACCACTTTCATGCCACCGCTAGTCTGCATGTAAACCCAATCCTCTTCTGCAATGCGCACGGAATACACACACAGCTGGGCGTAATGTGTATTTGTTAGTAAAATAACTTTTGATCTTCTGCACATTTGTAATCAAATCCAAACAATTCCCAGATAGAAGGACTCGCCCATGAATGTCTGCTTAAATGAATAAATACATATAAAAACACGTTTAATAAAGGGAATTTATTTATTTGTTTACACATACATACATGTGCCCACGCATACATGTGTATGTAGAAATTATTTTTAGCACACATCAACGTACACAATTGCACGCTCATATCCTAAAGCTTAAATTAAATTATAAAAGAAGATTTTGTGCTAAGTTCCAGCTACGAAGAATAAAAGACAACACAGCAACAAAAACAACGCGAATGAAAACAAACTTAAGAAAAATTGCAATGCAAATAAAGCAGCAGGCAAGCAAAACCACCAACAATGCACACAAACAAATGACGAAGTAAATAAGCAGCACAGAAAGCCCGAGAAAGCACCACAACTTTGGCAGTTGTAGAAAGAAAAACATGCCTGCCAACAACAAGGATTACCACAATAACACACATTCATGCATAAGTGTGGTTAAATAAGAAAGCCATACGTCCCAAGCCTACCTTTTATTCTGACAAAAACCAAAAGGTACACACACACACACGCACACACAAGCAAAGGAGCAGTGAACAAATAGAAGCATATTCTATGGCGCTGTATGAATGGCAATCTGCACTGGCAAAGCAGGCACGCTGGTTGGGACGGGCGGCGAGCAAGGCAGAAATTTACTTGCATGCAATGGAGTTTCAGGGAATTCGCACCATATGCACATACCCACTTACATAATAACGTACTTGAGTGGAAAACGAAAGTTAAATCTTAACAAACGTTAAATCTGTGAGTAATTTATCTTTGAAGTTTTCCTTGTCGCCGGTATCACTGCACACTAAATCTCGCTGGGCACACTCAAGGAGAAATGTGAGGCATACATAGCCAATGGAAGAATTTATTACTACCGCCAATATAAATAAATAATAATAAATACTAGGCAAGAATATACCTATAAATGATGTAAAAGGCTGTGTGTACATATAAAAATCAAAGGCAAGGAAAATTTTTTCTGACTAGGCAGTGGTCAAACTGTGAGGGTACTTTTGCCTTGAAAAAAATTCTAATAAAAATGTATATGCTATTGGAAATGACGCAGGAGAAGCTCTGCAAGACGCCTTATTCGGGCAAGGCGTGAATTCGGGCATATATATGTATTCGGTTTTATAACTTAATTTGAGGATTTTCTGAGAATGGCGTTACCAATATAAAATCGCAACAGGTCATACATTAACTAACGTCATTGTGAAGCATTATTATTGCGCTTAGTTTTCAGTATGTGTCATTTCGTTAAAATGTAAACAATATTTTTTTTGTAGCCATCAACATGTCAACTTTTGTGCCAACAAAACGCAATTTGTGGGAAGCATTACTTTTCTGTTTCAATTGGAAGAAAAAAGTAGCTGAAAGTCATCGATTGCTGTGTGAAGTTCATGGTGAACATGCTCCATCGCAACAAACGTGTGAGTACTGGTTTCGACGTTTTAAGAGTGGAGATTTTGACTTGGAAGACAAGGAACGTCCAGGACAGCGAAAAAAGTTTGAAGATGAAGAATTAGAGGCATTACTCGATGAAGATTGCTGTCAAACTCAAGAAGCAAAATCATTGGGAGTCACTTAAGAAGCCATTTCAAAACGTTTAAAAGCAGCCGGATTCATTCAGAAGCTTGGAAATTGGGTTCCCCATGAACTGAAGCCGAGAGACGTTGAAAGGCGAAAATGCATGGCCGAATTGCTGCTTGAATGAGACCAATTGAAGTCGTTTTTGCATCTTGTTGTGACTGGGGATGAAAAATGGATCCATTATGACAACCCTAAGCGCAAAATATCATACGTGAAGCCCGGCCAACCAGCGAAACCGACGGCGAAGAAGAATATTCATTGCGCCAAGGTAATGCTCTGTATTTGGTGAAATCAGAAAGGTGTGATCTATTATGAGCTGCTGAAATCGGCCCAGACGATCACAGGGGACCTCTACCGAACTCAATTGATTCGTTTGAAGAGAGCAATCGCCGAAAAACGGCCGGAATATGCGACCAGGCACGAGGTTATAATTTTACAACATGATAACGCTCGGCCGCATGTTGCTCAACCGGCCAAAACATATTTGGAAAACAGTGGATGTGAAATTTTACCTCACCCGCTTTATAGCCCAGACATTGCCCCGTCCGACTACCATTTGTTCCGGTCGATGCAGAACGCACTCACTGGAATACGATTCACTTCAAAAATTGGCTCGATTCCTTCTTGGCAGCCAAGCCGGCGCAATTCTTTTGGGACGATATCCACAAATTACCAGAAAGATGGGAAAAAGTAGTGGCTAACGATCGACAATACTTTGAATAAAATATATTGTACTAAATTTTTATAATAAAGCTTCAAATTCACTCAGAAAATCCTTAAAATTAAGTTATAGAACCAATAATATACAGGGTTACGAGGAAAAGTCGTCCAGGATACTTAAAAATATTATTCTAAAAATTTAACAAAAATTAAGTCATCGTTATAATTCATGGAATCGAAGTTGAATATTTCCAAACAATAGGTTTATCGAATTTTAACTGATCATTTGGGCTTACGAAAGGTCTGGGCACGCTTCATGCCGCACAAGTTAACTGAGGACCCAAAATTGCTCAGAATTCAACATTCGAAAGACCTCATTAAAGAGGCGAGAAAAGACGAGAATTTCCTTTACAACATTGTAACGGGTGATGAAACGTGGTGTTCCCAACATGAACCCAAAACTAAGCGTCAAAGTGCCGAATGGAAGACCACAGACGAGCCACCACACAAAAAATCGCGTTTGGAAAAATCAAAAATCAAGTCGATGCTCATTTGTTTTTACAACTCCAAGGCAATTGTCCACAAGGAATTCCTGTCAACGGACCAAACCGTCAATGCAATGTTCTAAATTGGCGTTTTGAAGCATTTGTTGTATCGTATTCGTTGAATTTGCCTTGACTACCGCGAAGAAGGAAGCTGCCGCTTATTGCATGATAATGCACCACCTCGATCGATCCACTCTTGTGACTGGTTTTTTGACTAGAAATCGCTTTTTAACCTTCAATCACTCACCGTATGCGCCTGATATGGCTCCCTGTGACTTCTACCTATTCGAAAAATGGCATTTGGCCATGAAAGGAAAACGTTTTGCGTCCGTAGAGGCCATCCAAAAGCACCGACATCCTGAAGGACATTTCGGATTCCGGTTAATGACCTGAAACATTCTTTCGAAAAGCTTTTAGATCGCGAAAAACAGTGTATCGAGGCCAGAGGGGACTATTTTGAATAATTAAACTCGAAATTATCAGAACAAAGCTCCTGTCGTTTCTAGTTTAGCTCAGTCTTGTTTATTTTGGATTTCACCTTGTACAAGCATTTCTCGTAAGTACTTTGAGAACTCTTACTTTTTCTCTTTAGAAATTCATGATGAGCAGTAATTTAGTTTTATATTTATTAACTGAAGAATTATTTTTTACGGAATCCCCTTGAAAGCAGAAGGATTACGCCATTGAATAATAGACTAATAATAATAATAATAATGACTAATAATTGACAAACCTTTCTTTAGGAAAAGCTCTCAGCTTTAATATTTTTCGTAAAATTTAAAAATTAAATATAAATATGTGCGTGCGCATGTAGATTTATTGGGGAATCGAAAAAGTCGTAAAGAATCAATGTTTTGTTGCTGCTCTTCTGCCAACGCAAAGTTCGGCCATACTTTGTGCTAACGATTTTCCTGCTCTGTAACCTGGAAATTAGTGACACAGACAAGGTAATCGCGCCAGTATGAAACAACGATAAGTGGAACGAACGAAGCTGCGCGCGAGTTAACCAGGCAGGAAATAATTCAAAGTGAAAAGATGAAAAAGCCAATGAGAAAAAGTTTGCCTGCGGCTACGCTTTCCGGCACAAATTACCCAGCAAAGTGAATTTTTCAGAGCTGCTCTTGTGGAAAATTAACCAAAAGTAGGCCGCAAGTGAATACGCATTTCAGCTAAATAAATTAGATTTTAAAAAGACAAAATATAAATAAACAAAGAAATGCGTAATTGAAAATGTCATCACATTAATGAAATATTTAACATTACGCAGAGTAATTAAACGCTGAGCGCTGAGTCGATTACTGGCGAATGTTCCCTGCATTGTGGGCCTGTTGTACTGGGCCCAGCAGAACGCTCTCGAATGCGCAGCGCAATCAGGATGTTTAAGCAGGTCTAGGCTGGCCCCTTCATGGGCGCAGTACATATTTACATATGCACTCAAAGAGGAGACTTTAACGCATTGTCTTTCAGATCAGCTTAGTAGACAAAAATCCTTTCTTCTTTACATTAATGTTTATTAAGAAAAACACATCGCACAAGTGCAAACTCCTAAAGAAAGCAGAACTTTCAGTTCACGAAACAAATCAAAAACAAAAGACCATAAAGAACGGACGTAAAAACAAATGCAAATAAACAAAATAACAGAAAAAAAGTAGTGCATTACTCGTGTTTACCATACATAAGAGTGGGAGAGAGAATAATAACGGCATTTGGGAAAGCAGTCTTAGGTTGCTCGTGCTTGTGCTTGTGCTGGTGCTGGTGATTGGGATGAGCAGCGAAAGTGAATTTGACTTTGAGTGAAACGATGACAAAGAAGACAGTTAAATGATTAAACAATTACTGCACACATTTGCTTGAGCAGTTAGAGAGCGAATGAGAGCAAGAAAAGCACATCCGTAAGTGGATTGTTTGCCTGCGACACACAGCTACGTAAATTAAGTTATACAAGTCCACATGCAGTCATTTATATGGCTAGCAAATGTTTGTGCATGCATGTATGTATGTAGATTGTGTATGATTATGTAGTTGTGTGAGATTGTGTAGTTAAGAATGCGCAGATATACCTATACAGACACAAGTACACGCGCATGCATGAGAGATAATAATGAACGTGTCATTTCATTTTGATGACACCTGAACTGATGTAAACAGATGCGATTAGCTCAAAGAGATTAACTCACACACTTGAATGGGAATTTTTGCGTATTCATTTAATTCAGCTACTGCACCCCGATACAAAGTTTTCAGCATTCAATGCCATTCTACAAAAGTCACTTAATTAAATAAAGAGTTCGAGTGCGTTAGATAAATGCGTTTAAATTAGTAATTTCTGTTGGATGAATAGTCGTATGGGCGCTGGAAACATTTTCAATATATTTGCAAGTATTCTGCCGAATTCATAAATACAGCGCACGCTCAATAACGTGAACACTCTAAAGTGAACACCCCAAAACGTGAACAAACATTTTTGTGCATTGACTTCTCTAGGTAGGTAGGTAGGTAGGGTGGTTGTCATAAGACACACCCCTTGACCTTCTGCAGGCCCATTGTGATACCACTGGAGCTCATCCTTACTCTACGTGTTCCTTTTCAAACCATCCGGTTGCTTTAATAAACGAGCAGAGCTTCGTTAGTTTTAGATGGGCTATATCCGCTACATCGGTTAGAAATGCTGTATCAAGAGTGCGCAGCCTTCTCATAGCTAGGCTTCTTCTTCTGTATTAAGACAGCTTCTACAGAAATCGAAGTACGGGAGTCCTAACCTTCTAGAGTGGCTACCTATTAAACAATGACCAGTTAATACACCTATCGTTTTTCTTATAGATTCTCTGTTGAATCTTAGCAAGATCTTCGATCGACCGCTGTTCCAGTTCGGCCATGTCTGTCTGCTTAGTTCGCATGTTATGAGGTTTTGCCAGCTTGTATTTACCTTTTTGATGGTTTCCCTGTCTATAAGTAATTTACAAGTGGCTATGGGCATGGGTATCAGCGCTTTATCCGGTTCTTGCAAGTTCATCCGCCTTACAGTTTCCTCCAATGTTCCTGTGGCCTGGTACCCAGATAAGGTGAACCTTGTAGCACTTAGATACGTCATCTTTTAGTTTAAAACATTCTAGAACTGTTTTTGACGAGTGCGTTTTTGATTCAAGCGCTTTTATTGCTGCTTGACTGTCCGAGTAAATGCACACTTCATTTGTGGATAATACTCTCGTTTTTATTTCTTTAAGTCCCTCTTTTATGGCAGTGACTTCCGCCTGAAATACACTGCAATGATCAGGTGAGCGAAATGGTTGGCATACTCCGAGTTTGTCGGAGTATACCCCTCCACCTACTTTGTTGTCCAGTTTTGAGCCATCTGTGTAGATGTTTAAGTCATTTATCTTAACAATGAGCCCGTTATCCCATTCCTCTTTGGAAGGAAATACTGTGACAAAGGATTTATTAAAATTGATGTCCTTGGTCCTACAGAAATCCGTTCAGCTGGGAATGCAGGGGAATGGTTTTAAAATTTCTCTTAGTCTAAGAGTTGCTTTGGCAGCTGTTTGCTTACCGCATTGCTCTATTGGTAAAATGTTAAGCATAGTATTTAGTGCATCTGTGGGTGTGCATCTTTGTACGAGTGCCATGGTTCTTTTAATGTACAATTTATCTAGAGCTGGCCACCATACTAATATGCCGTATGTTAGGATTGGTCTGACAATTGCCGTGTAAAGCCAGTATACGATAGATGGGGATGACTACTCTAAACCCAAAAAGCTCTATAACATGAACAATCAACGTTACAATTATTTGAATGTAGTTTACATTGATTTCAAGTAATTCTGAAATTGGGGAATCTCCTGATTATAAAATAGGCATTTTATTCGTAATTTCATGTAAGAAGTAAAATATTTTAGCCACGGTTTTGGTTTTGCAAAGAGTGTTTCGTCTTATGTTTTGTGGTGAAAATGAGTTCTAAAAACGCGTGCGCTTGACATTAAAACAAAAGGCTCATCTGTGACGATTTTATCAAAGAAATATAATGTTGCTAAATCAACAATTTGTAACATTAAAGCGAAAAAGCAAGTGATTTTAAAATGCATAAATAACACGTATCGTGGTCCTGGAAATAGAAAAACACTGCGTTCTTCAGAGTTGCCCAAAATGGAGACAGTTCTTTGTCGTTGGTTTATCCGAATGCGAGATAAAAACTGGCCAGTAAGTGCTCTAATGTTGATAGAGAAGGCAAAAACACTGCATGCAAAATTTAAAGGAAATGAAGCAAACTGCTTCGCTAGTAATGGATGGCTCCAAGGATTCAAGAAGAGGTCCGGTACTCGTCTTCTTAAAATATCAGGCGAAAAACTGTCTTCGCAACCTCAGCTAGTGGATCCGTTTAAAGAAAAACTTAAAGCTAAAATGGCCGAATTGGAGTTGTGCAACGATCAGTTATATAATGCTGATGAGTCGGGGTTATTCTGGAGACTTTTGCAATAGAAAACGTACGCGTCAAGTTTGGAGAAGAGAGCCCCAGGGGTAAAGTACGAGAAGCAGCGAATCACGATTTTATGCTGTTCAAATGCCACTGGATCCCACAAGCTTAAGCTTTTGGTAATTGGAAAGGCGAAGAACCCACGCTGCTTTAAAAACTTTCAGTACCCCACCGATTATAAGAGCTCGAAATCCGTCTGGTTGACGTCAAGCAATGGTTTCATGAGTCATTTGTTTCACATAATCCACAATCCATAATCCTTTTAAGTTTTGTCCGATTTTTATGGTTAACTTGTTGTTTTTTGAGGTTACATCGTTTTTAAAGGAAAGCTTTACCAATTAAAGCTCTCCTCCTAATCGACAACGCTCCTTCTCACCCAAATGAAGCTGGTCTGACAATGGAGAATGGGCAAATTTCGGCAATGTTTATGCCAACAAACGTTACACCCCGCATTCAACCGATGGATCAGAATGCAATAAAAATCACTAAGTTGCATTACAGAAACAGCCTTATAGCTTCAATAGCAGCGACAAAGTCTGATTTGTTAGAGTCATTGAAAAAAAATTATCTAAATCTTTTGGATGCGGCTTGGTTTCGTGTTGCTGAAGCAACATTAGCTAAGTGCTGGAACAGTATTTTAGATTTTGCGGTAAACAATGACGATCCCGAAAATAATGTTCTGTTGGCGGTTTTAAAAGGAAAATGGGAAGCTGAACTTCGCACCTTGATGAGCAACATCGTCGATCTCCTTAGTAGTTTAAATCCTGAGGTTCGTTCGTGTTCGCAGATATGCTCAAAGATGTGTATGCGGGTTATTGAAAAAACTTTTCTTATTAAAAATTTCAGATTGAATTCACGTTACCAGCCATTCATGAATGGAACGAAGATATCGAGGAGGGCAATGCAGATGACGATCATCAACAAGAGGTCAAATCCGATGATGACAGCGTATCAGAGCAACTGGAGAAAATTAAGCCTACTGAAGTAGTTGAAATCTTCAACAAGGCGTTAATATGAGCTGGTCATGAAGACGTCGATCGAAATGATATGAGTGTGCTAAGACGGTTAAGGGAGAAAGCTGTGCTTCAAGTTTTAGAAAAACAAAAGATACAAAAAAGATGAGTGATTTAAAAAAAAAGAGGTTGTCTGTAAAGTCGGTTTACTGACGATAGTTTAACGTGACAACGTCATAAGAAAATATTGATGGAATGGTTGCAATTTTCAAAACAAAATTTTAATTTTATTTGTTTGATAGATATTTTGTATGGATATAGAGGAGTTACATTTACACAAATGTGAAAAATGACGAAACATTTATCAAATTCATGAAAGATATCTTCAATTTCGATTGTGCATCAGACGTTAATAAGTCAACAACCCTTTCATTTCCTACTTTTTCTATCATCGTCCTATTCTCAACAGAGAAATGGTTCATTACCATGCACACAGGAAGAAGGCATATGCAAATACAAGTATGTGAATTTATATACCTACATATGCGCATATACATACGTATGGGGCATTCTTCGCCAACCGGACACCCCAATCTGCCCAGAACAGTTTTTATAAAAAAAATTTTTCCCTATGCCGAAATAAAAGCTTATGTCATGTACTTTAATTTGTCATGTGGCACTTTTTAAATATTCAAGATGGACGACGAATATTGACAAATATGTTGGAAGCTTAACAAAAGATTCGAGTCTGCAGCACCAGTACCAGAAATACTAAAAAGCCATTCCTTCCAAATCTCAAACAAAAAGGAAGTGATTATTAAAAGATTTTCCAATTCTCCAGAAGAAAAAAAAGTTTTACTGTGAAAAAAATCCTGTATTATGAAAAAAAAATTCCAATTTCAGCAATTTCCTTCAATATTTATATTCAGCAGCGAACCCAGAAACCCCCGACCATTTAAAAAGTGCCACATGACAAATTAAAGTACATGACATAAGCTTTTATTTCGGCATAGGGAAACATTTTTTTTATAAAAACTGTTCTGGGCAGATGGGGGTGTCCGGTTGGCGAAGAATGCCCCATATATATGCTCACTCAAGTAGGACAGAGCCAGATGTCGAACGTTGCCGAACGCGGGGGCCGATTGTGCTCTTTGTCGTTCGTCCCGCGCTCTCGCTTGCAGTTCAAGCTCATTAGCTTACATTTGCTTGCGTATGGAATAGATTCGTATATTTGATATGTCCATATGATTTGTATGCATCTTTACATATAGATTTGTTCTTTTTGAAAATTGCGCGAAATTGTATATGTATATGCATGTTTATATACATATATTAGTATACAACATATCTTATAAGGTATATGGTAAATATTACCATACATTTTTTCCTTCATATATAATAAAAAAATTAATAATAATAACATTAAAACAACAGGTATTATTAACAAACTTGGTTTTATTTTAAATTCTTCAAGTAAACCAAATTAATAATAATCAATAAGAAGGCATATGCAAATACAAATACGTGAATTTATATATGTACATATGCGCATATACATACATATATACGCTCACTTAAGTAGGAGAGAGCAAGATGTCGAACGTTGCCGTACGTTTGCTTTGTTCGTTCCGCGCTTTCGCTTGCAGTTCATTCAAGGTAACGACAATAAGCAAGGTAACGACAAATGAGCACGGTAACACTAATGAGCAAGGCAACGACACATTTTTTCGTGCGTGCAGCCGGCTAAATCGAATTATAAGACGTTATCACGTTAAAAAAACCATCGTATGACTTAATTTTCAATTAATATGTAACGAAAACAAGAATAAAATGTGAATTTAAGTGTGAAAAAATATATTTACTTAGTCTTTTTGGGCATTCTAAAACGTGAACACTTTTGTTAACGTGAAGTGCCTTGGTTTGAATTAGTTCACGTTATCGAGCGTGCGCTGTATATTTCCCCTACCCACCTACAAGCGCATCTGTACGGCAAGTGCAAGTTTCAACTGATAGCGAACATGTAGCGTGTCACCAAAAATAATACTAGGAAATGTTTTATTCCAGGCCCTTACCATCCCCAGTTTACCCTCATTTCAATCCACGACACTTACACCAGTACGAGTAGTAGCTCCCTATCTACGCCGGTGATGCACTTGCTTGCATATGAGTCATACACCAATGCAGTCGAAGCCAACGCGTGGCTGCAATTCCCAAAAGACGGCAATGAAGAATTGAAATAAATCTTTCAATTTCACGAATGATTGGAAAACATTTAAAATTATTGAGACGCACAAATGCATGCCGACAATTTACACATACATTCATATAGGTATATGGTATGCCGGAGACCACTAACACCAATTCCTCTAACTTCGGCGGTAACGAGGATGTTGGGCTCATAGAGTGTGTAAGAGAAATTTTGCGGCGTGCACCACATACCAGCAACAACATCAACACAACGCCGCACAAGGCAATAAATCTTCGAATCGCAGGATGGTAACTAACGTGCGCCAACTGAATTTTTACAGAGTGGTATGCCACATCGGGTTTCGAAACTAGGCACTGCCTGATGGCCCGGTGGACAATCTTCCGCCTCCTTTTTTCTCCCTATGCCGCTTCACAGGTTGTTACTCTTATAAATTGCAGCTTTGCTATCTTAGCTGAGTGTCTGCTTGTCTGTCAGAATGTCCGTTTGTTCACTCATTCGCTCATTCATTGATTCAGCTGACGGATAATCTCGCACTGCGACGTTGGATAGAAAGCCGAAATAAGTAAGGCATAGTCGGGTAATGGAAGTTGCCTTTGTATTTTTTACTTATAATGGTGTGTGTGTGTGTGTGTGTATGTGTACATACCTATTTATGTCTGTATGTATATGTATGAGAGTGGCTGTGCCCAACTTCCACTGAATTCGAAATGTATTTTCATGGTTCTTCAATTTCCATATATTAACGACAATTGCGTCTACACCGAAATGTAATGTATGTGTGTGTATGTGTGTGTATGTGTGTGTGCCTTTAATGTGAAGGAGTGAAATCGAACGTAAATGTTTTGAATTACCGAAAAACGCTTACATATATGTGCGGGAAGTGAGTGGAAAGGAGATTATTGTGAATATTCGGGAAGAGGATGAGGCTGGCAAATAGTGGTAAAAATATTACTGTCGTCATGCGAAGGCAATAAATTTCCACATTCTGCTCAAAATTCTATGCAAATTTGTCACAGATAAATTTCCAAAAAGTATGGAATTGAGATGAAAATGCCAAATTATTTTATAACTATTTAAATATTGCTTTAAAGATTACATTTGTGGCACTTTGAAAGAATTATTCTTTAAAGGGTTAAATACAATAAGAAGGCCGAAAAAAGCGAATTTCAGAATCTTTTCTGAGAAATCTTTTAAATTTATTGGCCTAAAAACTGTACACATATTGTGTTATTTTTTGACTGCATTTTAAGACTTAGTATTACTAAAACTACTTATTTGAAAAGGAGCTACAGCTTATCTCCGGGAGCTCCTCTCAAAAAAGATGTTTTGCGGTGACCACTATATCTCTGAACTGGATCCTCTGAAATTAAAAAACCAAACAGATTTCATTAAAGTAATGTTAAATCTAGTAATAAATCGAAGGAATAAACAAAATACATTTTTTTGATAAAATGGCCGTTTCTCAAAAACAAAAAAAAAATCGATTTTTGACCAAAATTTCGGCCTTAAATTGTTTATAAAAAAAATATTTATCGGTAAGAAAAAATCTTCGATTAATTACTAAAAAATATATTTAAGAAGCTGGTGTTAAAATTTGAAACTAATCGGGGTAGCCGTTTTCGAGGAATGTTGGTCACCGACTTTGAAAACCCCATTTTGAGAAAACTGCATTCAAAGTTTGAAAACCACTTTACATAGGATATTTTTTTTTTAACTTACATGGGATTGATTTTTTGAAAATTCTAGCTGTAGTTTTTCTTTAATAACTTTAAGGGTATTGATACCTTTAAGGTTTGCTTCTCAAATCAGTGTGCGTATGACATGGGAGCTTGAATCGAAAGAAGAGTTTGGGCAACTTTTTTTTTATTTTTCCGTTAGCTTCTTATTATTAACTATACTTTATTGAATTCCTTGAATTTCTTATTCAGTGTCACTAGAATCCATAATATGTTGTAGACAAGCGATGTTCTATTCTTCAGTTCTATGCTCATTACAAACAAAGTTAGAGAATGTGACAAATTTCAATTCAGACTTTTTATCTTCAATTCTAGGACAGAGAAAGCAACGACCACGTCTTATTCCATCCTTTGTTTTAACTTTTCACATTTTTTTCAATTTTAGTTGCAACACTACAAGCTGACAAAGCGCGTCGCTAAGGTTGGATCGGTTTTAGCTTCTTTTAGCAAATGCTGTCTCATGTTTGGTTCAGCTAATTTTTGTCCAATATTTAATAAAAAGACCTTTCATTGTGATGAATTTGAAAGTTTCCATTTAGGGTTCTTCCACGTAAAGATTATAAAAGCATTTAGTGCAGATATGTCTACTATATTCACAAATATTGTAAATGGCCACAGCGCTGTTCGTCTGCCACTTGAGTATTCTCTTATAAGTTTGTCACTATTGTCTACTGCTCCTTATGGACTATAATAATTATAATTGGCTGGAAATGAACTTCATTAGAAACAGAATTGTCTGCATGTTCCGAAGACAGAAGATGTACCATCCGGTTTCCTTTTTGGAATATATGATACCATAGATATGGTTTTTGTGAAAGAAAATATCGAAGAATACTCTTTTTGATTTTTTGATCATTTCAATTCCTTGGGTGTGTCCCTTCTGTTTTTTTCTGTCAGTAATCAAGAGCGTCATATTTTTGACGTGATAACGTCTTATAATTCGATTTAGCCGGCTGCACGCACGAAAAAATGTGTCGTTACCTTGCTCATTAGTGTTACCGTGCTCATTTGTCGTTACCTTGCTTATTGTCGTTACCTTGAATGAACTGCAAGCGAAAGCGCGGAACGAACAAAGCAAACGTACGGCAACGTTCGACATCTTGCTCTCTCCTACTTAAGTGAGCGTATATATGTATGTATATGCGCATATGTACATATATAAATTCACGTATTTGTATTTGCATATGCCTTCTTATTGATTATTATTAATTTGGTTTACTTGAAGAATTTAAAATAAAACCAAGTTTGTTAATAATACCTGTTGTTTTAATGTTATTATTATTAATTTTTTTATTATATATGAAGGAAAAAATGTATGGTAATATTTACCATATACCTTATAAGATATGTTGTATACTAATATATGTATATAAACATGCATATACATATACAATTTCGCGCAATTTTCAAAAAGAACAAATCTATATGTAAAGATGCATACAAATCATATGGACATATCAAATATACGAATCTATTCCATACGCAAGCAAATGTAAGCTAATGAGCTTGAACTGCAAGCGAGAGCGCGGGACGAACGACAAAGAGCACAATCGGCCCCCGCGTTCGGCAACGTTCGACATCTGGCTCTGTCCTACTTGAGTGAGCATATATATGGGGCATTCTTCGCCAACCGGACACCCCCATCTGCCCAGAACAGTTTTTATAAAAAAATTTTTTCCCTATGCCGAAATAAAAGCTTATGTCATGTACTTTAATTTGTCATGTGGCACTTTTTAAATGGTCGGGGGTTTCTGGGTTCGCTGCTGAATATAAATATTGAAGGAAATTGCTGAAATTGGAATTTTTTTTTCATAATACAGGATTTTTTTCACAGTAAAACTTTTTTTTCTTCTGGAGAATTGGAAAATCTTTTAATAATCACTTCCTTTTTGTTTGAGATTTGGAAGGAATGGCTTTCTAGTATTTCTGGTACTGGTGCTGCAGACTCGAATCTTTTGTTAAGCTTCCAACATATTTGTCAATATTCGTCGTCCATCTTGAATATTTAAAAAGTGCCACATGACAAATTAAAGTACATGACATAAGCTTTTATTTCGGCATAGGGAAAAATTTTTTTTATAAAAACTGTTCTGGGCAGATTGGGGTGTCCGGTTGGCGAAGAATGCCCCATACGTATGTATATGCGCATATGTAGGTATATAAATTCACATACTTGTATTTGCATATGCCTTCTTCCTGTGTGCATGGTAATGAACCATTTCTCTGTTGAGAATAGGACGATGATAGAAAAAGTAGGAAATGAAAGGGTTGTTGACTTATTAACGTCTGATGCACAATCGAAATTGAAGATATCTTTCATGAATTTGATAAATGTTTCGTCATTTTTCACATTTGTGTAAATGTAACTCCTCTATATCCATACAAAATATCTATCAAACAAATAAAATTAAAATTTTGTTTTGAAAATTGCAACCATTCCATCAATATTTTCTTATGACGTTGTCACGTTAAACTATCGTCAGTAAACCGACTTTACAGACAACCTCTTTTTTTTGCCAAATCGTAGATCCAAACAAAGGCTCAGCGAATTCTTTAACAACCCGTGCACCTAGATTTTTTTCTATATTTCCACCAGGCAGGTTTCGCGTATACACCTGCAGATTGTACAAATATGACGTTTTCACATCAGCGGCAGCCCCAATTTTTGATACCATATCTTGCAGGTTTTGATTTTAGGTATTGTCCAAATGGACATATTCCACGAAATGGTACCAATTGATCATCAATAGTTATCGCGCCAAAAGGATTGAATGACTTTGCAATTGTCTGCAAAAGAATCCCAGATTTCCCTTATCGCGGCTAACTTGTCAGTCTCTTTTCGAGTTTCTCTGGTAGTTTTATCATCAAATCTTATATACTTAGGTGATGCAATAAATCTATGACGAGGCATGGATGCAGTAAATATATTTCTCCGAATGGATTCGTCAGTACTCCACATTTCTTTCACATTTTCTCTTCTGCAATGTAGCGCTCCAGCTGTTATAAGTACTCCGAAAAAGGCATCCAGTTCACCCAGTTCAGTTACTAGTTTCCAGTTTTTGTTTTGCCTCTGGGGATATTCTTCATTGTACTTGTCAAATACCCTTTTGGCTTCTTCGTTAGTATGAAGACAGATTTTCTCTTTAATCGTTGGTGTTATAAAATGATTGCATATATCATCAATTTCGGTTGTAGTGCTCATGTAACTAGTTACTCCTGGAGTCACGTTCACAATATTGCATGCTAGCCTACGTGTATGCGGAAATGGCTTCGAAGACCATACTCGACCAGACTTGGCAGTGTAATATTCTGTATCCAAAGGAAAGACAACACCATCTTGGCTAATATTAATATCGGAAGGAGTATCTTCTTCTTGTTGTTCAAGCTCCTCATCTCGTGTCTTCCGTTCCGCTGGTTTTAGTCGCATAAATATCAAGTATAAAATTACAGTTGTCACTGTTAAAGTCTGCTCCTATACCACGAGGATCCTCACTGTCACTTCTGCCATTCAAATAGTCTTCTAGCTGTCGCTGGGATACATTTTTTGTCCGGTTTTCCGTTTTTGGCCCTAAAAAAAAAACGAAATCTGTAACGTAAAGTACGAAGTGGGGTAACTTGGGTCCCCCAAACGAAAAACTTACGTTATAATTATAAGTAAATTAATAATAGAACGCCACTAACAAGTTTTTATACAGGATTTAAAATAAAACTCGGATATCTAAAGGGAAAAGAGAGAAAGAAATTATTTACGAAGTTATTAAAGAAAAACTAATCTTGGGGGAACTAAAGTCCCTCACTCCGTACTCTAAGGGTTAATATTAGATTTTTTTGTAAATTGAAATAAGGAATAACAGCAATAAATGAAAAAATGCAAAATATTAGTATTTGAAACGCCATTGGGAAAACAATTTTATTTTTATCTTAAGTCGACTTAAGTCACTTTGGCGTATGACCACAGAATTGCATCTACCAAACAAGCAGAATATTAAAAAAATATTATCTTCTTTTCCTGCAGTAGTTATGCACTACGTATATAAAAATTGTTCAGCAAAACAGCCCACATAGAAAGTAAATTTACTCTCGCTTTAAAATGAAGCGAACATTATTAAAATCGGAATACCCTATGATCTGAAAGTACGGGAAAAACAAAACAGAGCTAAATTTCAGGCAAATTTATTTTATCTCCTTCGAAATATGACCCGTCTGAAGCAAGACACGTATGCTAACATTTAACCCAGTTCTCCATGCACCCCTGGTTGGGCGACGAAGGGATGGCCTTCAGCTCCTTCGTCGCATTCTCTTTGATCTCCTCTATCAATTGAAATCTCCTTCAACTTGGGAAATAAAAAGAAGTCGCACAGAACCATATCAGGTGAATACGGTGCTTGTACGATGGTATTTAATTGGTGTTTGGTCAAATAATCCAGCTCCCAATTTGGGCTCGATGCGACGGTGTGTTATCATTTCCGGCCGTTTGCGATGTACAGCATCTCTCAAACGCTTTAAAGACAGATTAAATACATTCTTTATTGACTGTCTGGCCCAATGGAAGGTACTCATAGTGCACTACGCCTTGGCAATCGAAGAACACAGTCAACATCACCTTCCCGGTACTTTTTGATCATAGGGTATGTTGTTTCTCCCATGAGCAAACATAGATGTAGTATAGATATAGGAAAACAGAGGTTACCTCAAATAATTTTGTTTGAGCTATTTGAAAGTTCCATCTATAAAATTATTTACTGGTAAAAAAAATAATAGAAGAAAAAATCGATCGAAGTAAAGTAAGTATAGATTTGCATACCCAGAAGCGGACAATTGCAACAATTTTACGCTGATGGCAAATTTGACACTAAAGTTTCAATTTGCAACACTGGTCAGTTGGGGCCGTCGCTTCATACGCCGTTTAGAACAGGCAACTTGCCACATGCCACTTGCAATTTCAATGCAACAGCGCTAAAAGTCAGCATATACATCTCCATGTACCGGGTGCGTTTTATGTTCATGGTCGATTTAGTTTGGCTGTCATTTTAATTTGCCTGGGATTTGTACTTGTGATTTAAGTGTCATAGAAAGCGGCCTTTAGTAATTAATTGTGGAGCAAATAAAGCATCAAAGACCTATTAAAAACAAGAAAAAAAATCGAAATAACTGTGCAATTAAAAACATTGCAAAACTTTTAATTAGTCATGTATCAGATAAGTCAACCAATTGTCATGTAATGCATAATTTCCAAAATCGGTATATTTTAATAGGACTATGAATAAGTTCGTGCGGTTTTTTTTCGAAATTTGAAACTTTATTGACGTAAAATGGTTACAAATTTAATATTCAAAATATTGTCCATCGCTTACTACTACTTTTTCCCATCTTTCTGGCAATTCACGGATTCCCTTTGTGAAAAATTCGGTCGGTTTTGCCGCAATCCACGAATCGATCCATTTTTTGACTTCATCGTAATTACGGAAGTGCTGGTCAGCCAGGCCATGTTGCATCGATCGGAAGAGATAGTAATCGGATGGCGCAAGGTCTGGACTATACGGCGGGTGGGGTAGGACATCCCATTTGAGCGTTTCTAAGTATGTTTTGACCACTTGTGCAACATGTGGCCGAGCATTGTCATGTTGCAAAATAACTTTGTCGTGTCTATCGGCGTATTGCGGCCGTTTTTCTCGCAGTGCTCGGCTCAAACGCATCAATTGTCGTCGGTAGACATCCCCCGTAATCGTTTCATTCGGTTTCAGTAGCTCATAATACACAACACCCAGCTGGTCCCACCAGATACACAGCATAACCTTCAGGCCATGAATATTCTGCGCCGACGTCGATGTTGAAGCATGGCCAGGGTATCCATACGTTGCCCGACGTTTTGGATTGTCGTAATGGTCCCACTTTTCATCGCCAGTCACAATTCGATGCAAAAAACCCTTTCTTTTGTGCCGTTGAAGCAGTTGTTCGCATGCCATAAAACGGCGTTCAACGTCTCTTGGCTTCAATTCATACGGCACCCAATGGCCTACCTTTCGGATCATTCCCATGGCTTTTAAACGTTTGGAAATGGTTGATTGATCAACTCCCAAAGTTTTTGCAACCTCTTCTTGCGTTTGAGCCGGATCTTGATCGAGCAATTCCTCCAATTCGGTATCCATGAACTTTGGCGGCGCACCCTCGCGTTCTTCGTCTTCCAAGCCAAAATCACCACTTTTAAAGCGTGCAAACCACTTCTGGCACGTTCGCTCAGATAGAGCATGCTCACCATAAACTTCCACCAAGATACGATGACTTTCGGCTGCTTTTTTCTTCATATTAAAATAATGAAGAAGAATTCCCCGCAAAAACACATTATTTGGCACGAAATTCGACATTTTCAAGTGTGGTAAAAATATTGTTGTTTACGCTTCAAATAAAAAACTTATACTGACGTTTGTGCCTTACGACAGTAGCTCTCCAATGAATGTTTGGAAATGTGGATCGATGGAATAATAATCAAGTTACGCCATCTACGCACGAACTTATTCATAGTCCTATTAGAAAATAAAGTAAAACTTGGTAAGCCAGGCAGAGTTGTGCTGACTGCCCGAGTACCACTCAACACCTTCGCTAGGTCTAGACCCATCCACTTGACCAGTCATATGTTCCAAACATCATTTTAAAGACCTGATAATGAATTAATAAAATATAAATTACAGAATTATATTCCATTTAAGACTTTTTATAAAGAAAAAGAAAAAAACACAATCTGGAGCATTAAGAGCACCCTGTATATGCATATATTGATCAAAAAAGAGCCATTTGGTTGCAATGACTTTTTATCGCTTCGCATTATTTAGCAATACTTTTCTATCCTAGTGCATTTTTTCTTTTCCATTGCACACAAATGCGAGTAGGCGTGCGTTTCCAAAGTCAAATCAGCACTCACTTCCTCGCTTCCCAAAAATGCAGCTGCACCGGGACAGGGGTGAGCGGGATGGTGTCCCTGGAGGAAGCCGGCTGACCGCATTGGCTGCTCCTTTCCGCAATTTGTTTAATAAATTACTCAAATCATCATAGGCGGCATTTGATATGTCACGTGAGGTTATGAATTCCCATGGGGGCTTGGTGACAAAATGTGCGATGGTACGAAATGCCACTAGACTTTTTTGTTGTTTTATTAAAGAATTTGCTGGAAATATGTTTTTCAATTTAAACTTTTAATAACTTTTATTGACTTCAGCTATACTGGACAGTGGTGTATGAAAGATCAATAGATAGAATAAGTAGTTCGTCTACCTGGATGGTCGTCTACCTGGTAAACGGTTGTTTTCTTTAGAGTATCATTACCAAAACAGTTTCTCAACATTTCAAAGGTTTTTGTACCATTGAATCCATTTTTAACGCAAAATTTTGTACAAAACTCGCTGTTGAATATTAAAATCCATTTTTCAAACTGGAAAAAAAATGTGCAGAGGTAGATTTATTCAGGACGGCGTACCTTTTACAAATGTTAAGCATTGGCGATAAAATTTTGGTAGGAATATTTATCATAGATGTGGCAACCTAACAAAGGTTAGGTTAGATTAGCCTGGTTGGCATTAAGCCACGCATAGACGTTTTGGTCCCTAGCGATACCAGATGGAGACCGACCTCTATGAATACCGAAAGTAGACATCTTGTGGGATGTCAGCGCTTTTGGCGAATCTAAGCACAGTTGGGAGATCTGCTTTTGAGACGTCCTCCAGACCCTCAAACAATGGGGCTCCCAGGCATTTTAAACGCGTTTTTAATAATGCCGAACAAACGCACAGAAGGTGTTCTCAAGATTCCTCAACCTCCCCTCTGCATTTCCTGCATTTGTCCGTGTTAGCAATCCCTATCTTGTACGCTTGTTCAGCCAATGGATTATGAGCTGTCGGCATACCTATGATAGTTCTGCAGTCCTTTTGTGAGAGCATAAGTACGAATTGAGTCAGTTTTTTGTACTTTGTACTACACATAACTTTTGCTGTTTTGTATGTGGTCAGATTTGTCCACCTAGCTTCCACTAGTTTTTTCATGTAGTCGTCCATTTCGTTGTATACTGTATTTAGCGGTTTTAGTATGTCGTTCTCTTGTTCAAATGGTAGTCTAACAGCTCTTTTTGCTATCTCCTCTACTATTGAATTTCGATTCCCATAATACCTTTGTAACCAGGTACCCAATAGATATGCAGCCTACTGTTTGCGGCTAGCCTTTCTATAGCCTCCCTGCTCCGTTGAACATTTTTGGACTTAATACAATATGAGCTTATTGCCTTTATTGCTGCTTGACAGTCCACGTATATATTAATCATTGAGTCCTTTCTTGTTCTCCGCAGCTTTCCCCACAGCAAAAACTTCCGCTTGGAAAATACTGCTCGGGTCTGGCAGCTTGATGGACTGCCTAATCCCTAGTTTTGAGCAGTAAATGCCCACTCCCCTCGGTCTAAAGTTTTAGAGCTGTCTGTGTAGATGTGAAAAGTCCTATGGCCAGGCTTCATCCCTTCAATTGTAGTACGAAACCTTACTCCCACCTAAAGTACGGAGTCATGTAGTTGTGCAACCTGAAATCATTTTTCCTATTGAGCTATGTCCGAAGGTTCTACAGATGAATACTCCGGCAGCCCCTAACCTCCCCGCGGATTTCACTGCCAGATTTTCCGCCATAAGGTCAATAGGTGGCATGCTGAGTATCATTTCCAGCGCCGCCATTAGAGTGGTTTTCATCGCTCCTGTTATGCGCAGAGCAGCGAGTCGCTGAATCCTTTCCAGTGGCATTAAGTATGTCAGTTTTCTTGTCGTAGTCCACCATACTAAACTAACAAAACACAGAACTGAAATTAGTTGTTTCGAGAACTTTTTGATCAAGAAAGTGCACTGCCTGAAGGAACTAGAACAGGGGAACTTATTGACAAGTTCTTGACAAATTATTTTCTATTGAAATTCATAATTTTTTTAGGAAAGTACAGCTCTTTCTCCCGAAAAACTATATACATAAAAGTTTCAAGAGTTGTGCAGACGTACAAAAACATTTTCAGAAAAATTTCGAGTTTGTAGTATTTTAGTAATATAGTAAGTATATAAGTAATAAAATGCAAGCTTCAAGCAGCTCTAAAATCTAATAATTTTTGGTATTTTTTGTTTTGCTGACTGAGTTGGGAGTTTTCTGTCATTTGGAAAAAGTTCACAAGTGAGAAAAGTAAAAAAATTAAAAATAAAATACGAGTTTTTTATTCAATAAAATCGATATATACGCTCAACAAAATACTGCTTCTCAGTTAACGTTTGTGGCGCTAGTTTTAGGAGCAGCCTGAGATGCCTATTGTATTGTATTATTCACCAAAACAGTCAAATCTCCTCGGAAAAATTGCTGTAACTCCATCAATTTTGCTCTGATTGGCCTGAAACTTTCACATATATCCTTTCAGTAGAATTGTCATAACTCGCTCAGCTTTGCTCTGATTGGCCTGAAATTTCGGCAGGTAATTGTGGAAGCGTGAGCCTTTCTAAATATGGAAAAAACATGAAAATCGGTTGGAAAACTTCAAAACTGTCAAATCTCTACTGTAAAGATGCTGTAACTCCCTCAATTTTGCTCTGATTGGCCTGAAACTTTCACATATAACCTTCCACCAAAACTAGCTCAGCTTTGTTCCGATTTGCTTGAAATTTCGCGACGTAGTTGTAGAAGCGTTGACCTTTGTAAATATATAAAAATCATGAAAATCGGTTGTCAAACACCAAACCTGTGAAATCTCCTCGTGCTGAGCGACTTCTGGGTCAATTGTAAATACTTTGTGGGACTATTAATTACAGAATATTATTAAAATTGGGCGCTTCTGATCATCGAAAAAGTGATGTGATGAAGGGGTCAAGTATTACTCGAAACAGAAGCATTTCATGAATATTTTTCGCAAGACGTATAAATTATTTCTGTTTTATGGAAGCGTTACTCTGAATAATGCCAAAATAAAACCTCATTTACGACAAGTAAAACAATTATACTATTGATTTAAGCTCATACAACCTCAAATTTGCGTTCCTGTAAGTTCCAACCAAATTACTAGCCAATTGCTTCACTTGAATCCGACCTTTTTTTTGATATAGAACGGCTAGTAAATGAAGACAAACACGATTTAGAATGAAATACCATAATTCACTACAGTTCTAAAAAATGTTAGTGCAAACCGGAATGTCTGACACTTTACTACGATTATTTTGAGAAAGTGATAAATGGCGGCTGGCCAAATAAAAAGTTTTCGTTCTAAACACACACAAATGCACATTCGCGTAGACGAAAAGTAACACGCCCCCTGTAGGAATAACTGCTGGTTTTGAACTATTTGATGTGCCTTCAGTGAAGTCGGAACGGTGGCTTATAATAAGTAGTGTGAAACCTACAAATTTCATTCTTGGTGAGTTTTTGCAGCATCTTTTGCCGTGGGTCTTGATAATGGGAGTTTTATGTAGGGGTTTTTTAAGAGCTTGAGAACTTAAAATGACAATACAATACATTAGAAATATTGTTGAAATTATTTTTCTATACTAATGTTATAAAGAGGAAAACTTTGTTTGTTTGTTTGTTTGTTTGTTTGTAACGAATAGGCTCAAAAACTACTGGACCGATTTTAAAAATTCTTTCACCATTCGAAAGCTACATCCTCCACGAGTAACATGGCTTACATTTTATTTTGGAAAAAAATAGGGTTCCGTAAGATATTTGGATTTTTCGGACACAAACTGAAAAAAATCTTATATATAAAATAAAGTCAACTTTTTGTGTGTGTTCGCTAACCGGCCGTGTCTGCACCGAATTAAACCAAACTTACACACATTGTTAAGAAAGTATTAAAGATGGTTTCCGTATAGTTTGGATACCTATTGGTGGATAGGGCTCGAGATATAGGTCAAAACGTGGACCCGGGTAACCTTCGGATGTGTATGTACAATATGGGTATCAAATTGAAGCTGTTGGTGAATGCTTTAGTACAGAGTATTTTTCATGCCGCTCCGTGATTGGGGTCTCGAGATATAGGTCAAAACGTGGACCCGGGTAACCTTTGGGTGTGTATGTACAATATGGGTATCAAATGAAAGCTGTTGATAAGTGCTTTAATACGGGGTAATTTTCATACCTATTGATGACTAGGGTCTCAAAATATATGCCAAAACGTGGACCCGCCGTGTCTTTGAACCGAATTAAACCAAACTTACACACATTGTTAAGTAGGTAATGAAGATGATTTCCGTATAGTTTGAATACCTATTGTTAGATAGGGTCTCGAGATATAGGTCAAAACGTGGACCCGGGTAACCTTCGGACGTGTATGTACAATATGGGTATTAAATGGAAGCTGTTGGTGAATGCTTTAGTTCAGAGTATTTCCATCCGCTCCGTGACTAGGGTCTCGAGATAGAGACCAAAACATGGACCCTAGAATGTGTTTGTACAATATGGATATCAAATTGAAGCTGTTGGCGAATGCTTTAGTACAGAGTATTTTTCATGCCGCTCCGTGACTGGGGTCTCGAGATATAGGTCAAAACGTGGACCCGGGTAACCTTTGGGTGTGTATGTACAATATGGGTATCAAATGAAAGCTGTTGATAAGTGCTTTAATACGGGGTAATTTTCATACCTATTGATGACTAGGGTCTCAAAATATATGCCAAAACGTAGACCCGCCGTGACTTTGCACCGAATTAAACCAAACTTACGCACATTGTTAAGTAAGTATTGAAAATGGTTTTCGTAAAGTTTAGTTGTAATTCGAAGCACTGGCAACGGGTACAGCGTTCTTTTGAACCAGCCATAATGTCGCTTACTTTTTTAACGCTTGGGGCGGAACTGAACTGTCAAATTGACAGTGTGAGTTACAATGGGTCTATATTTCTTTCTGATTTGGATGCCATAAGGAAAAAACGTAAGTGCAACATGTAAAAATTGTTTGTGAATTTTTTTGGAATGGATTTTGTAACAGTGAATAATTTCTTACGAAATTTGAGAATTTAATGTGAAATCCGAATGAAATTATGTGTTCGTGGAAAAAAAAATTTTTTTCGTTTTTTTTTTTTTGAAAAATATAAATGGATAATGGTTAAAAAAGCTCCAATGCTTAATAAAACATATAAATTGAAACGAAAAATTCATGGATGATCAGGAAAAAAGACGATTGTTTATTCATATGCGTTGATTTGAAATTTAAAAACAATCTTCTTTTTTCCTGATTTTCAATTTATATTTTATATTTACTCAAAAACAAATAAAAAAACAAAAAATATTGTTTATGCCAAAGCGCTTGAATAAAGAATAAAGAAATAAATAATTTGAAAATCATATATTTTCTGTTCTAAACCATATCTATTCTATTTTAGTGTGCCCAGTGAAGGGGGCCGGGTTTGCTAGTTTAGTTATATTCTGGTAGATAAATTCATGGCATTTATTTTTCGAATATGATTTATGGCATATGTCCGAAGCGGTTTTGATTTACATGGCCCATCCGATCAACACTGTTTGCCATTTTTGGTGGTCAAACCAAGGTTATCGATAGTACTCTTGCAGCTGAAAAAATACCCGATAATTTTTGGTTGCCTCCTGTCGTAGAAAGTTCTCAGTTTTTAGCAGTCAACATTGGGTCTAGAGGGTGATTCTGTATGACTGAGTTCTTCACAGTCTGCTAATCAACGAGTCTTAGGTTGAACGCAGAGTGGAAGCCAAACCGAAGGTGAAGGCAATGCCGAAGCCGAAGACGAAAAACAGTGCAGTAGGAAACCTATCAAACACACCAGTGTGCAAGCGAAAGCCAAGGCGAATATGAAACTGAAGTCGTTGCTCAAATGGTCGACTTGAAAGTGTGCGCTACTGTTTTCAAAGACGAATCGCTCGCTAGAGAATTGTTTACATTTTATTCAATTGTTTGCCACTGTAAAATAAATGCGAGTTACTTTTGAAAAATGTGATTACTGAACGAGGAACTGATAGAATAGGAATCAGCAGAATAAACATTATCCCAACCGATGTATTGTTGAATGAATTTGGAACGAAATCGAAATCGAAACGAAGATATTAAGTCAAATGGTGAAGGCTTTTAGCCACTAAAGTAAGTAGTAATAGAAAAAAAATGGTTTAATTATATTATTATATTTATTTAATCTTCCTAAATGTTATTCATATTTCACGATTCACTTTAGCTCGATATGACCCCCATTTGCCTTGACTATAGCCTTCAAACCGTTAAAAAATGAGTTGCATGCTGCACGAAAGTGATCTTGAGGTATTGTGGCCCACTCTCGTATAAACGCTTTTTTCAGCGCCTCCATACCGGTATATTTTTTAGTCCTCACCTTGCTCTCCAAAATGGACCAGATGGAAAAGTCCATCGCCATGCGTCTGGCGAATTCGAAAGCCAAAGGTGTGGACGAAATGAGGTGTGGAACATGATTTTTTAACCATTCTTGGTTCACACGAGCTTTATGAGACGGTGCCGAGTCCTGTTGGAACGTCCATGGTCTACGACCGAAATGTTTGCGTGTCCACGGCAAACATTTGCCAGATAATAAGTCGCATTCACTTAACGATAAAACGATTGGAGAGCGTCCATCAGCGGTCACTGCGGCCCAAACCATTACTTGCGATGGGAAATTGATTCGAGTGGCCATACGTAGGCTCAAATTCTCGTATGAGCGTTCGGTCAAGTAAACACGATCGTTTTGAATGTTTATGAACTGCTCAATTGGGAAATTTGTTTCATCAGAAAACACAATTTTAGGAAATTCGCCGCGTTCGTGCAAGCGCAACAACTTCTTTGCTCTTTCGCACCGAAATTGTTTTTGTTGGGGTGAAAGATCGTGAGCTTCTTGGATCTTGTAAGCCTTGACCTTAAGCTCATTTTCCAATATGCGTCGAATGCTGTCTTGCGATATTTTCAGTTCTTTGGAGATTTTTCTTCCACTTCGTCGTGGATTTCGTTCAAGTCGAGCCTTCACTTTCCGAACCATTTCTCGCGTTGTTGCGTTTTGTTTTTTTTTTGGTCCACCTCCATACCATTTTGCAATGCTACCAGCATCATTGTAACGTTTTATAGTGCGATACACAAACATTTTATTCACTTTGAGGGGACTGAGCTCACGAACAATGGCTGGTCGTGATTTTCCAGCCAAATATAACGCAATCACACTATTACGTTTGATTTCCATCACAGAAAAAAAAAATTCAGCAAAACTGAGACGCAAATGCTTTTGATGGCTTATAAACAATATATTGAACTGTCATTAGAACAATTTTGACGTTGATGTCATCAGCTGTTTCACAGATACAAGCAGTGTGAAGCTGGTAACACTTGCAAATAGCTTCAACAATGATGTCTGCAGTAATCGGAACTGTTTCTATTGACTTCCCCAATATCCTTCACTTTGAATTCATTATACCAAAAGTCAATTCGACACGTCCTCTTCCTCGTGATAAACGCGAATTGAAGTATTAATTTTCAACTGTCGTATTTATTCTAGAATAAGTCAAAGTACCCAGTCTAATAGAAGAAATGATTCATCGGCTGTCAGAAAAGCCACAAAGATTTCATTATTCCTCCGCTAATTTTTTAATTGGCCTCGGTAGGCTTTGCCATAGGTAATGGTTCCAAAACTTCCTACAAGATTTCGCAGGTTTCTATCAAAATAGACCGAAGAGTTGAAACACTCATTTAGAATGAAAATGCTATCGTTCCAAAAGATATTCCAGTTACAAGATATATGTAAAAAAATTTAAATAAATATTTGTATCACATTTTACACTTTTCCATTGAATTTTTCTTGCACATTCACATACATACATTCTGCGAAAAAAGTACCGGGAATCGTTCGAAATAATAATCATCAAGATTTGTTTTGTCGCCTTCAAGGTAGGTTCCATTCGAAGCAATAAACGTATGCCAACGATTAGTCCAGTAATCAAAGCATTTAAACGCATTTGAAAAGATCTTCAGCTCCTTCAGCGAATTCTCCTTAATGGCCTCTATCGACTCAAAGCGGCGGTCGCGGATTGGGAATTTAACTTTTGGGAAAAGGAAAAAGTCACAGGTGGCAAAATATGGTCAATACGGTGGTTGTTCGATGATATTTGTCGAATTTTGGTCGTAAAAGCGTTTACAATATGAGCCTTGTGAGACGGTGTGTTGCCATGGTGCGAGATCCATTAATTTGCTTTACACAAATTGGGTCGTTTCCTAAGCACATTCTGTCGCAAGCGTTGCATAACTTCCAAATAATATTCTTTATTTACCGTAGACCCATTTGGAATGAACTCTGAGTGCACAACTCCATGATAATCAAAGAAAACGAGTAGCAGGACTTTCACTTTTGACCGACTTTTGACCACTTCAAGGCATTTTGGGTTTCGGCTCATATGAATAGCGCCATTCAGCCGCCTGTTGACTGGTTTGCATGTCAAACTCATATACCTACTTCTCGTTGCCTGTTATGATGCGCTGGATAAACGTTGGGTCCGAATTCACTTGCTCAAGCATGTCTTCAGGCACCTTCTTCCGTTGAATTTTTTGAAAGAAATTCAACTGTCTTGGAACGAGTCGAGTAGCCGCGCGTCTCAAGCCCAATTGATGCTGAAAAATCTTGCGAATTGATTCGTGAGACACGCTAAGGTCAGGAGCTCCCTCCCTCAAACTTAAATGAGGGTTTTCCGGCACCGTTCCCTTGTCTTTGTTGAGGTTTTCATCCGTTGAAGACGTTGATGGACGTCGGAGCAAATCTTCCACGACTTCTCGCCCCTCTGCAAAAAAATCTTATATCATTCGTAGACTCGTGTTTTTGATAAAGCGCCATAGGCTTCCTGCAATATTTTCAACGATTCGGCACACGAAATTAGAGACCAAGTCGTCGTGGAATCTGGCTCAACAGAAATCATTTATAGAATTGAATGATATTGAAGGCGAAGCTAACAACAACAATATAGATATGAACATTTATTAAACACCGAACTAATTTGTAGTGACAGGCCAGCTGCACTGAAAGCCTTTGTTAACCCACGCTGCTCTTCGAAGTTAGTCCGAGAATGTAAGAGAAAACTGTACAGTGTTGCAAAACACAACAAAGTTAGTCTTATTTGGGTGCCTGGGCATTGTGGTATTACAGTGAACGAGTATGCCACTAGGCTCTGCAAGTATGCCACTGGGCCTTGAACCCTTTCTAGGGGTCAATTCTGCATCGGTTCAATTATGAATTGACGACTTCATGAGGTTTGCCCATAGAGAACGTTGGTCTGAGTTGGGCTCCTGCTGACTAGCCAAGTGCTTTGTAAGAGAACCAAACAGGAAAATAGCGAGCTTTCTCCTAAAACTCAGTCCAAAGGACCTGAGAGTAGTGGTGGGTGTAATCACAGGGCACATCGCATGTGGTCGGCATACGTATGGCTGCCATGGGAGTCGCCGACAGCCCAATATGCCTATCCTGTATTGAGGATGACGACGCTGCAGAGCATTTTCTCTGTAACTGTACGGAATTTTCCAGAATCAGCCTTAGGATATTGGGTTGCGATATACTGTTATGGATAAAGTTCATACTCTTCCTCTGCTGGATCTCTTAAGATTTATCAATGAATCCAAAAGATTTGTGGAAGAGTGACTTCAAACTAATTTTTGCGCCTTACCACCGACATTTTATCTTTCTACTGAAATCTATCCAGGTGTAGTACAATGGTTTCCTGACTGTGTGCTTGGACTTGTCCAACCCCACACAAATCTAATCTAAGTAAACATTTCCCATTTGGATAAAACAAGCAATCTTTCAGCAGCCATGATGGGAGTTTCATTGGAATTCGTCCAGAGTGTTTCAATAAAAGGCTTAATTTTTGGCAAAATGGAATAAAGCGTATTAATTGAGATTATTGAATATTCGAAAAATGTTAGTTCGTCTTGCCGTAACTCTTCATAAAAGTGGTGGAATTCTTCAAAATTTTTCTAAACAATTTTATTTGGTGAGTTGCTTTTCTTCTTTTTGTTTATATTGTGTGGTCGAAAAAGCCTTTTCGTATTTTTTCAATAGATGTCGTTGGAGTCATCTATCTCCAGTGCTGCCAATCACATTGTGTCATATCACATGGTGTTAGAAAGGTGACATTTAAAGCTTCGTTTAACCAAAAAAAATTAAATTCGGAGAAGTTGAAAAAAAGTTATAGCTGTTCAAAAATGAGTGAAAATAATGAAGAAATTCGCTATATTTTGAAATTTTTGTATAAAAATGGGAAGAATGCCACGCAAGCCACCAATGAAATTTGTGAAGTTTACGGACACGATGCTGTATCAGTTCGTGTAGCACAACAATGGTTCGCTCGCTTCCGTTCTGCAAAGATGCACCTTGCTTCGCTCGACCTATCGTTGAAAAAGTCGATGAAACTATGGAAAAGATTGACCCGGACCGTCACATAAGCTGCTATGCCGCCAAGGCACTAAACAATCATCATCAAACGGTTTTGATCCATTTAAAAAAGGCTGGTTACAAAAAAAAGCTCGATGTTTGGGTACCACAAGAATTGTCAGTGAAAAATTTAATGGACCGAATTAACATCTGCGATTCTTTGCTGAAACGAAATGAAATCGAACCATTTCTGAAGCGAATGGTAACAGGAGACGAAAAGTGGATCAAATACGACAATAATGTGCGAAAAAGATCATGGTGCAAGGGTGGTGAAGCTCAACAAATAGTCGCAAAGCCAGGATTGACGCCTCGGAAGGTTATGCTGTGTGTTTGGTGGGATTGGAAAGGAATCATCCACGATGAGCTGCTGCAGCCTGCTCGAACGATTGGTTCTACACTTTACTAACAACAACTGATGAGATTGAAGCAAGCAATCGAAAAAAACCGGCCAGAACTGATCAGCAGAAAGAGCGTCGTCTTCCATCAGGACAACGCTAGGCCACATACATCTTTGATGACTCGGCAAAAAGTAGGAGAGCTTGGCTGGGCAGTTTTGATACATCCACCATATAGCCCTGACCTTGCACCATCGGTCTACCATTTGTTTCGGTCAATGCAGAACTCCCTTAAATGGAGTAAAGTTGGCTTCAAGAGAAGCCTGTGAAAATTACTTGTAGCAGTTTTTCGCCGAGAAACTACAAAAGTTTTATACTGATGGAATAATGTCTCTAGAAGAAAAATGGCAAAAGGTAGTCGACCAAAATGGTACATATTTGGTTTAATAAAGTTCATTATAAATTAAAAAACAAAATGAGTTGAAGTTTGATTAAAAATACGAAAAGACTTTTTCGACTACCCAATCTATGTATATATATTTGGCGCGTGCACCCTTTTTGGGTGTTTGGCCAAGCTCCTCCTCCTATTTGTGGTGTGCGTCTTGATGTTGTTCCACAAATGGAGGGGCCCACAGTTTCAAGCCGACTCCGAAAGGCAGATATTTTTATGAGGAGCCTTTTCATGGCAGAAATACACTCTGAGGTTTGCCATTGCCTGCCGAGGGGCGACCGCTATTAGAAAAAACGTTTTCTTCTCTTTGGTCTTTCACCGAGATTCTTTTAGTTTTAATTGTTATTACATGTCGTTCGTCTTCCACTGTGAACACTCGCCAGCTTGCCCGCAAAACAAGCAATTTGTTGTTGTTCCCATGCATATACGAGGTATGCTGCTGAAGTGGCAGTCCTTGGCCGCCTATAAATCCGTACCGGTTACGTAGAACCACCTGTCGTGGGAACGACAAGCAATTCGTCTTCGGCTTTTGCTTCCTCTCTGTATGCAACCTTAGTTTTTCAAGCAGGGTTCATAGAATAAATATGTATGCTCAACTGCCTTTAGATAATCGTGCACTCACACATCCATACACATATGTGTATAACTTTGTGTCTGACAGGACGAGACAAGGAAAGTCGAAAGATTGTTGATGATATGGCCAAACTGATGATTGCGATGTGAAAGTGTGGCCGGTGAAAGAAGTCTTACTATGCTGTTGACTTTTATCGATGTGGAACGGAGCTCAGAAGCTGAAGGGGAAAAATGCATTGCTGCTATCACCACAGCAATAGAAATAATAACAACAACGAGTGTGAAAATAATGGCAACCTACATATGAGGAGCAATAAGGGAAATGGCGCTTAGAACTCTTGAATAAAAGAGAGGAACAAATTTCGATAATAAAAACTAAAAACGATGGCAGAAAAAATTGTACTGAAATGTGACAGACACTGTGACTTATACTTCCTTATTTTTTGCTGCAACTACAGTGTTTTCGGGGGAAAAATAAGTACCGTCCGTCCTCTTATTGAGTCGACACTATGATACTGTCAATTCTCTGTCAAGTATTCGGGCAATCGATCTGTGTGTACTTCCATATACATATAAGTATGTGTGGTGATGTTCATATGAGTACATGTATGTGTGCGTATTTGACCTATCAGGTGGCCGGGCGACACCAAATGCCAAATACATTTGTGGGTGTTGGGAATTTTGAACATTTCATTGCATACTTCATGACGTTGAGTGACTATTTGATTTGCAAGAAAAGTTTTGGGCAGCGTGGCCTTGTATTCGAAAGTGGGGTAAGAGAATTCCGAACAGCGGGTCAGTCTTTTTTGGCACATTTAGTCGATTCGATTTATTTTCGATATAATATCTAGTGAATTGGCGTAACGATTGGTTTGCCCCACGACCTGCTTCTCCTCTCTCCGGCAGATTTACACAGTGCATAGTCAACGACACACATTACAGGCACGGACAAATATACCAGACATGCGACATAGTCGTTGACACGCACGCAGACAGAATTTATGAACATTTGGCGCGTACAACTAGCAGCCTGATGGCGAAATTGGTTTGATGCCAGCTACGGCACGCCCACCAATCGGTATTTTGCTGCATGGCGGAATTACGAAGCGCTGACTAACTGGCGCAATGGTTAAGTGAGCTGTGTCTGTTTCCAGCAGTAATCGTTGAGTGTTCTTTTGACTTGCACAATACACACACACACTTACACTCGACTATGGCGCACTTTTATATTCACTTACCCTTTGACGCTTTGAGTGAAGATAATAGGTCAAAGGAAAAATATTTGTAAATTTTGAAAATAATGAGAGTTTATGCATGTCTTTTCAGGAATTAAAAAATTATGACTTTATTTACTTAAAAAGTTAAAGGCAGTTTTCAGTTTCACTGAACATTTTTTCGTGTCAGCTAAAAGGTTAGGTTAGCCTGGTTGGCAATAAGCCACGCAAAGACGTTTTGGTTCCTAGCGATACCAGATGGAGACCGAGCTCTATGAATACCGAAAGTAGACATCATGTGGGATGTCAGCGCTTTTGGCGAATCTAAGCAGAGCTGGGAGATCCGCTTTTGAGATGTCGTCCAGACCCCCAAACAATGGGGCTCCTAGGCATTTTAAACGCGTTTTAATAATGCCGGACAAACGCACAGAAGGTGTTCTAAAGTTTCCTCAAATTATGGCCAGGCTTCATGCCTTTGTGCCATCCCTCCTCTTCAATTGTAGTACGAAACCTTCTCTCTCAATTAAAAAGTACGGAGTCATGTGGTATGTGCAACATGAACTCCACTTTTCTATTCTCTACAAGGGAGTACTCCCGCGGCCACTATACTCCAAGGCGAGGTTTTTTGTTAAGACAAATGTACCTCGAAATTTCCCACAGAAAACTTAATTTGAGTAATAGAACGGCGACGGTTGCCATAGCCAAATGCATTGGCGCGTGACTAGCATCTGGAACGTACACCGTTGTTTCCGATCTCCGTGTATGCAATACCAAATAATATGAAAAGTTTTTTCTAGTATGTAGAGATCGCCTCTCGCTAGGCAATGGCAAACCTCCGAGTATATTTCTGCCATGAAAAAGCCCTTAAAAATCTGCTTAAAAAATCAGCTTAAAACTGAAGAATCCTTCATTTGTGTAAAAATATCAAAACGCACAGCACAGATAGGAGGAGGAGCTCTGCCAAACACCCAATAAAGTAAAATGAAATATATGCAATGGAGAGATGTGCAAACTTACCGGAACAGGAATAGTCAATCTTGTTCGAAAGCCAAGCGAATACGAAGACCTACAGATCCAACTAAGCCCCCTCCAACTGGTGTGTAAGCTTAACTGAGTAAAAGAGCATAAGCAAGGCTCACTCTGAAAAAGAGAAAGAAGAAGATCATAGAGAACTGTGTTCTAAGAAAATGATTTCAAATACTCCAGAACATTTTCAAGTTCTTATAACAGAAAATTCTTTCAGCACTTTTCATATTGACTGATCTTGGGCTAGAGATTTTTCAGCTGAGCTATCAGCTGAATGAACTGAGTATTTATTTGTGAGTTTTCTGTTGGCGCTGCAATGTGGAGAGCAAAAGTGCGCTGTGCTAAGGCACAAACCCAAAGAAAACTGGGCGGCAATGTGATAACAGACGGCGCTATGATTTCCAAAGACTTAGAATCTTAAGGACATTCGTTTAACCCCTGAAGGAGGCATTACTGATATTGAGATCACACTGCTCTATTTCAAATAATAATAATAATAATCACCGCCTATGAACTACTCATTTCCAGCTGGTGTGTAGCAAAGTGCATGTTTCGAATTTGTGATTTGATTTGATTTTGATTTTCGCAGAAACCATCTCAATGTGCAATTTCATGCAAGTGTTAACTGTGATTTGCGCCACCCGCTTGCCGTTGCGAATGTCAACACGGCATTTCTGTTCAAAAATAAAGGAAAACAAATAACAAGCAGACATGAGCGAAAATTATAAAATCAAAAATATTTTATGCGTGCTTTTGCAGTAGGAATCGGAGATTTCAGCACCACGTAGACTTACACAGAGACACTCATACATTCTCATGTATAGAAAAGTGTTCGTGACAAATGGTGCGCGCAACTTTGAAGTTTCCATTTTTGAAACTCAGGCGCGATAAAGTGCACAAAAGAGCCATGTGGTGAAATAAAAGTGGGAAGCAAGCGATTGTTATAATCTCTTTGGCGGTGCAAATTCGTCGGTCAACCATTCTTCACAATTCCAACTGCAGTGCATTAATCGCTGGTAAGCCAGTTTAAATATGCCGCGTTATCCTCTTAAAAATCACAACCGCCATTTACAATGTTGGCATTTTAAATGAAAGCAAAAATACTTGTGTTGCGAGTTAAATAAATTGCAATAAGCCGCTATAATGCTTTAGCGGATCGTCGGGCCACACACGCGCAGGATAAGCAGAGCACTCATAGTATTTGCGGCTAATTTGAATGGCCTCCAGAGAGCGAAGAGTTAGTTAAACAACTTCATTTTTAATTCTACTTTGATTACTTTTGCCTTTTACGTAAATTACCTTGACTGTCGTAATGCATTTATTGCAATAATAAAAAAAAATCTTTAACAACTACAACAGCAACAACACGACAATGTTGAGAGCAATAAAACAGAGTGGAAAAAGGGTTAAAATAACAAAACTAAACAGGGAAAGGATAAGCGAAACTTGAATAGCTTGCCGACCTGATGCCGCAGCAGTACCCAACAGCCCGCTGGCGCCGGCCGGCCCACCGTGCAGCCTCGGCCAACTTTCATCATTAGGCCTCTGGGAAATTTTCCGGGCACTTAAGTTTTTCCACTTGCCGATGCTGCCGATGCTTTAGATGTTATATGCTGCCGTCGGTAGTAATGGTCATTGTTGTTGCTGTAACTGTTTGCCACTCACCCACCACCGCTGCCTCCATCAATCCTTTCGTATTGTTTCGCGTCTTTGCTGGTTGTTATTTTTTCTTCCTTGGTTTGCTATGCTGGCGTTTTCATTTTGTTTCGTTCTATTGTAGTTTTTTTTTTGTGCTACTTGCAATCTTTTGTTTTAGGCGCTTTGTGTTGCCAACATATTTTTCAAGCTGTCATTTTTGACTTGCCATGACCATCGCGGTCTCTGCGGCACAGCAGCTGCTGCTGATGTTGTTGCTGTTTTAGCGTGCTTCAAATGCAATTTCCGTGGTGAGTCAACATTCAGAGTGGAGGTCGGGAGGTAAGTCATGGAAATGGAATGGCTAAACCTGCTGCTCAAGTTCAGGGTACCACCATCAAGTTTGACTTTGGCGTGTAACAACAAACAATCTAAAGGAACAATAACTAAAGCGAAAGTCAAATACGAGTGCACAACATTGTGTATGTGTATGTGCACATAATTGTTTTTTTGTAGGCCTTCCAACCGCACCTCGCTCTCCGAACCTAGCAATCGAAAAAGGAGCAGATATTTTTATGATTTTGTTCTGCCATTGTTTACCAGTTGCGCTGCTTGTTTTCCTTATTTTTTTCTATACGTCATTATTTTCCGCCCTTTTTTGTTCCTTTGCACGGAAATTGTTGCAATTTATTTTATTGCATTTAGGTTTGTTTAGTTCATATTTCGCTATATCACCGAGTGCTGCTATTTGCCCACTTATTTAGTTTGTAGTTTGATTTGGTTCGTCAACTTTCCCTATTTGTTGCGCTGCTTTTTGCTTTCCAATTTTTTTCTTATTAGATATGAAAAACTTTTTTTTTGTTATTTTTGTTTTCTAATTTAGCACAGTAAATGCACAAATTTGATAAGTTTTATTAGTACCTCAAGTGGCTGTGAACTTTTTCGATTTACTTCTGACACCGACCACCAAATCACTTGGCAGAACACAACCAGGAAGGTTTTATCGAAGTACTAGACCCGTTGCATTAAAAACTTCAATAGCTCCCAAGGGTTGTAGTAGATGCGCATACTTTTTGGAAGTGAGCAAATTGGAAAGAAAAACAACTTTAATAAATGTTAATCGTGGAAAGCAAATTACAATTGTTAAAAATACATTGCAAAAACTTTTAATGAAAAATTCGACGAACTCCTTGAATTAAATCTAAGGAAAGGGTTTCACGATTAAAAAAACTATTTTATCTAAGTATACGTGGTATACCCTATGATCAAAAAGTACCGGAAAGATGATGTTGACTGTTTTCTTCGATTGCCAAGGCGTAGTGCACCGTGAGTGTACCTGCTGTCCTCAAACAAACAGTCGACGCACTCGCGTATCGGTACCCACGTCACTGTTGACAGTTATGATTTCGAGGTTGTAAAGGACTTCGTTTATTTAGGAACACCGATAACAATGTTAGCCTGAAGGTCCTCTCTCTTGCCAATAAGAGCTACTTTGGACTACGTAGGCAACTGAGCCGTAAAGTTCTCTCTCGACCAACAAAACTAACACTCTACAGGGCTCTCATCTTGCCCGTCCTAACGTATCGCGCAGAAACGTGGACGATGGCATCATTCTATGAAGCGTCGCTTGCAGTGTTTGAGAGAGAGATTCTGTGGAAGATTTTTGAACCTTTGCACGTTGACGAAGGCGAATATCGCAGGCGATGGAACGCTGAGCTGTATAAGATTTACGACGACATAGACATAGCGCAGCGAATAACGATCCAGCGGCTACGTTGGCTGGGTCATGTCGTCCGAAGGGATACAAACGCTCCGGCTTTGAAAGTATTCGATGCGGTACCAGCTGGTGGTAGCAGAGGAAGAGGAAGGCCTCCTCTGCGTAGGAAAGATCAGATGGACAGAAGGACTTGGCTTCACTTGGTGTGTCCAATTGGCGCCGATTAGCACGAGAAAGAAACGACTGGCGTGCTTTGTTAAACTCGGCCAAAATAGCGTAAGCGGTTAGCGCTCCAATTAAGAAGAAGAAGTGCACCATGAGTACGTTGCTTTGAGCTAGACAGTCAATAAAGAATATTATTTATCCGTTTTGAAGCGTTTGAGAGGTGCTGTACAGCGCAAACGGCCGGAAATGTGGGCAAACATTTCTTGAATTTTGCATGATGATAACGCGCCGTCGCGACGAGCCCATCGTGCAAGCACCGTATTCACCAGATATGGCCCCATGGGACTTCTTTTTGTTTCCCAAGTTGAAGCTACTACTTCGTGGAAGGAGATTTCAGTCATTAGAGGAGATCAAAGAGAATGCGACTAAGGAGCTGAAGGCCATCCCTTCGCCGGCCTACCAGGGGTGCATGGAGGACTGGGCTAAGCGTTGGCTCATGCATGTGTTGCTTCAGACGGGTCATATTTTGAAGGAGATAAAATAAATTTGCCTGAAATTTAACTCTGTTTTGTTTTATTTAAACATTCCCGGTACTTTCTGATCATAGGGTATACTGGCGTATACGAGTATAGCATTGTAACTGAATAGCTTGGGCGAGTAGGAGTACCGAGAAATGAAGTAGTATTATTGCTGCTTGAGTTCGTTTACGGCTTCATTTATTTCAGCTGTATTTCTTACAAGGTTTGTTGTTGGCGCACACCAATGCAGACTGACGTTGAAAGCAGAAATGCTAAAGCCAAGGCGCCGTGTGACACACTTACATCGGTACCAGTACATCAGGTTGCGAATTTTCAACGCGTGCGCCAAGCCAGTCCTGCTATACGCAATGATCACAAGACGTCTCCAAACGTTCGTCAATAGATACGTGCGCCGCATAATACGAATTTTCTGGACTCGAACTGCATATGTATAGTATATTTGAAATTCGCAAAAGGAGATGGCAATTGATCGGCCACACCCTGATATTATTTTAAATCTCATCTAACGATAGACCCAAGAAGCACGCTAGTTATTGTAACTGTATATTGTAACTTGGTTTTTGAATTTTTTGTATGTATTCCGGGAACTTTTTGATCAATGCAGTATGATGTACGGACATATTCACAAATATGAGGGGGGCGAGTACAACTTTCTTCCTACATCCAATGATGCAAACTAATGACAAATCGATTGAATGTTTACGCTTCTGCCCTTACGTGATGCATTGCTTTCAGATGTATGCACGTTTGTATGTATGGCGATAGAGGCCGTAAAAGTAATTGCGGAAAAGACAATTGAAGGCAAGCGATGATTAGGTGGCGCAAAACAATATTGCCTGGTAGTAACATTAGATATCAAAAACGCGTTCAGCAGTGCCAGATAGATAGACATCCTACACGCCCTCCGCGTGATGCAAGTGCCTACCTATCTACAGCATATCATATCCAGCTATCTGTCTGATAGAGTGTTACGTTACGACAGCGACACCGGAATTGTTGACTACAAGGTCACAACTGGCGTGTCACAAGGAACCTTACTAGGGCCGCTCCTGCGAGTCATTATGTACGACGGCATTTTGCGGCTAAAAGTACACAAGAGAGCATCATTCGTTGGCTTCGCGGACGAAATATCAATCGTTGTAACCGCGAAAACGCTCACGGAAATTGTTACTATAGCGCAACAAGCTATAGGCGCGGCTCAGAGGGGGCTAGGCGCGAACGGTCTAAAGCTAGCTACGCATAAAACAGAAGCCGTAGATACTTATCAGCAGCCGAAAGAGAGTTGAAAAGATCAAGATTAGAGTTGGGGACAGCATCATCGAGTCAAAGCCATACGTAAAATACTTAGGCGTCTTGGTAGACCATCGAATTAGCTTTCGAGACCACTTGGAGTACGCTAGCAACAAAGCTGCGACCGCGACAGCAGCTCTGGCTAGAATAATGGCGAATATTGGAGGACCAAGACAGCAGGCAAGACAGGTCCTGGCTGGAGTAGTGAGGCCTATCCTCTTATATGCCGCGACAGTTTGGCGCGATGCATTCCAACACGCTTCATACGTACGAAGCAGTAACTCCACGTACCGCTTGTGTGCACTTAGAGTCTGCTCTGCCTTCAGGACAGTCTCAGAAGATGTGGAACTCATCATAGCTGGTCTATGCCCACTTGACCTAATAGCGCAGGAGATGTGCGAAATGAGACGTATGAGGAACAACCAAGCCCAATGCGACCAGCTGGCACTGAGAAAATCAATAAACCCCCGCTGCGTGGACCAGTGACAGACGCGATGGGACAGTGCAAATAAAGGCAGGTGGACCCACCGTCTCATCCCCAACGTTGAAGCTTGGCTCCAGAGAAAGCACGGAGAAGTAGACGTCTAGCTCTGCCAAATCTTAAGTGGTCATCGCTGCTTTAAAGCGTACCTTCACTGCTTTGGACACGAAGAAAGTCCATACTACGAGCAGTGCACACCAGCAGTTGAGGAGGACGCAGAGCATGTGCTTCTGACGTGTCCCCGCTTTAGAAAAGCAAGGGCTAGACTGGAAGACAGCCTTGGCAGCGGCATCACGCCCGAGAACTTAGTGCCACTGATGCTGAAGAGCCAGGACAATTGGAGCAAAGCCCAGCACATCGCTGCTGAAATAATGCAGCAACTCCGACATAGCGAGCAGACAAGGAGGATGCGCGAACGTAACAAATAAGACCGTGAAGCAGCAAACCTATCCGGAGATGAAAATGCAGGTAAACTGGCGATACCACTATTAGAAACTAACTTTTCTATGGTAACGAACAGTGACATGGGGGGAGGGGGCATACAGATCCGACAGGGGTGGTTCTCTTCAGATATGACCTAACAGTGGTGGTAATAGGCAGATGCAGCTTGTGACATTTTGCATCAGAACAGTAACTGACGTTGAGTGCAACGCTCAAACCGCCTCCCGACGAAATACTTGACGGTTGAACCGGGGGGATCGGTACTTCGCCGGTAGGAGGTTTAGTTCGGGTTAAAGTCCCACACTGAAGGGGTAAGGCTTTCGATGCTTCCTTCTCATAACAAAAAAAAGCAACGCATGTATGTATGTATGCATATTTTAATCGCTTCAGTTTGAAGTTTTAGTTCTAATTTATGCAAGACAAATGTAAGTGTGAGTGTGTATGTAATCACTCGCTAATAAAATCATAGCACTGCATAAATTATAATTAAAACTTTACATTGGCGTAATTAAATATAGTTAATTAGCATTGCTTGTAAGCTGCCTCACGTCGACTTCATAAATGTTGATTTTTAATCTTACTGTGGTTTTCTGGAATAAAATTATGCAAATTCTTGCCCTGCTTCTTGAAGCGAAAAGCAATGATTTGAAAAAAAAAAACATTTAAAAAAAATTGAAATATAATTGCAGCAGCAGGTGTGTTTTCTGGAGTCGGCACCCTTTCGGTAAAATGTTCGATGCACGCGTAAGCGCATATGCACATTGCAGCTAATTAAGACACGCACACACACAGACTCGTACAAGTGTGCTGAGCGCCGAATGAATGGCAATGTATTTGCAAGCAATTAGCGATATATTTTCTCATCTCTGGCACGACAGCTGCGTGCGTGAAGTTTATCAAAAATACTCGCAAAAATCAAGTGATTATTTTGTATTCCTTGTACTACAATTCCAATCTACCCTTTACACTCTTCACAGCCCGCAAGGCGGTTGAAATCAAGCGAGCCGCGCATTGACGGCAAGGAGGTGCCCACACACACACACATACATGCACAAATGTGCAATTGAGATGGTAATTAATTTTCGGATTTCACTGCTAAGTCAGCTGAAAATTTTCGAAAATATAGTGTTGTAGAAATTCGCAGGATCTTGGCTGCTTTGCGTGTTTTGCTGTCGTGCCGCTGTCGCTGTCGCTGCCACAATTTTCATTGGCAAAAACAATTCAATGCTGGTAGCTGCTCTATTTTTCGCGCTTGGGTAAACTTGTTGTGCTGTGCTGTTGATAGATATTAAAATCTTGCTCTCCCAACAACTACACACAAAGCAAACAGTACACAAGTTGCAAAAACAACAAGAAAAGCCGCAATAAATGAAAAACAAGCAGCAGCAGCAACGCATAATTGTGGAGCATCTTTATCACATCCTGCAATTTGTTTCCTGGCATCGTTCTATGCAACGGCACGCCCTACCAAAGCTTTGCTTTTAACGGCCAAGGCTGACTGCTCAGGCTCCGTTTTACCGCCCTGCTCCGTTATGCGTTCCACTCGGCTGTTTCGCATGACAATTGTCAAAAATATTGTCAACACGTTTGCGCTTATTTTTCATTCGCTGTGCCGCTGTTATTGTTATTGTTAATTTGTTGTAAATTTCCTTTTCGGATTGCAATTAAAAACTGTCAAGTTGCGAATGTGCGCGCAAACTGCGTCACTGTGCCAAGGCGAATCGAACCGTTGTTCCGCACAATGGCCATGCGGGCGGAAGGAAGCGTTGAAGAGTTTTAAAATTGGTGTGGCGATGGGCGAGACGCCTGAGTTGAAGCAGCTGTGCGCGCGATATTAATTAGCTGCCACAGTCGCCAGACATTCCCCAGTGAAATGCCTCTGAATTTTTAAGTGCCTAGCAAAATTCCAAATGCTTTTCAAAATGGTTTTGAATTGATTGTAAATATTATGTGTGTGTGTGTGTGTGTGTTGGTGTTGTAGGTATTTATAAGGTGAAAGAGCTTTGTGGAAATGCTGACTATGTAGAAATTTATTAGATGTTTCCTGTAATTATAATACGAAATTCCGGAGCTACAATCACTCTGTATGTAGATGAGTGTGTATTAGGGCGGGTCGATTTAAAAATCGCTCATTGCTCTGTGAAAATCATATTCTAGGGATCAAAATAAGAAACTTTGCCGAAGGAACCATACCTCTAAAACGAATTCTGATGTCCCCCAATTTGGGTCGAACGAAAAATCCCACTTTGACCCATTTAGAATGCTCCAATCGAGTCCAAATGTATGACCGACCCCCACGAACTTTGGACGGCCGATCCACCCTTGCCAGTGACACACCCCGTGGAACTCTCCTGGGGGGTTCCCCATACAATCTTTTCAAAATATCACCATTTTTGGCCTTTACATGAGAAAAGAAACTAAAAAGTTCGACCCAAATTGGGGGACATCAGAATTCGTTTTAGAGGTATGGTTCCTTCGGCAAAGTTTCTTATTTTGATCCCTAGAATATGATTTTCACAGAGCAATGGGCGATTTTTTTGCCTCCCCACAAATCGGCCCGACCTAGTGTGTATGCATCAGTGAAAGCCTCGGAAAATTACTTTTATTCAATTCAAAGTCAAAAATATGTAAAAATAATACTAAATTAAGAATCAGAAAAGCAAAAGTAAGCTTTTCTTCAGCGCCTCGAGACTGTTGAATCTTTAAGTTCGGACCTTGCTCTCCAAAATGGCCCAAAGAGAGAATTCACCCGTCTGGTGAATTTGAGAGCTATTGTGTGGACGTTATGAAGTTCGGAAGGTTGTTTTTCAGCCATTCTTGGTTCACTTGAGCTTTGTGAGGCATTGAAGAGTCCTGTTGAAACGTCCATGGTATGCCACCGAAATGTTTGTCTGCCCACGGCTTCAAAGTAACCTCCAGAAAACTTTGGTGTGAGATCATGCGTCTATTGGATCTCGTAAGGCTTGACTTTGAGATCCTTTTTCAGTATGCGGCGGATGCTACGATCAGATATTTTCAATTCTTTCGCTATTTGATGGGCACTTCGTCGGGAATTTCGCTCAAGTCGCTTCTTCACGTTTTGAACCATTTCACGTGGCGTTGCAGTCTTTTGATGACCACCTCCATGACGTTTCGCAATGCTACCAGTATTATTGCAACGAGTAATGGTGCGATAAACAAAATCTTTATAAACTTTTAGGTACTCGAGCTCAATCGCTGGTTGTGATTTGCCAGTCAAATATAATGCACTCCCACTATTACGTTTGAAATCCATTACTGATTTTGTTTTTTCACGTTTACTCTCCGGAAAATGCTTCCATGCGCTTGTTAACAATACTCTGGACTGTCATTTAGCCACCTAACATACAGGTGATGCCGAGGCGAGCGGTCTGAAGTTGGTTACGCTTCGAGTGCTGGACCTTGTAGTTCTAAGCGTTTATTCGCACAATGTTATTATACACAAAATTCGCTTAACTTTAAGGTTCCTAAGATCCGTGCGTCAAATTCTAATTTGGTACGCTGTCTCTTCACTGTTATTGTTGCTGTATTCGTGCATTACGTAAAATTGTTCATCGAGGAAGTTCGTCTACAGGGTTACATTATACTATATTACCCAGCCAAGCGTTTGGTTCCAGCGATGGCTCTAATATTTTTTTTATAATCCGTACTTTCAATCGCGCGCCCTGAGCCCTCATAATCGTCCATCATCTCAACTTCGTATCGACCCCGAGCTAATACGCTTAAATTCTTGCATGGCTCAGTGACGTTCTGAGACGTTAGACGCATTCTGAGTCTAACTCTTCTGTGACGAAGATTTATACTCACACTTTGAACCCAGCACGGTAAGTCTCATACGTAACCATCCCACTCAAAATGTTAGCAGGCGAAAACAGTGCAACAAGTGCTGAAGTGCTGTTGGAGTACTTTACCTGCGTTCTTGTATTAGGAACCAGGCTCTTCAGGATACAACTTTGGCATCGCTGTTAATGGAACTCAGTGCATCTTCTTCAGCTGTTCATTACCTCGCTTAATGTAAATTATATGCGAGTAAATATATAATTTGCGCGTACACCCTTTTTGGGTTTTTGGCCGAACTCCTCCTCCTATTTGTGGTGTGCGTCTTGATGTAGTTCCACAAATGGAGAGACCTACAGTTTTAAGCCGACAGATATTTTTATGAGGAGCTTTTTCATGGCAGAAATACACTCGGAGGTTTGCCATTGTCGGCCGAGGGGCGACCGCTATTAGAAAAATGTTTTTCTTAGTTTTGGTGTTTCACCGAGATTCCAACCTAAGTTCTCTTTGTGAATTCCGAATGGTAGTCACGCACCAACCCATTCGGCTACGGCGGTCGCCGTAAATTATTATTACTATGTTTAGAATCCTATTTGAATACCCAATGGAAAAATAAAAAATATTTAACTTGCATTTTCACAAAAATTTTGAATTTGAAGCTGCATGCTATGTATGTCCGAGTTCTTTATTAAGCCACTTGTATATCCATTTGTGGAACAACATCAAGACGCACACCACAACTAGGAGGAGGATCTCAGCTAAACACCTAAAAAGGGTGTACGCGCCAATTATATATATATATCCTCGTGCAATAAATTGAGTTTCTTATAGACTTCTTCATATGCCTCTTTGTTTGATACCTTGCCAGCCTTTGGAATTGAATGCTTTTGCTTCTGAGCTTTCTACAGCTGACCCATCTACGTGTCGTATTTTTGTCCCGCCATGTTTCATTGCACAGTCCAAATATTGCATCACCAAAGACATTCTATCATACTTTTTCATTGTCATGGCAATCGGGTTGAATTCGGCGGCAATTTGGAAAGCCATTCACATCAAATAAACTTTCCACTTTTTGAGTGCCTGAAACATTGCCAGCTTCTCTAATTGGTACGAGTGGATACTCGTCTTTGCTGCCTTAGTATTCCGACTCACGTATTGGACTGGACGGAGGTGTTTGTTCTCGCTGTCCTTCTGTAGAAGTTCGGATGAATAGCCTCGGTTAATGCTTTAGGATACTACAGGAGAAAAACTTGTGCGCCAACAAAATCAGCTGCGCTAACTGCTACTATTTGCTGCTTTCTACTAAAAACTAATTTTTTATTACAACATAGCAGTTCAGCTTATGGTTTGGAGATCACTGCGTGAGCCGCAATAAATCGACGAAAGTGTGAATTAAGACCTGCGCATTTATCATAAAATAAAACATACATACAAAATAAGTATTGAAGGTACGCGCAAGTATTTTATGGAATTGAGTGGATCGAGAAGTTAAATAAAGATTATTCCTTTGTAATTACTATGTTATATTTATGAATGATTTATATTATATTTATGAAAACGAAGTACACACATCCGCACGCAAAATCAACACAGTGTCCAATAGCCGCTGAAAAGAATCCTAATCATGTAAACATTATCGCATGAAAGTGAAGGTTTGCGCCCACACCCCTTAAAGAGTCGAGTAAACTTTCGATGGCAAATGATAGCCTCATTACATATATAAACATACACTTATGCTGTGTTGTGTTGTGTTGCGTTTGTGTCCGTCGGCAAGTAGATACTTATACATATACGAGTACACTCTACCATGTATATGTAGGTGTAATAACTACAAGCCAATGGTTACTCGCAATTGTGTTCGTAAGCGAGTTGATGTGCTTATCCTGATTTACGCATTTGAGCTGATTTGAATTTGCTAAAATGTTCAGTAGATGCCATTACTCCCTCTCAGACTCCAACCGCATATGCAAATGTGACGAGAATTCCCAACTGATTTAAGTGTGGGTGTGGGCATTGGAAGTGTGAATGTATTGCAAAGTGCAAAAAACAATGCAAATGGATTTGCAGCAAACAGGAAACTATTTGATGTGCTGCTTCCGCCGAGTTGTCGTTTGTGCTTTTTTCTGTAGGAAAAAGGGCTTGCGTTATTCTCCCACCACATTTGAAAAAAATTCATCTATACCAAATATAAATTTTGATAAATTTTTCTTTTAACACTTCGTTCGATACCTTTTTTAAAACCTTCGGTTGGGCACACGAGTCAGGCGTTTTTTGTCCTGTTCGATAATCCTTTTTAGACTCATCCTTTTATCCATAAATTAGGAAGCTACCAAGAAGCTAAGGCCATTAATTATAATATAAATATGTTCGATTCACATCCGAAACAAAACAAGTTTGGCTCGAAAAGCGTTAAGCTTTAAAGTTTTGGATTTCGCCATGTAACGTCTGTTTCATGATGATCCATTAATAATTGTTAGCAAATACATTATAAAAGAATCATACATAAAAATAATGCGCACAAAAAAAGCTCACCTTACCAGCTCCTATACAAAATTTGGTCGGATAAAAACATGTCCCCACTTGGAATTTAAGTGTGCTCTGCCCAATCAATAAGAAGGTTGATCCTGCAATCTGTGCCAATTATCGCGTGATTAGTCTTCTAAATATCGCCTATAAGGTTCTAGCGAGCGTATTGTGTGAAAGGCTGGAGCCCACCATCAACCAACTGAGTGGACCTTATCAGTGTGGCATTAGAGTTGGCTATATACCGCGATGTTTGAATTTGGGTTCCTTTTGATACCAAATGGGCTTTCAGACAGGGTGGCTCGCTGTCATGTAACTTCTTTAACCAGATGCTGGAAACTTCGTCTTGGAATTTGCAGACTACGTTGATATCATCGGCCACATCGCCTTCATTTATTTAGAAACAGCATTAACACCGATAACAATGTTAGCCTAGAAATCCGATGCAGAATCCCTCTTGCCAACAAGTGCTTCTTTGTAAGCAAGTAGGCAACTAAGTAGTGAAGTCCTCTCTAAGCAGCTCATCATCCCCAACCTATCGTATGGCGCAGAAGCTTGAAAGATAAGAATATCCGATGAGGCGTCCCTTCGCGTGTTTGAGTGAACTATTCTGCGCAAGACTTTTGGACCTTTACTCGTTGGCGACTGTGAGTATGATAGCCGATGGAACAATGAGCTGCATGAGCCTTACGACGGCATAGACATAGCGCAATGAATAAAGATCCAGCGGTCTCGTTGGCTAGGTAATGTCGTCCTAATGGATACAAATGCGACGGCTCCGAAAGTATTCGATGCGGTGCCAGCTGGTGGTAGCAGAGGAAGAGGAAGGTAACCTCAAAGAAGGAGAAAGATCAAGTGGATAAGGACTTGATGTGTCTAACTGGCGCTGGGTATCACTAGAAATCGCGCCCATCAAGAAGAATGAGGTCTTTAAATAGTAAAAACTTCTGAAGCCTTTGAAACTTAGGTCTTTTAATATGTAGTATTAATTTCTGAAGTCTTTGAAGGCTTCTGAAGCCATTTGATAATATTTTATTTTAAAGGTAGTTTTTGAATCTTTAAACCTATTTAAAATTTAATTGCTTTTTGGTGAGACATCTTTTGATATTTTCCATCTCCGGTAACTTCTGTGAAAAAATGTGAGTATTTTTTGAAGTCGATTTCCGTCCGTGAATTTATACCAAGTGCAATCAGCAATCGGCGGCCGCCGTTGCCGAATGGAATTCACAGAGAGATCGTTGGTTCGAATCTCGGTGAAAGCAAAATTAATAATAACATTTTTCTAATAGCGTTCGCCCCTCGCAAAGGCAATGGCAAACCTCCGAGAGTATTTCTGCCATGACAAAGCTCCTCATAAGAATATCTGCCGTTCGGAATCGGCTTGAAACTGTAGGTCCCTCCATTGGTGGAACAACATCAACACGCCCACCACAAATAGGAGGAGGAGCTCGGCCAAGCACCTAAAAGAAGTGTACGCGCCAATTATTTATTTATTTATTTAATCAGGTTTGCGACCAATGAGAAGTAATGAGATATAAATCAATTTCTCCAGTATTTAATCATTGAATCGAAACATTTTTTTATTGAGGTTCACATTCTAGAGTAGGCGGATTAAAGCAGGCAACGGATTAAGCAAAAGCAACCGAGATGCGCTCATTTCACTTACAGTTCATTCAAGCATGCCAAGTCGACTGTTTCTTTCAAAAGCCTTATGAGTTGAAAAGGTATTATAAAGAAATGTTAACGCATGGCTTGGTTAACTATTATTTAGCAAAAAAGTGGAATTGGCGCATCTTTAGTAAAAGGGCATTTTTTAGATGCCATTGTCTGCTGTGTAAAAAGCAGGATTATAAAATGCAATCGGCTTCAGTTTTCAATAAACTATTTCATAATCTTGTAGAGATTTTCATACACGTATTCTAGGCGAATAAAATAAAAATAATAAGTAATAAGAAAATTGCTGAAGTCTCATAAACAACGCATCCTGAAGATGGTTAATTTTAAACTAATAATAATAACGAACTGACGCATATATTTTTGGATGTTGGAAATACTAAGATTTTCCGTGTAGGTCTTCATGCTCTCCTACAAGTGGACCTACCGTTTAATGGGTTGCTGTTTAATCGGAGAATTGGCCACTATTAGAAAAAGTTTGTTCAGGTCTGTAATGAGAGTCGAATTCATGCTTAAGGGTATAGATACCTGCAAACGGCCATATTTTCCCTGATTTTCATTAAAATTATTTAAAATAAAGAAGTTTATTCATACAATAAAATAATATAAATTTTTGTTTTTTTATATTAATCATTTAAAATGGCGGATCATTTACAGGCAATTCTTCCCGGAAGGTCACAGCGGGGCTTCTCAATCGGCGGGCATTGTAGCATCGGCGTCAGTGACCTGAATACAAAAAGCCAAAAATTTGTTTGTTTATTAATGTCATAATTTCTATATGAATTAAACAAATCTGGAAAGAAGAAAAAACTCGTGGAATAAAAAGCTTAAAAAAATGGTTTTGGGGCGAATTTTCCTTTTATTTTTGCTTCGAAAATTATTTTCTCGAAAAATTTTCGAATTGTAAATTCACATAGAAAGTAATATTATAAAAAAGATATGTGCAAAATGTCAGGGAGATCGTTCAATAACTTTTCGAGTTATTGTGCACGCCAATTCGAAAAATATACAATAGTTTTGAGAAAAACGGGTCTAAAGTCGTCACAGTTGACGATCTATAATATAAGAAATACTTATATTTACGTTCCAAAAAATTTAACATAAAATATTAATATTTTATGAAAAAAAAATGTTTTTTTTTTCGAAATTTTACAGGTACACAGCTGTCCTCTTAACTGTGGGTGTGCCATGCCCAACCAAATAAGCCGATTCATTAGCTTATTCAAAATGCAAATTTCACTCTATACTTTGTATGTAGTCAGATTCCTGCGCTTGTTTTAGTTTTGAAGTATCGAATTGCGGTAGAAGTAGCGGATGAGTGGCAGCGTATTACATGGAGCAGCACTTATATAAAGCACTTGAAATGGGCATAGAAAAACTGGGCGAAGGTAACACGCAAACGGCTTCTGGAGCATCATTAAAGCTGATAACAAAAAAGCCCGTATCTGCTGTTAAGAAGTCAAGAGTGAATGCGTTGGTGTGGGTTATTGCACTTACAGCCAATAACTATTTTATAAAGGAGTGAAATATTTACAAAAGTTCAAGGTTACTGCATTACTACAGTTTTTGTTTAAGCTTTAATCAAACTTTAATGGCGGCTGTAAAATTAAGAAATTAGCGAAAATTGCTGCACTTTCTTGCGACTCAAAGATAATAAAATTGAGTGTAATTTCGTTTTGCAAATAAATTCTGGCGCAAGGTGAGCTTAGAACCTATAAGAGCTTATTTATAACCACGGCAAGTAATTAAAACAAATGCTTAAAACTATTTAATTTTATTATTATTATTTTTTTTGCAGAAAGGAAGCAAAATTATAAATTTCCAGTGCAAGATATATTTTTCCTGCAATTCATAATTTGATTAATGACCTAGGCAAACTGAGATCAGATAATAAAATTGACGCTGGAAATTTAATTATCAAATAGAACATTGCGCGCAAGCTGCAATCCAGGCACTGAGTTCAGCTACAACAACCTCTAAGGTGGTGGAACAAAGCAGGACTAGCCTCACCACCTTGAGCGAAAACCATAAAGTTACCTTAATCTGGGTCCCGGGACATCGGAGCATCGAAGGTAATGAAAAAGCGGATGAACTGGCAAGAGGGGTATCTGTCATGGATAACGCTTTAGCAGAATCGGTATTCACACCACTGGGTGCAATCAAGAACGCAACCTCCACAAAATATCAACGAATCGCGAATTGTAGATGGAGAGACCAGACGAAATGCAAAATTAGCAGAACGTTATGGCCCACCTACAACCTCAAGCAATCGGCGACATTGATATAAACATAAAACGACGGGACGTCTGGAGACTAACGGCAGTCATAACTAGCTTTTGGTCTATCGGAGAATAGGCAGCCAAAATGGGCATACCTCACAACACATACTGTCACAGTTGTAAACAATAGGAGAAAAGGGAAACAATCTTCCATTTCCTCTGCGAATGCCCTGCCCTATGGAAGGACACAATGTTAACCCTGGATAAACCGCTGTTCGAGAGTCTGGAACAGCTGTCCGGCTTAGATGTCAACAACCTGATAAGGTTCCTGAACTGCACAGACTGGATATAGTCATGCTGTAAATAACTGGTAAACAAGTTGGTAACGAGGATATGACAACAAAGAGACGCGGAAGCGCTAGTTGGATTCTGGAAGAATCACCACTTAAACCAACCAACCAACCAGAACCTGACGCTACTCGAACCTACACTGCGCATAAATCTATCAATTGGCCAAGCTATTTAACTGAAAAATGTATCAACTTCGTCCATTTCATTATCCTTTGGTGTTCCCACTTTTCAGCCGTGTTTATTTAGTTTATGTTAGTTAGGCTAATTTCAAATATCAACAAACTTTCACAACTACATTCAGCTACTTACAGTCTGTCTGACGAAAGCTTGACCGGAAAACTTCACACTTAGAGTTGCATTATACACAAATTTAAATGCTGCTAAACAGGCGTCTCCTTTTCGCAATACGCGTTGTCAATTTTTTAGTTGAGTTCCGGGCTTAAAAGTCGATTTGAAGCCGTATTCCTATGTACAGCAGCAAATCTTTTGAAGAAATCGATGATATTCATGAATAGTTGACGACTACGTCGGACGAAGTCCACAAAATCTACCTCTCAAAAGTAGGATCAGAAGATTATTGACTTGTTTGTGGCAAAGCCGAGCTTATCGTTGGGCGAAGCCGAAAAAGTTGTATGAAAAAATGGTGCCAATTCATCCAAAGACACGATTCAAGGAGTTTTAGGTGCAGAAGACCTTATCGACGCAACACAACTTCCCACATAGATCAACCCCAACCCTCTTGCTCCACCCCGAACAAACCAGCAGCTTTTGGTCCCTCGCAAAGTCCGTTCCGTGTGTCAGACGAGAGTACCTCGGAACCTGACAAGGCATAGCTATCCGGTCAGGCGATGCCAAAGGGCTTGCATGTGCTAAGGTAAATTCAGAACGGAATTAGAGAAACGCAATAATAGCGGTCGCCCCTCGGCAGGCATTGGCAAACCTCCGAGTCTATTTCTGCATTGGAAAAGCATCTCTTAAAAAATATCTGCCGTTCATAGTCGGCTTAAAACTGTAGGTCCCTCCATTTGTGGAACAACATCAAGACGCACACCGCAAACAGAAGGGAAGCTCGGCCAATCATCTAGCAGAAGTGTACGCGCCAATTGTTTTTTTTTTATATTCACGAGTAAATCTTCCTTTTGGGCGAATAGTTGCATAGGTCAGTCCTGGTCAGCAGAACACCATAACCCGATAAGTTCGATGAACTGTTAAGCATACAGTTGGGTTTCATGTTTGAGGCTGCTTGTGGGAAAAAGGATTTGGTCTTCATTTTTGTTTACCGCCAATTTGAATGCACTTTTGATGCATAAAGTTTATCGAAAAGCACCCATGCCTTCAGCTGCGAAGATATTTGGAACATTTAGCTAACCTTGGATTTTGCAAGAAGGCAACTATCCCAAGCATTAAAGTCGACGGTGTGTGGAGTAGAAACACGCAAAATGGGATTGAAAAGATGGATTGGCCTACATAGTTGCAAGATGGTAATTGTAATGCTCGCCACATCATTTTGGTTCGACTTAACTACTAAACTCAGATTGGATAAAAAGCACATCCCCTTTTTATATGTTAGCACTACATCTCCATCCGTTCATCCGATGTCAGAAGCTTTAACTCTTCATTCAAATTAAATTTTACTGGAATGTGCGCAGGTATACACCTTTACGTGTTTTTGCTTAAATGAAAGTCTGCATAGACTTTGTTGCTGTAGTAACTTACTTTGTTTGTTAAGTTGATTACGCTTTTGGACGCTTTTCCAGTGGATGTGCAGCGCGACTTAGACTTCTACCCAAAGCGCCCCTGATATTCTATTAAACACGCACACATACGCATACTTGATGACCACCCAGGCCTAGATGCTTTAAAAAAATGTGTAATTGCTGTGAGAAGTGTTTTTTGCTCTTGATCTGTTTCAGAACTGAAATATTTTTTTGCTGTGGCGCAGTGTGGGCTTTTTATACTGAACACCTTTTGATTCTAAAATTATTTTATATTTGTTTTGTTAAATTTTGTTTTTTTTAATTTTATTTGTGGCCGCCAGACTGCACTTGCCTGCTCTGGTTTTGTATTCTCTTGTGCTTTTACTGCTGTTTCCCGCCAACTTCATGCAATTGTTAAGTGCTATTCCCCAGCGTAAGTGAATGCTCGCATATTTTATTTATTATTTTCACTTCAGCACTTTAGCGATTTGTGCAGGGTTTTGCAAATTTTCGCATAAAATATAACCTGCAAAAATATTTTATATTTATATTTAAAAAATTTGTAGCAGCCCAACAAGAAATCTTATAGCAATTCACCACTTTTTCTGAAATTCACAAAGGGACAGACATTTTTTGTGTGACCTATTTATTCATTACGGTTATTTGCCCAGTTTGTGAAAAGCTTTTAGTAAATTATTTTATTAAAAGACTATTGAAATAATTTCTTTGTGGCAACAACTATTTCTATACTCGGTTACTCACTAAAATATTACGTCCTTTATACAAAATATTTCTTTTAATCACTTCAGTTTCAAAAATGGCAGTTTAAACTTTTTTTCTTATGTTAAAATTAAGTGTTTTTTTAACAAGCACAACATTTTCATTCATATATTCCGGTACATTGCCCATTCTAATATTAAAAATCATTTTTGTTTTTTACGCTTAACCCAATGAAACTACCCAACGTACGCATGAGCGCCATTCAATACGACCATTCATCTCGACCTCAGGTGTCCCACAAGGTAGTATCCGCGGTCCCCTAGGCAGGTCAAATGGTTGAAGTGACAGTCTGGCATTCCTCAAGTAGCACTAAAGCGCCGTTTTGATGCCATTATCAGACCTCCAACAGGCAGATATCTACAGCCAACCAGAGCTGTTGGTATTACACGTAGAGGATATTGGTTGGATTTAGGTTGGTGCACTGCCACAGGCTGTCGAAGAAAGGAGCACCCAGTAACCTCAATAATTTGAGCAGTTTCCTTTTAACACCTAATAGGGGGATGCCGATGACCGGATAGAAGGTCTCTGAGGCCAACTCAGTCTCCTTCCTGGGAAGCTCATCTTTTTCGTCTATGTTCCTATATCCTGGAACGTAGATCAGAGAAGTGTTAACTGCACACCCAAGAGATTTGATCTTCTCCTTATAGGAGTTTACTAGTTTGGTTCTGCACCATGGCGTGATCAGAGCCTTTATCACGGCTTGACCATCGGAGAAAATGTTCATATCTCCCTCGCTCCCATGTTCCCTAAGCACTTTGAATGCCTGCAGGATCGCAAAGACTTCTGCTTGAAAAACACTAGCAGTATTCAGCAGCTTAAAGAAGATGGATAAATTGGCTGATTTAGAGAAAACCCCTGCTCCGACTCCCGACTCCATCTTGGAAACGTCAGTGAAGACAGAGGTGCAAGCTTCGGTGCAGATTTTTTCTCGATCTAATCGCCTATTTGGAAAGATTGCCCTAGCACGGCCCTCTAGTTTGCGGATAGAAAGATCTGTTCGAAGGTTGAAGAAATACGGTTTTAACAGCCCGAAAATGCTACCATGCCCCTTGAGAAATTGCCTCCAGAGGCCAACCTCTTTTAACCTGATTGCACATTGAGCTGCGATGGAAAAAATGTAAAAGTCGGTGGCAAGTAAGTGCAAAAGAACATTCAGGGCAGCACTGGGGCAAGTTTTACATGTTCCGCTGATGAGAATGCATGCAGTCCTTTGCACCCTCTCAGTTTAGTGCTATTATAGCCCTTCCGAGGAGCTTTCCACCAACCAGGCATCCATACATTAAAATAGGCAAAACCACTGCGTTGTACATCCACAGCACGACCTGTGGGTTGAGTCCCCATTTTTTACCGAACTTAGATTTGCAGGAGTAGAAGGCTATACTGGCCTCTTTTACCCGATTTTCAATGTGTAGCTTCCAATGGAGTTTGGAGTCAAGTATCACTCCAAGATATCTGCTTCCGATGAAAGCGGAGGAAGGTGGTTGTTTAATTTGGGAAGTTTAAAGGGTGGAGGTTTATATTTTCTAGTAAATAGCACCAGCTCTGCCTTCCACAGATTTTTCCACAGTCCCCGCGGTCCCCTATTTTTTGTTTTTTTCATCAGTGATATTTGATGGGCTTAGAATATTTACAACCATTACAGATTTACGCGACTCAGCCAATCCGCAATCTGACATAAATGTATTCCATGAATGGTTCTGCAAAAATATGAAGGACACAACGTCGAGGTCATATACCAATCGGTCGTGATACCAATCTGACTTATAATATAAGCCCTGAACATATAAGCTCTGCCGATTAAACTCCTTCACGCTCGTATTCGATCTTAGCATTTATCCGCGAAACTGTCAAGCATTTACGAACCCTTACACACTTAAATCTCTGTATTGTGCATTGGTTAGGTCAAGGCTGGAGTACGCGGCATTTATTTGGAGGCCATACACAAAATTTCAATCTAACCGTATTGGTAGAGTTCACAATTTTTTTCATAAATGTGCTCTTCGCTCACACAATTTTTCACCAGCACTACCTTTCTACTATTCGCGTTGCCAACTAATTCGCCTTCGCACACTTGAGGATAGATAATCCATTTTAGCGCGCTCATTTCTCATTGACTGCAGTTTTCTTTTAGAAAAGCTCGCTTTTAATGCTCCCTCTAGAATTCTTCGCGATTCGGAATTCTTCAAAATTGCTTTTCTAAAGGTAGTTATGGTGTCACCGTTCCCATATCTAGAAGTTTTGCTGAACTAAACTTAAGTAGTCTTCAATGCTTTTGATTTTGATTTCATGCAATCAAAGTCTTCTTTAATTAAATATTTGCAAATGTTTTTCTCTGCGCCATATCATTACTATTTTATCTTAGCTCGGATATTTTATATTTGCCCTAATTTTAAGATCGATCTACATTTAGATTTTAGTACTTCAGGGCTTGATCATACTTTAGTATAAATATAAGTAAATGTTCTTGGTGCTTTCCATTCCAATTCAACCGGGCTATTCGGGTCAGGTTCTTCGATTTCGATGTAACTCAAATATGTTGCTCTCTGGTCAAAATAATGAGACACGTATTTTTTTGTTCGCCCGAAAAAATTTTTTTTTCAAGATTTATCGGCAATTTTGTTTTTCGGCTCAAAACCGATTTTTTTTTTAATTATAAAGGGTTTTTCAATAGGCGCGGGTCGATTTTGGCGCCCTGTGGCAGCCGTTTTGTTTTGGTGACATCTGTCAAATCTTTTGTTTATTATTTAGTTGTTTATGCCAAATCATCATGGCAAGTTACACGATTGAACAGAACGTCAAATGATAAAACTTTATTATCAAAATGAGTATTAATTAACGCAAACGTTGCGCGCATTGCGCCCATTTTTCGGTAGACGTGGTGGCCCTTCAAAGTCGACTCTTCAACGTTTGGTGGCCATATTTGAGACGACCGGGTCAGTAAACAATCAGCCAACACCCGTACGTTCAAGGAACGCAAGATCAGCCAAGAACATTGTCGCGGTCCGTGAAAGTGTACAGCAGAACCCGAGGCAGTCTATTCCTCGCCGTGCACAAGAACTTGGCCCTTCGCAGACTTCAACTTAGCAAATTTTGCGTCGGGACTTGGGTCTATACCCGTACAAGATCCAACTGACCCTGGAGCTCAAAGTTGATGGCCATAGACAACGCCGTTTGTTCGCTGACCGGACTTCGAATCGTTTGGAAGAGAACCCCAGTTTTGGGCGAAAAATCATCTTTAGTGACGAGGCGCATTTTTGGATGAATGGCTGTGTTAACAAACAAAATTGCCGTATATGGGACGACACCAATCCACACGAAGTTCACCAGGTGATAATGCATCCTCAAAAAGTGACCGTTTGGTGTGGATTTTGGACCGGCGGCGTCATTGGTCCGTACTTTTTTGAAAACGACGTTGGTGAGGCGGTCACCGTCAACAGCGAGCCCTACACAACGATGATAACCAATTTCTTATGGCCCATATTGAACCATATGGACCTAGACGACATGTGGTTCCAGCAGGACGGCGCTATGTGCCACACAGCAAACGCCACGATTGACATTCTGCATGTATACCCGCCCTTATTGAAAAACCCTTTATAAGAAAATTGTTTCCTTAAATGCTCATAACTTAGTCAAAAATTAACTGATTTTAATAATTCTGGGTTCAAAATGATCGTCATTACTTGCACGAGCGATTTCATGTAGAAACAATAGCAAAAAACAATCAAAGTAAACTTCCACAATTTAGAAGCCCTTTCTGGTGTGACACGCTTCACGATGACTTGCTGAGCCTTAATGAACTGAAATACGAATCAGTTATCGATATCAGTAGTTCTAATATAATATTTCCAGACAAAAAAAAAATACCCTATAGTATATCTACTGCGCTCGTTGTTATTGTCATACGTTTGTTTTTCTCAATATTAGGTTTAAGTCTATTGCCAGCTAATATTCATTTATTGAGCTGACTTGGCAACTAATTGCTGAGAAATAGCTTTGAAGTCGAGCATTTCATGTCATAGAAGGATATGGCATCTGGCCGTACTCAGGTGGTTGGATTGTAGATTTAATTATTATTTATTTAAATGTTAGTGGTATTTGAACACAACTGATTGGTTTAAAAATATTGCCGTTAAAGTGAGCCTAAAGAACTTATTTCATAACTAAGGCAAATTAATGCCTTCTTGTAAAATGTTTACTTAGTCAGCAGTATAAATTTTGTACTCTTCAACGTAAGCCTCCAACTTACAATTCACTTATGACAGCGATTTTTCCAATCGTCGAACAAACTGGAAAAGTTACCTTGGTAATGGTTGTATGGGTTAGGCGAAGGCCTTTATGCACTGTGACCAGATTGATCTATTGTTCGCCCCTAATTACTTAGTTATAATTATTTAGTACACCGAGGAATCGAACTATTTCCTTAGGAGGGAGCAATTGTAGGTCTTCCTCTTCTAGTAAGAACGAGCCCAGGATTCTGTGTTTCCTATGGCCTGATTCCTCACAGCTGGTGATTAAGTGTTCCATAGAATCGTCTTCATCACAGCAGAACCTGCATGATCTTGTACTAGATAAGCCTATTGTGTTTAAGTGTTTATTACAGGCAAAGTGACCTCTGAGTGCTACACAGAGTAATCCGGTGCCCTTTTCATTTATGGTTAGAGCAGATTTTGCTTTCTTGGCATTGAAGTTCAAAAACTTTTTGGAGTGATTTAGGCCGCTTGTGCCATTTCAGTGTTCCCTGATTTTAGTTTGGATCAATTTTTTGGTTTCCTGTTTTATATTATTTTTGTTAAAGCCGAAAAATGGGGTTGATCTAATAAATAGCCCTTCTGACCCTTTTTTGCCATAAAAGTCTGCCTTCTCGTTTACTTCGTGTCCCTCATGTTCTAGTACCCAAATAAGTGAGACCTGATTGTGAGACGCCAGTTTGTTGAGTGCATTGTTACACTCTATTAGGACTTTTGACTTGAATGTGAAGCTATTCAAAGCTTTCAGAACCGATTGGTTGTCCGAAAGTATTTTAATTTTTACTTTCTAGAACCCTGTTTTGGATATGATTTCCACTGTTTCCATTATGGCGAAGAGCTCCGCATGGAAAATCGTGGTATCTTAGTGTTAGGGGTTTGTATGCTCTAGGCCCCACTATTCCTGTTCCTACTCCTTGGAGCACTTTGGAACCATTTGTGTACCATTTTTCTGAGTCATCATTTAGCCATGTTGTGTTAGTGTTCCACTCTTTGCTAGACGGGAAGATAACCTTGTATCTCTTTATAAAATTGAGTACGGGTTCCGTGTGGTCATTCGCTTGTGTTATGCATACTGCATAATGAATTCCCATGATATTGAGGTTCCCAGTAAGATCTCCTGGTGTAAGTTTTTCTTTCATATGAAAAGATAGTGCTTGCATAGTAGCTTCCTCTTGTATTGCTAAATGTAGTGCTGGTAAATTTATAAGTGCTTCCATGCCAGCAGTTGGGGTAGTTCTCATGGCCCCCTGTTATGCTTAGGGAGGCCAGCCTCTGTAGTTTACACAGTTTTTATACAGTCGTAGTTTGATTTGTTTTAACCCACCATAAAAGTATCCTTACTTTTTGAACATACCTCGTACATATATACATCCATACACCCATTTCAGCTTCTATATGTAATATTACACTATTACACAAAGAGTCAGTGAAAAAATGGTTAGTGAAAAAAATTTAGAATGGAATTTGAAGGATAATGGCATTTATTTCCCAACCTTTTCTCTAATATTTGTGTTTGATTTGCATGCAAAAGCCTTATCTGAACTGCGAACTTGTCAATTTGTAATTTGAATTATATACGCGTATTGTACAACCCAACTTCCTACAAATTCTCGTTAGGTGGAAGAATCATTTATAAAAGTTCTAATTTCTAATGTCAATAATTATTAAGACTGAAGAAATCAATCCAGTTAAAGCAACAGAAATATCGACGGACTTAATCAATACTACGAGAGACCTAATTATAATTCAGATAGTTCGATTGAGAAACTTTGATGCACTTTCGCTCACCTGTTTTCGCAAACTCTCACTTAATTTCGCCTCACCAAAACTCTCTTTCTGAAAAACATGTGATTGATTCTGAAGTTGAAGAATCATTCAAGGACTCGGTAATTCCACAAAAAGCATATAAAATGCATACTGATGAAATCAAAATTGCACAAACTTTCTGCTGAATTTTTCTTCCACATAATGAAAAAAATTTCCGGCTATTTAAATTGACTGGTTTAAATAAAAATAAATAATTAATTTGCGACAGCTGAATTTTTTTACTGTCAATTTCACGTTGATAGGTATTGTAGCTTAATTCTCCTGACGATCGAGTTTGTTGGAAGAAAGGTTGAGAAAGGGGACCTATCTTCTGAACTGCCTACTCAATTAAAAACAGCACATACATACATACATATACATATGACACGTACAGTAGTGTGTGAGTGTCTCTCGAACAAGAAACTTAGTGAATTAGCGTAATTTCCACATACATGGAAAAGTTTCAAACTGTACCAAAATTGGATTGTACGGATATGTCGCAGGAGGAGATATGAGTGAGTGTAAGTATTCACCATAATTCCTTTGTGGCAATGTGTGTATGCGTGTGTGCGTGTGTGTTGCAGGCAAATCAATTTCAAAACTTTAAATTTGTCTTTTGATTCTCTGTCGGCGCTGTTCCAAATTATGCAAAGTGTCGGCATATTATGAATCGCTACGTTGTTGCTGTTGTTGCAGGACCTACTGTTTTGTGCTGAGTTGACTTTGGGCGAATATTAGGAGAATTGTGCTGGACAGCTGGCGGCAACCACATGGTAATTTGGGCAAATCAAATTTGCACCACCAGGTTATGGAGCGAAGAGAGGAAGGCTGATTGCCAAAGAATATTAACTCTAAGAGTATTTGATTTGGATTAGTATCGGACGCGTGTTTGATTTTCACAGTCTGGTTCACTGGTTTTTATTTTATATTCGAAACAATGCGTTTGTTTGTTTCTTAAGTATGAAAAATGTTTTTACATATGTATGTATTTATGTATGTGTGTATGTGTATTAAGTTTTTAGTCTATGTTTAAGTAAGTAGTTCTAAATAAGGATTAAATGCACATTTTTGACATTAGCTTGGTTAACACGTTCACGCCGGCGCGTACCACCGGTGGCTCGCACAAGTCTGCTTCATGGGGCGGCGCGTACCACCGGTGGCTCGCACAAGATTGCTTCATGAGGCGGCGTGTACCAGCGGTGGCCCGCACAAGATTGCTTCATGGGACGGCGTGTACCACCAATGGTACTTTATTAGACGGTACCTATGAGATGAGAAGCCATAAACGACTACCCTTATGAAAAAATTTCGTTTTATATAACCTGCAATCGCTTCCGATAGAGCGAAAAGATGTAAACGTTGCCGTCTGTGGGTGAAGACCATGAATAACAGCGCCGGCCGGAACGTGTTAAATAATTCACTTTTAACACGCAAATTATGACTCTGCACTTGAATGCGTTTATCACGACGAATAAAACCAGACGAGATGAGTTGTTAGCGCAAAACTTTCAGCTTCGCTTCTTCAGTTGCCTTAGACAGCTTTTCATTTCTCTTGATGCATACTTTTTATGAACCTACCTCACAGAAATAAGTATATGTGCAAAGTTTTTTATATCGATATCTTTCTTGATAGTAACGGTACATTTTTGTTTGGCATGCCAAAGTGTGTATTTGCAGTCCAATTTTACTATTCGCTTGCAAAATTATTGTTTAGTCATTATTCTTAGTACCATTATTACAAATTTGTGTTTCGAGATTAGGTTTTCATATAAAAAATGTATACTATATGTGCAATCAGAGATCAGTATTGATTTGGCAAACATAGAGAGCAAGTTATCAAAAAATGTTGTGTTATTTGCATTGGTATCATAAGGAAAAATGTAAGTAAAATAGATTAATTCTTTTGAACAAAGAATAATTGAGTTCTTGATAAATAAATCCGTTGACGAGCGTGGTCTGATTAAAGGGTTCAGTGAAAGTGGCAAAAGTATTCATGAAATTACTGCTAGAGTAAATCGGCATAGGCATCAGCAACTTTCTTATAAATCCAGAAACATATGGTCAACTTAAACGAAGCGGCAGGCCAACTAACATCGACAGCACATGAAAACAAGAAATTCGTCGTCTGGCTGCTCAAAAAGAAATGTATTGCAAGGAAATCAACCACCATTTAAGCCTTAAGGCCACCGATTGACGAATATATGTATAAAATTTTGGTCGGAGACGGAACACTTAAATATTGTTTGCGGGAGCCGGTACCAAGACTATTAGCTCGCCACATTAAGGGTAGTTTTGCATTTGCGGAAAATATAAATTTTGGACTAACGAATTCCGAAACGTTGTATTTTCGGACGAAAAAAAGTTCAACTTAGATGGTCTAGATGGTTGCCAGAAATATTGGCGGGACCTTAGGCAACCACGGCAAACGCGTCATAAGCGGAACTACAGTGGCGGGTCTTTGATGATTTGGGCCGCTTTCGGACATGGTGGAAAGTCTCCAATTTGTTTTATTTCGACAAGAACCAACGCAGAATTCTATGTTGAAATATTAGAAGATGTATTTATTGAGTTTACGGGAAACGTATACGGAGATGACAGGGTTTTCCAGCTAGACAACGTCTCAATCCATACGGCTCGTTTAACTAGGGCCTTCTTATCGTCAAGAAACATTTCAGTTCTGGATTGGCCATCACTATATATATAATATACAGGGCCCGCCATCTATCGTTACGGATTTGAACTAGGTATTATTTGAAGAATGGTAACACTTAGCTGTCATCTGATTTAACAGGAAATTAGTTTTATTCTTCTGCTGAACGAAAATGGTTGTGTATACGCTCAAAGAACGCTGGAAAATATAGCGACATTACTTTGAAAATCATGGTAATGTTGCAGAATGTGTACGAATGTGTACTTGAAGAAGATGAAGACTTTTACCGAAAGAACATCCTTTCGGATGAAGCTCTTTCCATCGCGGCGGGTATGTTAACAAGCAAAATTGCCGCATTTGGGGCTCAGAAAACCCGCACGCACTCGAAGAAAAGCCGATGCATTCACACCGAGTCACTGTTTGGTGCGGATTTTGGTCGAGAGGCATCATTGGTCCATTTTTCTTCGAAAATGAGCGAGGAGTGGCCGCAACCGTCAATGGAGAGCGTTACCGGGCCGTGTTGAACGAATTTTTGTTCCGAGAAATTGAAGAGGAGGATATTGGTGGCATTTGGTTCCAACAAGATGGCGCAACTTGGCACACAGCGAATGCTACGATCAATCTATTGCGCACTGTCTTCGAAGATCGCATTATCAGCCGAAATTCTGATATCGTTTGGCCGCCTTGGAGCTGCGATTTGACACCGTTGGATTATTATCTTTGGGGTGCCGTCAAAAACCAGTGTTATGCCAACAAACCAGCAACAATTGATGCACTGAAGACCAACATACGCGATGCCATAGCTGAAATACAGCCGCATACAATCGAAAATGTGTTGAAAAATTGGACCGATCGTATGGGATGGTGCATGGCTAGCCGAGGCAGCCATATGAATGAAGTTGTGTTCCATCATTAACCGGAAGGATTGTACTTCAAAATAAAAAAACAGTTGGAAAAATATTGAGTAGTTTCTTTTTTATGGCATTTTTAATTCCGTAAAGTTATATGGCGGACCCTTTATATATATATATAATTGGCGCGTACACCCTTTTTGAGTGTTTGGCCGAGCTACTCCTCCTATTTGTGGTGTGCGTCTTGATGTTGTTCCACAAATGGAGGGACCTACAGTTTTTTTTTAACCTGATTCCGAACGGCAGATATTTTTGTGAGGAGCTTTTTCATGGCAGAAATACTCTCAGAGGTTCTCCATTGCCTGCCGAGGGCCGACCGCTATTAGAAAAATGTTTTTCTTTAATTTTGGTGTTTCACCGAGATTTGAACCTACGTTCTGTCTGTGAATTCTGAATGGTAGTCACGCACCCACCCATTCGACAACGGCGGCCGCCTGAGTCTCAAATTAAATCCAATTGAGGACCTCTGGGGAATATTGTCGTCCCATATTTCTAAAAATGGGCGGCGGTTTGAGACAATCAAAGACCTGAAATTTGCTTTAGGGGAAGAGCGGGATAAGATAGGTGATTTCACTCTTCAAAACTCAGACAGACTCTATGCCTAAACGCATAAATGATATCCTTTCTCAAAATGGAAAACATATTAATTATTAGAAAATCGAAAGTTATAGAAACGTTGAAAAAAAGTTTAAAGAAAGGTCAATGCGCATATACTTATTTCATATGAAGTTATTTTAATTTCTTTTTTAATTAAATAAGTTTAGTCATGTTGAGTTTTTGTTGTATAACTTTTTGTTCCTATTTTTTCTAAATGTATATTAAAATTATTGGTTGAACCTTTCTCCTGCTTCTCTATAGTTTTTCATATGGAAATACCCTTGCACATATACTTATTTCTGTGAGGTATGTTGAAAAATCTTAAACTGGGCGGGTCCACATATTGTTAAGTATGTTATGTCACGTTTCCTATACATTAGTATGTGTGTATATGTATGTGAGACAATCCATCTGAAAGCAGACAGCCAATCTCGTCGAAAATTTAATTTTCAATACGCAAAAACCGACAAAAGCCTTCGCATTCGCTCAATATCTTTCAGATGTTTTTCAGCCCCTTCGTAGCAAAGGCTCAGAAGGTGATACAAAAATTCGTGTATTTTCATCTCTCAACCACTTTTCAAGGGATTTTCCGTTTCTCAAATTTACTTGGAAGGAAATAAAAGGCACATGGGCAAAGCTTTAAAGCCTTACTAAGCACCGGCATACGGTTTCATAACGTGAAAAAGTACTGAAGGAACTACCTACTTGCGGCTTTAAGTTTGTCACGTATATTTTTAATGTATTTTCCGATGCAATGGAAAGTATCGAACATAATCCTAATACCTAAGCCGAGAAAACCCTTCGATATGGCATCTTGACCAATAAGTCTGCTTCCTGTTTAATCGAAATCGTTCGAAAAACTTTTACTAAATTGGCTCAACGCAATAATTGCACTGCAAAGAATTCTTATCGCTACGCATCAGCTTGGATTTAGGAAACATCATTCCACCATCGAGTGGGTCAACTCTGTATATATTTTCGCCAGCGAGGCATTCGAAAATAGGGAATACTTTGTTGCCGTCGTCCTAGGCATAGCATCAGCATTTGACAAGGTATGGCACGAGGGCCTGCTATACCAACTAAAAATGAGTCTTCCTCATAATTTTTTCATGCTACTAAAATCATACCTATGAAGCAGATATTTCCGTGTTGAAATAAATGAAGTATTTACCAATCTCTATGAAATCAGTGCAAGCGTGCCGCAGGTAAGTGTTCTGGGACCAGTCCTTTATATATTTTTCACTGCCCACCTTCCTTAAACAGCAAGCACACATACAGCTAGATGTCACTGTAGTAATGACTAGAAATAGTCACGCTTCCACTGCTTGTAATCAACTTCAGCAAAACCAAAAGTTGGACGAAAGGTTTGTCAAACTCAAATTCAGGTTACCGGATCACTGCAGGGTAGCAGAGGAAGCCGCAGTCAAAGAAGCAGCTGATTGGCTACTCATTTGCGTAATAACTGTTAAAGAAGTAAATATTTACTCCGATAACCAAGCGGCTGAGTGGGCTCAATTACGTTTGATTCGAAACTGGTCAGGGAATGCCTGGTTTAACTTTCGATCGCATTCGCATTCTTTGATATAAGTCGCATGTGGGTACCTGGTCATAGCGATATTGTGGGAAGCGGACGAGCTGGTCAGTCAAGGAACCTGTGAGGTAGTTTCCTTGCGAAAGAAGAGGATTGGGATTCCCTTGCCAACCTGCGCTCTACTCCTACGATGGCGGCAATTCAGTGAGCGCTGGGCAAGCACGCAAGGTAAGGTCGCGAAATCCTTCTGCCCACTTATGGATCGGAAGTGTTAGGGGGATCTTTTGAGGATGACAAAATATCAGCTCTCCAACTTCGTGCGTGTCTTCACAGGTTACTAGATGCAAGGTATGCATGCCGTGAGACTTGGAATCACTTCGAGTTCTTTTGCGTTAGCTGTATGGAGGATAAGATGGCATCATCTGAGCACCTTCTCCTGAGCTTCGCTGCTCTCGTGGGTCTAAGATTTAAGCATTTTGATTATCACTTCTTTCCTACGCTTGCTGATATAGTAAAATGCAGATGTATTTCATCAGCAGCATAAAGCGGTCAACACAACAGCAAATCAGTCACCGTTCGTAGTCCCTAAATACTTGGCTATAAATCAGAGTTTTCAACAATAAGCTGCTTAAGAAATACTGGAACCAATGTGAACATATGGAGTGCAAATCTGCGGCTCAGCTGCAAAATCAAATCTTGGCATCATACAGATGTTCCAGTCAAAAATACTGCGCCTATATGATAACGCGCCATGGTTTGTCTGCAACGATATAATTAATCGTGATTTTGGGGTGCTATGGGTACATGAAGAAATTGGTAACAACAGCATGCGATATAACAACCGGCGTGCTAACCATCCAAATCTTCGGGCGTCAAACCTTGCACACGAAACTAACGTCACACGCAGCCTTAGAACTTGCGAGCCTACTGCCATTGACTTCCTGCCACAAAGATTCAAAATGTAGACTTTAAGTAATGAACTCCATTGGGATTTATAATACAAGTCATCTTTTCAAAATTTTAATTAATTGTAAAACTGAAAGTTATGTATCCCAGACTGTATTTAATAAATAGAGTTAAAAAACAAAAAATAAGAATTGCAGGTATATACCTATGAATAAATGAGCCTTTTTTCAATTTCAAACGTTTATTAACAAAAAATTTTTACAAATTTAATCTTCAAAATAATAGCCATCGCTAGCGACACATTTTTTCCATCTCTCAGGCAATTTGTGGATGCCGCGCCAAAAAAATTGGCCGCAAACCAATCATCGATCCATTTTTTGGCTTCCTCGTGAGAATTGAAGCGCTGCTCGGAATGATAATCGGAAGGCACCAAGTCTGGTGAGTAAGCCGCATGCACCAGCGGTTCCCAATCGTACGTCTCCACCAATTCCCGGGTCGCTCTTGTTCGATGTAGCGGTGCATTGTCATCAAGAAAAATTACTTTGTGACGCCAATCGGCATATTCTGGGATCGTACCAAATTATACCACGCTGATCCGAGAAAACACACAGCATTGCCTTGCGGCCGAAGCGATTTGGTTTGGCCGTTGTTTTTGGCTTGTGGCTGGGCGGACCATACAATCGTTTACGCTTGAGATTGGAGAAATACACCCATTTTTCATCACCCGTAACGATTCGAAGCAAAAAATACTTCCTTTTGAACCGGGAGAGCAGCATTTCACAAGTGGTTTTTCGATGTCCGCAAATCGTAGTTTGAAGGCTCAAAAATCGACATTTTTAAGAGCGACAAATATGCATTGTTGTATGAAACGTAACAAACAATGAACTGAATATTGTTGACTGATGAAAGACGAAAAACACAAGACATTTGGGAAGTTTAAAAATACTACTAGAGACATATATGGACTAATAGCTGAAAGTCTCATTTCATAGGTTTATACCGTACGAATTATTTTTAGACTATTTTAGGAAGATACGTATTTTTCTATGATTGAAGTTAGCGTCTTCAAAAAAGTCAGCTTCGTTTTCTCGCGTGCATAACCGGATTTTTCATTTATTCCCAATCAATGTTTTATTTCAGCATCAAAAAACTTCAAAGCTGCATGGATTGGATGGTTTTTTCTCCATCTCAGCTATGGTTCATAAAAAAATTTTGTTGACAATTTACATATTAGTATTTAACAATTTTAAAATTAGATTTTTTTTAAGTCTTTCGACGTTGTCATATTTTGGCCCATTTATGTATAAACATTATTTTATGTAAGTGTCAATATGCTGAAATTCGTGTTTACAAAGATATGAATTTTTGGGCATTGTAAGACATTTTTTGAATTATTTCATATAAGAGGAACTTGAATAATGTGGATACTAATACATATTGGTGTCGAAGTTTTGATAAAATTATGCCTTTAGTAAAAACCTATGGGAAATGATGTATGAAAAACGCAAACCATTGTAATTTTATGAAATGTATATTAGAAACTTTTTGAATTTCCTCCATTCTTTAAGTTTTTTACCAAACAGTCCAAAAACCAATTTCTATAAGTATTATTGCAAAACAAATTTTCGACAGGGTCGGCCTGTATGATCAGAATTAGATTGACCCATACATGAAATCTTAAATCCACTTACTCGCCAGTAAACTAGAAGAACTGATTTCGTTCGGTTTGACCCATTAAGTTAGCTTCGCATTTCTCCAAAGCAAGCTGAGCGCTCTGGAACATTGCATATACGGCCCTACCCATTGCCAACATTTTCCTATTTAAATAATAGCAAAACGTATGTGTCGAAGCTATGTAAATATGTCAGCCTAATTAATATAAGTACAATTATGTGTCACCTTGCATCCTTGCATACGATTAGCTCTGAGGGATAGCAGATAAATACAAACACAGCCACTCATGTCAAAAATCACGACAACACATGAAACATTAGGTTGGCATAATAGCCAAACACTGCACAGATGCCAACACATTCTGGCTCTATCGGGCCTCCGCAACGGCCACACTGCTGCAGCTGCAACCGCAGCCATATTCAAAATTTCACAAAGATAAGCTCAATTAATTCAAATTTATTTGATGCAACGCCGGTTGACCTCGCCCTCCTTACCACACAGCGGGGCACACATGGGCGGATGTGAATTCTGTAAACATTGCACAGCAACAATATGGCGTGCGGCACATGAAAGCGGGCAGCGCGCACAAAGTCGGCAGTAGCAGAAGTGGCAGCTTTTAAAGAGAGGATGTTGAAAGTATGTCCGGTCGGCTGGTTAGTGACTGCTTGGCTTTTGGGTTGTGCTACACTGATGGTCCAACGGTAGAAGTCATTCATGCCAAGAGCAGACCACGCCGCATTAGCCACAACAAGTGCTGCATGACAATGGCAGCAAACAACAGCGCCGATGCCAACAGCAGCCACCGACAGTTATCGGCTGGCTTAAGCGCCTAAGTACTGGCTACGAAAGGTAAGAGTACATATATAGGCGGAAGCAAGGGCGGATGCGGATTCAATTTTGAATTCATGAATTTGCATTTCTAGCTAGCGTGACAGTAACGGCGCTAATGCCACCGTCAGACAGGATGCATACTGCCACGTTAGCATTCCGTTACTCGCATGTGCGTTCGCACGACTAAGGGTGCAAGTGTTCACGTTTGCTATTCAAATCGAGACGTGAATGCATTTTTTGGCTCTTTTGGTGACAAAGCAACTCTACACACGTGTCACCCTTACTTTTGCCTGCCACCTAAGTGGGTAGGCAGTTCGCTGGCTCTTTACATGCATTAAAAAACAACAAAGGCAGCGTGCATCTGGCGCACAATCGCATATATTTATAAACTCATACACGGCAATTGAATTTCATATGCGCCGGTTCATAATTTCATACTTACAACAGATGTCACGACCCGTTGCAAGGCAGTGGATTTAGCGGAAGCCGATTGAGGCACGCGTCATGATGGAGGTTCTGTCGGCAGTGCTTATGGTTTGCTACTGCGGCTGCTTGTGTGCACTTTCTATCGGTTTTATCTGTTGTAGAAGCCGTTTAATGCTTTTTGCCTGCATTGGGCAAGCCTTTCGTGCTGTTAACGAAAACTGCTGGTGTACAGAATCAGAGAGAGAGAGAATCAGAGAAGAATAAAGGGGGAGAGGGAGCGAAGTTGGTAATTAAACTAAGTACAAAATGAATTGGGTCACACCAAAGTATATCATACCACATTTCAAATTTGCATAATGCGCTTTGATAATGCTTCTTAACACTCATTTTCAAACTTTTGGATTTTTTTTTAATGTTCCCAGTTTCGTTGGACTGCCTTCTTGAGAAATTAAAAATAACGATATTTTGTTTAAAATTTACTGGTGAACTTACTTTCCTGTGTAGAATGTAGAGAAATATATTACATATATTAGGTGCGGCTACTAAATAGCGAGGCTGACGCTAAGCAAACTACCTGAGTCACCATTAAGGTGACATAATTGAAGGAAGTCGGTGTAAAACCCCGTATTGTGATTGCGTGGGTTTTTCAATCTAATATGCGATTCGGACTTAGACTAAAAGCTGCACTTTGAAAAAAAAAATTCTCTAATAATCGGTTCCACGCCATTATGACAATTCGCCTGAAATAATCACAAGCAATGCCTTTATATAACTTCCATTCTTTTTTACGACTTACTGGAACTTATGTGCCCTGACTTCTTTTACTTCCACACAGATTTCATTGTAAGTTTACAAAGTATTTTCCATGGCATAAAGTTATAATTTTAGTGAAACGGTTTTTTTAATATTATTTTCTGTTATTTCTTTTTCGCCTTCAGTATCATAATCTACTGAATGGCTTTGCTTGATATTATACCTCTGCACACGGCGCAACATTCCACTGTTAACTTAACAGAGACGGGAGAAAACGCCCCAATTGTTAAAAGCCACACAAAAGCGCATACGGGGAGAGCAGCTTACAGTACGCTGCTCTCTTTGACAGAGTTTTTTTTAGCTTATCACTGTTAAGGACCCTAACGCACGTGCTATGTCTTGTATAGCTAACAGTTTTGAAAACCGTATACCAATAACGGCACCAAAAGATGCTGCAGCCGATTGTTACTATCAGTGAACGACGAACAGCTCACGCTGCAGTATCGCTACGCGCGGAAAACCAGCGACGATTTTGGTTTCTGAATATACAACCAAAAAATTACAATAACAAAAATAACAGTAGTAAATAACTGTCTCGTGTACAATAATAACATGATCGTCTTCTGGTGTTACGTATACGACATGGCGGCCGCAATGAGATATACATTTCGCCAGTGAAGCAAATACTCAGCGGCTTTCCGTGGTGTGCGGAAAGTGGGTGAAAGTGGGCATTTTCAATATTAGCTGGTACTATTGGTATTTGTATCTGGTTTGTGTCAACAGTGAAAGTAGCGCAATCAGCGCGTTAGTCCACTCTCAACTGCAATTTGCAGATTTTTTGTTAAACACAAAATTTGTGCAACGTTTAGTGTAATTTCTACCGGTGAAATGTGCTGATGTGTCGGTTGTCCATGAGGATACTCAGCATTATATTAAATGGTTTTTAATGGAAAAGCTAATAAAAAAAGAAGCAAAATTGTTCTGGTAACAAAACTCAGTAAAAACAGTGAATAAATTCCAATAGACTTCGATGTAAAAAAAAACAACGAAAAATGCGCTAAAAAATGAAAAGTTAACATTCAAATTTAAATTTTGTATGCACACATACATACCATACATGTCTAATGTTAGGCTAATTAAATACCAGATTTCTATAGACTTTGAGTCCGTTGCATCCAGCATTTTTTGTGTCAACGTTCCATTTGCAGTTAATTAACTTTCAGTTTAAAAGTATGTCAAATTGAATAAAAGGAATACATCCAACAAATAAATCACGTCAAACAACCGGCTGATTGGAAATATAAAATGCACGAAAACAAACTGAAAATCACAGAATCACAGACCCAAACACACACAGATAAACCTGCACAAGTACAAAAAGTGCTCGTGCAGCTACATAGAAGCGCATTTACATGTGTAAACATTTGCAAAAAACAAGCAGCCAGACGTACATAAAATCATTCATTCATGTCATCATTGACGAGAGTTGCGACAGCCAAGCCGTATCCCATATCAGAAATTTGTTTAATTTTCCATATAATGCCGTTTGCTTCTTCATTTTCTTTTCTTTTCGGTTTTTCCCTTTCGGTTGTCATCATTTTCGCTTGGCATCGGTCAGCAGCAGCAAATCACCAATAGTAGGGGCAGCACCACAAGCGTTTTCTCCTTCCCTCCCTCTTTAGATCTCCAGTAGCTGCTTTGAGTTGTAGCCTATTACGAAAAACCGTAGCTATCATCGGTCACATTCGCTGCGGAAACGGAGCTGGGGAGCTGCTGACGTGCGTATTAGGTAGCGCCACACAAGCTTTGTCAGCGAGGATAGTCAGCCAACGACCGACTGCTTGTTCGCAATTGTTTACCATTCCGCTTTGTGCGCCATTGAATTTCGAGTTTGCTGTGTTTTATTTCGTTTTTTACTTTCATTGTTATTATCTCTTTTTTGGATTTTGTGTACTTCAGGTCTTTCTAATGTCAATCAGAATCTCTTTTAGTTTTTCTTTTTTTTAACTAATATATTTTGAGAGTTTCCTTCCCTATTCTTCTTGAAAGTAATCACCAAAATTGCCCAATTGTAGTTGTTGTAACATTTAAATCAGTTTTCCACAACATTTTGTCAGCAATCTGCTTCACAACCTGAATAATACAAGAAGTATAGCTTAGTAAGAAATTGTTGTACAGTAGAGAAGATAAAATCGGTCCAGCTGATTAGACAATAACAAATTTTAAAAGGTATCTAAGTCAGCAGACTAAATTTATATGCCCTTATGTCAGTTAAGGATGCAACATAAGCGGAAATTTGGGATCCAGGAAATTTTTCGGGATTTTATGAGGAGCTTTTTCATGGCAGAAATACACTCGGAGGTTTGCCATTGACTGCCAAGGGGCGACCGCTATCAGAAAACAACTTTTTCTTTCTTTGGTGTTTCACCGAGATTCGAACCTACATTCTCTCTGAACTCCGAATGGTAGTCACGTACCAACCCACTCGGCTACGGCGGCCGCCTATGATAAACTGATTTTAAAAATAAAGTTTAAAAATTAAGGAAATCCTAAAGAAATAAAAGAAGGGGGAAACTTGATACACCAGTAAATGTTAGCCATAGAACTATTCCTATTTCTATTCCATAGAACGCTGCTGAGCTATTTGTAAAAATATATATTTATGCGCATATATGGCGAATCTCACAGCCTCTACCCTAGTCAATGCTTGGTTATAGTTTGATTTGTAAGAATTTTTAAACAACAGAAGCTCACTCAGTGCGACCGAATGAGTTGATTTATTTTCAAAAATTAGTGATGCAGTTCCCAATTCAAATCAATTTGCGCAATATTTTATTTTTTTATAAATTGGAATACGTTTCTGGGGAATTGAAAGTCTTTATTCTTAAAAAAAACTTTATAATAAAAAATGTTTACTTCTTCCGATTCGATATTTAAAATATTTCGGAATTATTATTTAAGGGATCATATAAATCCGTCCCGGGATTCGGGGACTGGCATCCCTAGTCCAGCGACCTCGGCAGCCTAGCGTAAGGGCACTAGCCTGCCATCCCAGAGGTTGTGGGTTCGAGTCCCATGCAAAGCCAATACCTTATCCATTCATTCCAAAGTCAGCGCATTACTTGCATTGTGGCTGCTAAAACAAACGCAAAAAAACAAAAATAAAAAGACACAGTTAGACACTGCATCAGCAGTCCCAGCAAGAGGAAGCGAGCGGTCGTGGTAATAGCGCAGACACATCAAATTTGGCGAAGTCCTCAACTAACTGTGTGATCTTTCTGCAGAAAAATGAGAAACACAGATGGCGCTCCCAGCTCCCAGCAACGACAGTTGGGCATTTCCACCACTTAGGACTGGTAGCGGCAGGCTAATCACCTACCCTGCCAAAAATCAAATAACATAGATTAACGAAACCAACGCAAGCCAAGTTTTGTCGTGGCCCTATGCTCCTGAGAGGAGTGAACAAAGAAAACAAAAAGAGTTCTTAATATCAGCTGATTAATTTATTACTGGAATATATAAAGATAGCTAAAATACATAATCTTGGAGAATCAAATTAGAAAAATCAAACAAATGGATAGTTGTATGTACTGAAATAAGTATGATAGTATTGGAGTAATACAAGGCTGTTTTTTTTTGTTAAGCTGTGAAATATGGTCCCAAATCCACAAAACTATTCGACCTTTTAGCGCCTCAGTCTGTGTGCTTTGTCTACACCGAGGTTAAGGATAAATAGCTGCACTTGCGAATGGCTCTCTTAGACAAGTATTCGAAATTTGTGAGTTCTGATACAATACAGGGGCAGATGAAGCGAAAGGAGAAGGGAATGAACCAAACAGGTGGAACCAAACAGGAAGAAGGTTCTTTGGATTAGAGTATGACGACCAACGGTGACAATTTACGTTCGTATCATCCGCTTCGAACTACTGATGAATTTTATCAGGGGTGTTATATTTAAATCCGCAGGTGTGCAAAAAAGTGAGAGCCCATATGTCATAGCCTTTGCCCGACAAGGCCAAGACAGCTGAGAAGAAGGTCCTGAAATAGTACTACCGCGTCCTCCAGACAGCTTCTGCAGAAAGTACTTGAAGCAATTCCAAGCGTGTCCGCAACGGAAAATGTCCGGTAAAGATACCAAGCAAATTCGAGCACTGCGGCTTTGTTAGTCTTAGAAGTTCCCTTGATCTACTGAGAACAGCCGGATCTCGCATTTTTACTCATTTGCTCACTAACCCAGCGCTCGCTTGGTGGACGTGAGGCCAATCGTTCCTGGAGCAGACCATAGGTTCTATAGAGAACCCCAATCCTCTCAGTTTGCGATCTCTAGGGTCTTCTGTCTAGCCAGCTCATCCCACCCAATAGTTTCCCTCTATGCCGCTGTGACTGGGCACCCAAATGAGTCTAATATCGAAATATTCCGAGGCAGTCGAGAGAGAAGTCACGCATTCCCAGATAAACAACTAGCCCAAGCCCCTAATTGCCACTTGGCTAACGGAGTAGATATTATATCCTTTACAGTATTTTTTTTCTTTTTTTTTTGTCGGAACAACTAGGAAGTACAGCACTCGGATTCCCTTTTAATTTGCTTAAAATCTACCAGGCCTCTGAAGAAATCTTGGAGATCTTGCGGTGCCAAGGAGCCAAGGTGTTTGCTTCTTAACAAATCAGTGCCAAAGACCTCAACCCTGATTCGAGCGAAGGCGAGGCAGACACACAGAAAATGCTCTCTGCCGTCTCATTCTCCTCTCCACTAGCTGGGCAGAATGCACTGTCGGAGATGCCCAACCTTTCCATGTGCTTTGCCCACAAAAAGTGGTCCGTCATCAGTCTAACCAGCTGCCTGCACTCCCTTCTGCTTAATGACAGAAGGATTTGCGCCAGTCAGTCGAACATGACAGGTAACATCAGTTTAGTCCATCTGAAGTAATTACAGAAGTAAGCAACCAATCCACTACTTCCTTAATTGCGGCTACTTCTGCTTAGAAAACACGTGCATTGTTTAATGTAGTCATGAAGCACCGAAAAGAAAGTATCTTAACATGTTTTACTCTACAAAGGTGTACAAATTTAAAATTTGTTAATCAACCTTTAAAAGCTTTCACCTCTCCCATATTAATAACTGAAAAGTTTCTCTTAATGGTGTTAGTAGTTCTTTTTGAATTCTATCAAAGAAACCAAACTGTCTTCTTTCGCGATCGCCAGTGTAAATGTGCACATTTCTAAGAACGGAGCTCATCACCGCTTCAGCCTGCATATGTGTAGTGAACGTGAAGCCTTTGGCAGCTATTTACAATTGACCCGCTTACTTCCGCATTACATTAGCCCTCCGCTTCCCCACCGCAGCGTCAGCTATCATTTGAACCAACCGGGCGTATGAGTGTCTTCTCCTTTACGCTTGACTGAGTTACCGTATAAATAAATTTCGTTAGAGCAACAACAACACGTGTAACATAAGTAGCCCTGCATAAATACACAGAAAAAAGACGAAAAAAGAATAGCTGAAAATAAACAATTGAATTGAATAAAATGAAATCAAATACAAACAAAAATCAACAAAAAGGAAAACAAACAGCGACAAAAAATGGTTGAAGTGCTGGTTGTCTAAAAGCGAAAGAATTGGAGCGAATGAAAGTGAAAAAAAAACGAAACTAAACAAATCATAAATACACAGACTCTGAAGAATAAACGCCCTCGAAGTGCTTGCATGCAGGATGTGAGTGCAAATGGGTGTGTGCGTATGTATGTGTGCAGAGGATGTTAACTTTGGCGCTGCGCAAGAAACACCAACGAAGTTTCGAAAAGGGTGCAAGTAGAGCAACAAAAATAACGAAATGCGAACAGCTGCAGTATTTCTGGCAGAATTGGCAACAGCAAAAGCAACATCAATGAAATCATCATCAACTCTCGTACCAACAACGCGAATAGCAACACTCAAGGCATTGGCAGTGCTCCACTAACTCAGTCAGGCGGTAATTCAGTCAGTCGGTCGTTTGTTGCACAAACATACATATGTATGTGGCATACGTTTATTTCAAATAAATATTATCAAAAAGCAAACTGAAGTATAATCGAAATCTGCCGATTTTCCAGAGGCAACCGGGCGACCAAAATTGTGCCAATACATACAAACGCAAAATACCCATACCCATTCGTATTGACAGGCGCGCGTGTGCCAAATTTCCAAAAAAATTCATGCCCAACTTATTCGTTAGTGTATTTGTCTACGAACTGTGCGCTAGTTGTCAAATCGCAATAGTTTGTCACCGCCAACCAGAAGAGAGCAGCGGCAGCCTTTTCTTCATACCCTCGAACGAAGAACAAAACATTTAATGGATTTGAAAAAAATGCAGACTTTCATTTGGAGTATTCTGTTTGGCCTTTTAATATTCGTTCCTGGTAAGTTTCAAACTAATGTGAACAATAACAACTACAACATTTTTTTATACTGCCGGAAGGAAAGCTCAAATAGAATTCGCTGAAAATTATAAAATAAATTCCGATTAATTTCTTCTATTATTTTATAACTATTGTACTTCAACCAAATACATATGGAAATGCATCCATATGTGCTAGAGGTCAGTGAAACCAAGTACAAATGGCTAGTCGATTAGGAGTAGTTGAATAAGCGAAAGCAAAACAATCCATTTAGCATCGTCGTATCGCCAAGTATCGCATTAAATAGTAATCCTGTAGTCAGTCGCCATCTCTTTAGTCAAATTATCGGTTCGTGTTTTTGGCAGCTGCATTATTGGGATACTGGCGTTCGAGCTGTGAAAATATGTAAAATAGGGACATGAGCTGGCTTTTCATGGTTAAAAAAAAGGCTGTTTGAGCAAAAAAGAAAAACAACTGGCCTTAAAGTAAATGTCGAGAAAACAATAGCACTGTACCTTAATGGCACCGTATTGGAGTCATTGGTAGTGGGTGCACAGCAGTTTAAGGGGGGAGCCTGGTTTATAAGGTCAAAAAAATCAATTTTTTTTTTTTTCGTTTTAAGCGATTCCTAATATATATATTTCAGAATATTCACACAAAGTTACAGAGCCTAATTCTCAATATTTCCGTAGATACAAAGCCAAAGGTAGGCGAGCGTTAGGTAGTTACGCTGTGACCGGACAGCTATAGTACAAACTTTATCTTCTTTTCTCGACTTTTCATTCTTATGATTTCCTTGAATTGGCGTACATCAATGAAAAAAAACTAATGAACCTTTTGAAATGAATCATAGCTTGTTCCCTTTAGTATTAAATTCTCTTCTATTTGAACTAACAAAATAGATAAAAAAAAATTTTTCAAGATTTTTATACCAAGTTGAAGTGAATTTTTTTTTATAGAAAGACATTTTTTTCTTTAAAACCTCCAAAAAGTTGAAATTTTGGAATTTCTCTCAGTTTTCTTAGTTCATCTAGAATAAAAAATCATGATAATTAGAAATCCATTTGAATTTTTTGCTTTAAATAATAATTACGAGTTGTATCTTGTACGCCAGTTGGAAACTCCAGCGTTGCAGCGCTCTACTAATTTCTATGTTAAACATTTTTTTCAACTTATTTTAACCAGTACAAAAATTTTTTATACTCTTTACTATAAATGTGTATTAAAAGATAGAAAAAACTTTGCAATGCTAAATTAATTTTTTCCTTAAAAAAAATCGCAAAGAGATGCAATTTTTAGACCTCATAAACCAGGCTCCCCCCTTAAAGCGTTCACAAATTTTGTTACCATGGCTTCATGATCGCCGCAGTCAGTGGTCCTTAAGTGGATGTTGAATGCAGAATTAGTAAAACACAGTTGGCCTTTGCCATCCCCGCTCAAATGTAGCAAAACAATGACATCGCTCTTCGCTCAAAGCTGTACATATTCAATTCCAGTATTAAGGGATTAGGAGTAGTCAGAAGTCCGAAAAAATTATGATTCTCTATAATTTTTTTTGCTTTTACAAAACTAAAAACATTGCATTAATACATCCTGTTTAAACTTGACTTTAGAAAAATTTCCAAAAAAAAATTATAATTGTCTCCAGACGTCCCTTGCGGTAATCATCACAAGTCCTTGGAAATTCATCTAAAATCAGTCGGACAAAATAAATAAGTTTTATCAAGGTATAATCTTGTGCCTGATCGAAGCTTTTGTTTTCAAAATTAACAATATGGCGGCCCCAGGAAATATTTTTCAGATTTTCGAGAAAAAAACCGACAGTTAATTGTTTAAAAAAAATAAAAAAAATTTTGAAAAAAAAATCCTTCGATCAGGCACGAGTTCTTTATGTTTTTCAAAAGCAGTATCCGTTTTATTGCAATCTTCCGAGCGGTTTTTAAGTTACAGTGATCACCAGTTCAAAATACATACAGGGTGAACGATATGAAGTGTTACCTATTCAAAACACCATAACTTTTTTGTGTGAAACTAGTTTTTATTGATTTCAAAGTCAAAATTGTTCAGAAATTATTACAATTTTAACATACTACTGTGGGCAAAAAGTAAGGTGAATTTATTTGTCAAACATCGCGGGATTAAATTTCGCTCTAGTTATTTTTTTCATGAGTTGGCAGTACTGTTAATAACATCAGTAATATATTTACACTTGTGTTTATCAAACGACTAAGAGTGCATTTTTCGATTTTTACAATGTCTGATTTGATTGAGCAGAGAAGTGCCATCAAATTTTGTTTGCGGAACGAAATTTCGGCTGCGGAAACATTTAGTATGTTGCAGAAGGCATTTGGTGATTCGATCATGTCGCAGGAAAATGTTTATAAGTGGTACAAAGACTTCAAAGAGGGTTGAGAACGTGTTGATGACTGGGAGCGCTCCGGACGACCATCGACGTCAACAGATGACCAACACGACAATAAAGTGAAGGAGTTAGTGCTCAAAAATCGTGGGTTGACTGTTAAAGACCTTACTGATATGATCGGAATATCAGAAAACCATTTTGAAAGACCATTTGGGCCTACGAAAAGTCAAATCTCGTTTAGTACCGAAAACTCTCAATTTCTTGGAAAAAAGTCGTCGCGAGACTTGGATTTATGCTTACGACCCTGGAAGAACCGACCAATCAAGCGAATATCGTGCTAAAGGCGAGGCCAGACCGAAAAGAGCACGCCAAAGTCGTTCAAAAACAAAGGTCATGCTGACAGTTTTTTTCGATTTTCGTGGTGTGGTGCACTATGAATTCCTTCCACCTGGCCAAACTGTTAATAAGGAATATTATTTGAGCGTTATGCGTCGTTTACGTGAAGGAATTCGTCTAAAAAGACCAGAACTATGGGCCAACAACTCTTGGTTTTTGCACACAATAATGCACCGTCTCACACTGCACTCGTTTTTCGTGACCATTTCGTGACGTTTCGTTCTGCAACCACCGTATTCGACTGATTTGGCTCCGTGTGACTTCTGGCTATTCCCAAAACTCAAGAGACCACTCCGGGGAACGCGTTTGGAGTCGATTGAGGAGATAAAAGCTGAATCGAAGAAGGTGCTGATGGCTATAGTATATTCACTTTAGCTCGATATGACCTTTTGCCTTGACTATAGCCTTCAAACGGTCAAAAAATAAGTCGCATTTACTTTGACACCACGTTCGATAAAAGCGATTGGAGAGCGTCTATCAGCGGTCACCGCGGCCCAAACCATTACTTGTGATGGGAAATTGCTTCGAGTTGCCATACGTAGGCTCAAATTCTCGTATGTGCATTCGGTCACGTAAAGACGATCGTTTTGAGTGTTTATGAACTGCTCAATTGGGAAATTTTTTTTCATCAGAAAACACAAAAACACGTTCGTGCAAGCGCAACAACTCCTTTGCCCTTTCGCACCGAAACTTTTTTTGCTAGGGTGAAAGATCGTATGCTTTTTGGAACTTGTAAGCCTTGACCTTGAGCTCATTTTTCCATATGCGTCGAATGCTGTCTTGCGATATTTTCAGTTCGTTGGCCATTTTTCTTCCACTTCGACGTGGATTTCGTTCAAGTTGAGCTTTCACTTTCCGAACCATTTCTGGCGTTGTTGCGGTTATTTTTGGTCCACCACCATAGCATTTTGCAATGCTACCAGTATCAGCAGTGTGAAGTTGGTAACACTTCATATCGTTCACCCTGTAGTTTTGAGAAAAAAGCATTTAAAATTTTTCTATCGATATCCGAAGAGCCCGAGCGCCCTTTGTTAATTGTTGAATAACTCGGAAAAGTTTTTGTCGGACTCATTTCAAATTTTCACACAATATTTTTAAGATATCGTAGTTTAAGAAAATGCAAAACAGAATCCAATTTTTAAAAAATTTTGACTACCTCTAACCCCTTAAGTGAATGATTCTGTATGGCTGCGCACCAAAATGGCTGCAAACATTTATTAACCACTATCTTTGGCGCATCATGCGAATTTTCTGGGCGCGAACAATAACCAATGCCGATTTGTTGGGGAAGGCCTCACAGGTGAGCGTAAACAACAAAATACGGCAAAGGAAATGGCCAGATGCTGAGAAAGAGGGACGACAACGTTGCTACTTAGGCCCTGCGCTGGATTTCTTTTCAGCAAGCCCGTCTAGAAATTGGCAGACCGCATTCCACCTAGCGACGCCCAACAGGCGTAGAAATTAAATCTCTCGAATTGAGATCGCTAGCACATTACCGTGTTCGTTTGCGAAGAGGAGTATGAAGAAATGATACTTTAACATGCGCTGATTTTTATATATTTTTATAGTATCCACCAGATGAGCTGTGGCTGAAATACTAGATACTTATCCCTCCAGAAAATATGAGCATGCTTTTTAAAGACACTCCCATTTTAGCATCATATTTTGAGTTACTGCTTTGATTTTAGATATCTGGCTATATTGGTTACTCCAATTAAAACTTCTATAAATTACTTATAATGGCAAAAATATTGCAAAAAATGCTTTTCTAGTTTGAAGGTATCGACTGGAAATCTGTTTTCATATAGAGTTGTATTTTGTTTAATAAACCCACGGAATGTCCTCTTCCATTAGGAACATAAAGGCCGATCTCCGCTAGGAGAAATGGTCTAGAAATCGACCCTATGCGCAGTTTAATCATAAATTTTCAGTATTTTTCTAATTTGCAGAATATTGATGAACTGTAAATGTTTACTGTATTGACTGGTTTAAAAGTTACATTAATATTCCGCATGTATTGTTTTACCAGTTTGCAAGTAATTCACAAACAAAATTCCTTTCGCATCCCAAAAAAATGATGCTAGCAACTTCTTGGCGGATTTTGAAGCAACACACATATGCCAACGATTAGTCCAGCCATCAAAGCACATTTGAAACGTGTTTGAAGAGATCTTCTTCAGCTCCTTCAGCGAATTCTACTTAATGGCCTCTAACGACTCAAAGCGGCGTCTGCGGAGTGGCAATTTAAGTTTTGGGAAAAGGAAAAAGTCACAGGGGCTAAATCCGCTCAATACGGTGGTTGTGTGATGATATTTGACGAGGTTTTGGTCAAAAAAGTGTTCACAATATGAACCTTGTGAGTTATCATGGTGCAAGAAGCATGAGTTTTCTTTCCACAAATTGGGCCGTTTCTTAAGCACATTGTGTCGCAAACGTTGCATAACTTCCAAATAATATTCTTTATTTCCCGTAGACCAATTTGGAATGAACTTTGAGTGTCCAACTCCATAATAATCAAAGAAAACGAGTAGCAGGACTTTCACTTTTGACCAACTTTTGACCACTTCAAAGTATTTTGGGTTTCGGCTCATGTGGATAGCACCATTCAGCCGCCTGTTGACTGGTTTGCATGTCAAACTCATATACCTACTTCTCGTTGCCAGTTATGATGCGCTGGATAAACGTTGGGTCCGAATTCACTTGCTCAAGCATGTCTTCAGGCACCTTCTTCCGGTGAATTTTTTGAAAGAAATTCAACTCTCTTGGAACGAGTCGAGTAGCCACGCGTCTCATGACCAATTGATGTTGCTAATTCATTCATGCTAAGATCACGAACTACCTTCCTCAAATTTAAATAAGTGTTTTCCAGCACAATTTCCTTGACTTTGTCGCCGTTTTTATCCGTTGAAGACGTTGATGGGCGACCAGATCGGGGCAAATCTTCTACGACTTCTCGGCCCTCTGCAAAAACCTTATACCCGCGTTTTTGATAAAGCACACTCGCCATAGGCTTTCTTCAAAATTTTCAATGATTCGGCACACAAAATCCCGTTCAAAACACAAACTTTAAGACAAATTCTGTGTTCGATATTTTTATCCATAGTGAAAAACACAGAGCACACCTGCGGTTGACTGATATAATTAAATGCCAAAAACGAGCTAATACACAGATCACGCTCAAACTCTGCGACATTATAGAGAGTAGTTGTACCAACAGCAAAAAAATTTAGACATACGTAAGTGTATCGCGCGCTTTTTAAATGAAATTTTTTTCACAGAATGTAAATTTTGCTGAGAAAATGGCTTTCGAATGTGTTTTTGTTCCATTGTTAGCGAATGCTGCACCCGTTGTGCGCACAGCTTTCTGTATTTTTTCTATGATGTATGGTATTTTTGCTGTTTTTCGACTTGCTTGACGCGGATTGTCATCAAGATTTATACGACTACGTTTAAACTCAGCAATCCATATTTCTACTGAATGATAGCGAAAAGTCTTTATGCCGAACGTTGAAAGTATTCGTACATAAATTTTCTTAGCTTTTAAATCTTCCAAAAATAAAACTTCAATAACTGGCGCGATGACCTATTCACGAGCCTGGCTCGTCATATTCATGTTTGGACAAAAATTTTCATCGCGTATCAGACTCGTTAGAGCACGGCAGGGAGTTAAAGAAGGGATTCCGTACTTTCATTAGATGTTATAATTATTTTTTGACACCCAGAAGCGAGGCTGGGACAGTCATATTTTAAGTACTTCAACCGTTTCAGTTTATATTCTTCTTTGCAAAGAATTTAATATTTTACTATCCTTTCTGCAACCTGACTAGTATTTCTAATTGTATTAGGTATGGCCAGCCTAATGCTGAAATTGATACACTTATGCAGGCTCATTTTTATTTTAAGCAGGCAAACCAGTGCCTTTCTTATAAAATTTTTTTACTTCAGCAAAAAGCGAAAATATTTCGGAGAGTGAGGTGCCTGTGTAATGCATATTTTTGTCATCTGATCCAATATGAATATTTTTCACAAATAGCATTTTCATATCATAAGGCCAGTTGTCACACTAAGATTAAATAAGGAGTGCACCGATAAATGTAGGGTTGCAGAAATACAGATAAAGTGGAAGTTAAAAAAATGAATATACGAGCCTTGATTTTAAGCATATTAAATACATGAATACTAAATGGAAAAATAATATCTCAATAAAAAAATCGGCTGTGTTACCTTATTTTCTACATTTTCAGCGCATATAAACTCGATGAACAGCTTAAGCCGGTGCCAAAAATAAGCATATTTTAAAAAAATAAGAAATGGAATTGAGGATTTTGGAGCTTTGCTCTGTTTATTTAGGTCAACCTGTGCTATCGCAACCTTTTAAAAAAATGTTTCTCTTTTCCCACCGCATTAAGTGCCAGTAAATAAATTACTATACATGAATGTATTTATGTTGCTATGTTGTATTTCAGTCTCGACTACCTTCCCTTCTTACTTAACAAACGAAACAACCTTTTACTGCTGCTCGTTGTATTTATTGTATTTAATTTTTTCGCATTTCGGATTTCGGAGTTCGCGAATTTTTCAAATTTAATTTTTATTAAATATTTTCTAAACGAAATTTTATTAAAATTCCACCCCAACATGAAGTCAAATCTATGCACACACGTAGAATGGCATTGAATGCCATAGCAGAACTCTTTCGTGGAAAAGTAGTTGCTAAGTGCAGCCGAAAATTTTCCCTAAAGCAAACCGCCTTTCCTTCATAATATTTGAATTTACACACAGCACAATTTAAGAGCATGAAAGAAACACAGCGAACAATAGCGCGAGCGCGAACTATCAACTTGAGCCAATATTTACCAGCAATATTTCCACCATCAAGCAACAAAGGTATCTATCAGCATTCCACAATTAACGACGCCATCAAAATTCGTCAGCAAGCATTCGGTGGCCGTCATACACGCCAACCACAGGCCACACTCCATTCACCAAATTAATCGGTGGACCAAATTCGATTAAATAATGCCATGGCCAGCAGAGGAAAACTACAAAAGAGCAGAGGAAGCGTAATTTTCCGCATTGCAATCGTGCAACATGACTTAAACAGTTTTATGAAGATTGGCCAGGGGGGGGATGGTTACGAAGACGTCACGGGCGAATCGTTACGGCTGCCGTACATAAAATGTGCGCGTAATTCAAACTTTTCGCCCCGGAAAATTGTGTTAAAAGCGCGAAACTTTATTTCAACATTTTCCAGCATTCGAGTTAGCTGCTGCTGCTTTCCATCGACACGCCTCATTCGATGCCGCTCCACGCTACTTTGCAATTTTCAAAGCGCCTTGGATTGCTTAACTTGGCGGTGATGTAAACATCCAAGTGCCGCTCTCCGAACTCATATAAAAGTGGTAGCAGTACAGCAACAATGTCAACAACAACGTAAATATTGTGCAAATAATAACAAAAAGTTGAAGAACCATCGAAGAATTAGCAACAAATAAATAATTTTTGTAGAGTTTGAACGGAATAAGCCGACTTGATTACTACTCTTCACGGCACTTTGAACTTTGGCAAAAAGCAAACTGAAATTTCAGCTGAAAAGTGCAATGCGAAGCTGAAGTAACTGCTAGTAAAAGAGCGTAAAAGCTGTGTAATATAAGTGAGTGAGTGCTTTTCATTAAGCGCATAGTTGGATTAAAGAGGTTAAGGTCGGCTTAAAGTTAAATGGGGCACAAATATTAGTGGAATTGTAAAGCAAGTAGAGGACTAAACATTCGGTTTTGTAGCGGGAGGACGGTAAAATTCATCAAAAGTTTCATTTCGCTATAATTTGAAGTGTTGGAAAGTCGGGGTGCATTGGGGAAAATTTGTCAGCTGGCTTTTATGCCCATTCTCACCAAATGTGCATTTTTCTTGTAGTTTTGCAAACGCAATGCGAAATTTGTATTCGCTTACAAATGCATAATTTTTAATACATAGTTTATAATTTTAAAATGTAAAATGAGAAAAGCTTAAAATGCTGTTAATATTTATTGTCGAAGAAGAATTTTTCTTTCGAGACTACATACAATGGGTTTCTATTTTTCTTGATCTGAGTATTTGCAGAACCTTACCTGAATCTTATTAGACATTATACGCTCGAGAGCATAGAGTCTCGACAAGACCCTTCCATCCGGCTCTGGGTTGTTGTTTTTGCGCCGTCCCATGTGGTGTCGGCATCTGCTAGGTCACGCAACATCGACTTGCGCCAAGCGGTCTTTAGACAAATGCGATCTCTGCTCTCTTGTCTCAGTCCAGTGCCATTCTCGTGGTGCCATCTGGTGGATCTCTAAGCGTACAGGGTTTGATTGAAAAGTAATGAGCCTTATTTTTTTAAGCAGTTCTATTAAACCTTTTGGCTTATACAATTAATATTCTTCAAAATAGGACCCTTGAGCGTCCATACACCGCTGGTAGCGGTCCTTCCACTGCAGGAAACATTTTTTAAACTCATCCGCCGGAATCGCGTTCAATTCGGCTGTCACAGTTTTTTGGAACGCCTCGATGGAGTCGAAACACCTCCCCTTCAGCTTTCTTTTCAGGCGCGGCAACAAGAAGAAGTCCGGGGGGGACAGGTCTGGGCTTTAGGGAGGGTGGGGAAGCACCGGAATCCCCATCTCGGTCAATGCAGAGCAATTACTTTTGTTCATCAGTCAAAACCTTGGGAACCAATTTGGCACACACTTTGCGCATTTCAAGTTTTCCGTTCTTCACTGATTTTACGTAGACTAGCACGACGGTCTGCACTCACATCTTCGTCTGTTTGCGTCGTCGAAGGCCTTCTAGATCGCTGTTCGTTTTCGACGTCCTCCCGGCCTTCCTTGAACGACTTGTGCCACCGTTTTACCTGGACACTGGACAGAGATTGGTCCCCGTAAGCCTCCTTGAGTAGCCCAATGGTTTCGGTACTCGTTTTGTTTAGCTTTACGCAAAACTTGATCGAGTAACGTTGCTCCAACGATCGCTGCATTTTCGCCACTGCAAAATCCTAACACACTTTTAAAACAGCTTTCACGCGCGGAGCGATGTTGACTGCACCGTTGTTGCCAGCGAACGGGGACCGGTTTGTAATGGAAGGGGAAGGTTCAACGATAATTTTCCCCAACCAGCCGATTCGGTTGATCGCTTGGCAACCCTGTATGCCCTATCGCCACTTTCTGCGTTTGATTTGCCATAGAATGGATTCCTCATTAGTTGATATCCACAGCACGTCGTTGCTGCTGATGTTCGGCCAAAATATACTACAGATGATGCGGAGGTATTTGTTGACGAAAGATTGTAGCCTCGGTGTGATGATGTTGGACACCAGTCATGTTTCACTTCCAAAAACAAACCATGTTTCAACAATACGGATTATACACGTGAGCTGAATATTCGCAGTTTAGAGCGTCTGGCGATTTGCGAAATCGGTCAAACTGTTTGCATTTGCCTGCACGACGCCCATCTATATCCATAGACATAGTGAACAATTTAAAGTACGAATAAAATGATGTCTTATAAAACACTTCCTCCTGGCAAGAAAGATATGTATAAGTACCACTGTATGAATATTATAACCAACACAATAGTGCATAGGAAAAATATGTTATTGGTGAACAGCACCGTTTGACCGACCTTGAAAGATATTTGCACAAAAAAAATTTCAAATTTTCGTATTATTATATAATAACTCAAGCAATTTGGGGAATATAACTAAATGAAAATAGCGGCCTAGCGTAAGTGCACTAGCCTACCATCCCAGAGGCTCAGGGTTCGAACCATACGTAAAGCATGGTCCTGGACTTTTCCAAATTTACCTACTCTCTGCAAAGAAAAACACACAATTACACAATGCATCAGTGGCGCCAGCAAGAGAAAGCGCGCAACTGCGGTAATAGCGCAGACACAGCAAATTTAGCGAAGTCCTCAACCATCTGTGCGATCCTTCTGGCAGAAAAATTTCAAACACAGATGGTACTCTAAGCACTAAGAAGGCATTGTTCTAAGCAACGACGGTTAGGCATTCCCGGCATTAGGCATTAGCGGCAGTCTAATGACCTACTCAGTCAGAAATCCAAAATAGATTAACAACATTATCGCGACTCTATGCTCCTGAGTGAGTGAAAATGAGCATAAAACACTTTGTTTCTAGTAACGGCTAAAAATGTCATTCAGTAGGTCTGTGGTGCGATTCACTAACACATTTTATCGATATTCGCTTTGTTATCTTTCCTTAACCACAATTTTTACGATTTTGCTATTCAGTAACCCATTTCATTACGAAAATCGACAAGACAAAATCAGCTGTTTGGTTAACCTGTCGATTATCGCGAACTAAACGACAATAATTTTGGTGTTGTTAAATCAAACGATAAAGAAGAATTAGTGATTTTAATCAAAACTGTGAAATTAGATGAAAAAAAACTTATTTAAAAAGCGTGAGTATGGCGTTTGAGTATTTGGCTTACGATTTATCGCGTGGAGAGGAGGAAGTGAGCCCTCAAATAGTTGATCGAAGTTTGCTCCGGCATGTGGACAATCCTTTCGATTTGGATGCAGGGGAGTTCCAGAAGTTATTCCGTTTAACTCCAGACTTGACTGAGGACGTAGTATCGCAGCTTGACAGCCATCTTAGAGGTTCCAGAATAACAGCGATTTCGACTGAAAAACAGGTAAATTTGGTAACATTCAAGCTAATTCAGTTCTAAATTCTGCCTTTATACAACTAGGTTCTAGCTGCACTGCGATTTTTTGCAACCGGGTGTTATCAACGACCCGTAGGTGAGCAATGGGGAATATCTATGAGCCAGTCGTCCGTTAGCCGTAGCATTCATCGGGTAACAGCTGCAATCAACAGCTCCATGTTTTGCGCAAAGGTGAGATTTCCCATGACCCAAGTGGAGCGGCAAGCGGCAAAAGAAATTTTTGCTTCAGCAACCTCCCCGTTTGTAGGAGGTACAATTGGAGCTATCGATTGCACGCACGTGTCAATTTTGGCCCCGAAACGTCATGAAGAAGCGTATGTCAACCACCACGGCTACCATTCGCTTAATGTCCAAATGGTAACAACATAATTTGTAAAGTATTCAAGAATCAAGATTCCCTTTTAATGTTTTACAGATATGTGATCCTACACTTAAAATTTTAAACGTAAATGCCAAATTTCCGGGAACACGGCACGATTCATACATTTGGAGTTCCTCTGCGGTGCGAATGATTATGCAACGGAATTTTGAAATTGGAAACCATAACTTGTTTTTGATTGGTAGGCTTTTTAATCTATTAATAAATATATTTAAATAAAAATAAGGGAATTAAAAATCAAAAATTCTCTGCAGGTGATTCCGGGTACCCTTTGGAGCCTTGGCTGATGACTCCTCTAACAAACCAACCGGAAGGTACTCCGAAATTCTTGTACAATGAGGCATTGTGCAAAGCTCGTAACCCAGTTGAGAGACTTTTTGGTGTTCTTAAGGCAACGTGGCGGTGCTTGTCTCAACAAAGGACACTCTTGTACGATCCAGGATTTACTGGACAAGTAGTTAACGCGTGCTCAGTTTTACATAATATTCGTTTAAGAGAAGGAATATACCAGACCGAAAATGAATTCACAGAGCCCAGAACAAACGACATTTTTGTAAACCAAGATGCACCATCCTCAACAGCAAAGCGCATCCAAGACCGACTGATTGCTAATTTTTTTACTTAAATACTATTTTCACTCATAATCATTCCGCATACATATCTATGTGAACACTCGGGTATAAAAAGTTAAAACATTTTCATATTTATTGTTAAAACCTTTTATTGAACAAAATTACATGCAGATTCAATAAAAACAATTCAGTCTTTAACTTCAGTTTACATACAGTTTTAGGTTACAGGCACATAAATCTATTTATGTATATAGGTATGCATAAGCGTATGTACACATGGTTTATAAATTCAAAGGTCAGTATATTTGTAAAAACGAAAACAATACATTCTAATTCATTTAATTAATGTTACTTAACATTACCACAGCTTGTTTACTTATAAAATTCAAATAAAAAGTAACTTCAGGTACTAAAATAAACATTTGGTATATATGCACATAAAAAGGAACTGCGGAATTGGTTTCTAATCTACATGCGATAGATTGCATTCGTTAGATTGTTGAATGCTTCTGCGGTAGCGCTTAATCCATTCCCCAATACGACTATTGCCTCCGCCATCATTTTATTAGCCTGAGCAATTGCAGAGCTGCTTTCGGCTAAGATCTATTAAAAAATAGCAAGAACAATTAATAAAATGCCACTTTTATGTGTTGAAAATAAATTACCTTTAAAGCATCTGCTTGTTGTTTCGCGACTTCTATTGTTTCTATACTCGACTGGGCTAGCATCTATTAAAAAACAATCACCAATGGAAAAACATAATAAAATTATTTTACATTAAGTTCAAAAGAAATTACCTTTAGTGCATCTGCCTGTTTTTCTGCTATTTCCAAAAATTTCTTCCGAGCATTACCGTCTTCTTCCATGCGCTTTCTTTTCAAGCTCGCCCGTGGTGTTCTCCTGTCTGAGATATGGGAATTACCTGACCTCAGCGTGAAATTCTCTGCCAGTGGCGTCCGTAAAGGCGACGGGGCTTCCGAAATCACCCTTTCATCTTCCACTTCGATACCTATTTGGATTACCTAAAAATTTACACACCAGTAAGTTACACTTTAAAACATACACTTCATGCAATTTACCTTCTCCAGTGGAATATTTTCAGGGGTTGAATCGTGGCCCTTCATATACTCCTCCCCTATAAGAGCAGACACCCGTCTCTCGAATTCCGTTAGGGGCTCCTCACTGATTGGCCTGTTTCCAGTTAAAGCTTGTTGCCTTCGCCGATTCCGTGCTTTAATGCTGGTGCGGCTTTTTAAGTCCCGCCATACCTTTTTAGGGAAATGATTAACATCTCTCTACTTTTAAGTAATAACACAATATTTTCTTACCGTTTGCCATTGATTCACCGTCTTCACTGCTCCACCCAGACTATTTAATTTTGTTGCTAGCTCGCTCCACTTTTTGTCGCACTCGTACTTACCATGGAGGCTGTGGAACCTAGATCCTGCTAGACCCGGGACTTCCATTAGGTAGTCAAGCAGGCGATTTAGCTGCTCGGATGTGGCACGGCTTCTTTTGGTAGCTGTCGATGTCATCCTAAAGCAATATACAAAAATTATTAATAAAACAATAAATTGAAATAAACAGTTATTTTATTGTACTTACTTTGTACATATATTATTGGTAAAAAACACTCACAATTGCATTTAACAGTTTGGCGTCTATGTTTTTTTGTTTCTCTTCTTCATGTTATTCGCTCATTCTGACATTTAATTTGACAAAGATGCCACTCTCTATCAGTTTGAATAAATAGAAGAAAACAGCTGTTCAGTGTTAGTTAAATAAGTTAGTGAATAGCACAATCGACAGTGCAATCGACAAATACTGAAGAGAAAAATAACAATTGTCGAATCGATAAGAGTTAGTGAATCGCACTACTGAATTAAGATAAAATATTAGCCAGAACATCAAATTTCGCTATTTGTTTAGGCTTTGGAATTAAGTGCTGCAATTCAGATAAATTCATTGACAATATGCGAGAAATTTTAGGTATACAAATTTTCAATAAATAGTACCAAAATTCACATTAAACAATGACTTCTTCAGAGAGCAGAGCCAATTTTAACAATTCCTTCTGCAGCTTCACCAAGAAGACCATTAAATAATGTGAAAGTTCAAGCCCTCCTATTGATACCCTCTTTTTATTTATTTCTCAGGCCATATTTTTACCGCTGTTACTGTTGCTGTATTGGCATAGATATTTCTTGTTTTTCGTGTTTGTCCAAAGTCCACAAGCCCAAAGCCTCAGTCTCAACCACCTGCATTAGTTTGGTTATTGACGATAGTTTTTGTTGTTATTGCGGTATATTCGTGTTGGCATGTGCCCTTCTACTCCCCTGCTAGCCGTTCAGTTTACAGGGGCATCTTTGTTTCCTTTGCGCGTGTATCGCATCGGTTCTGTTGCCGCGGGTGTGGTAGGTTTACGCTAACTGGTACATCTCCACTTGTGCGTGCTTGCCCGCGTGTGGCGAGCCAATTTTCCGCATGTTCCACTCATAATTATTAACAGTGTCACCGAATTATTGCGTACGACGACACTGCGAAGATAACGTGGCAACTAAAGGTTCCAGTCCATCCACCCACCCACCCACTCGTTGACTCCGCAAGTGCACCACTACTCTGCATTGCCCCTGGCACTGCGTTAGCAAACCAAACCCACTGCATTTCGTTGTAGAAAAGCCACACGCAGACTTTCGAAATTTATTCATCAACCTAATAAAAATCCGTGTAAGTGCCAATGAAATGTGATGTTGTTGTTGCTGCTCTAACTCGTCCTGCGCATTCTCGCTGAGCATGTCTTTTTCCCCATGGAGGCTGTTGTTGCTTTATGATTGCTGCTTTATGGTTTTACCTAGGTATTCGCCTCGCTATTGTTATTGTTGTAACTGCCCTGTGTTTATGTGATCCTTCAACTCGGCTGGTATTTTGCGGCCTTAGATATGTCGAGGGCATTTAAGTGGCCAGCAGCATTGTGGCCGTCACATTCCATCTAGGGGTGTCAACGCACGTTTTGCATAAAGACAATTTTCGTGGCGTTATAATTGTCGATGGCTTTTGAAAACTAGGAAACTGTCGATGGTATTGAAAAGTATCGACAATACTAATAATTTTGTATCTGTAGTGTCCCGGATGGCCGACATTCCCGCCTAAAAGATCTTTTATGTCCGAAACTATCGCTGGTATTTAAATATATCTTCATCATTGGCTTCATCATCGGCAGCCGCCGTAGCCAAATGGGCCATTCAGAATTCGGAGAGAACGTAGGTTCGAGTCTCGGTGAAACACCAATTCAAGAAAAAGTGTTTTCCAATAGCGGTCGCCCCTCGGCAGGCAATGACAAGCCTCAGACTGTATTTCTGCCATGAAAAAGCTCCTCATAAAAATATCTCCCGTTCGGAGTCGGCTTGAAACTGAAGTTTCCTCCATTTGTAAAACAACATCAAGATGCACTCAGAGAAGGAGGAGGAGTTCTGCCAAACTCCCAAAAATAGTGTAAGCACCAATTATATACTACTGTGGGCAAAAAGTAATTTGGTTGTAAAATGGAAAATCTTTATTTATTCTTGTAAATCAATTTCATCCCCTTCAAAATAATCCCCTCTCGATGAAATACACTTATGCCAAAGATTTTTCAATCCCCAAAACATGCCAAATAGTCCATTTCCGGTATAGCCATCAGCACCTTCTTCGATTCAGCTTTTATCTCCTCAATCGACTCGAAACGCGTTCCCCGGAGTGGTCTCTTGAGTTTTGGGAATAGCCAGAAGTCACACGGAGCCAAATCAAGTGAATACGGTGGTTGCGGAACGATATGCGTGGAATTTTTGGCGAAATGGTCACGGAGAACGAGTGTAGTGTGAGACGGTGCATTGTCGTGATGCAAAAACCAAGAGTTGTTGGCCCATAATTCTGGTCTTTTTAGACGAATTCCTTCACGTAAACGACGCGTAACGCTCAAATAATATTCCTTATTAACAGTTTGGCCAGGTGGAAGGAATTCATAGTGCACCACACCACGAAAATCGAAAAAAACTGTCATCATGACCTTTATTTTTGAACGACTTTGACGTGCTCTTTTCGGTCTGGCATCGCCTTTAGCTCGATATTCGCTTGATTGGTCGGTTGTTTCAGAGTCGTAAGCATAAATCCAAGTCTCATCTCCCGTAATGATGCATTTGAGCTTGTCCTGATAGTCTGAAAGCATTGCTTCACGCACATCAACGCGACGACTTTTTTCCAAGAAATTCAGAGTTTTCGGTACCAAACGAGATTTGACTTTTCGTAGGCCCAAATGGTCTTTTAAAATGGTTTTCACAGATCCTTCTGATATTCCGATCATATCAGTAAGGTCTTTAACAGTCAACCGACGATTTTTGAGCACTAACTCCTTCACTTTATTGACGTGTTGGTCATCTGCTGACGTCGATGGTTGTCCGGAGCGCTCCAAGTCATCAGCACGTTCTCTTTGAAGTCTTTGTACCACTTATAAACATTTTTCTGCGACATGGTCGAATCACCAAATGCCTTCTGCATGCTAAACGTTTCCGCAGTCGAAATTTCATTCCGCAAACAAAATTTGATGGCACTTCTCTGCTCAATCAAATCAGACATTGTAAAAATCGAAAAATGCACTCTTGGTCGTTTGGTAAACACAAGCGTAAATATATTACTGATAATGACATTCACATGAAAGTTGACCCAGATGTTATTAACAGTGCTGCCACCTCATGAAAAAAATAACTAGAGCGAAATTTTAATCCCGCAAACTTTGACAAATAAATTCACCGTACTTTTTGCCCACAGTAGTATATATATATAAGAAACGCGCCACTTACATTTCAGCCAACTATCAGTATTTGGTGGTTTTGCAATAGATATTCGATAGAGCATGTGAACAATTGTTTTAAGTTCAAGAGGAAATATTGTAGCTCATGAACATTTTAGTGAAGTGGAATAAACTTACATTTTTCGAGCCCCGAAATCTTCATTAATATTGAAATAAAATTTTTGCTGCTCTTATTTTTAAAAACAGCTTAGAAAAGTAATCAGCACACTGATTGTTTTAAGAAGAACGCAACTTGCTATTCATTTTCGTAAATTAAAACCAACTGAAGAAGTAAAGGGAATCAAATTTGTAAATGTGAGAAGCGGCCTGGGTGACCCTAATTAGCTGTAATTTCACTTGACACTCAAACGCACTACTTACTTACTTTCACTTTCAGGAGATGGAGGGTTTTTTCGACATCATTAAATTGTACATAATAAGCTAATTTGACTGCGCTCTTATACTGAGCTCATCTGCTCTATGTTGGTGGTGTGCGCGTGCACCAAGGCGTATACTTAATATTAAGTGGAATATGGAAAGACTTTATGCGCTTACATTATAAGTAAATAACATACCCATTAAAAGTCAACAAAGATTATTTTTCTCCATAAAGTCGAAATGTAGTGCGATGGCCTAATGAATTATCTGAAGCTTAGGCTTGTCCACAATAATGAAAGTAAATTGGTCCAACTTTACCGCGTGGCTTCTTATCTACTTTTAGTACCGAATTAACATAGCAATGAATTTCGTGGTAGATGCGCCATTCCAACTATAAGCTGAGAGTGTCCTATTACTTGTTTATTCGTGCATGAAATCTTCGCAATTAGTATGCTTTAGATAAATCTGGGGAAACCTAAAGCTAAAATGACCAAATAATTTGTAAATTTGTATTGAGTTTAGTTATAAACATTAACCTGAGGCTAAAAGCCTTGGTGATTTGTATGTTAGTTGAAAGGTTATTAATTTTTTCGCATCAACTCCCAGGATGTTTGGTAATGGTGTTATTTAAAACAGCCAAATGCTTACAAGCAACTCATAAGATTTTACTGCCACTACCTTAGACTTTAGAATAGAATTTAAGGTAAAGTTCCGAACGCGAAAGGATTGGAGTTTGAATTCAGTAGTCAAAGAAAATACAACTGCATTTTTTACTGATCGATCCCAGATGGATTGCGGTGTCAGCGCCGGTGCATATTCGAAAGAACTCAAAACTTCAAAATTCTTTTCTCCTGAGGAATTGGAATAGTAAATTTCAAGCAGCAGTACGCAGGATAAGGGAAGCTTGGAGGATAATTAGGAACCATCCACGACAACTATCAGAAATATGTTTTTTTCCAGATAGTCAAGCAGCACTCTTAGGTTTAAAGTCACCCATAACCAATTCAAAAATCGTCAGACAATGCAAAGAACAACTTACGGCTTTAGTGCCCACGACAGACTGGGTACATACGAGCATAGAAGGAAATGAGAAAACTGATGAACTGGCAGGACAGGGTCATCCCATAACGAATCCGAAGCGGTAACAATAGGCTGTCTCCAAGGCATGCGCAAAGGCTAAGGAAGCAAGCCGTTGATAGATTGGTTAACACGGATATATACAAAATAACTAAACAAACGTGGCCCATTTTCAACAAATTCAGAACTGATGAGTTGATAAGAAAGCCATGAGCAGGCGTACTTAGAATTACGATAAAAATAACCAGCTACTGGCCTTGAAGAGACCATACCAGGAAGATGGGGTGCTGTACAACAATCGATGTAGAAGCTCCAATTTGGAAGAAACTAGGGAAACAGTGCCCAAGTCTGAGTGCTCTCTGACATAGCATGTGAAGGCGATTCTCGTTGGTTAACTCGAAAGAAATGGCAGTAAAGGAAATAAAGAGTTTTCCAATAAGAGGTGTTATTTTAATATTCAAAGAAAAATGCTATTTTTAGTATAAATTATCGGATGTTTGTCTCATTATAAAGAGGAAGCTATGCCGTTAATAGTGGAAAATAACATCAGGCAAATAACCACCACGATCACGCTTACAGGACAATATCCTTTTCATGAAATTTCCCATAACCGAATTGCAAAGTGGCTGCCCTATGTCCACGATAGCCTCACGAGTTCCATCTTTGAGGTGTTGAATCGACCCTGGGCTGTTGGCGTAGAACTTCTTTTTCACGTGGCCTCAAACAAAAAAGTCACAAGGTGTTAAATCACAACATTTCGATGACCAATTGTGATCACCTCTTCGAAAGATAACTCGGTCCGGAAACTTTTCTCGTAAAAGATCAATGGTTTCGTTGATTGTGTGGCATGTAGCGCCGTCTTGTTGAAAATAAACGTTGCTCAAATTAATACCATCCTATTCCGGCCATAAAAAACCATTAAGCAGCTCTCGATAGCGCAATCCACTTACCTGTAACATCTGTTATTGGAAAACCCTTGGCATACTCAAAGTCACATCAATAAGGTACGACTAAAAGGTTCACTTCAAGAAGTTCGAAAATACAGTGGTTCTGCAAAGAGAATATCAAAATGGCATCTTTTGTGCTAATTGGGTCTAGACTGTGTCAATCAGACAACACCTTCACCACCATTGAAATTCCCAACTTAAGCGACAATTTGAAAAATGATATACTTTACAAACTTCGTATGCCAGCCGGTATGTCCTCGATATATTGACACGATATAATACGGAACTGCTTTTTAAGTTTTTTATAATAGGTCTATTTATAAGTTCGTGCGGTTTTACAACAGATGGCGTAACTTGATTATTATTCCATCGATCCACATTTCCAAACATTCATTGGAGAGCTACTGTCGTAAGGCACAAACGTCAGTATAAGTTTTTTATTTGAAGCGTAAACAACAATATTTTTACCACACTTGAAAATGTCGAATTTCGTGCCAAATAATGTGTTTTTGCGGGGAATTCTTCTTCATTATTTTAATATGAAGAAAAAAGCAGCCGAAAGTCATCGTATCTTGGTGGAAGTTTATGGTGAGCATGCTCTATCTGAGCGAACGTGCCAGAAGTGGTTTGCACGTTTTAAAAGTGGTGATTTTGGCTTGGAAGACGAAGAACGCGAGGGTGCGCCGCCAAAGTTCATGGATACCGAATTGGAGGAATTGCTCGATCAAGATCCGGCTCAAACGCAAGAAGAGGTTGCAAAAACTTTGGGAGTTGATCAATCAACCATTTCCAAACGTTTAAAAGCCATGGGAATGATCCGAAAGGTAGGCCATTGGGTGCCGTATGAATTGAAGCCAAGAGACGTTGAACGCCGTTTTATGGCATGCGAACAACTGCTTCAACGGCACAAAAGAAAGGGTTTTTTGCATCGAATTGTGACTGGCGATGAAAAGTGGGTCCATTACGACAATCCAAAACGTCGGGCAACGTATGGATACCCTGGCCATGCTTCAACATCGACGTCGGCGCAGAATATTCATGGCCTGAAGGTTATGCTGTGTATCTGGTGGGACCAGCTGGGTGTTGTGTATTATGAGCTACTGAAACCGAATGAAACGATTACGGGGGATGTCTACCGACGACAATTGATGCGTTTGAGCCGAGCACTGCGAGAAAAACGGCCGCAATACGCCGATAGACACGACAAAGTTATTTTGCAACATGACAATGCTCGGCCACATGTTGCACAAGTGGTCAAAACATACTTAGAAACGCTCAAATGGGATGTCCTACCCCACCCGCCGTATAGTCCAGACCTTGCGCCATCCGATTACTATCTCTTCCGATCGATGCAACATGGCCTGGCTGACCAGCACTTCCGTAATTACGATGAAGTCAAAAAATGGATCGATTCGTGGATTGCGGCAAAACCGACCGAATTTTTCACAAAGGGAATCCGTGAATTGCCAGAAAGATGGGAAAAAGTAGTAGTAAGCGATGGACAATATTTTGAATATTAAATTTGTAACCATTTTACGTCAATAAAGTTTCAAATTTCGAAAAAAAACCGCACGAACTTATTCATAGTCCTATTAATGGTGTAGCAACTCAAAATTGGCTCTTTAAAAGCGACTAAATATCATAGAATATTATATTCTATTAACTTTTTGAGGTGTGTCTGGAGAACTAAAATAAATTTTAAACAGATTTCAAAGATTTTAAGCTTTATTTTTGCAACTTTTTTAACTGCATTACTAAAGTTTAATGATAGATGCTTTCCATTTCAATTCAACCGGGCTATTCGGGTCATGTTCTTCGATTTCGATGTAACTGAAATATGTTGCTCTCTGGTCAAAATAATGAGGCACGTATTTTTTTGTTCGCCCGAGAAAAATTTTTTTCAAGAGTTATCGGCAATTTTGTTTTTCGGCTCAAACTCGATTTTTTTTAATTATATAAGAAAATTTGTTTTTTAAATGCCCATAACTTAGTCAAAAATGAACCGATTTTAATAATTCTGGGCTCAAAATGATCGTAATTACTTACACGAACGACTCCATGTAGAAACAATTGCAAAAAAGTAGTTCAAAATTTTTTATTTAGCGAAAAAGAAAAAACATTGAAATTTTTTCTAAATTCAATATTTCAAAAAGTGTATTTTTTTTGTTTATAACTTTTTCCAAATCAAAAGGACATCTGAAACTTTAATTGAGCTGAGTGCCTAGTAGCTAAAATGAGTTGTTTTTGAGTAATGAATTTTTGAGTAAAAACCCTGTTTCGCACTTTTTGTTTTTTGCAAAATAAAACATTTTCAACTACTTTTTTGCAATTGTTTCTGCACGAAGTCACTCGTGTAAGTAATTACGATTATTTTGAACCCAAAATCATTCAAAGCGGCTTTTTTTTGACTAAGTTATGAGTAATTAAAAAAAAATTTCTTATATAGATTATTTCCATTTCAATTCAAAAGGGCTATTCGGGACATGTTCTTCGATTTCGATGTAACTGAAATATGTTGCTCTCTGGTCAAAATAATGAGACACGTATTTTTTTGTACGTCCGAAAAAATTTTTTTTCAAGCTTTATCGGCAATTTTGTTTTTCGGCTCAAAATCGATTTTTTTTTTAATAATATAAGAAAATTTTGTGCTCATAAAAAATTTTCAACTACTTTTTTGCAATTGTTTCTACATGGAGTCGTTCGTGTAAGTAATTACGATCATTTTGAGCCCAGAATTATTAAAATCGGTTCATTTTTGACTAAGTTATGGGCATTTAAAAAACAAATTTTCTTATATAATTAAAAAAAATCGAGTTTGAGCCGAAAAACAAAATTGCCGATAACTCTTGAAAAAAATTTTTCTCGGGCGAACAAAAAAATACGTGTCTCATTATTTTGACCAGAGAGCAACATATTTCAGTTACATCGAAATCGAAGAACATGACCCGAATAGCCCGGTTGAATTGAAATGGAAAGCATCGATAACGATTTTAGTGATATTAATAACAATAATATAAATAATAAATGCTAAAGACCAACACCACTCATCACTCACAATGCGAGCTCATCAATGTCATTTAGTGGCACCAAATATATTACATCAACACTAAAACGCGGCTTAATTTAGAATAAGCGTTAAGAAGGCAATGAAAGCACTTTGAAATAATATTTTTTGTTCGTACATAATTTTGCTAATTGAATTTAGCATTTCTTCAAATGTTAATAGTGTTTGGGGCACCGCCCAACGAACGATTAAGCAAACAATATTTATAGATTAATTATATAACTATATCAAAATTTCGGCCTTAAATTATTAAAAAAAAATTGTTTATCGGTGAGAAAAAATCTTCGATTAAATACTAAAAAATATGTTTAAGAAGCTCGTATTAAAATTTGAGATTAATCGGTTTAGCCGTTTTCGAGTAATGTTGGTCACCGATGTTGGTCAAATTTGAAGAGGGCTTTACATAGAATAAAATACCTTTTTTTTAACTTACATGGAATCGTCTATTCCAGGACCATATAATACACCCTCCGCCGCTTTGGCAGCTTCTAATATCTCGAGCTGATGTTGTTTGCGGGCCATTCTTCCACCTCGGGTGCTAGCACGCGCTCTGAGATCGGAAATGTTCACGCGCTGCTCATCTTCTTTTTCAGCATTTGAATACGCATTGGGCCCAAGTGTAATTCCTATTGCCAGCGGCACCATGAGTTTCCGGCCTTCTGCTTTCAAGCACTCTGAAACACCTTTCCAAACGTGCGTGTAACTTCGAAAATATTCACCGGATCGATGTGTGTATTCTTAAATGTATGTATAATATATTAAGAAGAAAAAAAAAAAATAAAATCAAATCGATTTTTTGAAAATTCTAACTTATGTCGTTTTTCGGAAAAATATCCAATAATATTCATCTCAAATAAATTTCTTACATCGTCAAGCACCAATAACAAAGCTCTTAAGATTTCCCCTATTTAGATCATCGACACCTTTCAGAATGTGTGGAATTTCAGATTGGACCCAAAAACTGCGTGTCGATAAAATTTAAATATGGGACATCTTTCTAGAAAATGCTAGATTGTTTCAATTTATTTAAGTTGGGGATGGAGGTGTTTTTCTTGTACAGCCCATTTAGCATGATGCAGCCACTTTTAGTTTTAAAAATCTGTGAAATTCTGTTCCAATTCAAATCGTCTCTAAAGTAATTATGTCCTGTAGTATGATCTAAAAGCTTATTTATCCTTAGTACTGTTCATTACACGTGGCCACATTTTTTTGTTTTGTTTGTTTGCTGTTTTAATGCTACTTAACATTATTTTGCATTTCTCATTCCCCATTCTTGTGACATTTTCCATATCATCCCATCTTAAGTCATAAGCATTTCCTATTTTATTGAGTTCTCTAACCCGGAAAATTTTTGGTTTTAAAACCGAATTTGAAACATAATTGGGCATAGCGCACTAAATAGATAATTAATGCAGTAGGCAAATAGTTAAATCCCTGAAAAATAGGGATAACGTCATAGTCCAAAATACCCAGTCCTGATGGGACAGAATATGAGGTAGTCTTTCATTCTTATATTCGAATAATGTCTTATGTTTATATTTCAAGTGTGGTGCTTCAAGCGGAAATAAACGCTATTTATGAAGCCCTAAAATGGTTAGAGATAAACAGAATATCATCAACAGATATCTGCATTCTATCAGACGGCCAAGCTGCCCTACGAGCCCTGGACGCATTCAAAATAACATCAAGAAGTATCTTACATTGTCGTCAATCTCTTAATGAGATGGCCAAACAATATCGTATCATCTTATGCTGGATGCCAGGCCACAGAGATATACCAAAGAACTGTAGGGCAGACCAACTTGCAAGAGAAGGTACCTGTATGCCACACATAAGTAATTTTATGGGGGTACCTCTCACAACTTGTAAGCTTCTTATTAAGGACGCACTAATCAGTTCTACAAATCAAAGATGGATTAGCGTTAACACCTGTGAAATTGCTAGGCAAACATGGCCAAGGCTAAATCTACGTCTGTCCAAGAATATTATAAAATTGAGTAGACTTCAAATTAGGACCTTAGGAGAGGCCCTCACAGGGCATTGTCTCATAGGAAATCATGCAAGCAGATTAGACGTTTACATGCATGATTTCTGTCGTAGCTGCAGAAATGAGGAGGAGTTGGAAACAATTCAACACCTTTTTTACACATGGCCAGTGCTAGCCAGATGCAGGAACCGATATTTGAGATACTAATTCTTCATGAATATAGATAATCTATACACTTTAGGTATCAACAACCTTTTACGATTTCTCAAAAGCTCAGGATGGTTCAATATGGAAAGGGAAATGTAGCCTAGCCACTGTGGCTCACATCGGACCCATTTCGCGGTCTAAGTGGCATCGCTGACTCTATGTGCGATGCTGCTGCCAAATCTAACCTAACCTAAGAGTAGAGCTAGATTATAAATGTGCTCTTCTGTAGCCCTTCTATTAACAGTAGTCACCTCAAAAATGTTAAACGACTGCCTGAACCTTCTTAATACAATAAAGAACTTCTACAGTGTTATTTGTTTGAGGATATTTGGGAAATGAAATAGTTGATCACTTAACTAAAAAAGGTGCAAACACATTAACGAATTTCTCAGCAAGTGGCAAGAAAATAAATTCATTGACCACTGGCGAGATTCTATCGGTCAGCGACAGGAGAAACAATTTCTAAAGTCGGACAGAAGAATTTCTGATAAGTTACTTTCACTCAGCAGAGTAGACTTAAGACTTTTAACTGGTTACTTTACAAGTCACAGTAGATATCACTTAAACAAAATAGGTCTCTCTGAGACCATCTTCTGTCGATTATGTTATATGGACACTGAAAATTCCGAATGCATTCCTTGTAAATGCCCTGCGCTTGGCAAAAAGGCTACGCCAACTTGATGGTACGGCCGTGCATTCATATAAATTGTGGCACAATAAGCCCCAGAATGCGCTAAGTTACTGAAAAAACCTTCAAATACAGGGTACTTCAGCAGGTTTTGCGCAATAGATCTGTTTTGGGCACAGTGCGCACTAGCCTAATAATAATAAAAATAATAATAATAAAGGACTTCGCACTATTTTGTCATTTAAAACAAACATTGCATTTTAACCCTCGTTTAAAAATATAAAAAAATATATTTAAAAAAATATTAAAAATGAGTTTGCTTAATATTTTATTCAATCTGCCAACATTTTTGTACTGCAAATTAATTCAGTATTGATTAGAATTGAACTTTCGCATTTCACTTATCGTCTTTTGCTTTCAATACTAAGTAATACTGGTAATACTTTCAATTTTAATAGTAATTTTAAAAGATTCAAAGTTAATTACGTATTCGGATAAGCTAGGGAGTGGTCAGTTTTGTCAATAGTTCAAGAAGCAGTAATTTTTCCACTACCAGCTTAGGCCTCCATCAGTCAAATGCTCCGCGGCTTTTAGCACACATTAAGGCAGGCGACTATTCAGGTTAACTGGTCGGCTGGTGGGGGGGAATGGCAGCCACTTAATTCTACTCATTCAATTGCCCTTAGAAAAGGACTACAATTAATTTATATTCACTTTTATCTTGTCATAGGTTCGACATTAAATGCCATCGAGAGCACAGCAGGGACGGCAACGAAAGTGGTGGCGAGTTCACTAATACCAACAGTGTCAGCAAGAGCAATAAAAGCAATTCCGATAGTAAAAACAAAAAATGTTACTAGCACATTAAAGGAGAATATAGCAAGTCGAGAAACTGCTACGGGAGTAGCATCGTCACCGTTGAATTCTCATAAAGCGACGACGGTGCTGAGGACGCATTCAATTAGCCCAACTGAAGGTGGTGGGTTAGTGGTAGAGGCAGAAGTTACAGCTAAGTCATCAATAACAAGATCAACAAAGGACGAGCCGCTAAAGGACGAAGTCGTGGCAGAAAGTGCTCGAGGATACGTGGTTAGGACGGCAGAAGGGGTAAAGGGGGCAGTAGCCGCTGCTGATTACAAATTTGCCGCTGAGTTTTCTACTACACAAATTACAAGAACAACTGCAAAGGCATTACAAGCAGAATTCACAGAAAGCGATGTGACAACAGCAGCCGCACCCAAAGCATTCAGCGGAAGTTCAGTGCAATCAACAACAAAAGTTGATGTGACAACAAAGCGAACAAAAGCATCATTAAGTCGCACAGTGACAGCTGATAAGAAGGGTGGCCGGAGGGGCGCAGGTAGGAAAGGTGAGAAAGACGGAAACCGAGTTAACTCAATGGTGGCCAAGTCAACAACAGCATTCACACCAATAGTGGCAGCAGTGACCACAGAAACAACACCAACATCAAAAACTGACGCGGCCTTGGCTTCAACGACAAGCGAAGCCATAACAATAGAGTCGCTGTCAGCAGCAGCCGCTGCACAACTGGTTGCAACATTGTTTCCGATAACAACGATAACAGACGAATACACGCACCGGAGTTATCTGCAAAGTGCTGCTGACAGCATGCGAGCCCATAGTCGGCAAAGCACTAATAGCAGCATATACAATTACGATATTGACAACAACAAAGGCCTCCTTAAAGCACAAGAAGGCTATAACAATTATGAAACTAACGACGATTCCAACATCGAGCACACCAGTAGCTCACATCTACAGCGACGACAGCCACAGCAGCAACAAACCCACCCTTTGCAGCGCCCAAAGATACGAAAAGGTGTGAGTGCCAGCAACAACAATAGCAAAATCTTCTCACCCAATGGCAATAACAATTACTTCAGTAGTGAAGAAGGCGCTGCTATCAGTATGCTGTCGATGCAGCAACAACAACCACTGCGCCAACTACGCCAGCAATACACCCGTCAAGTTCAACAGCAACCACACCATTCGGAAACAATGGCACCGCTGACACCATCACCAACGACAGCTGCCGTTGTGCCAGGCATTGATAACAATTTGATTATCAACGATATTTATTCTAAACAGAACGTGTCGAATTCGAACAAACCCACGGCACTGAAAATTAAGAAGAACGCACAGCAAACAATGCTATCATCTGCGCCCAGCTCTAATAGCGCGGTGCTATCAGCAGTGACGACGAAGGCTGTTTATGCAGCTGCCAGGGCGGAAGTTGCGGCAGTGGGGGGACGCGAGGAAGTAAACATCACTACCACCGCGTCGTCGTTTCCCACAGTGACAACAACAACAATTAGGTCAACCACTAGGCGTCCAAAGGCAACGACCACACCGCGACCAACTCCCTCCGTCGACGACTACCAGACAGTGATCAGTCAGGCGGGCACTCACGCCTATCTCCCGTGCAATGTAAGTTAAGATTTATAGAACACTACATTTTTTCTATGCACAACTTAAGCTAAGTAAGAGTTTTGGGATGAATTGGGTAATGGGATGAAAGGTGACCTGCTTCTACGAAAGCAGTTTCCTCAAAAGCGCTTGCGAAAAAATATGCCTTTTGATTTTTAAATGTTTATGGGTAACGAAAAACTCGGGCTCAAAAATTATTGAAAAATGAAAAAAGTTATTAAATAATAAAAAATTGCACTGGTCAACAAAATTGCAACTTTTGTCTGATGATTGAGGTGCATCACTTGAAGTTTACTAATTTGACGTCGCTGATACTGAATATAGGTTAGGTTAAGTTGGTATGGTTGCCCAAGGAATGAGCACACTTGGACGAGGAAAAACGGATTCGTCCTTTGTGATACCATTATGAAGGAGGTGAGGTGTGAGAGGAAGACCGATGGGATACAGGGAGAGGGCGGGGAAAGGTGATGCTGGGATGGTTAGGAGGGTGGGTTAGAGTGTGTGGATTAGGAACGATGAGTGTACTGCGTTTGCGTCAACCGCTTTGTGCTACTGATGAAATTCATCAGATTTTTAATGTCAGCGCCTGCTATATCAGCAGGCGCAGCAAAGAAGTAAGAGCCAAGATACCTAGATCTTAGCCCCGCCAGAACAGAGCAGCTAAGGAGTAGGGGCTGAGATGATTCCACCTCATCCTCCATACATCCATCGCAGACCGCAGGTAGTCAGGGGGATCCCAATTCTCTCCTTTCGAGGGGAGATCACCTCACATGTCCCTTGTCTGGCCAGCTCATCCGCCTCGCAGTAGCCCGCAATGTCTCTGTGACGAGAAACCCAGATGAGGCTAATGTCAAAGAATTCGGACGCAGTCGAAAGTGAGGTCTAGCACTCCCTAACCAGTTTCGAATGCAGCGTAACTGTCCGAGGGCCCTTATTGCCGCTTGGCTGTCGGAGTAAATATTTACTTTCCTGACTGTTAGTACGCATATGAGCAGCCAATCAACTGCCTCTTTGATAGCGGCTACCTCTGCCTGGAACAGACTGCAGTGGTCCGGTAAACTGAATTTGAATCTGATGGAGAGCTCCTCGCAGAAAACTCCTCCGCCAACCTTTCCTTCCAACATCGATCCATTCGTGAACAAGTTCACCAGAACCTGTCCCCAAGTGTAGCCCCCGGTCCACTCTTCCCTAGATGGAATATGAGTGGAGAAGGTTCCGGTTGGACTAAGCGAGGATATACACTGATCCGTTGACAGGGGGATGAACTCCAAGTTTCTAAGTATACTTGAGTGCCCATAAGTGAGGTTGAGCTTATAGCCCGAGCCCCTCAGTCTGGTTGCGGTATGTGAAGCAGCAATTCTGCCTGCGATGTCTAGGGGTACTATACCACATTTAACATTGCGTTGGGCGCCAGAGTAGCAGTCGTTCGAAGCGCCCCACTGATTCCAATGAGTGCCGACCTCTGAACTCTCTCTCCAGCTTCTTGACTAATGTCGTCCTCTCTAGTGAGTTCCACCAGACTATGACTCCATACAACAAAATAGGCTTTACAATAGTATTATATAGCCAAAAAACAACTCTAGGCGAAAGGCTCCATCTTTTGCCAATTACGCCCTTGCACCCATACAAGGCTATTGTTGTCTTCCTCACTCTTTTCTCAATATTGGACTTCCACGTAAGCTTGCTGTCAATGATAATACCTAGGAACCTCACCTTCTCAGAAAGCATCAGAGGAGCGCCCCCTAGTGAGGGAAGTTGAGCTCCGGGTATCTTATATTTCCTCGTAAATAAGACGAGCTCCGTCTTAAGAGGATCGACCGACAGGCCGCAATCCGTTGCCCATCTAACAACTGCGTTCAGATATCCCTGCATCAAGTTGTACAGAGTATCGACAAATTTTCCACTAACAATTAGTGCCAAGTCATGACTACTATATTATACTGAATATACCCTCAATTAATTTGTGACAGCTCTTGTGTACGGGATATAGCTTTCGTTAATAATTCATTGCTTTTTATTGTCTGTTTGCTAAAAAATTATAAAAAAAGGTTATATTATTATAATTTGACACGCCATCCTCAAGACTACTAGTAGTTTGTGTAAATGATCCGAATCATTTGCGGAGAGTAAAAACCGATTAAATGTGACAGCTATCGTAATAGAGGTTTACAAAAATTACTTTGGTCACCCGATGGAAATCAAAAATAAGCCTTAATAAGGATACCCCAAAAATGCATACAAAATATGCGTTGAATTTCTACGTTTGTGGACAAATAAGAAAACAAATAGATTTAGGTACGAAGTTACTATGGACTGGAAGGAACCCGTGAACCACCACAACGATTGTTTTTTTTTTTTTTTTTGTTTTTTATTAACGAACGAGGAACCCATTCTTAGGCAAATCAAACGCAAAAAGTGGCGATGGATAGGTCACACACTGAGAAAATCACCAGATAGCATCACGAGAATGGCACTGAACTGGAACCCACAAGGGAGGACGCGATCGGCCAAAAAACACTTCGAGAAGGTCGATGCTGCGCGAACTACCAGATGCCGACATCTCACGGGACGGTGCGGAAACAACAGCACAGAACCGTGTACGACTGAAGAGTCTTGTCGAGGCGCTATGCTCCCGAGAGGAGTGTAACCTAAAGAATTAGAATTCAGAATAATTATATTGAAGATCGTTTTAGCTCTATTATGTTGACACATAGACAAGTGAATGTATTGTTTTGTTGCTTACTTTTTTGAAAATTAAATCCTATGGTTGGCAAAAAAGTTTTGCGGTATTTTTATTGAATTTTCAATTGTTCATAAAATTGGTTATAATAATGCGATTTAAATCAAATATGCGCCGTTTTGTTCGATGACGAGTTCCCAACGAGATGCCAACTTCATAATGCCCCTCTTATAGAAGCTCGCTTCCCTATTGTCAAAAAACTCGGAGAGCCAATTTTCACAGGACTCTCTTGAGGACAACTTCCGACTACCAAGCTCGTTCGCCATGGACAGAAATAGGTGGTAATCACTTGGTGCGAGATCCGGACTATACAGTGGATGCAAAAGAACCTCCCATCCGAGCCCCCGGAGCTTCTGGCGCCTCACCAAAGATGTGTGTGGCCTGGCGTTGTCCTGATGGAAGACAATTCGGCCTCTGTTGATCAAAGATGGCCTCTTCTGTTGTTGCGATTCAGAAGCGATTCGCATGCATCCATACGGGCAAAAATGTTTTTTTGCGTCAAGTCGTGTGGCACCCATACATCGAGCTTCTTTTTGAATCCAAGCTTCTTCAAATGGTGTATAACGGTTTGATGACTCATGCCCAGCTCTTGGCCGATGCTACGGCTGCTACTATGCCGGTCTCTTTCGATCAATTCAGCGATTTTATCGCAATTTTCGACGACAGGCCTTCCGGACCGTGGCGCATCTTCGATCACCTCTGCACCAGAACGAAAACGTTGAAACCATCGTTGTGCGGTGGAAATGGAAACTGTATCGGGTCCACAAACTGCACAAATTTTATTGGCAGCATGAGATGCATTTTTGCCTTTATCGTAGTAGTACTGTAAAATATGCCGTATTTTCTCTTTATTTTGCTCCATGTTTGCGACGCTATAACTCACGAATGACTAAAAGCAAACAACAATTAATCAAACACGTGTTAGCACGTGAAAAGAGCTTTCCAAAAAGCTCTAGCGTGAACCGATGCGACGAATACAACTAGAACTACGCGCTTGCAAAGACAAGCTTGCGGAAATACCGCAAGACTTTTTTGCCAACCTATATTTTCATCTGGGGATATTTCATAGGCTCACACGGTGATTTAAAGGTGTTAGATCATCCCAATCAGCCGATGTATTATTTATTTATCTGATCCTACACTATGTAATTAACGATGATGATCCATCAGAGACTATATTCATCAAAACTTGCCAAATATGTGGCCTTGCTGATGACCTGATCAGCCTCGCGAAAAATATGAATGTTCTAAAAGAAGTTTTCCAAGCACTTCCCAAATTCTTTGCCTTAAAGATCACTGAATGCAAAATGAAATACTTCGCAAGGCTTAACACGTTGAGAAAAGCTCCATACTTTGCAATTGGAAATTATAAACTTTGAAGCATAGATAAAATTACCTTTAATTAAATAATATTATTAAATTAATTAAATACCTACGACTGCTTCTCATTAGAACGGATGGTACAACGACTGCTATCCAAGACCGTGTGTAGCTGCGAAGAGAGCATATTTTGCCCACATTAAACTGTTAAGAAGATTGAAGAACGAAAACCAAAATATACGAAACACTGATTGGACCAGTGGCAAAATATGAATGTGAAGCGTGGACACTGAAAGCAGATACAATTCCACAATTACGCACATTGGAAAGAAGAATACTGGGTCCAGTACTAGAAGAAAAGGGTCCCTATCGAATCAGTTATAAAAACGAGCTAGAGAAATTCCGACAAGGTGAAAACGTCGTGCAGTTTGTTAAATCGCAGTGCATCTGATGGCTAGGACACGTTTGCAGAATACCAGATGAAATAGTACCTCGCAAAGTTTTGGATGCACGTATGTATGGTGAAGGGGCCGACCGCGCCAAAGATCGCTAGACGACGTTGAGGATGATTTAAGAAGCATAGGAACAACTATTTACCGCAGTACGGTTATAGACCAAGATGAATGAAGAAAAATTGTGAAGGAATCTAAAGCTCGCACCAAGCTGGAGTGCTATGCATGATAATGATGATGATATCAGCCCAAAATGAAGCAAAATAAAACAAATTCGATGCATTTTTCAGTGTCCCTATGACCAAGGTTAAGAAGCGGGCCCGGTGGCAAACAAATTGTGTGATGCTCATGGATCCAATACAGTGTCGAATGCAATAGCAAAGCGGTGGTTTCAACTATTCTGTTTTCTTTATATATATATGTATAAAGAAAACAAAATAATTGCCGCGTACACTTCTGTTAGGTGTTTGGCCAAGACCGTCCTCCAATTTGTGGCTTGCGTCTTGATACCACAAATGGAGAAACCTGCAGTTTTCAGCCGACTCCAAACAGCAGATTGTTTTTTTATCGAGGAGCTTTTCCATTGCCGAAATACACTCGGAGGTTTGTCATTGCCTACCGAAAGGCGACCGCTGTTAGAAAATACTTTTTTGATTTTGGTGTTTCATGCACGGACATTCGCACTTACGCACTCCCGTATGGAGACATGCACCAACCCATCCGGCTACGGCCGCCGATATACTCAAATATTATCTACTTTGAGTCGGACCAATATGTACGAAACTGAAGATAGGTAGGTAGGTTAAATGGTTGAAGTCCCCAAGTAGCATTAAAGCGCCGCATGATACCATTATGAGACCTCGAACAGGCAGATATTTATAGGCAGCCAGAGCGATTGATATAATAGAGAAGATTGATGGGATTTAGGTTGGCGCACTGCCACAGGCTGTCGAAGAAAGGAGTACCTCGTGACCTTAGTCGTCTAGCTGCCAAGCCCGGGCATTTACAGAGAAAGTGCTTAGCAGTCTCCTTCTCTGAAAGGTCCCTACAGCTTCGGCAATGGGGGTTAAATGGTAACCCTAGCTTTTCCGTGTGTGTGCCGATCGTCCGGTGACCGGTAAACACAGCTACGAGTTTGGAAATTGAATGGCGAGGAGTCCAAAGGACTTTCTGGGTCCTCCGTTTATTGTAATGGGGCCAAAGGGTTTCCGAAATAGCACATGAAGAAATTGAGCTCCATCTTTTCTGCGCTTTCCTGAGAAATAATTTGTGCAGTTCCCCTTTAACAACTGTTAGGGCAATGCCGATGTCCGGGTAGGAGGTCTCTAAGGCCAATTCAGCCCCCTTCCTGGCACGATTCGCAAAAAAAATTTGATACATATCAAGTAATCGCAAATATGATAATTTCATTATTGAAATATAGGGCTCATTTTTGGGCTCATTTTTCCATATTTTTCAACATGTTTTCCTTTTGAATAGATCTAATTATTTTTATATTGTATTAAGTAAAAGGAAAGATTCAATGCCAAATTGCTTACGTCTCAAAGACCCTTTAATGACTTTAGTAAAATATATATCAAAATAAGGGTTCGAAAAATGAACTATAGATCCATGGATTTCCCAAAAATATTTGGAGCAAATGTTGCAATACCCATAGGAATGGATTTTTTAATGCAGTTTCATTGCAAAAATAAAATAAAAATAGCGAAATTCCTCCTATCAATGCTGTCCTGTTGAACTCAAATTTTCAAGCAATACCTACCAGTGGGCGTCCGCAGTATGGTCACGACTTTGTGAATACATTTTTAATACAATACACGCATAACAGAAAGGGGAGTTTGCCATCATTCAAGAATTCCGTTTAAATGCAACAAACTTAAAACCGAGCAAGCCACACGAGCCACCAGCCCGCAACGGACAAAGAACAGTCAGCATCACATTTATGAACATTTGCAGTGAAAAACTGAAATACGAATGTTATTTTTCATATAGACTTTGTCTTTTATCCTTTCCATACAAACTTGACCACAGTTCACAAGTAAACTTATAGCTAAAAAATGATCCACTCGCTAGGCCAGAGGATTGCAGAGCTGTGAAAGATAGACTTGAGAAGGAATGAAATGAGCGACTGTCGGAAGTTGAGAAGTAAACTCGCTTACAGCCGTTGGTTATTGCAAACATACAAAAAAAACACTTGCTCTGCGTTGTGTGTGTGTATGAGTGCGGTTATTTGGTTGGTTGCCGACGTCAGTCAGTGTATTTACAGTATCAATTTCCCTGACTGCACGCCACACTGACCCAAATCCGGAGCATACAAAAGGACCTGCTGCCCGCACCACACCGTACGTTTTATGCCCTCACACATACACACAAATTCACAGGGACTGCTGAAAATGCATGCGTTCATGTTTTACTCGTAAACATGCACAAAGATTTTAGTTGGAATTTTGTGCGCGGCACGCTTTGATGCACAGCCAATGCCATGCTGCCGAGCTCTGTAGCTTGCAGTTCGTTGTAATATTCGCAACCACCATTTAAGAGCGCTTTCTTGCTTTCTTGCATTTTTGTATTATTTAATATTTTATTTTTGTTGCACGCCACCACTTGCAACCACTCACATACTCGGTCGGCTTTCGTTTTCATTTGCGAGCCGCACATTTTGCTCTTTTAATTATAATTCACTGCTTTGCGCTTAAAAGGAAAATTGTATTAGTTCAAGCGCCGACCCTTACACCCTTTACACGCCTTTACACCCAAAATTAAAAGTTTAGTCGGAGTAATTAAGCGCTTGTAACTGCCTCCTTCCGCTCGCTAATGCAAGTATTTGATATTGAGCGCGCGGTGTTTGCGTGTGTGTGTGTGTGGTGCTTGTGAGCTCACCTTTTACGCGTTAGCACCTGTGGATGTGCAAAATGGAGGACCTGAAAACGGTCGAGGCGAGATGAGGGTTTCGTCTTACGCGTATACAAGTCAAAGAATATTTCTTTTCGACAATTTTTTTTACAGTTTTTTTCGTTGTTTTTTAAGCTTTTTCTATGTGTCCGAAGAAGGGAAGCTGCATTCTTTTAAAATAACCGCAAGTAGCCATGGGAATAGAAGGGTTTGGGCCCTTTCAGTTAGGCGAAAACAAATGCGAAATGCGACGGTTGTTGTCGCTTTATTTTCGTAATCAAACCACTTTCCAATTAAAAGTTTTGTAAACGTTTTAGCAGAAAGCAGCAGAAGCCCAAAATCATAATAACTTAAGCGTTGCCATGAGAAATGGGAATAGTGGCAGAGCAGCGACTACGAAAATATGATATTAATTGCAGCGCGATATTCATGGATTGTACGACTCACTCGGGAATGCAGCGGCGCTAGATTGGAGCGGGAGATTGAAGACTGCTCTGCTGTAGCAAATAGCGCTTTCCTATTTCATTTTATCGCGTTTGCATTGCAAAATGAGATTCAAACGTCGCAAACTTTTAATTTCATTTACACTTTCGCCTGTCGGCTTCCTCTTCCGTTCCGCTCAGCTAACAGGATAAGCACGAAATACATAAAAAACAGAATATGCAAAGCATCAAGGAGCGTTAAGTTTTTAAAGTTTAGGTTTTCAAAGCTTTTTCATTACAGGCTCCGAGATATTCAGACGGATAGCAGAGCTGTATTGAGCGACATGCGTGAGATAGGTGAAAAGTGAGCTTCAATTACGTAACTAATTAAGTTTATTTTTGTTGTTGCTTCAGATTCAAAATTAACGTAGAAGTGGTATTTGCTCGAAAGAAAGGTGAATTCTTATTTTTCTTAAAAAAATTGTATTTATTAATTAACAGTTGCTTTGTCTTCCCATCAAATTCTCCACCCCGATATGCCAGAGTGGCTTTTCAATCCTCGAAATACTTCTGTTAAGCGCTTCTACGGGCTGATCCTTTCATGGATTTTTTCAGTGTTAGGAAAATCGTAGGCGGTCACGGTGTTGTTTTGAAAAAAAAGGATACAGATTCTTTCGCAAATTTATTTTTCTATGTAGAAGTAAAAACTCGTCTGTTAAAAATGAATTAAAAATGCAAATGGCTTATAATGAAAAAAAGCTTCGGCTTTTTTTAACAAATCTCGTATAAAAAGTTCGACGTCGCATCGTCCCTCCCACTAAAAATTAACCGTTCTAAATAGTACAGGGTGTCCGGTAGTGGAATTAAGTTTACAATTTAAATTTTCTCCCTAACTGCTGAGCGTAAGAGAGGGGAGAGACCACATTCGTTTTCTTACACGTGCAAGCTATGCAGTCGAGTTCCGCAGTATTTCAAGGCTAACGATTCATGTGCAACTGATCGTCGTAGATTTTGCTCCCGTTACAATATTTAATGTTTACGAAATCCCTCAAGTGAAGATTTGAGTCGCTCATCGGTGCGAGAGTTCCAGGCAACAACTTCAGTGGCTCAAGGAAATTATTCAACTCGCCGCTACAACTTAGCCCCATATCCGCGTCAGATCTGCGCAAGAGAGCGTCTATGCGGGGTCTTCCAAATACCATTGGACTGGAAATATTGAGGAAGGATCTTATAATCCATCACTTCAAAGTTCAAATCGTTCAAACGCTTACGCTTAATTGTTCCAATTTGCATAAAAATTTCTGCGAGGCAATGTTGGAGCGATTTCGTGTGGTAAACAGCGTCTTTTGGGGTGATGAAACACATTTTCATTTAAATGAAAAAAAATTACCGTTATTGGTCATCCAAAGAACAGAACCCACTTCACAGTTCCAAAGTGACGGTTTGGTATGCATTTTTAAGCGGTGGGATAATTAACAGTTTTTTGAAAATCGGCGAGGGCAAGCAGTTTCTGTTGACGTTATGAAAAAACATCCTGCCATCAATACGCACAGATGGTTTCAGCAAGCTGATGCTAAGAGAGACTATGGCGATACTGCGTGATTTCTTCCCTAACAAACGGATAAGCCGTTTTGGTGACGCATTCTAGCCACCCAGATCGCTCAGTCTTATCCATATAGTCTCAAAGGTAAAGTCTAGGAAACAGCAGTATACAAGGTGATGCCTAAAATAACCAAGACTGAGCTAAAATAGAACCTACAAGAGCTTTGTTCTGATAACCTTGAGTTTATTAATTCAAAATAGTCCCCTCTGGACTTGATAAACTATCCAAAAGCTTTCCGAAAGAGCGTTTCAGGTCATTGACCGGAATGTACTTCAGGATATCGGCACAAGCCTTTTGGAATGCCTCTACGGACGCAAAACGTTTTCCTTTCATGGCCAAATGCAATTTCCCGAATAGGTAGAAGTCACAGGGAGCCATATCAGGCGAATGCGATGAGTGGATGATGGTTAAATGCGATTTCTAGTCAAAAAATCAGTCACAAGAGTGAATCGATGAGATGGTGCACTCTCATGCAATAAGCGGTATTCAGGGCGAATTCGACGAAACCCCCGCTTCAAAACCCCAAGATAAAAAATAACATTGGCGGTTTGGCCCGTTGGCTCGTTGGCACAAACTCCTTGGGGACAATTCCCTTGGAATCGTAAAAACAAATGAGCATCGAATTGATTTTGGACTTCTCGAAACACCATTTATTGGGTGGTGGCACGTCTGGGGCCTTCCATTCTACACTTTGACGCTTAGTTTCAGGTTCATGTTAGGAACCATCACGTTTCATCACCAGGTACAATATTGTAAAGGAAGTTCTCGTCTTTTCTCGCCTCTTTACTAAGGTCTTTCGAATGTTGAATTCTGAACAATTTTTCGTCCTCAGTTAACTTGTGCGGAATGAAACGCTCACAGACCTTTCGTAAGCCCAAATGTTCAGTTCAAATGCGATCAATCGATGTTTTGGAGATATTCAACTCCGATTCCATGAATTTCAACGATGATTTCGGTTTATTTTTGATAAATTTACGAACAGTTTCTATGGAGTTTTCGGTGATCACTGATTTTGGGCGGCCCCTATGTTCATTGTCATTTATGTCCTCACAACCGTCTCTGAAACGTATAAACCACTCATGAATTCTGAAACGAGATAGACAATCATCGCCATAAACTTTTTTCATCAATTCAAATGTTTCGTTAAACCGAACCGATTTCGGTACCGATTTTAAAACAAGATTTGATACCGATGACACAAACATACTGACACTTTAGATGCAATAACTTCGCTTCCACTGAACCGAATGTCACCAAGCTTTCATTGGAAGTCAGCTGAGGATGTAACTTCAAACGCACTAACTCATTAAAAAGATGGCGCCATCATAAACATTTTTATGACGCCAGTTTTTTTTATTTTGGACTTTGCCTTGTAGTTTGGACCCAGCGACCAGCTCAGTACTAAAAGAAAATATCGTACCACTTCTTCAGCGAGTGGCATGGAGTACGAAGGCCAAATTTTAAGAGTGCAGCCAACGTAACTACAACAAAAAAGAAATCCGCAATTATCTTTGTAATACGTTTTATCATTAATAATGCTTTTTAATTTAGCTCTGCGTGTATGTATGCTCTTCATGGTATTCGTTTACCTTTGAGAAGCAAATGAGGTTTTATACACTTTGCTTAAAGCAACATTGACTACATTTTACTATTCGCGACACGTACATTTATCTTGAAAATATGAATATCGGAATATCAGCCACGGCAACTATGATACAATTTCGCGATAAATATTGGAAATAGTTGAATTCGATTATGAATAGCGTAAAATGTTTAAAAAGTTATTAAAACAAAAACTGATTGGCTCATGATTAAAACTTAAGTGCATCAAGACAAAGCCTGTAGCAATCCAATTGGAATAAATTAGAATACTGTAGTTTACATACAGGAACACAAGCAAACTAAACGCAAAAAAACAAAAATCGGAAAATTGTTTACATTAGTAATTTTTGCTAATTTAATCGGCTTATTAACAAAAAAACTCAAAAATGGTTTTTATACGAAAGTCAACTAACAAGCTTTAGTAATTTGAAGCGATGAGATTGGCCTAATACATTTGACGATGATTTAAGGAAGAGCACTTTTTTCAGATCCAAAAATCGAAATTTGGCCATATCTACAACCTATGCCGTGGACAAATTTTTTGTTCATAATAACAAGGGGAATCACAATTTCGAATCATAGTATCAAAAAATCGTATGCCATGCGAATCGTCCCAGTCTCTCATAAATCCGTTTCTAGATTTATGTTTTTGTCATCCAATTTATGGTGTGCATCCTGGTAGACTGGCAAACTGAATGAAGAGCTGTTTTGATATAAATTTGATAAATGATAAACATTACGAACATAAATATGTAACCCTTTTCCATTTTTATAACCTCAAATCAAGAATTTTAGAAGTGTAGGTTGGGTTAGGTTGACCTGACTGCCTGAAAGCCATCACATAGGCCTATTGGTCCTTAGTGGTACCAGATGGAGCTTGACCCTTACGTTTCCTTGTACATAGTAGGGTTCTTGTAATAAGCCTGCGTCTTTTGCGAATCTAAGTAATCTCTTAACCTCTAACCCTGAGTGACATTCTAACCGCTCATACTGTAGAGCTCCTAAGCATTTCATTCGGGTTCTAGCTAATGTAGGGCAAGAACATAGAAGGTGTTCTAGAGTTTCCCTCTCTCCTAGTTCATTGCATAATTAGAAATGCCGTGTAAAACTTTCCCACAAATAACGGTATTTTGGTAAATTCGGTGTGAATAAATCATTTTCATCATTTAGAGGAGAAGATAAGTTTTATTTTTGTATTGTATTGGAATTAATGTATAAAATTATTGTTGTAAAGTTCACCATAAGACCGCAATGAACCCTTACAAAACTAATACTCGCAGTATTGAAGATAAGCTATCCAAGGTTCTTAAATTTTTTTAGCTGAAACAGCTAGTTCGAGTCTCATTAGCCAATGTTAGTCTTGTTTTAATTGTTGTCAAAATGAGTTACCCAGTGAAGCGCACGTCGATTTTCCTAAGTGCCAAAACTGCAATCCATTATATTTAATAATTTTTCAAGGCGAAACATTCAACCCTAATGTCTACATCTTTGCCAGGCGAGAGCAGGGCAGCTGAGAAGAAAGTGTTGAGCTTATTCCATCTCGTCATCACGACAGCTTCTGCAGAATGACAGTTTCACCGCATGGACACCTACCCACCAAACTCGAAAGCTGAGGCTCTGTTAGCCTTAGGAGTTCCCTCGAGTATCCCTAATCTACCCGTGGCCAGAAGGATCTTGCGACCTTGCACGTTTGCACATTAGCCCAGCGCTCGCTGAGTTTACTCGATGCCAATCCTCTCATTTTGCAACGAAACTGTCTCCAAAGTTTCCAGTATAGCCAGCTTATCAGCCCAGCAGTTTCCCTCTATGCAGCTGTGACCGCAAACCCTGATATCGAAGTATTCGGATGCAGTCGAGAAAGAAGCCAGACATTCCACGACCAATCTCGAACGCAGAAACATCGAGCCCAAGGCCCTAATTGCCGCTTGACTGTTGTAGTAAATACTTACTTCCTTAACAGTAATTACCGAAGTAAGCAACCAACCCACTGCTTCCTTAATTGCGGCTACCTCCCCTTGGAAAACACTACAGTTGTCCGGAAGCCTGAATTTGAGCTTGATGGGGAGCTCCTCACAGAATACGCCCCCACCAACCCTTCCGTCCAACTTCGAGCCATCCGTGAACATGTTTGCCATCCCTTGAGAGAATATGAGTGGAAAAAGGTGCGCTTGGACCTAGCGTGGGTGTACAATGATCCAGCACATCAACTCAAAACTGTTGAATGCTAAAGTGTCCATAGCTTAAGTCTAGTTTATGGCCTGATTGCGGCGCGTGCAGCGGTAGATTTTCCTGCAATATCTACGGGTGCCACATTCAGCATAACGTTAAGCGCTAGAGTAGGAGTGGTACGGAGCGCCCCACTGATGCCAATGAGGGTAGACTTTTGTACCGTCTCCAGCTTCTTAGCTGATGCCATCCTTTCTAGCGAGTTCCACCAGACAAGAACTCCGTACAGCAAGATTAGTTTTATAATCGTCTTATAAAGCCAAAAATTTACCCTTCTTTTGCCGATGGCGCTCCTGTAACCATACAAGGCGACTGTTGCCTTCCTAATTCTCTCCTCAATGTTTGACTTCCACGTTAGACCTCTGTCAAGGATAAGCCCCAGGTACTTGACCCTGTCAGAGAGCACCAACGGAGCGCCCGCTATTGAGGAGAGAAAAACTCTAGGTATTTTACATTTCCTCGTCAATAAGACGAGCTCCGTCTTCAGAGTATTTATCGAAAGGTCACAATTTGCAGTCCAATTCACCACGAAGTTCAAATAACCCTACATCAATTCCGTCAGAGTATTTAAAAAATTCCCTCTGACAATATTGTATACTATATTATTATTTTTGGTGAACCAATTTGGCTGTGCAAAAGAGCAGAAAGCCAAGGAACAAAAATACTTTCAGAAGCTGATACTTACAGAAGAAATAATTTATTTGGTTTTACATTTATTTTTTTTTTTTTATTTATTTCTTATTACCTACATCGTTGAGATACGTTTTGCGGTTTTGCTCATCGTTTTTGTTGACCTTTAAAATTTTTATTTTTTTTTTTTCGATGTCTTATTGTATGCTTGACAAGCATATTTATCTGAGCGAAATAATTTACAGAGAAAGCCAAAAGCCCAGAGTTGATGCAGTTTTATTGAATTTATCCCAGAATCAGAATTTACAAAATATAGTTCATCTTCCTTCTCTCTTCCATATGGAAAACAATTCAATTTTACAATTCAATGACTTTTTAATAAATCCAAAAAATTAAGTCAATAAGAAAGTTTAACTTCTCGCTTTCGCCGTCATCGCAAAAGCCTATAGGATGGAGCTATGCCGTACCCATCTGTTGAATGGATTGTAGGGATGATTCATGGGATAGTTACAAAAATTTTAATCCGAGGATTTCTTAAATAGTTGACTTCACTTCATAAGCTCAATAAATTTCATATTATCATAATTGAAATATAACTTAATAGCCCACCTACATATATTGAACTCGGAAAAAATGCACTCCATATTTTAGCTCACTTGTAATGTGCGAGAAGTGTTGTTATTTGAGTTCTATTACTATTCTACTCTCTGTTAAAAGATGAGTAGCAAAGTGGCTCGCAATTGGCGAAATTATTCAATTCCTGAACCAGTTATCTGCTTAACTAATTCAAAACCATTTTTTTCCTTAACCACTTTCTTTGGTTGCTTTCTTTACGGTCATATAAGGAGACAACTCAAATTTGTGTTTATTCCAAAAGCGGGAAGAAACTCACATACCCATCCAAAAAACTTGAGACCGATATCTCTTTCTTCTTTTCTATTGAAAACTTTGCAGAGGTTGATAGAATTTCACTTAAGCCTACCTATAGTTAGAAATCTTATCTCCACGTCACAGCTTGCCTACACGAAAGGGAAATCGGCAGAGACAGCTCTACATAACCTTATTTACACTGCAGAGAGTTCACTGCACAAACAGAAATGTTGAAGGGGGGGGCAATTACTGCAGCACTCACTAATCTTGGGGTAGAACCGGGCTAGGTAGGCTTCATTGGCAAAATGCTAAAATCATTGAAGCGAAACTAGGAGAATCGGTACTGAGGAGGAGAAATCGGTACAAGGTGGAGTCCTCTCACCGTTTCTATGGAACCCAGTTGTAAATAAACTTCTGTTAATAATGGAATCGGTGGGCTGTAAGGTGACAGCTATCTCATTAAGAGACCTAATACAAAATGCTCTATATTTACTTTCTAGGTGCTCAGAAAAGTGTGGTCATTCTCAAGGCGTTTAAGTTATTATTCTGGATAAAAACAATGTTCCTGCTTGGATTAACAATATACGAAAAATTTCTCCATTCTATTTCTCACAAGTTTTGTGAGAAATATCTTCACTTACTTCGTATGAAGTTTGGGATTCGAGATGTATTGGCCTTCCACAGTCTGAGCAGATGCTTTTTTGTAATGACTGACTTCAGTAACATAAACCATTAACTGGTACAGCCCTTCAGACTGAGGTTTGGTAAATGGATTTCTTGGTTTCAAAGACTTCTATCTAAAACGCTTTAACTTAATTTATTCTTTTTTTTTTTTCTCAAATATCCACCTACAAATAGTGCAAGTAATAAAATGTAGATATGTTTCTAGAGCAATATCTGTGCACAGGTCATGAAAACAAATCGTACATTCACACAGTTCATTCCGCTTCATAGTAACCTTCATTAAGCGGTCAACTTTATCATCGTCGTAAGCGATCCCGTAAATACATAAGCATGCAATTTTATTGTTACGTACTTGCTGGCTGCAGTTTTGTTCCACTTTTAAGTAAAATTCAAGAGTATGGTGTAAATAATGACACTGGCACTTATTTAAGCTGCTGGTGCAAGTGATTATGCCGATGAATATGAGGATGCGAATATGAGGATGGAGGTAGACATGAAGAAAATATTGTAGGGACAAAGACCGAAATGCTTATCTGACTATAGATAAATGTTGCAGTGTTGCTTTTATTGGTCCTTATTCTTGTACTAGCTGTCTCCCATTCATTGCGTCACTGGCTTTTGTTACTTCAGCGCAAATTTAATAAACTCTTATCTTCTCACTCGCTCATTTTCCACTTACTTACGAGTACTTCATCCTGCTGGAAAGTTATTTCGTTTCAAACTGGTGCGTTTGTATGCCATTGTGCCTAGAATACGACATCATTCAAAAGTCTGCCAATGTTTCATGTATGGATATGAAGAGCTCGATTTTCAATCACTCCGCTGCATACATCCGGCTGAGTTTGAGTAATGGCTTAGAATATGTTGACAGTGCGGACATCGATCGATTGCAGATGGTGGTCTTGGTGTCCAATTCATGTCATCTCCGCGTGATAGAGCGCAGACTTCAATCGTTCATAACAAATTTTTATTAATTGTATATTTTTTTTGCCACTTAATATTTCCCACAAAGGGAGAGACCTACAGGTTTACGCCGCCTCTAAACGGCAGATTGTTTTTCATGACAGAAATAAATAGGATCCTAATAATAGAATGTATTTCGATTGCCTGCCGAGCCGCGACCGCTATTAGAAAACACTTTTTCTATCATTTGGTTTTTTGTGTCCGGGGTTTCGAAGCCGGGTACTGCGGAATGATAATCACGCACCAACGCATTCGGCTGCAGCAGCCGTACACAAGTTCCCGAGTATAATTAAACGATCTCAGCTTGCGTCGAACTATTACGTTCCATAACTGGTTCGCTGGTTCAGCTCACTCGAATATATTATTGCTTTTCTCAAGAAAAGCTTTGATCTCTGCAGTTTTCATAACACAAGAACCGACATTCCACCAAACTTCGTAAATTAGCAAATTTCTTCTTCTTCTTAATTGGCGCGATAACCGCTTACGCGATTTTGGCCGAGTTTAACAAAGCGCGCCAGTCGTTTCTTTCTCGTGCTAACCGGCGGCAGTTGGACACACCAAGTGATCCATCAAGTCCTCTTCCACCTGATCTTTCCAAAATAGACAAGGCCTTCCCCTTCCTCTGCTACCACCAGCTGGTACCGCATCGAGTACTTTCAGAGCCGGAGCGTTTGTATCCATTTAAACGGCACGACCAAGCCAACGTAGCCGCTGGATCTTTATTCGCTGCGGTACGTCTATGTCGTCGTAAAGCTCATACAGCTCAACGTTCCATCGCCTGCGATATTCGCCGTCGTCAACGTGCAAAAGTTCAAAAATCTTCCACAGAATCTTTCTCTCAAACACTCCAAGCGTCGCTTTATCGGATGTTGTCATCGTCCAAGCTTCTGCGTCATACGTTAGGACGGGCATGATGAGAGCCTTGCAGAGTGTTAGCTTTGTTCGTCGAGAGAGGACTTTACTGCTCAGTTGCCTACTTAGTCCAAACTAGCACGTGTTGGCAAGAGAGATTCTACGTTGGATTTCAAGGCTGACATTGTTATCGGTGTTAATGCTGGTTCCTAAATAAACGAAGTGCTTTACAACCTCGAAATCATAACTGTCAACAGTGACACGGGTGCCGACACGCAAGTGCGCCGACTGTTTGTTTGATGACAGGAGGTACTTCGTTTTGTCCTCGTTCACCACCAGGCCCATTCGCTTTGCCTCTTTATCCAGTTTGGAAAAGGCAGAACTAACAGCGCGGTTGTTAAGGCATACGCCAAAAAATTGTACGCTCTTATAAAATATTGTGTCTGAGCGATTAAGTTCTGCGACTCGTACAGGGTGGGTCATATAGCGTTTGCTTTTTGAACCACCTATTTTTTTGAGAATGGTAACACAAATGACATGTCAAATGTGTTCATAATTTACTTAAAGGTTTGACATTTACGAAATGGGACGCTATACGCTTGAACAATATTGAAAACCTATTTCCAAAGTGGTGAGTCTTCTTCTTCTTTTCTGATTTTCACATCGGTGGCCACATCAATAAGAAAAATTGTCGGATTTAGGGCTCAGAAAATCCACACGTTACTGTAAAGAAGAAAATGCATCCACAACGAGTCACTGTTTGGTGCGGTTTTTGGTCTGGCGGCATCATCGGGCCATTTTTTTTCGAAAATGAGCGAGAAGCCGCGATTACAGTAAATGGCGAGCGTTACCGTGACATGCTCAACGAGTTTTTGTTTCCAAAAATTGAAGAGGATGACATGGACGACATTTGGTCTCAACACGACGGTGCAACTTGTCACACTGCCAAAGTTACACTCGAACTTTTGGCTACCGTTTTTGAAAACCGAATAATCATCCGACATTCCGATATCAATTGGGCGCCTCGGAGCTGTGATTTAAGCCCGTTGGAGTATTTTTTGTGGGGAGCCGTTAGGGACAAATGCTATGCGAACCATCCAGAGACGATTGATGCTTTAAAACACGAAATCGAAGTTGCCATTCATGAAATTGGAGCCCAAACAATCGAAAATGTGCTTAAAAATTGGGTTGATCGAATGGCCTACTGTAAAGCCAGTCGTGGCAGTCATTTGAACGATATTATTTTTCATTCATAACTGACAATGTTCAATCTTCTAAATAAAAACAAAAATTTGAAAAAATATTGATTAGTTTGTTTTTTATAGCCGATTCAAAAAGCAAATTTTACATGGCCTACCCTATACGATCCTTTCCAATATCAGTTAGCAAATCTAGTTTCATGAAATCTGGAAACGCCACAGCGGTATCGCGATAATGTAAGTAGTTTTTTGTAAGTGAAAGAGAAATTTTAATTTAATACTTCGTTGGCAAAGACAAAAATCATGGAAACAAGATTGCGCCCATCAGCGAGTGGGCGACGTCGTACTGGTCTAGTTGTACAATTTTGCCAACCCTTTGCTCGTCTGTTCACCAATTGGACTAGGGTGACGTCACGAAAATAAACTGATTTTGTCGAATTCGCCAAGGGCAAATTAACGGTACCATTACTATTTCCATCGTGTAGAATACCCATAAGTTTTGAACAGTTTTCTAAATTTCTGCTATTCCGCCCACAAGCTTACCCCGTCGACTTTCAGAAAACTGTCAGGTAGCAATGACATTCGTTTTCCGTACGCAGACTTGGCAGTTAAAAAGATTTTTTTTGCATTCTGCCTAATTTTTGAAAAACTATTTACAAAACTGAAAATAAGCAAACTTCAAAAGAGGGTACACCCAACCGGTTGGAACAAATTAAATGCTCCAACTTATCCATAGTAAATAAATTTTCCGTCCTCTCAGTGCTACCATTTCATAATAATTCATTTTGGTCAGTATGTGATTTGCAACAACATTAAAATGAGCTTGGACATTAAAAAAAAAAACCGTCGTTGACATCTCTGACGAACAACAAGCGAAATAAAACCGGCATCGAGTAACTATAGCATCTAATCATGACATCGTTCAGGGCAACACCCAACAATGCAATGGACGACATAACAAGAACACAGTCAAAGGCTATCAGTTGCCCCGTCTGCAAACTACTCACACAGAGCAAGCAACCAACAAATAACAACCAGCAACAGTGCTCGACTGCGAAAAAAAACTGGCCCATCCGTTCGGCCGCCCAAACGTCAGCTTAGCCTGTGCGCCTGTCAGACTGCACGCGTTGAACTTCACTGTCATTGTCGTGTAACATAACTGTGGGTCTCACATGCTGGGCCATCGGTCGCTCTTCGTGTGTGTGAGTAAATCATAGTCCTGCGTCCCTTCCTTGCTAGGCCACCACAAATGTGCACATTTTGTGTTCTTCTCTATCCTCATCTACGCCTCCATAAGCAGGCCAATAGATTGTTTACTCGTGCGTATGTGTTGGTTATTTCCATCACCCACTCCATTGTGCCATTCACTCCGTATTCACCGACGCTTGGTAAACACCCCGCATCTCAGTTGGCAAATGGCTAGCGTAGCCTGGCTTTATAAAAATTGCTTCTAAATTATTATTGTCATTATTGGCAGCAATGAATTGGTGTTTTGTTGTTGTTGTCCGGCTGGCGCTGGGTGTTACTACGTGCGCTCATGAACTAAAATGCTGCATTTTGTCATTGTGTGCGGCTGACGGTGGCGGGTGGCGTTTGATAGTTGCTGGGGTAGCACACAAATAGCTGCAATGAAATAAATCTATGGCCATGAATTTGATGTACGCACTGGCTTGAAATGCTATTTTTGGTAAAAACCCATTTATGTAACTGGCCAATATATTATCAAAAAGCTACAAGTATACATCTAGATATGTGCGTGTGTGTGTAACTACACGTGACATACATACCACCTTGATCAAAAAGTTCCCGGAATATACTTACTTTATTACTCAAACGTGATATTATCGGCTCCAAAGTACTCCCCATCAACTGCAATGCCAACGTCTGATTCAGCTTCATCGACTTCTCCGTTATTTAAATCGCAGCTCAAAGTGCAATCAGGTTAAAGGAGGTTGGCCTCTGGAGGCAATCTCTCAAGGGACATGGTAACATTTTCGGACAGTTAACGACGTACTTCTCCGAACTTCGAACAGATATCTCTATGCACAATCTAGAATTTGAGGGTCGTGCTAGGCCACGGAAATCAAGAAAATCTGCACCGAAGCTTGCACCTCTGTCTTCACTGACGGTTCCAAGATGAAATCGGGAGTCGGTGCAGCGGTTTTATCTAAATCAGCCAATTTATCTATCTCCTTTAAACTGCCGAATACTGCTAGTGTTTTTCAAGCAGAAGTCTTTGCGATCCTACAGGCATGCAAAATGCTTACGGAACGCGGGAGCGAGGGAGATATTTACATTTTCTCCGAAAGTCAAGCCGCAATCAAGACTCTGACGACGCCATGGTGCAGAACGAAATTAGTAAACTCCTCTAAGGAGGAGTTCAAATCTCTTGGGTATACAAGTAACATTCTCTGATCTGGGTTCCAGGACATAGGAACATAGAGGGAAATGAAACTGATGATGAGCTTGCCAGGAAGGGAACTGAATTGGTCTCAGAGACCTCCTACCAGGTCATCGGCATCCCACTGGCAGTTGTTAAAGGTGAACTGTACAAATAATTGACAAAAATAGGGAGCTCCATTTCTTCATGTGATATTTCGAAAAGCCTTTGGCCTCAATACGATATACGAAGTACTCAGAAAGTACTTTGTCCTCCTCGCCATTCAATTTCCAAACTCGCAGCTATGTTAACCGGTCACTAGACGATCGGCACACACAGGGAAAAGCTAGGGTTACCATTTAACCCCCATTGCAGAAGCTGTGGGGATCTTTCAGAGAAGGAGACTGTAGAGTTTTTTCTCTGTAAAGGTCCCGGTTTGGCAGCTAGACAATTAAGATCACTGGGCGCTCCTTTCTTCGACAGCCTGGGGCAGTGCGCCAACCTAAATCCAATCAATCTCCTCCATTATATAAACAGCTCTGGTTGTCTGTAGATATCTACCTGTTGGTGGTCCCATAATGGTATCAAAACCGCGCTTCAGTGCTACTTGAGGAGCGCCAGATTGGCACTTCAACCATTTCACCTACCTACCTACCTTGATTCAGCTCTCGAAACATTTCTGGAACACTATTTTCGATGTAGCCATCAAAGACGTCTTGGATTTTTCCTTTATTTCCTTTGAACTACAAAAACGCCGAAACGCCATAGCGGTTTCTTGACACGATCAAACAGAAGGAAAACGCAGGGCATCATATCAGATAAGTTCGATGACTGTTGGATGGTGTTTTTTGCGTTCTTGGTAAAAAATTCCGAATTATGATTGCACTGTGCAACGGTGCGTTATCGAGGTGCAAAATCCACGAGTTGCTTTCCCACAAATCCTCTCTTTTTTGGCGAATTGCTTCACGTAAAAGACGCATAGGTCTTATTAACTGTCTGACCTTCTGGCGAAAATTCGGGGTGTACAACTCCGTTGTAATCCATAAAAGCCGTGTGCACCGCTTCCTCTTTTGACTGAAAACTACGAGATCTCTTTGGTTTTGGTTCATTGAGATCTTCACTCACTCCCTACCCTAATGTCTGGATTACATGTCGTATTCATAAGCCCTGGTCTCGTCTCCAATACTGATGCGTTTGATGAATGTTGGGTCGGATTCAGCCGTGATAATCATCTATTTGGCGATATCAATGCAGTTTCTTTCTTCCAGGGAATTCAAGTCACTTTTGCGGCAACACAGCACAAACCCAAATCATTAGCTGCAATGTCCTGAATGGATTCATAAGCAATGCTCAAGTTGGTCTGATTGTTAATTTGCTATCATTGATTAACTTTTCTTTCTCTTTATTGATGTTTTCATCAGTTTTCGTTGTCGACGGCCCGCCACTATGTTCGCCATCCTCGACGGACTCACGTTCCCTTCTGAAGCCTTCATGTCCCTCATAACCAGTGTTATTATAGAGTATCATTATCGATACAGTTACAGCTACAGATACATTAACAGTTTCCCAATATTTCTAAAGTTTCCGCAACATTTAATTCATTTTTAGCGCAAAATTTAAAACTAGTCACAGATATGGCAACTTGACAATGAAACAGAACTCAATTCAATTGACTTAAAACGTCACCTGGCGGTTGTTCCAGGAACTTTTTAATCCTGGTGGTAAAATAAAAACAAGTAAAAATGAGTCAGATTTTACTCCTTTGCACCAGTTTTAACTACATTTCCTGCCACAACTGCGGATGAATTAGGACGTGATTTTTTTTAACTTACTTCATATTTCGATAGCGGAAAGATTCACATTATATTTTATTGCTCGCACACTTCATTTTGCACTGATATCAGAAATGTATTGCTCCGACTTTTTTTTTTTTTGAATAGGTGAAGCAGCTGGTGAAGAAACCAATATCCTGGCTGCGCGTTCGCGATGGACACATCTTGACAGTCGATCAGACGACCTTCATTGCTGATCAGCGATTCCAGTCGATTTTTGCACCAAATCCTGAACGCTGGTCGTTGCAAATTAAATATGTTCAACTTAAGGATGAAGGTACCTATGAGTGCCAGGTGTCTACAGAGCCAAAATCGAGTGCAATTGTCACATTACGAGTAGTGGGTGAGTATTGATGGAAATTTTAGCGAACTGAAGTGGAGGCAATTCTCTATAGATAGAATTATTTCAGAAGCAGGGCAAAGAAAACTTAATGTAGTTGTAATTTATTTTTAAGTTCACTCATCATTGGCTCTACAAATACTACAGACGAGTTTCTATTAAATAATAACAACAAAATGTTGAGGAGATTCAACAACCTGAGTTCAGGTATCAGTTTTGCTCTGCTTCAGCTGATCCTGATAAAGAAGTTATAATAATTAAAATCGTTTCAAGCGTTTATTGTTCCCCCGTTTGTGGTATAATCGTATGCGCGTAAAGCTGCACGAATTTTCTGTCCTCACCAGTTCCAGTGCCTCACCTTATTTTTCGCATCGTTCAAGCTTTTATCTACTAAACTAAGAGCACCACGATGACAAACTTACAATTCTTTCAGATAGGAGTGGTACTTATCCACAATACAGGGTTTGATTCAAAAGTAATGAGCCTTATTTTTTTTAAGCAGTTTTATTAAACCTTTTGGCTTATACAACTAATATTCTTCAAAATAGGACCCTTGAACGTCAATACACCGCTGGTAGCGGTCCTTCTGCTGCAGGAAACATTTTTTAAACTCATCCGCCTTAATCGCGTTCAATTCGGCTGTCACAGTTTTTTGGATCGCCTCGATGGAGTCGAAACGCCTCCCCTTCAGCTTTCTTTTTAGGCGCGGCAACAAGAAGAAGTCCGGAGGGGACAGGTCTGGGCTGTAGGGAGGGTGGGGAGGTACCGGAATCCCCATCTTGGCCAATGCAGAGCAATTACTTTTGTTCATCAGTCAAAACCTTTGGAACCGATTTGGCACACACTTTGCGCATTTCAAGTTTTCCGGTCACGATTTCCCGCACATTGTAATAAGTTAAATTTAACTCTTCACTGATTTTACGTAGACTAGCACGACGGTCAATGTTCAAAAATTCACGAACCCGGTTCACATATTCGTCTGTTTGCGTCTTCGAAGGCCTTTCAGATCGGTGTTCGTTTTCGACGTCCTCCCGGCCTTCCTTGAACGACTTGTGCCACCGTTTTACCTGGGCACTGGACAGAGATTGGTCCCCATAAGCCTCCTTGAGTAGGTTTTATGGTTAAGGTACTCGTTTTGTTTAGCTTTACGCAAAATCCTAACACACTTTTAAAACAGCTTTCACGCGCGGACCGATGTTGACTGCACCGCTGTTGCCAGCGAACTGGGGCGGGTTTCTAGTGGAAGGGGAAGGTCCAACGATCATTTTCCCCCACCAGCCGATTCAGTTGATCGCTTGGCAGACGCTCCGAGCGGGAAGGCTCATTACTTTTCAATCAAACCCTGTAAACTCGCATACTTCATTATTTTCGCTTTGCTATCACATTTAGAGCTGGCTGAACTGACGTCGTGAGTCAGTCTGAATGGCTGCACAGTGAGAGAAATTTATTAGCGCACATGAAAATTTCCAAAATTACTTCCTACAGGGTGTTTAGTTATCAATGTTCGCTATTGAGAATATGCAAATTTATATTGACCGAAAATCCATTATCTAAATTTCCTGCATAATTTTGCTTTATCTTCTGCAAACACTTCTCATCGCATCGAATCAATTTCACACGAAAACACTGATAAATTAACAAACACTCACACACCGAAACAATGCAAATACGCATAAAATCAAAACTAATGTATTCACACATACACACACACACACACACACACAACCATATGCAAATGCATCCGTCGTTTCATGGTTGGCCGCACGGAAATGTATGCCTTGACAAACACCCCCGCGTTACCCCATACATTGGCCGTTGCTCACTTTTCGCTGCTCGGCGATGCAGAGCCGAGAACGGAATTGATTGGCGAGCCCACACGTCACGTCAAGGCGGGCAGTCAAGTGAAGCTGCGTTGCATAATTAGCCAGGCGCTAGAGCCGCCACTTTTTATTAATTGGTTCCACAATCAGAAGCAAATTTATTTGCACAGCCGAAGAGGTTGGCGCACCGAAATCGAACGCATCGAATTACCGTTAACGGAACCCCCGACAACGACATCGGGCACTACTACAACAACAACAACAGACGCTACAACGACAGCTGCCACCACGACAATGACATCGCCAGCCACTGCAGCTCAAGTCGAAGGTGCGACAACAATTACTGGCCCAGCAGATGCGGTGCCGGCGGCATCAGCCCCAGCCACTTCAGCCCCAACAACAACAACAATACACTCGCTGGCAAATGAGTTTGGCAGCTACAACGATATTGCGCACACAGGCACCGACACGTCGGCAGTGCAGGCGACAGGAGCAGCAAATGTGAGTGGTGAGGATATAGGCTTGGCAACAACAATGCCCGCAGTCAGTGTGCCACCTTCTGAGGTGGCGGCAGACGGCGAGGCAAGTGCGCTGGGGGTTGGCAATAGTTTTGCCTTTGGCACTGGCAACACCACTTCATCACTGCTGGCAGCCATGGCGGCGGCAGCGGTCACCATGTCAACAGCAGTGCCAACCATAACAAAGACAATGCTTTGGCCGCAAACAACAGCAATAATAACCACAGTGAGCACAACGCTGGCGGCTGTGGAGGTACGACAAATAACGGTAAGTTACTTTAAAGAATTTTAATTGATAAAGTTTGTATGAGACAGGAAATAAATTGGTTCTGCGAAATTCGGCCAACTTCATAAGTGCTTGCACCACCTAAACGACAAACTGTGTGCGTTGTAATGCGTTCCCATGGCATACGCATAAACATTTCACTTGAAATTAAAGTCAAGATGACCCTAAAAACCTTAAATTTAAGAAACCTGAAGGGTTAAAAAAACAATTAAAAACGATTTATTTCATGGGAAATTTTCTATAAATTAAGAAGAAAAATTCAGCATCGCACTGAGCTATGCAAACATTACACGCAGTACGTAGAATTTATTTTTGGCAACCTCGCATTCCATTCACGGCAGGTTGATGTAGTTGCATGTGCCTCTAAATGTGTGTATGTGCGCTTGTGCATCTGCTCTACTGACATTTGCCTTTTCACTTTCAATGTCTATTTTCCTATCAATTTCGGTGCATACGAATTCCGACAAGCCACTCAAGCACACATCTCCCACCATTCAATTACCAACTACAAATATTTTTACATGAAACTAAACTAAATACAACAAAATCTGTGTGTTGAAGCAGCTGCAACAACAACTAGTACAATGTTTATCTTTCAATTCCAATTACAGACGGCATCATTAATAATACCATCGGTGGAAAAGCAGGACTCCGGCAATTACACTTGCAGCCCCTCCAACAGTGCACCCAAAACTGTTGTCCTTCACGTGCTGAATGGTAAATTTCATTTTATTCGCAGATTTCAGTCGCTCTCTCCATATCTCTTTCACTACGTACATTTGGTGCTTTAGTAGCTTTTGCTTTGACTCTTCTTTAATTTCGATTTTGTTTGTTTTCGTTTTTTTCAAATCGCATTTCCACGAACTAAATCGAATTAAATTTATTTCAATCAGTTTGTTGTAGTGGCGCTTTGAATGTGTTGGTTCGTGTTATATGGTGATGGGCAAGGGAACGAGAAACTTGCCATCATGCTACAAAATGCTGACATATTTGTGTACGTGTGTATGTGTGAGTGAATGTTTGTGTAGTGGAGCGCATTGAATTGGATTGAATTTTTATTTTAATTGAATTTGTTTGCTATCACGCTGGCATTTACATTTCATTTACATTCACGGGCAAGTGTAATAAGCGTGCATTCACCCGCACATTCCTCCATATACGTACGTATGCAGGTATTATGTATTTGTGTGAGTGCATTTAAATGTGCAGCTTGCGTTTGTCCGGCAAACCCACGTGTTTGCATTGGCCGCACGTGCCGTTTGATTGAAATGAGTGTCAATGCATGTGGCAGCTACATGCGCGGAAGCTCGTCAACAGTTGCGTTAGGTTAGTATGCATATGTGTGTGAGTGTGTGTGTTTCCACATGACATATGCATTGGTGTCATTTGCATTGCGACACCGACTATCGAACCGTTTTTGGTGGCATGTTCGATATGTGCTTCGCTCGCCTCGACGGATACTCACAAAATTTGCATAGAAAACTAAAGCGGGCAGGTGGCTGCATTCGAAATTTCGATGATTTAAATGGTAAAATTACGTATAAATAACGCGCACTGGACTGAACAACTACATACTTATACACATATGTGTGGTTACGTATTCTAAAAGGCTTAGTACTTATTCATGTTAGCGCAAGGACCGGCAACAAGCGCCCACGGTGCTCCTGGATGAATGCACGCAGTTTGGCAGATATTTCAAATACTCAGATGGAGTTAAGAAAATATGGTACTAAAACTAAACTCAATTCTATAAATGCAGTTGCTTATAAATACTAAATGTACAAATATTTGATACTGCAACTAGCGGCTCCGATAATGAACTTTGGGTGTTTGGTCGAGCTACTCCTCCTATTTGTGGTGTGCGTCTTGATGTTGTTCCACAAATGGAGGGACCTACAGTTTCACGCCGACTCAGAACAGCAGATGTTTTTCATGAGGGGCTTTGTAATGACAGAAATACACTCGGAGGTTTGCCTTTACCTGCCTAAGGGCGACCGCTATTAGAAAAAACTTTTGCTTCATTTTGGTCTTTCACCGAGATTCGAACCGACGTTTCCTCTGAGCTCCGAATGGTATTCACGCACCAACCCATTCGTCTAAGTTATGTCTTCCATATTATTGACATTTTCTAAGCCATGCTCTTTTATTCCTGCATAGTAGTTAAATAAAAAAATTTCGATATACAGTCTGTGTCCGAAGAAAGAACCGGGTTTTTTCCTGTAACTTCGAGATATATTTCGTTCTGCTTTTTGCTGCGTAATAGTCCCACTCAAGGACTCGAAAGGGCCGAAATTCGAAAGGGCCGAAATTATCTTACGCCGCGGCTACAAAAGTAATTAAAAAATCAAAAAAGTTTGTTGTGATGTGGAATCAGCGGTATAAAGTGTACAAAAATGTTTATGACTTTTCCGAGTGATCCTCCAACATTTTAAGCGGGGCCCTTCTTTGCGACTACGCCAAGCACGCTCAATTCTTGCTAAACTGGGAATAGATGTGAGTATCAACACCATCGAACGTTGACTGAAGGAGGCGAACATATCATACCGTCCCACATCATCAAAACCACTGCTCTCATAAAAACACATTGAGAAAGAACAAAACAAGAAAATGGCGTCACAGTATTGGACTGGTCTTCCCAGTCATCAGACCCCAATCCCATTGAAAATGTGTGGAGAACTATGAAAACGCATCTTGCCGGAAGGTCAGTCCATGGTTTAAAGCAACTCGTGCGCCAAGTTCGCAAAATTTAGTTCTGTTTGTCGACGAGCTACGCAGAAAAGCATGAAGAAGATGCCAGGCTACACTCGACAACAATGAAGACTACACGGCTTATTGAGTAATTGCGACTCGTAGTTTTCTACATACTTTCATTTAAACAAATTTTAAATATATATATCTTTTATACTTCATGAATAATCGCGGTTCCTTTTTTCTGACACATAGTGTAAGCTTCCGCGGGATTCAATATTTTATGTTTTCTACTATTTTGTCAGAATGTTAGATTTATTAATTTATTTCAATCAGTTCGTTGTAGTGGCGTAGTAAGTATCTGTAAGTAGTTAAGATTCCATTTGGCATGACTTATTTTTTACGGTTTTTGTTTTGGTTTTGCAAATGCGAGTGTGGCTGCCTATGCAATTTACAGAGACGTTATAATAATGCAACAAGTATGTAAATAATAATACTAACAAGTAATTTATATTACATATTTTTAATCTTAAAAAAAAGCATTTTGTATTTTTAATACATACAATACGGACTAAATTCTATGCTACTCGCTTTGCATGAGGTCTGCGACTGTTATACGATTTCGCCGTCTTTGTGTAGGATTCAGCTCAAGTAAGCTGGAGCAGCCACGTTGACATGGTCTTGCAGACGCAGTTTGTGAGCCGTGGCAAAATGTTTCGTCATCTGAGAGTCAGTTAGCATGCCTAGATTACTATCAAGATGACTGTTTCGTATGTAGTATGGCGCATTTACTCTGTTTCGTTCTTCAGACGTTACATGGAAGGGATTGATTGATTTGTGTTCTGTATGTTTCAGAGAAAAAACTATGAGGGCTGATTTGCTCTTGTTAAGTTTAATCCTCCACTTTTTAGCTCATGAGCAACATGGTTGACAGTTTCCTGAAGCTTAGTAGCCGCACCTTCCGATATTCGCCGTTGCCAACATATTATACAAAGGTCCAAAAATCCTGCGCAGAATCTTTCTCTCAAACACTCCAAGCGCCGCTTCATCGTCGTTGTTGTCATCGTTCACGCTTCTGCTCCATACGATGCTCCTTGTGGTAGCAAAAAATGTAACACCCAATCTTAAGGGGTTACATAAGTTTCGTCGGGTAAAAAAAGGCCTATCTCCAATATTTGTTTCAATGTAAAAAATTTCTTTATTTAGTTCAAACTTGTTTCTGTCTTATAGATACATATTTAAAGAACAATTTCTGAAATTTTCAACAACAAAAAATTAAAACTCCTCCGTTGTGACGTCATTTCCGGTGACCCCTCGAAAAAAAGGTGCGTCCGCGTTGTCAGCATAACTCCTGACAGGATTATCGAAAATGAAAAAGTTTAGTTAAGGCCATAAGCCCGTGCTTGAACGAAGGAAAGAAAAAAAAAGTAAAAAATGGAATTTTGACAGACATTTTACCAAAAAAATTAAAATTTCGGTCAAATTTACTTGAAATTTTTTTTTTTTTAAATAGTTGTAATTGAAAAAACAAAAAAAATACTTCGTTCAAGCACGAGTAAATTGTATCTCGAACACCTGTGTAAAATTCCATCAAGATCGGTTAAGTAGTTTTCGAAAAAATTTGACAACGACGACGTTGAAAACACGGTTCCGAGCAAAACGCGTTTAAAGTTTTGAGTAACAATAAAAGTGGCTTGAAGCGCACACCTTCCAAAGGCGGTATCTCCGAAACTATTATTCGGATGGACTGGAAAATTTAGGATAATATTCTTGAGATGTTGTAGAAATTAATAAGCTTTTACCGAGAAAACTGAGCGCAGCTAGACATTTTGACTAAACAGTGGCAAATGGCCGAACTAGCGAGTTTTCTTTAAATTTTGAGGCCAAAATTATTTTTTCCTTTCCTAACGAATGCTTCATTTAAGGAATTTAAGGGTCTTATTGCTCAGTTGCCTACTTAGTCCAAAGTAACACTTGTTGGGAAGAGAGATTCTACTTTGGATTTCAAGGCCGACACTGTTATCGGTGTTAATGCTGGTTCCTAAATAAACGAAGTCTTTTACAACCTCGAAATCATAACTGCCAACAGTGACGTGGGTACCGATACGCGAGTGCGCCGACTGTTTGTTTGATGTTAGGAGGTACTTCGTTTTGTCCTCGTTCACTACCAGACCCATTCGCTTTGCCTCCTTACCCAGTTTGGAGAAAGCAGAACTAACAGCGCGGTTGTTAAGGCCGATGATGTCAATATCATCGGCATACACCAGCAATTGTACGCTTTTATAAAATATTGTGCCCGAGCGATTAAGTTCTGCGGCTCGTACGATGCTCTCCAACATGAGGTTAAAGAAGTCACACGACAGCGAGTCACCCTGTCTGAAGCCTCGTTTGGTATCAAACGACTCGGAGAGGTCCTTCCCAATTCTGATGGCGCTGCTGGTGTTGAGCAACGTCATCTGGCACGCGCATATTGGCGAGCATTATTATTTGGTCTAGAATAATGTATCGATTGAATTTAAAAATTCTCGTTTAAGTTTTTAAAAATAAGTTACATTTAAAATGAAAAATAAAGCCCCATTAACTCATTTAATTAACCTGCATTAGCAAACGGTTTTACAGCCTTTTGAAGCTCCTGAAGTTACTCACGTCATGAGCTTACGCACACATACACACATTTGCCATATTTTATTCTCATTTTGCAGATGCTTGAGTGTGAAAATATTTATACATATGTATTTTAAGTCAATAATTCTCGCGTTGTCATTGAAAATGTGTTTAAATATCAAATGTCATGTCAATATTAAAACAAAATTTGTATAATTCATGCGGCGAGAATTACATTAAAAACACTACCCACAAAGCAACAAATCAACAACGCGAATCTTTGTAGTAGTCCCCACGGCTACGCAAATCAAATTAAAAATACATTTTTCGGACAAGAGATGAAAAATGAAATAAAATTCCATTACAACACTTTATAACTAAATTAATTTATATAATTATAGTTAAATATGCCACTAACAGCAATGGACAGACTACTTTGAACATTTCCCGGCAAATTGAATCAACTGCACACACAAAAGCACAGCAAACCAGCTCGACACGTGGCATACAATGCGCAATATGTTGCATGCAACATAAATGGGCACAACACACATATCCACCTGCCATGCTGCCGCCAGGTATGGCTGCACAAAAACCAAATTAAATACAGTGCTGGAGCATTGAAGCGTAGCATTAAAGTCAATTGTGTGGCGTGGCGCAGTGGCGACCCCCGCCCACAAGCCGACATCTTTGGCAGACACGGATTTGCGCATGCATTTGTACGAGTATGCATGCAAATTTACATTTGTATGATAACCAGCTCAAGTGCGTGGAAATTATCACTAGCGAGCAAATAGCCGGATGCGTAAAACTAAGTAACCGACCGTCGAAGCTGCCGCACATCCTCTCTGCATGCGTGAGAGCGAAAACGGACATAAGTATCTCCGTTAAATTCGCCAATTATCTGCTAGGTTGAACTACCTGCAGGTGCCACCTGGGCACAATGAGATTCATTACCTTACAAATAAATCAATTTTTACAAATTCAATATCTTATCACATGAAAAATGATGGCATTGTTTGCCACAGACGTACATACGTATGCACATTAAGCCAGGTGAGCTGTCGATGGCGTAAAGCGACACTAAAGTAATGGTTTTAAACTCGCCTCCTTTGACTTAAAATGTCACTTTAAAAGTTAAACTTTTTCATGTGTGGACTTAAATTACAGGGTTTGATTGAAAAGTAATGAGCCTTATTTTTTTAAGCAGTTCTATTAAACCTTTTGGCTTATACAACTAATATTGTTCAAAATAGGACCCTTAAGCGTCCATACACCACTGGTAGCGGTCCTTCCACTGCAGGAAACATTTTTTAAACTCACCCGACGGAATCGCGTTCAATACGGCTGCCATAGTTTTTTGGATCGCCTCGATGGAGTCGAAACGCCTCCCCTTCAGCTTTCTTTTCAGGCGCGGGAGCAAGAAGAAGTTCGGAGGGGACAGGCCTGGGCTGTAGGGAGGGTGGGGAAGCACCGGAACCCCCATCTTCACCCCGGTTCACATCTTCGTCTGTTTGCGTCGTCAAAGGCCTTCCAGATCGCTGTTCGTTTTCGACGTCCTCCCGGCCTTCCTTGAACGACTTGTGCCACCATTTTACCTGGGCAATAGACAGAGATATGTCCCCGTAAGCCTCCTTGAGTAGCCCAATGGTTTCGGTACTCGTTTTGTTTAGCTTTACGCAAAATTTGATCGAGCAACGTTGCTCCAACGATCGCTGCATTTTCGCCACTGCAAAATCCTAACACACTTTTAAAACAGCTTTCACGCGCGGAGCGATGTTGACTACACCGCTGTTGCCAGCGAACTGGGACCGGTTTCCGGTGTAAGAGCAAGGTCCAACGATCATTTTCCCCCACCAGCGGATTCGGTTGATCGCTTGACAGACGCTCCGCGCGGGAAGGTAGTATTTCTCCAGGCTCCTTCCTGCCTGCTTTCGAAATGTAAAAAGAGATTTTTTATAACAACTTTGAAATAAGAAGAAGAAATAGCGCATCAGCTGATTTAACTGCAAAGCGAAGCAGCAAAAAATATACACTGATGCTCAAAAATTGCTGCTCCTCATAATTTTCGTAACTTTTCGAGCGTTAAATGAAGAAAGGCGGTCACGAACTTACAAGTGGATCTACCACAAAAGGAGTTACGTAGCTGACCCAAAAAAACGGATGTTTGCATTGCAATTGTACGCGGAAAAACTCCCAACAATTTCCATTCCAAGTGGATAGGACGTGCAGTGAAAATGAATGCACTCATGGCTCATGCAAACGAAATCACTCCACTTTCAACTTCCCCAGAGCTTCAATTGAGATGTTTACAGCAGACAATAACCAAATTCTCAACATCCAAAACCTGCTAAGAGAAGTCAAAAAAGATGGAAATCTAGTCATGTTGCAGGATCTAAGCATATCTATATCGAAGCAGCGAGTCGCAGAAACTTTCACACGCCATCTGGTTTCATCAACGACAACTAACATCTGGCGAGTAGTTCTCAAAACACTTTACAATGGCCGGGCAAGAACCTTTTCACATATTTTTGTGCAGAAATTAAGTCGACAGAAATATTTCGAAATATTCTTGTAAGCATCAAGGCGCACTTAAGACGTGAAATTCAAAAAGGCAATGAGCAAATTTCGCCATCCTTCACGCAAAAATGTACTCACAGGTCGCTTAGGATGTAAGCTTTAGTAGACGCAGAAGATGTCCCTACGCATTAATCACTTTCTGAAATTTAATTATAATTATAATTTTTATGATATTTAATCAACGTAGCTAGGTTAGATTGTCCTGGCTGACTGAAAGCTATCACATAGACGTATTGGTCCTTAATGGTACCAAATGAAGCTAGGTCTTTACGTTTCTCTATAGTAGGTATCTGGTAATAAATCTGCGTCTAACCCCGACGCAATCCGTTCACCGTAACTGTTGCTCCAGCTTCATTTTCGAAAAAGTAAGGTCCATTGACCCCACCGGACCATAAACCGCACCAAACAGACGCACGTTGAGGATAGAGATTTTGATTGTTGACGAAGCCACTGAGGTGGAAATGGACCTAATCACTTAAGATGATTTTTCGATGGAATTCCGGATCATTTTCATGCATTTCAACGACCCAATAAGCTAAGGCACGACGTTGTTGATGATCGGCCGGCTTGAGTTCTTGTGTTAACTGGACTTTATAAGTTTTAAGACCCAAATCTTTATACAAAATACGGTGTAATGACAGCTGTGGAATGCTTAACTCCAAAGAACGACGAGGAATGGACAAACCTGGGGTTTCTTCAATACTTTCGGCTACAACAGCAACATTTTCGGCTGTTCTTGAGCGACGTGCACGGGTTTTATTCTTCACATCACTAACTTGTCCCAACAGCTCGAATTTGTTCACAAATTTCTGTATTGCGGTCCGTCAAGCTGCTTCTCGATGACCCAAAAATGTTCGAGTTTTACGAGCCGTCTCTGCCAAATTTTCACCATTTTGAGGTGGATTTTAATAATTTCAATGCGTTGTTTAAGCGTGTATCGTTCCATTTTTAATAATGGCGTAGTTTCTATTTGTCAAATATGAGAACATGACAGGTTCAAAAGTGACATCTACCGAAATAGTGGGCTATTCAAAATAACAGCTGCTATAGGAAAACTCTTTACATTCCAACTTCTCATATTGTGAAGCTCGTAAGCATTTCATTCTTGTTCTATCGAATGCAAGGCATGAACATAGAAGGTGTTCTAGAGTTTCTCTCTTTTCTAGTTCATTGCAAAATCTGCAGCTATCATTGATTGTTCCACCTCCTGTCCTCTATCCGTCCTTTCATATCCGCAACGATGCCATTATAGATCGTCTTTAAAATTTGTAATATGTCGTTTTCTTGTTCAAATGGCATGTAAACTGCGCTCTTGGCAATCTCGTTCACAATTTCATTTCCAGCAATGCCCTTATGTCCGGGCACCCATTAGATTTGCAACCGTCTGACTACGGTCATTCTCTCTAAGGCTTCCCAGCTTTTACGAAAATGTTTAAATGAATTTTCATACGACTTTATTGCCTTTAACGCTGCTTGGCTATCAACGTATATAATTATTTTGGTGTTGCTCGTTGTCTTTGCGATTGCTAATTCTGCAGCCTTTCCTACAGCAAAGACACCAATCTGCTTGAAAGATACTGCAGTGATCAGGCAACTTGAACGGCTACCTGAAACCTAGCTCGGTGCAATAGATCCTTGCACCTACTCCGTCCAACATTTACGAGCCGTCAGTAAATATATTAAGCTTATTGGAGCTAGATTAGATTTGTGGGGCGTAGGACAAATCTAAGCACTCAGTCCGGAGACCAGTATACTACACTCGGATAGATTTCATTAGAAAAATAGAGAGATAGGAAAGATAAAATGTGGGTGGTAAGACGGAAAAATTAGTTTGAGGTTACTCTTCTACAAATCTCTTGTATTCATTGATGAATCTTAAAAGATCCGGAAGAGAAAGAGTATGAACTTTATCCATACCCAGTATACCACAACCCAATATCCTAAGGCTGATTCTGGAAAACACCGGACAGCTACAGAGAATATAATCTGCAGTATGGTCATTCTCAAGACAGGATAGACACGTTTGCTGACCACAGGCGCTGTGTCCTGTGATTACACCCACCAGTAGTCTCAGGTCTTTTCTGCTAAGTTTTAGGAGAAAGGACGCTATTTTCCTGTTTGGTTCTTTCACAAAGCAATTGGCTACTCTGCACGAGTTCAACCCAGACCAACGTCGTCTATGGGCAGACCTCATGACAATTGACACCCAGCTTACTCGTTCACTGTAATACCACAACGTCCAATAACCCAAAGAAGACTGACTTTGTTGTGTTTTGCAACACTGTTTAGTTTTGCCTTTCATTCACCGACTAACTTCGAAGAGTAGCGTGGGTTAGCAAAGGCTTTCAGTGCAGCTTGATTATCACTACAATTGAGGCTAGGTTTCATTCTTCTTTTCCATCCCTCTTCTTCTATTATTGTTCGGAATTTCCCCACCCAATTGCATTTCGGAGTCATATAATCTGTATTGGCCCTATAACTCATGCCTATTGAGCTGTGCGCGAATATTTTATAGGTAATCATATGGCAGATTTTGCTGGTAGGCATTCTGCCGCAATGCCAATCGGTGACAAGTTGAGCATTCGTTCAAGCGCTGCTGTTGGAGTAGTTCTCATCGCCCTGAAGTGCAAAGTGCACCAAGATGTTGCATGTTTCTCATAGGTAATTTATATGTCGTTTTCCTTAGCGTGGTCCACCACACTAGAACACCGTAGTGTAATATTGGCTTTACTATAGCTAAACAGCACCAGTGCATTATGGGGTTAGGGGTAGTCAGAGGCTCGAAAAAATAATGATTTTCAACAATTTTTTTTTGCTAGTCAGTTGCTTTATTTTACAAAAATAAAAACATTGCATTAATGCATCATGTTTAAACTTGACTTAAGCACAATTTCAAAAAAAAAAAAGTAATAATTGTAAAAGTTATCGCTGTTTATGTGGAGCCCGTTTCTCCAGAAGTCCCTTGCGGTGATCATCGGACAATCAAATCATCGGAATCAATCGGACAAAAGAAATTAGTTTTATTAAAAGATAATCTTGTGCCTGAGCGAAGGTTTTTTTTTTTTATTAGCTATATGGCGGCCTCAGCAAATATTATATTTTTCAGATTTTCGAGAAAAAGAAAACAATTAATTGTTTAAAAAATCGAAATTAAAAAAAAATCCTTCGATCAGGCACGAGTTTCTTATGTTTTTCAAAAGCATTATAAATTTTATTGAAATCAACCACGCGGTCTTTAAGTTACAGTGATCACCAGTTCAAAAAATATAGTTTTGAGAAAAACGCATTTAAAGGTTTGCTAGCGAGCTCCGGAGCGCCCGAGCGCCCTTTGTTAATTGTTGAATAACCCGAGAAGTATTTATCGGATTCACTTAAAATTTTTCACACAATATTTTTAAGATATTGTACTTTAAGAAAATGCAAAAAAAAAAGTTTTAAATCTGATTACCCATAACCCCTTATTGGAGATAGACCCCATGTAACTCCCGGCATCCTTTTACGTGCTTACAGTGCGTTACTGGCATTTTCTTCTTCTCTTATATGTTGTACTTCCATTATATGTAGTTTGCTATCCAAAATTACTCTGAGGTACTTCGCTTTGTCTTTAAGAGTCAGTTCTACGCCGTTCAGCTTCGGAGAATGCCAATTCGGGACCTTTTACTTTCTGGTAAAAAGTGCTATAAGTACTAAACATTTTTTTTTTGTGTTTGGTTGAAAATAGAAATGTTTTTGGCTAGGTTTCTTATATTTTCACTTGTCAATATAACCACAAAAAATAATTATTTACTTTAGAGAAAGCAACCTTAAAAAATATAGTTACAAATTAAATGTAGTCTCATGTCATGGATGCGCCCTGTGTTTTTGACTTCACGTAAATGTAAGCGGCTGTATAGGCCTTAATTAAATGCGAATGCAATACGAGTAAAATGTTGCACAATAATTTGCCAGTCGAGTGAGTTGATAAAGGCCGCGAAGAGCTGCCTCGCTGAAAGCCACAGCATTAAGGGCATTAAGTCAAACCGCTACAGCTTACAACAACAGCAAACAAAGCAACAGACCAACTGGCGAATGCACTTACTTTCATTTGCCACCCCTGCTCTGTCTTGGACATCACCGCACCGCAGTGATCAGTGGCTCGCTGCGTCGTCAATCGTCAACATTTCCCACCGCCCATTTTCAGTGCAACGCCGATTCGACGCTGAGCGAACGTGTTAACTTCTGTGACATTTATGAGCGCAGTTAAAAGCAATTTTTAATAATGTTGCCGATACATTGTTGGTTTTTCTGTTGCTGGCGCTGATATAATAAAAGTCACTGCCGATAAAGAAATAAACGCCAGCAGATATTAAATTATAGCCAATGCACTGTGAGAGTATCCACAAATTGACATTAAATGCTTGCATATTTTTAAGTGTGTACGCATGTATGTAAGGGTGTGCGAGTGTGTGACTGTCGCTAGCAGTTGGCTGATGCATGCCACATGCACGCCAGGCATTGGAGCAATAAACATGAGTTGCTTGGAAAATTGGTCATATCAACGCATTTGGTTGCTGTGGAAAAAAGTATGTGAAATTAAATTATTTGCAATACTGGAAGTGGTGCACTAAAACAGCTAAAGCTGGAAAAAGTTGCACCTTTTTGAGTAGCGTAAAAAGTCTGGTATTTTTTTTTTGTAATAAATGCTTTCAATTTGACATTTTAATTTACACAACGGCGGCATATAAAGAAATACTTGCATGTGCGCATACGAGGTGTGGCAATTAAGTTGCGGGAATTTAGTTATAGCTCGATAAGTGGCAATACTGCGTGAAAGGTAGGCACTTCTCGGAACTTAATTGCCAGACCTAGTACACCATCACTTTTTTTTTGCGTTTTTGCTTATGCTAAAAGCTTTGACATTTAAATCTATTAATCCTTTTTAAGCGCACTTTTTTTAATTTATATATGTTTATTATTTGCTCACATAGATGCAATAAGCGAAAATTATTTGAAAAACACTTTCACTTATTTTAGATTAAATAATAAATAATTTTAAATTTCATAAAAGCGTGCAAGTAAAAAGAGAGCTTGCCCGCCCTTTTGAAAATTATTGCACAGGAGAGAAAAATGTTGTTCTTTTTTACTTTTCTTTTAAATGCGGATGCGCATCCAAACTCACATGCATACCTCATTAGACATTTAACTGAGCTTCTCCTCAAACATAGAGTTTGCTTTGATTTTCTTCCACCTGAGATCTTCAACTGCTGTCGAACGGCAAATGGATTTCGTGAACAGTCGTTTTAGTCGCGCCAAATCACTAGAAAATATTTTTCTTTCATTTGAGTGGTCAGGTCGGACGTTGAAACCAAAACAAGCCGAATAGCATCCAAGCACAAACCAACCGACTACGGCATTGGATCCTATCCTCATTTGTGATTGTTATTGAGGTAACTAAACTATGCTAGGTGGCTGCCGTAACCGAATGGAAGAGCATGAATTTGAAACCCTGGGCATGAAGCACTAAAAAATAGCAAAAGGTTTTTCCAATAGCGGGCGTCACTCGGCTAGAAATGGCAAATCTTCGAGAGTAATTCTGCCTTGAAAAAAGTCCTCATAAAAAACCATTTGTCGTTCGGAGTCGGCTTGTGGAACAACATCAAGACGCACACCGCAAATAGATGGAGCAGCTCGGCCAAACACCTAATAGAGGGTGAAAGCGCTATGCCAATTCAACGATAGTTGTGTAAACTAATTCAAGAAGTAAAAAAATCTACTCACTCAAAACCGGCTTGACCAGAAAAATGTGTGATACCCTATGGTCAGAAAGTACCAGGAATGTTTAAATAAAATAAAATGGAGTTGAATTTCAGGCAAATTTATTTTATCTCCTTCAAAATATGACCCGTCTGATGCAAGGTAGGTAGGTAGGTAAGATGGCAAGAGTACCCCAGGTACACTTCAAGTAGCACTTACGTGCCGTTTTGATACCGTAATGTGGACCACTACCTGTGAAAAGATTTAGGGAAGAGAAAACCCCGTCTACAGCCATCCAGTGCTGTTGATGTAGTGGCGGAGGGAAAAGGGATCTAGGCTGAAGAATGTCTTCAAGTCATCCCCAAAGGGAACGCTAAGGAATCTCAAGCGCCTAGCCGCCAGAGCCGGACATTTGCAGAGAAAGTGTTCCCCAGTCTCTTTCTCTGGAGGATCCCCACAGCTTCTGCAATGAGGGTTGTATGGAAGCCCAAGGTTCTCCGCATGAGTTCCGATCACCCAGTGACGATGAGCACACGATGAGACAGACCTCCATCTGTCTTGCGCTTTTTTTATGAAGAAATTGTGTAGTTTCCCTTTAACGACGGCCAAGGGGACACCGATGTCTGAGAAGGGGACAGCTGGAACCGGTTCTGCCGACCCCTTCCTGGCAAGTTCATTGGCGATTTCATTTCCCTCTATATTCCTGTGCCCAGCAACCCAGATAAGGGAAATGTTTCCTGCACGTTCGAGACGTTTGAGCTCCTCCTTACAGGAGTTCACCAGATGAGAGCTGCAATACGGCGACGACAGGGCCTTGATCTGCTGAAGCAACACACATGTGCCAACGTTTAACCCAGTTCTCCATGCACCCCTGGTAGGCCGACGAAGGGCTGACCTTCAGCTCCTTCGCCATCTCCTCGATCGACTGAAATCTCCTTCCACGAAGTGGTAACTTCAACTTGTGAAACAAAAAGAAGTCCCATGGGGTCATATCAGGTGAATACGGTGCGTGCACGATGGTATTTACTTGGTGTTTGGTCAAATAATCCAACACAATTTGGGCTCGGTGCGATGGCGCGTTATCATAATGCGAAATCCAAGAATTGTGTGCCCACATTTCTGGCCGTTTGCGACACACATCATCGCTCAAATGATCCGATGGCGCTAAAAAGTCACAGATGTGTGTCTTACAGGCCTACCAGCATAAGAAAAACATTCCCGGTACTTTTTATACATAGGGTATTCCATTTCATAAGTGTTTTTTGCCTTTTATTTTAAATTATACACTTACATTAATTCCGCAGTAAGAATTTAACACAGAAGCTACTGCTGGCTTATGACGTACACAGACACTCCTCTACTGAAGCCACGAATTTACATCCCATAAATAAAATAAATCTTAAATCCTAAGCATTAACATACAGACATAACCCCACACCATTCCCGCTCTATATATATATATATGCAAAGGGCTTTCCAATAAGAGGAGAGGTGTTATTTTGATATAAAAAAAAATGCTATTTTTTGATATCATATCAAATCATGATCGGATGTTTGTTTCATTATAAAGAGGAGGGTATACCGTTGAAAAATTGAAATTTGAAGAGGTCGAACCAAGAAGCACCAGGAGATTTGGTGACTCCGAAAACACTCAGGCTAAAAAGCCCATTGTACTCGTATTTAAAGCTCTGGAAAGGGGGTAGATAGTCAAGGAGGTAAGGAGAAAATTATCAGAGAAAGATATAGGAAATAATAGAGACAGAGATAGAGATAGTTAGTCCTGTGAGAATTTTCCAGATTCTTTGGCAAATCTGTAAATATCCTCCAGTTTTAGAAAACGAATATTACTCATTCTCACGACATCGGAACCCAAAAACGCGTAGGCAGAATACGCACAGAGAAAGTGCTCAATACTATCCGCCTCCTCCAAGCATGGCAGGTACATTGGGCCCTCAATGATTCCAATGCTGGTCATATGCTGATCCCATGGGTTGTGTCCTGTAATGATGCCGACCATCAACCGAACGTCTTTCCTTCTAAGTAAGTATGCCGTTAATAGTGGAAAATAACATCAGGCAAATGACTACCACGATCACGCTTACAGGACAATATCCTTTTCATACAATTTTCCATAACCAAATTGCCCTATGTGCTCGATAGCCTCAAGAATTCCATCTTTGTGGTCTTGAATTGACCGTGGGCTGTTCGCATGGACCTTCTTTTTCACCTGGCCCCAAAGAAAAAAGTCACAAGGTGTTAAATCACAAGATCTCGGTGGCCAATTGTGATCACCTCTTCGAGAGAAAGGTCCGGAAAGTTTTCCCGTAAAAGATCAATGATTTCGTTGCTTATGTGGCACGTAGCGCCGTCTTGTTGAAAATAAACGTTGTCCAGATGAATACCATCCCATTCCGGCCATAAAAAATCGTTAATCATCTCTCGATAGCGCAATCCATTCATTCATAACACCTGTTATTGGGAAACCCTTTATATGTATGCATATATGTATGTATTCATATGCTTGCTTTTATAATCAAATGCTTTATTTGCACTTTACTGCCCTTAATTTCAGGCGAATACTCTGCCTCCGCGATAACTTCAGGTGTCAATGGCAATATTATTATTGGCAACTACCGTAAGTGGCTCGGCGTTCTGCTACTGCTACTCCTACAACATTTGCAACACAAGTTCGCCAATTCTATTGCGGCTCTACTGCGGACTATTGCTTCGGTGACTTTGTTGTGCATTTGGCCACAAGCAGAACGCCGCACCAACGCCGAATCAACTAAAACAGCAGCGACACTCAGCATTAAGGCCCCATCCACCAATCTGCAACAATTGGCAAGCACCAGAAGCGATGGGAGGGAAATATGCTCGTTGTGTGGCGGACAGAATGGCCGTAGCACTTGCCAGCAACGGCACGACCGGAGCCATGACAACAAAGGTGAGCTCCCCACAAGCACCAGCACCAGCAGCAGCAGCAACGGCGGTAGCAGCAGTGGCAGAAATTGTGATCACAGCATTTGGAGCATTGACTGGCAAACCGGCTGTACGCTACGTTTGCTGGCACTAATGGAGAAGACTTGAGCGGGACTGCGCTTACGCCGTGTTTATCTTTAGGATGTAGGAAGCAATTTAGTGCGATAGCTCTATAGTTTAACTATTGTAAACGAATGTGTTTGGTGTGCCAATGAAGGTGCAGTGAGTGCACAAATTCGCGAAATGTAAGATGCTCTCTCCTGTTAGCAGCGGAAATGGTTAGTATGTACTCCTAAGGAAAAAAAATCATGCAGCATCGATATCTGATATCAATTAAGAGATAATTTAGTGTAATTTAGTTAAGAAAGAATATTAAAAATACAGTTTAAAAAATAATTTTATAAAATGTAATGTATTAAGGACATTTTTCCGAGGAGATTTTTCGGACCTGATTTCACTGATTTTTTCTATTGCGAAATATTCATTGTGGCTTTGAGTATGGCTATTATAATAGGAAGTACGTCGAATCTATAATCAAATTAAATCAAATGCAAAACAGGCGATTTTGAACTTACAAAATACAACAAATGCGATAAACGCTTAACAAAACCATGAACGAAATACGTAAATCTGCAGACCACAAAATCAGAAGCGAGTACGGGAAATAGGAAAATATCCATATTTGGATGAAGTATTTAAGTGAATGTGGAAAAAGCAAATGGTAAACAAGATAAACGGCTAATAAAAATTAACTAACAACGTAGCTGCTTGTAAGCCATTTATGTACCTTAAATGGGCCACTTGAGACGCTCGCACGCACACACAAGCAAAGCAATACACACAAGAGCTCTAGGCAGGCTGTGCATTTCCGCTCTTTGATAACAAATTACTCAGTTGTGCACAGCAGTAACTCATTCCTACGTAGCACGCAGTGCAGGTGATTATGCCTGTCGAAAGGACACACGTTGTCGGAATGCCGGCGTACTAATTGCAGTTTACGTAACAAAGGCAAAGCTACTTACCCACACACACACACATACACACTTACGTATGTATATAATATAGATAAAGGCATGTGCTGCATATAGTTTTATCGAATTTATGCTTTTATTTAGCATATGTCGGCTTTTTTTTTGACAAACGAACAATTAAAATGCATAAATAATTAAAATTTACAGCAAATGTCAGATGGCGTTGACACATAAAAAGCTTTTTGTTGGTTTTTTTTTGTGCTTTTGAATTTTACTCTGCTTTTGCTTGAATAAATCCAAAATGAGCATTATGTAAAATCACGAGCAGTTCCACATTCATCCATACATAGCGCACATGCATATGTGTGAGTGTTACGTTTAGGTTGTAAACAAAAATACGCCAAATTTCAGATTATTGCTGTGGTTACATTCTGGAAACGAAATCAAAACATTTACATGTAAGCAAGAATTTGTTGGAAAGCACAAAAAATGTGAAATAATATTTTGTTGATTTTGCTAAAACTGTTAAAAGGTGAGCGCACACAAGCAACACACAAACGTTTTATATGAAAGACATCAATTCCACTGCATTTGCGTTCTAATACTCAATACTTGCGCATACATTTGTGCCCACACACACACACACACGCACACATGCACATATGCAGCCATTGTACATACTTTCGTGTGTGTAATCAGCCACACGAGTGTCGTTGAGTTTGTTGTTGTACGTAATTCGATTTAAAATGCGTAAACTATTCGCCTACTAACTACTTAATTAATTCATAATAATCCGCATTAAATTTTCATCCTAATGACAACAACATAAACGGAAGAGCAGTAAGTGTTCAAGTGCAGATGACACCGTTGCTTGAGAGAGAAATAGAAATAAATCAATAAATGAGAATATACAAATAAAAAGATGCATTTGTCAAAAAACCACAATTTATTAAATAAAAATAAATTATTAGATAACAAGACTGACTTTTATTAACCCGCTACGGGCTGATATTTTTGTTTTTTATTATAAGAAAATTTCTGCAACGGTTAACAGTTTAATAGTTTAAAATTTTTGTTTATAATATAGGGGTTATACACAGTTAGAAGGCCGAAAAAAGCGAATTTTCCAGAATTTTTTTCTGAGAAATCTTTTAAATTTATTGATCTAAAAATGTGTATGATACTCATATTATGCTATCTTTTAACGGTATTTTAAGACTTAGTATCAGTTCAGTCCATATATATGAATATAATTGGCGCGTACACCCTTTGTCGTGTGCGTCATGATGTTGTTCCACAAATGGAGGGACCTACAGTTTCAAGCCGACTCCGAGCGGCAGATATTTTTATGAGGAGTTTTTCATGGCAGAAATACACTCGGAGGTTTGCCATTGCCCCCCGAGGGGCGACCGCTATTAGAAAAATGTTTTTTTTTTCTTAATTGTGGTGTTTCACCGAAATTCGAACCTACGTTCTCTCTATGAATTCCGAATAGTAGTCACGCACCAACCCATTCGGCTACGGTGGCCGTAGTCAGGTCAGTCCATAAGTTCGTACGTTTTTTAAAGGTGGTTTTAAAATTAATAAAAAATATGTTTAAAGTATTTATTAATCAACAATATATTTTCCTTCCAACGTTTAGGCAAATTTTTAATTCCCTGCTCAAAAAAATTGTTGTCCTTGGAGCCAATCCCTTTTATAGCTTCTTTTGAGGAGTAGTTCTTGTTACTCATATGGGATTGAAGTCCAGGGAAAATGTGATAATCACAAGGTGCAATATCGGGAGAGTATGGTGGGTGCGGCTTTAGCTCCCATCCAAGCTCGTTCAGCTTGCCTAATGTATGCCTTGCGGTATGGCGTCTTGCGTTGTCGTGGTGAAACAAAACTTTGCGTCTATTCCCTAAAGACGGTCGATTTTTGTTAAGTGCCTCATTCAGGTTTGATAGCTGATGGGAATATAAATCAGCAGTTATCGTCTGGTTTGATTCCAGAAGTTCAAATAGACAGGAGAATCTTCTAGAGGTGAGGGGTGAAGGCCATCTCTAGGGGTCGGTTCTGGTGTTTCATCTTTATCTAACCATTGGCGTTTGCGAACAGGATTATTGTAAAGGACCCATTTTTCATCACCAGTAACGATACGGTTCAAAAAACTTTCATTTACAAGCTGTTGCTACAGCAGAGCACACATTCACTCTCTGCTGAAGGTTGGCCACGCAAAGTCTATGCGAAACCCATTTTCCCAACTTTGAAACCTTTCCCAACTGAACCAGGTGCCTGTGAACTGTTCCATGCGATGAATTCGACCTCTGAGCTATCATATCGCCTGTCAAATTTGGCTCAGCTTCCACGAGTTCCAATTTTCCGAGGCTCAGCTTCGGAGTTAAAGACTTCAGAGCGGCCAGCGTGCGGGGCATCCTCCACATCGCAGTTACCACCTCGGAATTTTGAAAACCACTTTTGCGCAGTCCTTACATTCACGGTATCCTCTCAGTGAACAGTGTTTATTTCTGCAGCAGCAGTTGTTGCATTTTTACCACTTTTATAAAAAAATACCAAATATGCTTCTTATACGCGTTCGATGATTCCATTTAATTTTTTAACAACACGTACTTCTATCCGTGATTAAAATCACTCGCTGAATGCACAATATATCAAAGAAAATATTAATAGTTCTGTTAGATTCCGCGAATAATTTTTTGTATGCAAAAATCGTACAAAAGTGAAATTATGGGTAAAATACGCACGAACTTATGGACTGACCTGATATTAGTAAAAATATTTATTTGGAAAGGAGCTACGGCTGATCTCCGGGAGCTTTTCTCACAAAAGACGTTTTGCGGTGGCCACTATATCTCTGAACTGGATCCTCTGAAATTAGAAAATCAAACAGATTTCGTTAAAGTAATGTTAAATCTAGTTATTAATCGAAGGAATAAGCAAAATACGTTTGTTTGACAAAATGGCTATTTCTCAAAAAAGGAAAACGATTTTTACCAAAATCTGGGCCTTAAATTGTTTATAAAAAAAACATATTCATCGGTGAGAAAAATGCTTCAATTAAATAATAAAAAATATATTTACGAAGATCGTGTTAAAATTTGAGACCAATCGGTTTAGCCATTTTCGAGTAATGTTGGCCACCGACTCTGAAAACACCATTTTGAGAAAAACGCGTTTAAAGTTTGAAGAGCACTTTACATAGGATATTATGTTTTCTTTTTAACTTACATGGAATCGTCAAATCCAGGACCGTATAATACACCCTATGCCGCTTCGGTAGCTTCTAATAACTCGAGCTGATGTTGTCTGTGGGCCATTCTTCCATCTCGGATGCTCTCACGTGCTCTGAGACGGAAATGTTCACGCGCTGCTCATCTTCTTTTTCGGCATATGAATGCGCATTGGGCCCAAGTGTAATTCCTATTGCCAGCTGCACCATGAGTCTCCGGCTTTGTACACTTGCACTCTGAAAACGCACTCTGAAACGCCTTTTCAAATTTGCGTGTAACTTCGAAAATACTCACCGGAACGTTATTCAATTTTCTGTGTGTATTCTTAAATATTTGTGCATTAAGAAAATAAAACAAAAAAACGATGTTTTGAAAATTCTAACTTATATACCCCTCAATTCAATTTGCAACTTTGAACTAACAACGGCTTGCAATGTTTCCCCATCTGTGCATAGATCCTAAAGCGTGAAATTCCGTAAAATTGTTTTGACTTTTGGAACTCCTTTACACACCTGCTTTTTGCAGCGCTCTCTGTTGTCCGAATCGGCCTAGGTACAACTTTCTTTTGGCACGTTTTGTACTGGAGGTATTGCGTTCGGTTTCCTTTTTTTCTTCTAATCGCTTTCTACATAATTTGAAACAGGCCTTCCTCTTTTCCTACGAGTTCCTGTGTCCTCCTGACATTAACAAAGTGCAATACCAGTTTAGAATTCTAATAAAAAATATAGACGCTTGGAGATTATAGATTTCGTTGAGCAATCTCTCTTATATATGTAAAAGCCACACATTCACCAGCGATTTATCTAGTAGACGGGTGCACCATTTCCATGATCGAATTTTTATTCGGTGCAACTCTAGCAAAGAGTCGACCAAATCTACTATACTCCACCTAAGTGTTGAATGTATAATTTAAATATATTTTGGTATTTTTATTTCTATATTTTTGCATAATATAATAAATTAACTAAATTTTAATAAAGATTTCGGCGCGATCACTAAGCATCAGTTGTTTTATTTGGAAGCAAACGACTCAAAAGTTATCCTAAATACACTCAAATCTACCACAACAGCCCAATGTATGTAAACCGAGAGTGACAAAACTGTGTCACGAAAAAATAAATAAATTGTTATTGATATGTAGGCTTTTTTATTTAGTAAGCCCTAACAAAAGTTGAAATCTAAATTGCACAGGATGATCCCTTTGACTTCGGTTTACAGACAACTTGCAAGATATTTATTTTGATAATTTAAGTCAATTGTGTTGCCAGCCACTTACAATATTATATATATATATATAATTGGCACGTACACCCTTTTTTCGATGTTTGGCCGAGCTCCTGCTCTTATTTGGGGCGTGCGTCTTGGTGTTGTTCTACAAATGGAGGGACCTACAGTTTTAAGCCGACTCCGAACGGCAGATATTTTTTATGAGGAGCTTTTTCATGGCAGAAATGCACTCGGAGGTTTGCCATTGCCTGCCGAGAGGCAACCGCTATTAGAAAACTCTTTTCCTCCATTTAGGTATTTCACCGAGATTTGAACCTACGTTCTCTCTCTGAATTCCGAATGGTAGTCACGCATTAACCCATTCGGCTTCGGCGGCCGCCACAATATTGGTCTTGTTTATTTCAAAAGCATTACATGATTAAGTCGTGAAAAAAACTAGAACTATAGAGTGTTAAAAAAAAATTTGAAAAAATTATTTCTGTTCGAATTGCGTATAATCCGAGCATTTAATTTATATCTGAAGTGTCTAGACGTGGAATGCAGTATCGTGCAATTAAATTTCTGCTGAGGAAATATTACGAAGCCTCCAAGAACAACTACAGAAGAAAGAAGAACAACTTCAAAGAAAATGCAGGTAAGAAATAACTTTACAAAATGCAATGAAAACAAGTAAGTAATACTAAATTTGGTCCGGACTAAACTTTATAAACTTTGGGAAAATTTTATTCGAGTTGGCTATAAATTTTTGGAATCAAACATACTCAGAGACAATGAGAGTTTTAGCTTGAAACAACAGATGGGCGCACAGAAATTTAGTCTTAACATATAAAAACCACGCGTGATTTTTGTCCGTTTTCAAAAATAAATGGTCTTTCACAAGCGACGCCTAGTTATCAGTAGTGAATAACTCCTAGAGGGTGCCTTTTTGATTTTCGGCATTTGTCAAGTGTACAAGTTGACAGATGTACAATTTTAACCATGCTTTCTTCTTCTTAATTGGCGCGATAACCGCTTACGCGATTTTGGCCGACTTTAACAAAGCTCGTGCTAACCGGCGCCAGTTAGACACACAAAGTGAAGCCAAGTCCTTCTCCATCTGATCTTTCCAACACAGAGGAGGTCTTCCTCTTCCTTTGCTACCACCAGCTGGTACCGCATCGAATACTTTCAGAGCCGGAGCGCTTGTTTCCATTTGGACGGCACGACCAAGCCAACGTAGCCGCTGGATCTTTATTCGCTTCGCTATGTCTATGTCGTCCATCGCCTGCGATATTCGCCGTTGCCAACGTGCAAAGGTCCAAAAATCTTGCGCAGAATCTTTCTCTCAAACCCTCCATGCGTCGCTTCATTGGATGTTGTCATCGTCCATGCTTCTGCGTCATACGTTAGGACGGGCATGATGAGAGCCTTATAAAGGGTTAGTTTTGTTCGTCGAGAGAGGACTTTACTACTCAGTTGCCTACTTAGTCCAAAGTAACACTTGTGGGCAAGAAAGATTCTACGTTGGATTTCAAGGCTGAGATTGTTATAGGTGTTAATACTGGTTCCTAAGTATACGCAGTCTTTTACAACCTCGAAATCATAGCTGTCAACAGTGACGTGACACAGGAGGTACTTCCTTTTGTCCTCGTTCAGCACCAGACCAATTCGCCAAATCCGCCTTTGGAGAAGGCAGAACTAATAGCGCGGTCGTTGATCTTAATGATCTCTTATGGAAAATTGTGCCTGAGCGATTAAGTTCTGCGGCTCGTACGATCCTCTCCATCATCAGGTTAAAGAAGTCACACGACAGCGCGTCATTCTGTCTGAAACCTTGTTTGGTATCAAACGGCTCGGAGAGGTCCTTCCCAATTCTGATGGCGCTGCTGGTATTGAGCATCTTGCATAGCCGTTTTAGTTTTGCGGGGATACCAAATTCAGACATCGCGGCATGTAGGTAACTCCTTTCCGTACTGTCGAATGCTGCTTTGAAGTGGACGAAAAGATGGTGTGTGTCGATTCTCCTTCGTGGATTTTTTCCAAGATTTGGCGTATTGTGAATATCTGGTCGATTGTGGACGTTCTAGGTCTAAAGCTACACTGATCAGTTGATTGATGGTGGAAGTCAGCCTTTCACTCAATACGCTCTCTAGAGCCTTATAGGCGATACTTAGAAGACTAATCCCGCGATAACCTTGGCTACCTACACAATAGATGAACGCATCATCAGACTAGACATTTCATGAATCGATTCTTTCAACGTGATCCTGCTCGAATAATTTCAGAAAAATCATTACATCCAATGTACTAAAATGTACTCTTTGGTGTAGTCTTTGGGCTGGTGGAATATTTTACCTGTTTTTCTTTGAAGATGAAAATTAAAGAGCTGCTAACTGTCAATGGACATCGCTTTAGCGCTTGAAGAAATAGAGAAAGACGATCTTTATTTTCAACCATATAGAGCCACAAGTCACACAACATGGAAAAATATTGCATTATTCCGATCTAGGTTTACAGGCTGATTAATTTCACGCAATGGCAACCTGGATCATGCAATCTTACTCCGTTAGACTATTTTTCGTGAGATTCTTTGAAAAACAAAGTCTATCTGAATAAGCCAACAATGATTCCAGAGCTGAGGTACAACATCCGGATAGGGATTGTTGAACTCAATGCGATAATGTTGAGCGAGTCCTTGAAAATTTGAATTCTCGGCTGACTGTAGATGTGCCCATGATAGACATTTAAATGATGTCATTTATCGAGTAATATTTGCGGGTATGGTTATACCTAACAAAATTGGTATAACTCAATATTTTCTCTCTTTTTCTCTCAACTCTCTTTCATGAAATTTTCTTTGGACATGAAGACTTTTGCTGCTTCAACTTACCGAATTCTATATTGATGTTCCCGACGTCTTCAAGTACCTTGAAATTGTTAGTTTCGACCCTAAAGTCAACTTCAACATTGAGAAGAACGAGAGCGCGAACGATGTTGACAGAGCACGAGCCTCACAAGTAATGAGTTGAAACAACAAATGTTTACCTCCGTGAACGCGGTCTTGCTAATCTATACTAATATTATAAAGAGGAAAACTTTGTTTGTTTGTTTGTTTGTTTGTTTGTTTGTAACGAATAGGCTCAAAAACTACTGGACCGATTTTAAAAATTCGTTCACCATTCGAAAACTACATTATCCAAGAGTAACATGGATTACATTTTATTTTGGAAAAAAATAGGGTTCCGTAAGATATTTGGATTTTTCGGGCACAAACTGAAAAAAATCTTATATATAAAATAAAGTCAACTTTTTGTGTGGGTTCGCTAACCGGCCGTGTCTGCACCGAATTAAACCAAACTTACACACATTGTTAAGAAGGTATTGAAGATGGTTTCCGTATAGTTTGGATACCTATTGGTGGATAGGGCTCGAGATATAGGTCAAAACGTGGACCCGAGTAACCTTCGGATGTGTATGTACAATATGGGTATCAAATGGAAGCTGTTGGTGAATTCTTTAGTTCAGAGTATTTTTCATGCCGCTCCGTGACTAGGGTCTCGAGATAGAGACCAAAACGTGGGCCCTAGAATGTGTTTGTACAATATGGATATCAAATTGAAGCTGTTGGTGAATGCTTTAGTACAGAGTATTTTTCATGCCGCTCCGTGACTGGGGTCTCGAGATATAGGTCAAAACGTGGACCCGGGTAACCTTTGGTTGTGTATGTACAATATGGGTATCAAATGAAAGCTGTTGATAAGTGCTTTAATACGGGGTAATTTTCATACCTATTGATGACTAGGGTCTGGAAATATATGCCAAAACGTGGACCCGCCGTGTCTTTGCACCGAATTAAACCAAACTTATGCACATTGTTAAGTAAGTATTGAAAATGGGTTTCGTAAAGTTTGGTTGTAATTCGGAGCAGTGGCAACGGGTACAGCGTTCTTTTGAGCCAGCCATAATGTCGCTTACTTTTTTAACGCTTTGGGCGGAACTGAACTGTCAAATTGACAGTGTGAGTTACAATGTGTCAATATTTCTTTCTGATTTGGATGCCATAAGGAGAAGACGTAAGTGCAACATGTAAAAATTGTTTGTGAATTTTTTTGGAGTGGATTTTGGAACAGTGAATAATTTCTTACGAAATTTGAGAATTTAATGTGAAATCCGAATGAAATTATGTGTTCGTGGAAAAAACAATTTTTTTCGTTTTTTTTTTTTGAAAAATATAAATGGATAATGGTTAAAAAAGCTCCAATGCTTAATAAAACATATACATAAATTGAAACGAAAAATTCATGGATGATCAGGAAAAAAGACGATTGTTTATTCATATGCATTGATTTGAAATTTAAAAACAATCTTCTTTTTTCATGATTTTCAATTTATATTTTATATTTACTCAAAAACAAATAGAAAAACAAAAAATATTGTTTATGCCAAAGCGCTTGAATAAAGAACAAAGAAATAAATAATATGAAAACCATATATTTTCTGTTCTAAACCATATCTATTATATTTTAGTGTGCCCAGCTAAGGGGGCCGAGTTTGCTAGTACTCAATAAATGCTTCCAAGCAAACATAATTTCCAGCGATACAAACAAAAGTTTATTTATACCAGTTGCTTCGTTTATTCGCCACTAGCAAACGCTTGGCGGATCGAAGAGACCTTAATCCTATCTCGATTCCTTACGCCGGTATGTGAACCAACAAGTGCGCTCGGGTATAAATATCTGAACGAAATACTTTGCACTTAAATATGTGTAGGTCCACAAATCTTCCGCCAAGTATTTACAATCCTTAATCTAAGAATCACACAGACACATTTACACGCATATCTTTGGGCAATGTTTAATTGTTTACATGTCAATAACTACAAGCAATTTCTGTATAATTAAATTTCTGTCTGTGGTTTTTCTGATGCAAATGTGGAAGCATAAATAAGAAATGACGAAAACGTGAAAGTGTGCAAGCAGATAACTCTTTTCGACCAACTGTGCGACTGCTTTTGTGTTGAATGCCACAATGTGTGCGCTTGAACCCACAACTCACTTAGAACACACACATACATACAAACCTGTATTTCGCCATATTTGAGTAAGTGGCCCTGTGCTTCTACACTTCCAAATTTCACCTTATTTGAAAATCTCCTCCATATACCGACTCGTATCTTCCAACTGTGAAATAACATAAAAGTTTGTACGCGCATGCAGTGGTTCATCTGTAGTTGTTACTGTTGTGTGGTACTTCTGATGAGGCGGGAGAGAGGTGGTGCGACGTGACGCACACGTTTACACACTCATTTGCTCACTCACTCATTCACAGCATTCACATTTTGTTAGTTGAGCAACAGCTTTCCACTTAAATACTTGTGCTTCAACACAAAACTAAATATATTAAATATTCATTTGTTGACCACAAGTGTTCATGTAATGGCACCAAGTAGCGTATGAGTGTTGGGTATGGCAACAACTTCACCGACGTACACTCAGCACCAAAAATCTTCGTACAACCTTGTTTCCAAAACCTCCGAGGAAAAAACAAAACATCGTTTCTGAGGAACAAACAGCAGAAAGTACGCGTTAAATTTTGCTAACATACAACATAAATTAGGCGAGCAACATTTTTACGGATTAAATGCAGAACCGCTTAATTCAAAAACCACATAATTAGCAAACTTCTTCTGCTCAGTCCTGGGCGTCAAGCATGAAGATCTGCCTTAGACTTAAAGCTAATATATTAGTTGACACCCCCCAATTAACTACCAACAACATGCGCACATACCAACATACAATTTTTCTCACGCGAGAGTTACAACAAAACCTAAATATAAGTAAATATATAATTGGTACGTACCTTTTTGGCTGTTTGGCCGAGCTCCTCCTCCTCTTTGTGGTGTGGGTCTGAAGTTGTTCCACAAATGGAGGAACCTACAGTTTTAAGTCGACTACGAACGGCAAATGGTTTTTATGGGGAGCTTTTTCATGACAGAAATACACTAGGTGGTTTGCCATTGCCTGCCGAGGGGCGACCGCTATTAGAAAACACTTTTTCTTCATTTGGGTATTTTACCGATATTTGAACCTAGTTCTGAATCCCGATTAGTAGTCACGTACCAACCATTCGGCTACGGTGGCCGTCCTAAGCTTAATAAGTGGTTGGAAAAACGTACTTAAGCTATGAAATTTTTCAAGTAAAGTCAGAAAAATAAATTTAGAAACTTGAAAAATAGCTGTCAAGTTGAATATTATAAGGTATATGTCATTTTAACATAGTTTTATACATACGACAAATCTGGTAAATATTACTCTCATCTTGTCGAAAATCGACTATGGTTTGTCAATATACGGACACTCCGCCAAAAGTAACCTAAAGCTAATTTTCCCAACATACCCCGCTGCCGTATGTACAAGCATTCGAGCCTTTCCAACATCTCCGATACAGTACATATTGGCGGAAGCAGGGCTACCCAACATTCCGGAGAGAACAGAATACACCACAATAAAGTTCATCCCAAAAATTCTCTATTGCAACAATAGTATTCTACATGACGCCACTTCATTGCCATTTGCTGCACGTAAAGTGCAAGTGCGAACGGCAGATATTTTTTATGAGGAGCTTTTTCATGGCAGAAATACACTTGAAGGCTTGCCATTGCCTGCCGAGGGGCAACCGCTATTGGAAAAAAACTTGTTCTTCATTTTACTCTTTCCCCGAAATTCGAACCTACGTGCTCTCTGAATTCCGAACGGTAGTCACGCACAAACCCATTCGGTTACGGCCACCGCAATATGCAATGTCATAATATTTGCATCAACAACTAATGAAAAAACAAACATTTGTTCGGTTGGCAAGTCCACAATATCAAGTATCATGAACATAACAAACAAATTACCCCTTATTTGAAGTATTCGGAGCATTTTAATTGAGCATCAAAATAAAGTAAAAATAATGTGGATTCCTGGCCTCGTTGGTATTAAAAGGAACGAGCTTGCGCCGACCAAAAAGCTAAGGCTGCAGCAATGGAACCGTTGCACATATTTGATGGTATGTTGAAAAAGGACATCTACGGACTAATTAATAAATACATATTTTGAAGCACAAAGAACTGAGGCATGGAGCTTAAATACAACTGGCAGTAAGCCCCACTAGCAATCCAAATGCGGTACCAAGGACATCACTGCATTCAGCCGACTTCACATTGGACACACAATCCGTACACACTCGCGCATTTTAAATGGTGAGAGGCCACCTCCCTGCCCGTACTGCACCCTGTCAACATTAACAATCAAACACCTTTTGGACGACTGCTCGCATCTTATGAATCTCAGGATCACAAGTTTCAACAACCATCTTCCACCCCAAAGAAAAAAGTCCGACGGTTGACGTTTAGGTGTGGTTCACATTCAACACCGGCCTTTGAAACTGAACAACCCTTTAGATGAGAAACTATTTGCATTTGGTGGTCCTTGGAGGTGTGCAGCCGTGGCCGCGGCGGGCATTTGGCCGATATTTTGTCCCATACGTAATTGAGCTATACCAGTATTATCATAATAAAGAGAAATGACAATAACTTCCTAAAAAAATTGTATTTTATTCAAAATTTATACCGGCCCTTGAAACTTAACCACCCTTTACTAAAGACTCCTTCTCAAGAAAATATTGAAAAAATTACAAATTACTTAATTAGAGGGGATCTGAGAAAATTGATTTAAACCATAAGTCTCTTTACTTAAATATCTATGTAAAGAAGCTTTCGCATATAATATGAATTTATTTCCCACATTACTTAATTTCTTTATTAATTCATGTGTCGATAGTGCTTAATATTCTTTTCCAGAAAATTAACTGTCTAATAACTTAACTTTTCTAGTCAAAAAATAATCTTATTAGAGCAGTAAGCCGTAAGCACTGGCAGCTAAAGCTCCTTTTATTGTAAAATAATAAATTATTGTTATTTTTCATAAACTAAATAAGTAAATTTTAATAAAAATTTTAGAAAAATAAATTTAGAAAAATTCAAAAAAATTTAAGTGGTCAACAAAAAGTCTGAATAAAATGTGAATTCAAAAATTTAAAGAAATGGTTGTATTTAAAAACTTGACAATGTAGCCACAAACGCAAGGCGATCAAAGATTTGACTTCATATTGACTTATATTTATAATACACACAGACACTTTTTGATCGACCTTGGTCAGAGTCCCTAAAATGGGCTATGCTTAGCTTTTGTTGCTCTAACTCTAGAAAGATAGCTTATGTACGTCGCAAAGGTGCCCCTCCGTTAAACGAATTGCGGTTAATTTTTCATTAGCGTTCTAGCGATTCTTGTTTGAGGGTATTTAAAACACAAAAATTTACAGTAAGATTGCATTTTATTTTCAAAGAAAGAGCGCAATGGAAAAAAAAAATTGGGGAAGAAAGAAAGGACGGCCACGAAAGAGATGGTTATGTGGCGCTGAATCAGATCTTAAGGGGGAAACCGGTTTAGGAGGCCGAAATTTTGGTGTTCTTCGTGAATTTTTTGAACAAGGAAGTAATAATCAGAAATTGTTTAAACTTGGAGGATATTTTAAAAATAAAATAAATAATTGACGCGTACACTTCAGTTAGGTGTTTGGCCGAGCTTTTCCTCCTATTTGTGGTGTGCGTCTTGATGTTGTTCCACAAATGGAGGGACCTACAGTTTCAAGCCGACTCCGAACGGCAGATATTTTTATGAGGAGCTTTTTCAGGAGGATATTTTACTCATAATATTAAGTACACTTTAAAATTCTTTCAAACCATTTCCACCGGAAATAGTGTCGTTAGAGCGTGTTGTCCATGGACGATCGCCATCCGAGTATCTTGCTGGTGGGCATTCCTGAAGCTGCAATTTTTCTCCGTAATCAACAACAATTTTTTTTCGTTAACAACATGTTTCCTAAGAATATGAACCTAATTGTGATAAAATAATATTGAAAATTGCATATCTTTGAGGCGCTTGAACACAATGTAATTTTTTCATACCACATTTCTCATCTATTTTGCTTAAAAAAATAGTTTTAATGATAATATCCTAGAATTAGGTTCATATGAATAAGGATTGAATAAAGAATACTCCGAAAAGAATTTATAATGATTGGTCGATGACTTTTTGAGCTAGATGGCCCACCAGTTGAAAAAAGTAGTTTCGAGAAAAACGTCGTTCTCACTAACGCGCGCTACGATGCGGAACCGACGGGCAGTCACTTAAGTGCTCATAGAATCGGGAATAAAGCGAATTTCGCTTTAAAATTTTTAGCAGATATTCTTGAATAGTTATACTAACAATTTATGTAATAAAAAAAAGTCGATTTTTTTATAAGTCTAAAATGGTTGCCCCCCTTAAGAAAATAAATGTTCACAACTGGAGAGATGAAAGCATCTACAAAATAAACTGGAGAAAAATTGTTGATGAAGCTATGGTCTACCACGGATTGCGAAGCCAGAGAAGAAGAGGAAAAGATTTAAATTTGGGGTAAATTACACGCGTCAGAAAATCAGGCATTTCTGAAACGGCCTAAAGCTAAATCATTGTGTTCCAGCCGCTGTGGCTTTCTGCGCAGCATTCAGCTATAAGGCTCTACTGCTACTATTCTAGCTTAAGAGCTCTGTTAGCCAAGATTTTGATTTTACTGATTTTCTATAGAACCTAAGAGGATGTTATTCAGCACGTCACCACAACATCAGCGATATTTTTTTCGCTTTGACGCATTTCCATATGTTTTACATTTGTACGAAAAATCTATTTAAATGGTACCTATACCTGGAGAAATATTATTCAATATAGGTAACTAAATGATATGGCAGCACGATTCTCTCACTTTTCTCAATTTACGTAAAATATATAACTTATGAATCTAAAACCTACAGGTATCTATGTTTTTTAAGTTAAGTGCAGTTTAGGCTAGCCAGAAACACGCCTGGTTGGCTTCAGTTATGTAAAATTACGTCTAAGTATTGGCTAGCAGGGCTCTCAGCAAAAATTTCATACAAATAAATGCGTCTGCTTAGCTCTTTCGCTCTAAGTGATGGATATATGTATCAGCATCATTTTAAAATTCGAAATGTATCTAATGCTGGAATGGCACTATTTTTTACACACTGACGCCCATCACCGTCGATTCGACAGCGCCTGAGTTTGATGTGCACTGTTTCCCATATAAAATAAAGTCGAATGTTTTTGTGCGCTTAATTCAATTATTATGTTTTTGTCGTATGTATGTATATTAGTTGCTTTATTCAGTTTTTGAATACATTTTTTAACTTATAAATTATAAACAAATAAACTCTTCTTTCGGTCGAAGTGCCATCTGGGGTTAAGTGACCCAAAATGGTACCTCATAATAATTCAAAAAATCGTGGTAGCAGCGGAAGGAAGAAAAAGAAAAAAACTCGTTGGTTCACTTTTATATCTTTCGGTAGAATGTTAAGCTATCTATTCATGTTGAAAACCATCGAAAATCTACTGGACTGTTACCTAAGAGAGGAGGTTATCTCGATAGTCCCACTCCATACACTGCAATTTGCATATCAAAAAGGGAAGTTACAGCACCTCATACAATTATTCGCGATATAGAAAAGGCCTTTGGCCTAAAGGAAAGGCCCTTGACCTAAATAGAATTGGCAATCTCCAATAGGGGGATCGACTTCCAATTGTTAAATGGGTACCCAACGCATTAAACCATAGTATAATCACAGCCTATCTGGGTAAAGTTACCCTAAGTGTTACAGCCGCGAAAGGATGTCCACAAGGAGGCGCATTGCTCTGGTCTATCCTGGGTGACGATTTAGTACAAACCCTTAACAATAAAGGGTATAGAACAATAGGGTATGCAGATGGCATTTCTGTAATAATTAAAGGCAACCACGAAAGGTCCATAAAAGACTTAATTCAGGATGCCTGGGGGTGGTGTAGAAAAGAGGGATTATCAATCACCCCTTCCAAAACCACTATTATCCCATTGACCTGGAAAAGGGTTCTAAATATACCCATTATCTTGGATAAAAAACTCGCTTGGGAGGCCCACCTCAACTCAGTAAAAAAAGGAACGAAAAACCTTTGGACAGCGAAACAACTTTTGGGTAAACTCAAAACAGGGACCATGAGAACTACCCCAACTGCTGGCATGGAAGCACTTATAAATTTACCAGCACTACATTTAGCAATACAAGAGAAAGCTACTATGCAAGCGCTCTCTTATCATATGAAAGAAAAACTTAAACCAGGAGATTTTACTGGGAACCTCAATATCTTGAACAGGGTTCAACATACAGTATGCATAACCCAGACGCATGACTACACGAAAACCGTACTTAATTTTATAAAGAGATGCAAGGTTATCTTCCCGTCTAGGGATTAGAGAACAAAAACAAATTTTAATAATCGAAAATCACTTTATTGTTTTTCAAAATATTCTCCATGAAGATCTATACACTTTTGCATGCGTTTGAACCAATTGTCGAAGCACTTTTGCCACTCTGAATGAGGTACCTCTAAAACATGCATTCTGAATGCCGCAACCGCTTCTTCAGGTGTCGAAAAACGTTGACCTCTCAGTTTGTTTTTTACGTACGGGAATAAAAAGAAGTCATTCGGTGCCAAGTCAGGACTATACGGCGGATGACCCATTAATTCGATGTTTTGGGTGCTCAAAAATGCAGTTGTTTGAGCCGATGTGTGAGAGCTCGCATTGTCCTGGTGAAGAGTGATCCGTCTTTGGCGATTGGTTTTCCTAATTTCTTGGAAGACAACTGGCAAACAAATGGTTGTGTACCACTCGGAATTTACTGTTCTGCGTTCTTCTAGTGGTACGGTTGCGACATGTCCAGTTTTTCCGAAAAAACAGGCGACCATTTGCTTGGGAGTGCTTCGTGCGCGAACAACTTTTGTTGGATTTGGCTCATCTTGAAACACCCATACAGTCGACTGCTGTTTACTTTCGGGATCATACGCGTAAATCCATGATTCATCACCTGTCACGATGTCATTGACGTGTTTCGAAGCCCCGCGATCGTATTTTTTGAGCATTTCCTTCCAACGCGAACAAATTTTTTTGACAATCAAATGTTTATGCAATATTGAATGTATGCTGATCCCACTAATGCCTAAGATTGTCTCAATCTCACGATAGGTCACATGACGATCTTGCAATATCAGTTCGCGCACAGCATCAATGGTTTTCGGAACAACAACTGATTTTGGACGACCTTCACGAAATTCGTCTTGGAGTTAACTACGACCACGATTGAATTCACCATACCATCGATAAACACTGGTCCTTGATGGAGCTACATCGCCAAAAAATGAATTAAGTTCATCCATGCAATGTTGCTGAGATAATCCACGTCGAAAGTTGTAAAAAATAATCGCACGAAAATGTTCACGATTTATTTCCATTTTTAGACCGAGATGAATCTTTTAAGTTACTGTAAACAACACAAATTTTTTTTTCAACATCTCGCTAATTTGCGCCCACGCCCCGACGGAAGAGAAGGACGATGGGACCAAGGATTCTTTCTATGAGCGCTTGGAACGTTCCTATGAGCGCTGCCCCCGCCACGACATAAAAATCGTGCTTGGCGACTTCAACGCCAGGGTGGGCAAGGAGGGAATTTTTGGTCCCACAGTCGGAAAATTCAGCCTGCACAACGAAACATCCGGCAACGGACAGAGGCTGATCGACTTCGCCGGGGCCCGAAACATGGTAGTCTGCAGCACCAGATTCCAGCATAAAAAGATACACCAAGCTACCTGGCTGTCCCCTGATCGAAAAACGCGAAACCAGATCGATCATGTTGTGATAGATGGAAGACACGCTTCTAGTGTATTAGATGTACGCACGATCCGAGGACCCAACATCGACTCGGATCATTACCTTGTTGCAGCCAAATTGCGCACACGCCTCTGTGCAGCAAAAAACGTACATCTACCTACGCAAAGAATGTTCGACATCGAAAAGCTGCAATCACAACAGACAGCCAGAAGATTCGCCACTCGACTCTCACTCCTGCTCTCGGAGAGCACTGCCCAACACACCGGCATGCGCGAGCAATGGAGCAACATTTCTCGTTCCCTACGTACCGCCGCCGAAGAAGAAATCGGATTCCGGCGAGCCCGAAAAAACAATTGGTACGACGAGGAATGTCATGCTGCCGCCGAAAGAAAAGATGCCGCCTATAGATCCACGCTGCGATCGGGCGCAACGCGAGCCATGTGGGATCGCTACAGAGAGCTGAAAAAGGAAGAGAGACGTATTATCCGACAAAAGAAACGAGAGGCCGAAATACGTGAGTGCGAGGAGCTTGAGATGCTGGCCAGTAGGAACAACGCCCGAAAATTCTACCAGAAAGTTCGGCGGCTTACAGAAGGTTTTAAGACCGGGGCGTTTTCCTGTAAGAACAAAGACGGTGATCTGGTGACTGACGTACAGAGCAATCTTAAATTATGGAGGGAACACTTCTCGAACCTGTTAAACAGTGACAGCTGCGCATGTCATAGAGAAAGTGAAGATCCCGATACCCCAATCGTTGACGACGGAATTATCGTTCCGTTACCCGACCATGACGAGGTGAGAATAGCAATATCACGGCTAAAGAACAACAAAGCCGCGGGCGCCGACGGACTGCCGGCTGAGCTATTCAAATATGGCGGCGAGGAGCTGGTAAGGTGCATGCATCAGCTCCTATGCAAAATATGGTCGGATGAAAGCATGCCTGCCGATTGGAATTTAAGTGTGCTCTGCCCAATCCATAAGAAGGGCGATCCTGCAATTTGTGCCAATTACCGCGGGATTAGTCTTCTAAATATCGCCTATAAGGTTCTAGCGAGCGTATTGTGTGAAAGGCTGAAGCCCACCGTCAACCAACTGATTGGACCTTATCAGTGTGGCTTCAGACCTGGAAAGTCTACCATCGACCAAATATTCACAATACGCCAAATCTTGGAAAAGACCCATGAAAGGAGAATCGACACACACCATCTTTTCGTCGACTTCAAAGCTGCATTCGACAGTACGGAAAGGAGTTACCTGTATGCCGCTATGTCTGAATTTGGTATCCCCGCAAAACTAATACGGCTATGTAAGATGACGTTGCTCAACACCAGCAGCGCCGTCAGAATTGGGAAGGACCTCTCCGAGCCGTTTGATACCAAACGAGGTTTCAGACAGGGTGACTCGCTGTCGTGTGACTTCTTTAACCTGATGTTGGAGAGCATCGTACGAGCCGCAGAACTTAATCGCTCAGGCACAATATTTTATAAGAGCGTACAATTGTTGGCGTATGCCGATGATATTGATATCATCGGCCTTAACAACCGCGCTGTTAGTTCTGCCTTCTCCAAACTGGATAAAGAGGCAAAGCGAATGGGTTTGGTGGTGAACGAGGACAAAACGAAGTACCTCCTGTCTTCAAACAAACAGTCGGCGCACTCGCGTATCGGCACTCACGTCACTGTAGACAGTTATAATTTCGAGGTTGTAAAAGACTTCGTTTATTTAGGAACCAGCATTAACACCGATAACAATGTCAGCCTTGAAATCCAACGTAGAATCTCTCTTGCCAACAAGTGCTACTTTGGACTAAGTAGGCAACTGAGCAGTAAAGTCCTCTCTCGACGAACAAAACTAACACTCTACAAGACTCTCATCATGCCCGTCCTAACGTATGGCGCAGAAGCGTGGACGATGACAACATCCGATGAAGCGACGCTTGGAGTGTTCGAGAGAAAGATTCTGCGTAAGATTTTTGGACCTTTGCACGTTGGCAACGGCGAATATCGCAGACGATGGAACGATGAGCTGTATGAGCTTTACGGCGACATAGACATAGCGCAGCGAATAAAGATCCAGCGGCTTCGTTGGCTGGGTCATGTCGTCCGAATGGATACAAACGCTCCGGCTTTGAAAGTATTCGATGCGGTACCAGCTGGTGGTAGCAGAGGAAGAGGAAGGCCTCCTCTGCGTTGGAAAGATCAGGTGGAGAAGGACTTGGCTTCACTTGGTGTGTCCAACTGGCGCCGGTTAGCACGAGAAAGAAACGACTGGCGCGCTTTGTTAAGCTCGGCCAAAATCGCGTAAGCGGTTATCGCGCCAATTAAGAAGAAGAAGAAACAACACAAATAGCGCTGGTATTTCAAAATGTTCTGAGTACGTAAAAGCCAAAAAATTTCAAACTTTGCGATACAGCTGTCAGTTGCTAGATTGCAACACCAGGGTTGCCAAATCCCGAAATATAAAAGGCACCCCTCGTAAATGTTGACTCACAAAAATTGTACACAGATGGTTCCAAAACGCTCCAAGGAGTAGGAGTAGGAATAATGGGGCTAGAGCAAACAACCCCCTAACACTAAGTACAGATACCACGATTTTCCATGCGGAGCTCTTCGCCATAATAGAAACAGTAGAAATCATATCCAAAAGAGAGTTTGAGAAAGTAAAAATTAAAATACTTTCGGACCACAAAGGCTTGAATAGCTTCACATTCAAGTCAAAAGTCCTAATAGAGTGTAATAACGCGCTCAACAAACTGGCCACTCATAATCAGGTCTCACTGATTTGGATACCAGGGCACGAGGGGCACGAAGGAAATGAGAAGGCAGACTTTTATGCCAAAAACGGGGCAGAAGGGCTATTTATTGGGCCAACCCCATTTTTCGGCTTTAGCAAAGATAATATAAAACAGGAAACCAAAAAATTGATCCAAACAAAAATCAGGGAACACAGGAACGGCACAAGCGGCCTTAATCACTCCAAAAAGTTTTTGAACTTTAACGCCAACAGAGCAAAAACTGCTCTAACCCTTGATAAAAAGGGCCTCAGATTACTCTGTGGAGCACTTACAGGTCACTTTGCCTGTAATAAACACTTAAACACAATAGGGTTATCTAGTACAAGATCCTGGAGGTTCTGCTGTGATGAAGAGGAGTCTATGGAACACTTAGTCACCAACTGTGAGGAGGCACAGCATCCTGCGCTCGTACCCACTAGAGGATGAAGACCTACAATTTCTGCCTCATAAGGAGCTGATTCGATTCCTCGGTATACTAAATAATTATAATTAAGTAATTAGAAGCGCACAACAGATCGATCTGGTCGCAGTGCATAAAGGCCTTAGCCTAAGACGTACAACCACTACCATTACCATTACCAATCTATTTGGTTAAAATTGTCGGTATAATTGGAGATGTTCTAATCAATCTTCTGATACCTATCCATACAATAGCGCTGCCATACCTCTTTGCCCCAAAAAACAATTTTCTCATTTATTTTACCTCCAATTTTATAAACACCCTGCGAAGTATATAGGTATAAAGAAATGAATTAAATGCTCTGCCATGAAAAAGCTCCTCATAAAAATATCTGCCGTTCGGAGTCGGCTTGAAACTGTAGGTCCCTCCATTTGTGGAACAACATCAAGACGCACACCACAAATAGGAGGAGGAGCTCGGCCAACACCTAACAGAAGTGTACGCGCCAATTATTTATTTTATTTTAATGGAAACTGGATAATCATCTTTTGTTTTTTACGCTATATATCTGTAGGATCGAGAATAGACAGACGACAACCTCTAAAAATGGACGAAAATCGACGAAGCAAGTACAGATTTTAAGAATAAAAGTTAAGAAGATGAACACTCTCAAACTCCACGTGACGCGATGTTCTCAACGTGCAAGCTTCTGCGCCATGCATTAGGACGGGCATAATTGGAACCTTATAAGGTGCAAGTTTTGTTCGTCGAGAGAGGTCTTCACTACTCAGTTGCCCATTTAGTCCAAAGTAGCACTTTTTGGCAAGAGAGATTCTCCTTCGGATTTCCAGGCTCACATTGTAATCGAGGTTAATATTAGTCAATAAATGAACGAAGTCTTTGACAACCTCGAAATCATAGCAGTCAACAGTGACGTGGGTGCCGATACGTGAGAGCGCCAACTGTTTGTTTGATGACAGCAGGTACTTCGTTTTATCCGCGTTCAGCACCAGACCCTCTTAAAATATTATTACACTTATTTAGTAATTTAACATTTGTTGGCTTCATAAATATTTCGCATGTAATATAGGTAACAGCTATAGCTAAAAAACTAATTTATTATTCAGGACAAAAGAGTTGAGAGAATCAAATCTTTTTGGCTACTTTCGTTCATCCGTAGTTAGTAGAGCGAATCGTTTAATTCGACTTAATAGGTAATCTTCTGAGGCTGGAGACAATTTTGCATCACTCTGCCACAAAAATAGTCTTGAATGTTGGCAGCTTCGCTGTTGGCATTGTTGCTTAGCCATCTTAATGTTATTGGCTCGTTGGCCAATATTATCATACAAAAACCGCACCAGCTAACCTTTCGTCCAAGCCACTACTCAAGACAAGGGAAGATAAAAACGTCAGTAACATTCATATGAGGGGCACGCTCCCACTAAAACAGATCTATCCTCTTCGGCTGACTTCCACCCCGGGACCGCATTTGCACTACATTGAAGGTGGAGACGTGATTGTGGATAACAACCACGAATGAAACCTGCATCCAGGCTCCCTACCTATGACGTATGGAGGTTATACGTCGCTGTTAGTCTCCATTACTCCATTAAAAAGTAAATGGAACTTCGAAAGTGTGCCATAGTGTCATACGCATTACCGTCTTGTCCGCATGTGGTATGGTCGTGAGATCTCCCCTGGATCACTGTTTCATGTTAACTGTAGCACTTGTTGGGAGATGCAGTGTGATCAGACGCGGCACAGGGCGTTAATATTATTTTGCTCTAGCTGCCGATACTGAAACAGCTCTATTTTCGGCCTATCTTCGTCCTGCTTGCTTACAACATCCCAGCAATGTTTCGAAATGCACATACTGCCAGTTAAATTAGTCTCACTTGGTTGTCTTCCAAGGGTTTTGGCTAACTCTTCACGGTCTCTTGCGAATCTTAGGCAGTAGAAGAGTACGTGTCGTGCGTCTTCAACCTTCTCTGGGCAGGTAGGGCAGAGTGGTGAAGCGGAGAGACCAAACCTACGCAGATAATACTGAAAGCAGCCGTGTCCGCTCAGCATCTGGGAGAGGAAGTAATCCACTTATCCATGTCTTTGCCGTAACCACGTCAGATTCGCCGTAACATTCGACAAGTGACGCCATTCGCTGTGCCAACTTTTGGTCCCTTGTAAGTTTTGCACCTTGTCTTGGATAGAGACGGTTAAGTTCACGTGCTCGGATATCCAGTGGAATTTTTCCCGCATTCACGCAAATTGCATCATCTGATACTGTCCGGTATGCACAGGCTACTCGCAAAGCACTCACCCTATAAACCTTTCTGGCCCATTGTAGGTGTGCTTCTCGGGCTCGGGACCAAATGGTCGCGGCATATAACAAGATGGAGTCTGCCACAGTAGATAGAAGTCTCCTTCTTGCACCTTGGGGTCCCCCAATGTTCACCAGCAACCCAGGTACCGAATTTCCCATCAATATACCAGTTGTATACCAACGTATAAGTTTGTTTGCTTCAGTTTGTAATCGAAGCCAAAGTTACATACCTATTTAAGCACCCCCTAGGCGTGTATGTGTGAGTGTAAGTCTTTAAACCATTAACTGTCCAGATAACGGAGTATGCTTAAATGAACACATTGTGGCAAGGCATCCATATGTGAACTGTGCTCGCACGCGCTCAACTGAATACCAATTCAGAAGTCACCCAATATTCGCTGACGGAAAAAGGAAACGAAAAAACCGAAGTAAATGAAAAACATGAATTTTACGCTGAAACGACAACATTAGAACTAAAAAACTGTGTTTACAATGTGGCGTAGATTTTTGGTAGCCATTAGTCGGTGGGGTCCCCAGCAGTGGCACTGAGTCCGTGACCTAGACAACCAAATACGCAGACCTGCCCAACACCTTGCACTTTTCATAGTTAACACGTATGCACACATGTACGTATGTTTGTATGCATGTATGTATGTATGCACACATGTACAATACCTAGCCATTGAATTATGACCGATGGCACTTTTTCTGACAACTTCAAATATCAGGTCAAATTTTCATCTAATTTGGGCTTTTCCAAATAAAAAAGGGTATTGAAGGGTTTCTAACCTGTTCTTAGATGTTTTTAAGAATATAGAAAATTAGAAAAGGATCAGGTTTTTTGCTTATAAGTGAAAAGTTAAGTGTGTAAGTGCCAGTGCGAATTAAATCGATCTTGTGTGAAGAGCATAAAAAAACTAATTGAGATCGTCTGAAAAGTGAAAGAATTGAGTAGTGAATATTCATATATCTAAAATATAACAACAGTAAGTACAAAATGTTGTATGTAAAAAAATGTTAGTACAGATGCCATCCAACGGGCGTTGATAGACTTAGAGGTGGACAATTGCATCAGTAATTGCGGCATCTCTATGCTAGAAACCAGGATCATCAAAGCTAATATGGGTAATATCAGCATAACCAACAAGGTCCACAGGGGCACTCCACAGGGGATTATGCGTTATTAGCAAAGTCTTAACAAAACTGAATAGAGGTGGGGTAAAAGCGGTGGCGTACGCTGATGATGTGGTGTTAATGACATCAGGACTGTGTCCTAATACGATCAGTGCGCGATCATCCAAAGCGCGTTAGGCGAGCTTCACTCTTGGGCCACAGGCTGTGGCCTAGGCTTAAACCCGCGTAAAACAGAACTTGTGCTTTTCACCACCAGATATAAGGTACCAACGTTTACCCTACCAAACATTAACGGACAAACTCTCTCACTATCACCCAGCGCAAAGTACTTAGGAGTAATTCTGGGCTCCAAACTAAGCTGGAAACTAAATGTTGAAGAACGGGTAAGGAAGGCACAAATTGCTTTATATGCCTGTAAACGTATGCTTGGAAGAAGATGGGGTCTTCAACCTAAGCATACATTATGGCTGTATAAGACGGTTATACGACCTATTCTATCGTATGGTTCGGTAGTTTGGTGGAAAGCTCTAGGGAAAGAGCACAATACCAAACTACTCGGCAGAATACAAAGATCAGCCTGTGCAATAACGGTTGGTGCAATCAGATCATATTCTAGAGAGGCTCTCAATGCACTGACACACGTTAATAGACCTACATATTATATAAAAAAGACGGCAACCATGAATGCATTTAGGTTAAATGAAGCGGGTCGCTGGAAAGAAAAAACTTATGGTCACGCTAGTCTATTATTACGACAAACTCAGTTAACCTCCATGAGGAGTGACTACATCGTCCAGACGGTAACATTCAATAGGAATTTTGCCACTCTCTTCCCATCTAAAGAAGAATGGAATAAACGATTCTCTCTAAACAACTTCGACACGAAAGCTATACAGATGACAGTTAAATGGGCTGTGGTGTTGGAGCTGGTATGTACTCTCGCAGACTTAAAATTGAGAAATCTGTGCGTCTCCCTAATGCCAGCAGTGTCTTCCAGGCGGAAGTATTGGTAATTGGGGAAGCTTGTAGGCTACTAATCACAGATTTCTCTTTTAAGGGCAATATCGCTATTCTTTCGGATAGCCAAACTGCAATCCAGGCACTGAGTTCAGCTACAACAACCTCTAAAGTGGTGGAACAAAGTAGGAATAGCCTCGCCTCCATGAGTGAAAACCATAAAGTTACCTTAATCTGGGTCCCGGGACATCGCAACATTGAAGGTAACGAAAAAGCAGATGAACTGGCAAGAGGGGGATCTGTCATGAACAACGTTCTTGCAAAATCGGTATTCACACCATTAGGTGCAGTCAAGAGTACAATTTCCCAAAAATACCTTCGAATCGCGGATTGCAGGTGGAAAGCCCAGACGAAATGCAAAATTAGCAGAACGTTATGGCCCATCTACAACCTCAAGCAATCGTCGACATTGATATAAACATAAAACGACAGGACGCCTGGAGACTAACGGCAGTCATAACTGGCTTTTGGTCTATCGGAGAACAGGCAGCCAAAATGGGCATCCGTCACAACACATACTGTCGCAGTTGTGCAGCACAACCGGAGAAAAGGGAGTGAATCCTCCATTTCCTCTGCGAATGCCCTGCCCTATGGAAGGACACAATTTTAACCCTAGGTAAACCGCTGTTCGAGAGTCTGGAAGAGCTGTCTGGCTTAGATGTCAACAACCTGATAAGCTCCCTGAACCGCACAGACTGGATATAGTCATGCTGTAAATAACTGGTAAACAAGTTGGTAACGAGGATGTGGCAACAAAATGGTGCGTAAGCGCTATTAGAAGTTGAATTCTGGATGAATCACCACTTTTACCAACCAACCAAAGTACAAAATATACATACCTATCTTTTGAATGTGTCACGTAGATTATACTTGTTTTTCAAGTTAACCAGTTTTTTTTTAGGAAATGGCCGAAAGTCGGATTTGACATCGGGACAAAAGCAACAAATTGATGCAGGAATATCCAAGGCATCAGTAGTAAATGTTGAAAAATACCAACAAAGTTTCAGCGGTAACTTCAAACAATCGCCAAAATTGTCGCCGGGAATGCATCACCTCAACCAGGCAGGATCGTAAAATCGTCCAAACAGTTCTGTGGAACAGAAATGCTTCAATTGGGATGATTTTAAGAGAGGTTCAGTAATCTGGAGTAAATATTTCGGAAAGAACGTTATGACGACGCTTATACGAAAATGGATTTTTTTGTAGACGTCCAGCAAAAAAGCCACATCTGACACCGTGTATTCGAAATCGGCGGAAACTTTGGGCACAACTTCACAGAGACTTCGACGGAGCATATTGGAAAAAAGTAAGTTTAAAATAACATTTTTTCCTTTGTCAAATAGCAGTAGTAAGAAGATGTGAATATTTACACTTTTTTGTGGTTTGTTTTTCTTCTTACAGATCATCTTCAACGCTGAATACCGATTGGAAGCGGTCACAAAAATAGAAAGTTCTGTTCGCAGAAGAGCCGGAAAACGATATTCTGAAGATTGTGTGCTTCCGAGGGTAAAACACCCCCCACCCTAAGTGTTAGGGTTTGGGGATGTATACCGTCAGAGGAACCAGGTCCGCTACATTTTGTTGAGGGAACAATGCAGAGCGCATTCGTGGTCCAGTACGTGGACGTGCTGGAAAAAGTTTTGCTGCCATATTTAGAAACCCTGAAGTGCCCGAGAGATGAATACACCTTTATGCAAGATGGAGCTCCATGTCATACATCCAGGATGAGTATGAATTGTCTGAACTCAACGGAAATAATGGTTATGCCATGGCCTGGCAATTCATCGGACCTTAACTCCATCGAAAATTGTTGGGTATACCTCAAATCGGCAGTATACCAGCGGAATAATACCATAATAAGGAAATCATCGAAGATGTGTGGTATAATGGCCAAAATCTTAAGATGAAGATAACACAGTGCGTAGCCAGTATGCCTCAACGAATTGCGGCCGTCTTAACAGCAAGGGGAGGAGCCACGAAGCCTTAGCTTAAAATAAATATTTTGAATGCAAAAATGTCAAGAAGTTTTTATAGTAATATAGTAAAAACAAATATGTAAACTTTTTTAAATGCTTTAAAACCGTTTGCTTTTTATTCGCTCTCAAAGCCATAAATATGTAATTTTCATCATCGGTCATAATTCAATGGCCAGGTACTGTACGTAGGTATGTATGTATGTATGTATGCGCGCATTGTCTTGACGAAGGTTATCATGTGTGAACGCACAGTCGTAGCGAAAAAAGCTGGGTGTCGAGCGAAGAAGAAGTTGTAGATAAATGTCAGTTACATTGCTGATGATTTAGTGAGTGAAGTGTTTTTTGATGTAGCAACATGCAACAATATGTTACACTTAAGCGTTAATAATGCACTTTTTACGACAAAAACTTACACACACACACACACGTTTCAACGCACCGTCGCTATTCGTCCCTCTGCAATTTTCGTCGTCTATGCAGCTGGTAGTTTCCCAAGTCTGCCTTGCTGGGTTTTGAAGTCGTCGATGATTTGGCGCTCACTCGCTCCGCTAGAGCTCACCTATGCTCCTTCGTGTGCTGCCGCTAATGTCGCCAACATCATCACTTTTATTGTTGTTTTCGCACTTTTTTGCTTGTTCCTGGTACAAATGTATAAGCAGCTGTGGCTGTTGCTATTACGATAACAGCTACTGTTATTGTTGTTATTGGTGTGAAAGTTGGGCTGATGTGCACACACGCACGCACGCATAACTTTTGCCATTTTCCACGATTTCATTGGTTCATGACACTAATGCCCTGATTTTTAAATTGCCACCGTCTAACAGCAACAGAAAAAAAAGCAAGCAGTTGATCCAACAACAATAAAAACCCGACTTGTGCACCGAAAACTATGGCGTGCTCGTTCCTCTACACATACATATGCACATGTGCCAGTGAGGAATAGCACCTGAAACATGCATTCCAACTTTTGTTGCAGTAGAGAGTTCGTACGCGTACGTATGTATGTATGCACGATTGTGCTGCAAGCGCAATTTGTAACTTTTGCCCCTGATTTTTGAGTGTCGGAACACCTTTTTTAGTCCTCTTGTCATGTCCCATTTTGCAAACGCAATTACGAAATATATATTTATGTTTATATGCAAGCGAGTATGCGTCTACATGTGGCAGCAAGAATGCAATAAACGCGAGCCAACTTCTGTGGTTGTTGCTGCATGCATATTTGCATAAAATATGACATGTTTCATGGTATGTCACTCACACAAATATGCATTAAAAATTCCCATAAAAGTGCTCCAAAAGTGCCGGCACAACCTTTGAGGGAGCGAATATGAATTTGCAATGCTCTGCAACAAAGTTTTATTCAATCACACAGTAATTGGTATATAGGTATTTAACATAAATACATATGTATGTGTATGTGAGAACACTGAAATGAAGTATGTACATCATTGATATAGATAGGACTGAGCTTTAAACCAAGTAAATTACAAATAGCTGATATTTTATTAATGCACAAACTAATAAACTAGCTAGTTGGAAAATTGGTACTAATTTAGGCTTTTTTTACGCAAAGTTTTTTCAATCATTGGCCGCATGAGATATTGTAAAATTATCATATTTGAAGGCATTATAAACGCCAGGCCCCCAAACTACCTACTAATGTTGTTGTTGTAGGAGCATAAACATTCCCCAAATATATATGGGGAATGCTGCTGAAGTGACAGTCCTTGGCCGGATATGAATCCGGATCGTTCCGGTAACGTAGAACCGACTGTAGGTGGGAACGTACCTACTAATCTACCCCAATGATGTGGTTTGCATGCCAAGGCATACTGAATCCATTCTATTTCCAAACTGCTGTTGCAGTTAAGGGTATACCGATGCAACTTGTTGGTACGCAACTTTAATGTACGTCGTCTAAAGCAAAATGGTGCTAGTAATGGAAATGAAATCGGCTATGCTGAAATTTTTTTTAGATGGAATTGGACTGGCCGCATTGTTTCCAAGAGACGCATTTTAGAAGGTCATGTTTCCGAAAACATGTTTGATTAAGTTGTTCATGTTTTATTTGAAGAAAAAAAATTCAATATACATAAAAAATTATCCATTAAATTTCAGTATTTCAGCAATTTTAGTTCACAAATAATTTCTAATAAAAACTAAATTTAAAATATATTTGATAACTTGAAGCAATTCACATTTTACACGGCATTTTATTACCGGCTACAAAGACCTTAAGGTTACATTAAGGGTCCCGGTGGTCTAGAATTTTCAAAAAATCGATTTTTTGGTGTTGATATTACAAAAGTATAGGCTTTTAAGAATACTCTGTCAAATTTTTGGAAGGATACTCCCAGTATTTTCGGTTCTACAGCCGTTTTAGCAGGTAGAGTCAGATTCGTCACGTTGCGGCATCAATAGTCGCATTTAAATGGTCAAAACTTTAAACTCATTTATCTGAAAACTACTTTTTTCGACCTAGTGTTGTCAAAACAAAAAATGTAATAAACCGAATCGACTGAAATTTTAATATTGGGTAGTCGGAAAAGTCTTTTCGTATTTCTAATCAAACTTCAACTATATTAATTTTTTTTTTATATTTATAATAAACTTTATTAAACCAAATATGTACCATTTTGGCCAACCACCTTTTGCCATTTTTCTTCTAGAGACATTATTCCATCAGTGTAAAACTTTTGTGGTTTCTCGGCGAAAAACTGCGACAAGTAATTTTCACAGGCTTCTCTTGAAGCCATTCCATTAAGGGAGTTCTGCATTGACCGAAACAAATGGTAGTCCGATGGTGCAAGGTCAGGGCTATAAGGTAGATGCATCAAAACTTCCCAGCCAAGCTCTCCCAGTTTTTGCTGAGTCATCAAATATGTGTGTGGCCGAGCGTTGTCCTGATGGAATACTACGCCCTCTCTGCTGATCAGTTCTGGGCGTTTTTTGTCGATTGCTTGCTTCAATCTCATCAGTTGTTGGCAGTAAAGTGTAGAATCAATCGTTCGAGTAGGCTGGAGCAGCTCATAGTGGACCCAGCCCACCCTGTTACCATTCACTTCAGAAATGGTTCGATTTCAATTCGTTTCAGCAAAGAATCGCAGATGTTAATTCGGTCCATTAAATTTTTCACAGACATTTCATGTGGTACTCAAACATCGAGCTTCTCTTTGTAACCAGCCTTTTTTAAATGCTTCAAAACCGTTTGATGATGAATGTTTAGTGCTTTGACGATGTCATGGCAGCTTATGTGGCGGTCCTGGTCAATCTTTTCCATAATTTCATCGACTTTTTCAACGATAGGTCGATCGGAGCGAGGTGCATCTTTCACGTCGAAATTTCCAGAACGGGAGCGAGCGAACTATTGTTGTGCTACACAAACTGATACAGCATCGTCTCCGTAAACTTCACAAATTTCATTGGTGGCTTGCGTGGCTTCCTCCCTTTTTTATATTGTATAAAAATTTCAAAATATAGCGAATTTCTTCATTATTTTCACTCATTTTTGAACAGCTATAACTTTTTTTCAACTTCTCCGAATTTAATTTTTTTTGATTAAATGAAGCTTAAAATGTCACCTTTCTAACACCATATGATATGACACAATGTGATTGGTAGCACTGGAGATAGATGACTCCAACGACATCTATTGACAAAATACGAAAAGACTTTTTCGACTACCCAATATTTGATCACAACATCAATGACTATCGCCCGTACTGGAATCATATTATTATTTCAATTATTTCGTTTTTTTTTTATTAAAAACCTGAAAAACCCCCAATTTTTAGAGAATCAAATTCAAAACCGCGCCATTTTGTTACATTTTTTTTGTTTTTTTTTAGCGGGGCATAGCTACAGTCATACTGATTAATAATTTTTTTGGCTTTTGTGTTTCAGATAAATAGAAAAGCCAAAATTCCAATTTTTCGGGAGGGTCAACTTCAGTGCCATTTTTAAAATTACAAAAAAAGCTGATGTTTGTATGTAAAAGAAGTTAAATAAAAATCCTAAAAAATTTAAATATCATTTTTCATTTTTTTAATGTAAATTTTTTTTAAAAATAACAAAATGGCGTACTTTTAAAACAAAGGTATGCTTTTCGGGTGGAAATCAGACTGTAGTATAGAAAGTTTTCCCATTGTAGTACCTGCCAGAATGGCAAGTCTACAGAAAAATAATCAGTTTAACTTTTTCGTTTCATGTGCCCTGAAGAGCCAAAATCCTGTTGATAAGGCACCTATCTTTTTTTAAGACGCTTACTTTGGTGCCACACTACTACGAAAAAATATGTCAAAAAAAAAACAGAAATTGTTTTTGTATACTATTTGATGTCAATAATAACATACTAGAAAATCAAAACGATCGCATTTTATTTTCTTAAACAAAATTCCTAAAAAATGTCTATAAAAAATGAGTATTTGACCAGACTACTACATTAAGTGATCAATTTCAAGGCAAAAGAGATCTAAATATTAACTCAAGCGCACTCAAACGCCTTAGGAATGGAGTCCATTTTTCTTCTTTTTTTAATGATATGAATGGGTGTCTAAAAAATACCATATCTTTGCGAAAATAAGTTAATTCGAAAGCCAATAAAGTTATCTTCCGAAAAACGTTCAAAATTTGTTTTATTTTTTTTTATCAGATACTCAAAACGACCGAGGAAATTAAAACAAATGAAAAAAAAATCATAATCTTAAGAGTGCACCAAATTTATGTTATCATTTTGGGAGCTTTTGTTGTTTGAACTTGCACACAAAATATGTAAAATTGCGATATTATGGATCAAAATAAATTCAATCCTAAGCATATTAATATTCACCTTTTATGTGGAAAAATGCCATAGGTAATGCTTGGTGTTCAGTAGCTATAGTATCTGGCGAAAGGTATCACTGAAAACCATTAATGCATTTTATTGAGCGAATTTAACTTGAATTTGTGAGGGACAAGTAATTGCGATGCTGTTAAGATTCTCAGATAGTCAGATGTTAATGAAAATCTATTACGATTTTGTTGAACGCCACCAGTTACACTTTAGAGCCCGGAAGACATTCTTTGGCATAGAAAAAGTTTTACGAAACACATTTTCTATACAAAAATTGTATAAAGATCACTTCACGGATTATATGTGACTGTGAAGCCACAAATATTCTTATTTTTGTATTAAATTTCTGAATCACCAGAAATATTTCTTATCACTAATTCAATTTTACTGGTTTCACAGCATTGAGTGGCATGAGATGATTTTTTTCAGCGCGAACTACTCCATATTACAAGAAATTAATAGAAAAAATTGCAAACAGTTTTGAAAGGTATGAAAAACTAGTTCCATGTTTTTTTTTTTGTAAACTTATCTCAAATTTCCATATGCAAAATAAAAATAAACACATACTTGCATATGCGCACGTATGGTTATATTGGATTATTAGTCGCTGCTGCGTCAGTCACTTAAACTTTGTTACACTCTAGTTGACATCTTGGCATCATGACATGGCTTCAAAACCGGACGAAGCTGTCAGCACAACTACAGAAACCAACCAAAAAAGAACAGCCGGCAATGAATTGAGGAAAACTTGGCTGCGCGTAAGTTTATTTTTTTTTCTAGATTTAAGTAGTTTTGATGACATTTCTGTTTTATTTCTTATAAATTCTATATTGAAAAAAAAATAGACTACCTGCATTTGCTGCGAGATTAAGCAACACTGCAATGCTTTTACTTAACCGAAGCACCCATAGCGAAATTTCTAAGCATTTATTATCGAAAACACATTCTGGCTACATAAAAACATTCTGCTTAAAGAGGACTTTGAGAGGAAAAGGTAGAAGGTCTTTAGGTAGGGTCTTATCCCCGCTGTTGTGGTTAGTAGTTGCCAACAATATCCTTACCAAATTCAACCGAAAGGGAATTTAAGAGTGACGTACGCGGATGACATAGTGTTAATGGTTTCAGGAATATTTCCGACCATAATCAGTGAGATTATGGAAGAGCTCTGGTATTACTCAGCAATTGGGCCAGAGACTGTGGTTTAAGTGTAAACCCGAAAAAAACTGAACTGATGCTATTCACTAAGAAAATCAAGGGAGTATTGGGTAAAAAATGGGGCTCCAACCAAAACTATCCAATTGGTCCTACATAGCCATTGTAAGGCCAATACTAACAAATGCGGCACTAGTATGGTGGCCAGTAACAGAAAAGAAATACAACCAAACCAAACTGAACAAGATATGATACAAAAAACAGCGTGTATCTTAACTACAGGAGCGCTTAGCACCAGTCCTACTCGAACGCTCTATATACTAACTCATCTATTACCATTAGACTTACATATAAAAACAATCGCTACTTGCAGCTCGGTGAGACTCAGAGACATAGGAAGCTGGACAACAAGATCGTATAGTCACAGCAAGATCCTCCTACAGAGATCCTCGCTGCTCAAAAACAGATCAGACTACACAGTCCCCGACCTTAACTTCAAGAAAGCCTTTAAGGTACGTTTTCCACCGAGCGCCGAATGAAGCAAAGGGAAGGTGATTAGAAGATACGATATTGATCTACACTGACGGTTCTAAGATAAACTGTGGGAGGGAAGCTGACTTCCATTCGGAGCCACTATCTCAGTCAATTCGACTTCCTGACTATGCCAGCGTGTTTCAAGCAGAACTTTTAGCGATCAGAGAAGCATGCAAATCACTAGAACTCTACAAGAAAGTCAGTGCAAGAGTAGCTTCTTTTCAGACAGTCAAGCAACTATAAAGGCCTTAGACTCCAACTCCATTTCATCCAAACTAGTCTAACAGTGTAGAGAGAAAATATGATAGAATTAGTTAGTCATTGGCTTAAAATTACTCTGATATGGGTTTCCGGCCATAGGAACAAACGAGGTACTGAGACAGCAGATGAGCTAGCAAGAAAAGGTTCGACACTAGACGTAGCAGAGGCGTTGGCAGTCTCCCCGCCAGGTAACACAATAAAAGCATCCATTGCTTTAGCCGAAATAAGGTTTAAACAATTAACTAAATGTATTACAACAAAAAACACTTGGCCGTCGTACAAAATCAAAAGGACGAATCACCTGTTTGGAAGTTCTCGACCAAACATTTCACGCATCACTGCAACCCTTACAGGCCATTGGAAAGTAGGGGATCATGCAGCCAGACTCAACCTCCCCTTCAATCCCATTTGCAGAAGCTGTCAAGCGGAAGGGGTGCAGGAAAGTCTTTTCTTGCAGCAAATTAATGAGATCTCAGACATCAAGATAAAGAATTTGCAGCTATACTTGGACCTCACTAAATGGATTTGACTTAGAACAGAAAAAAAAACATCAGTATACGAGGACGGTGGTAGTAAAACGGCGCTGGTCGCTAATTAGGATTATTTCAGTGGAAATACTCAACCACTTCAACAACAACAACAAAAGGTAGATGTATTTACATACAGTGCCGCTCAACTGAATAGGTTTGAAAATTATTTCTTCTATTTTTTCTTCTCTCTTTTTTCCTATGAAATTGTTTCCTTCTTTCTTTTTTGTTTTGAACATTCATTTGTTTACTCGTAATATGTATGACAAAAAAAAATTTAACGGGTTCTATGCAACGGTAAATCAGAATTTTGATTTCATCGTGAAATTCGCTAAATGTGTGGTCTATTTTTGGCTCATCTGATTAGGTTTGACAACTTTGACTTCACTTTTTGATTGACTGCGTGATTGAAAACATATAATTTCTTTGGTATACTTAAATTTAAAGTAATTGCTACCATTTTTTGTAATATGGGTCGGGGAAAATCTTTAACCGATTTTGAAAAAAGTCAAATTAAAGGCTATATTGAATCTGGCCTAAAACATAATGAAACAGCAAAGAAGATTGGTCGAAGCCAAAACATGGTAAGCTATTTTCTTAGTAATGAAGCCGATTACGGGGAAAAAAAAGAAAGGAGGAAAAAAATATGCTATAACGGCATCAGAGAGGCGACTAATCCTTCGAACTGCTTCGAATTCCCACCTCTCTGCCAGTAGAATCAGCGATGAATGCGATGTAAATGCTAGTTTGGCAACGGTAAAACTAGTTATTCGGAGTGCTAAACACTTAAAAAGATTAAAAACAAAAAAAAAACCTCCTCTCAAAGATGCACGGAAGGAAGCGCGACTTCGATTTGCGCGGGATCACATGACATGGAACATGGAGTGGAAGGCTGTGGTCTTCTCCGACGAAAAAAAGGTTAATCTCGACGGACCGGATGGCTACAACTATTATTTTCACAATATGTGAAAAGAGGAATGCTTTTTGAGTCGTCATCACTCCTGTACAGGAGGCGGAATGGTTTGGGGAGCCATATCCTTTTATGGAATTTGTGAGCTGCAGTTTGTTTAATCAAAGATGAATGCAAATGTCTACAAGACTGTGCTCCAAAAGGCTTTTCACCAGTTTTCCGAAATTTTTGGACCTATTCAATGGAGGTACCAACAAGACAACGCCCCCATACATACAGCCCGGGTTACAAAACAGTGTATTAAGGACCAGAATGTCAACTTACTCGAGTGGCCGCCATATTCCCCAGACGTAAATATTATCGAGAACATTTGGGGACTTTTAGCCAGGAGAGTGTATAAAGGGGGAAGACAATTTCAAGACTCGGCGACCCTGGTTGAAGCGATTAAAAAAGCCTGGTCAACTATTTCACTGAGTGAAATTGAAAAATATTACGATTCCTTATAAACTCTGAAATATTGCTGTGAATAATTTTTTTTTATAGTTTTGTTGATCAAACCTATTCACTTGAGCCAAAAATAATGTAGATTTTCAGCTATGCTCTTGAAAATATAATAAAAAAAATATAAAAACCAAACCAAAACAAAAAACCACGTTTGCATTTTATAAATAATTGATCGTTTTACTTTTTTTTTTTTTTTTGTATTTCTTCCATAAAATATTACACCTGTCGTTAGACAATAAGTAATTTGATTTACAAAAAGATGGAATGAGAGTGATATTGAAGGGTCAATGCCCCCAAGCTCATTTAGAAATCTATACATATTATTTAAAAACAAGTGGTTAACAATGACATATACGATTAGTGCACAATTGATTACATGGATTTTGCAAGATCTGTTGGTGTTTGACGGTTAAGCCGACTTTGGGTAGATTTTTCTTTATTTGGTAGTCTTCTCATCATAGGATTTGTGTGCGTTAATAATCTATTTATGTGTCTTCTGCTAGCGCTTTGTATTGTTTCATCAATAGTATCGATGTCAAGGTCGCGATGAATATCTGCGTTAGGTATGTACCAAGGTGCATTAGTTAAGGTCCTAAGTATTTTAGACTGGACTCGTTGAAGTATACTTAGATTACTTTTTGCAGCAGTGCCCCAAATCTCAATTCCATATTTCCAGATCGGAGCAATTATCGTTCGATAAATAAGTACTTTATTTTGCAATGATAGATTGGACTGAGGTCCAAGTAGCCAGTACAATTTCTTAAAACGATTTTTAACTTCATTTCGCTTTTTCTTTATATGCTCCTGCCAGTTTAATTTCGAGTCGATCGTAATACCCAGGTATTTCGCTTTGGTGTCAATATTCACGTCAGAATTACCAACGCTAACTGGTTCAATGGTTGTCCTTCGGTTTGTGTAGTTTACTTGTATTGTTTTGTCAGCGTTAATTTCGATGTTCCATTTTTTGAACCAGTTTAATGTCACATTTAATTCGTTTTGTAAATTTTGTTTTGCGACTTTTGTATCTTTATGAGATACCATGAGGACTGTGTCATCCGCAAATGTTGCAATCATGCTGTTTTCTGACTTCGGTTCCGGTAGATCAGCCGTGTACAATAGATACAATGTTGGTCCTAAGACACTGCCTTGGGGAATGCCTGCGTTCATAGGTTGAATGTCTGAACATGCGTCGTTATATTTAACATAGAATTTCTTGTCTTGGATGTAACTCTTGAGCGTAAGGTAAAAGTCATTAGGTAGTTGTGTTTTTAATTTATGGACTAGCCCAGGGAGCCACACTTTGTCAAAAGCTTTAGCTACGTCGAGGTATATGGACATTAGACTGGCCGCAGCTTGTATGGAGAAAAATAAAAATTGAAAATCCAAAAGTTTTCGGGTCGTAAAACATGAGGTTAGATGCAATAAAGAACGGTATATTCACAATTTTTACTAATTTTTTTTCGTTTCCAATTTTTTTGTTCGAATCTTATATTTATTGATGTGATGCGATTTTAATTAATGATCTTGTTTACTTTATTGCGGTATGGCCCAATTTATATCGCGAAAGCCACCTGACAAAACGCGCTTTCAGCACACATAACTGATTAGTGATACGTGGAAAATATGTCACCGTCAGTTGAGTAATAGAAATTGTGTTTTATGAACGGTGTGTTGAGCCAGCTGCTAAATGAAATAATTATTTTTAAATTTTATACAAAGGTACTTTTTAAATAATTTTTCACACTGTTGTGTTCGCTGAAAAAGTTTTGAATTTTTACTCGACATTTGAATTAGTAGGCTTTGACATTGCATTTTTATTCAGTTTCAGTTGTCTTATGCGTTTAATAGTACAAAAGTAATTAGTTAGTGAAAAAATGAGTTCGAAATCATTATCAGGCATTCCGAAAAAAAGATTACGTTCTGAGCAAAAAATATTTCTTGTGGGTGAATGTGAGAGTGTTATTTTGGGGGGCAAGTTGCCATCAATGAAACAGGTGCTCCGATTATTGTTTTACAAAATGAGGCCCGAAAACTTGACTTTGGAAAGCAGTATAAAATACACGATTGGTGCCACGATTGAATTTTGGGAAAAGCTAAAATTCGCACGGCGCAAGAAAAAATGGTATTAAAAAACTTAAAAATCTTTACGAGGAATGGAGAAATTTACAAAAACATTCCAAGACTCCTAACGAGAAGTGTCGTAAAAATGAAGCAGAGTTTAAGGATAAAATTGAAAACTTCATATTTCACATTGCAGCCATGGATGCCCTAGGTATAATGAAAATGCAGGAAGATAAAGACTTTCTTTTGCTCCAAAGAAATAGAGGACGTACAGGTAGTATGTATGGTGCGGATACTGTACTCACAAGAAAAGAAAAACGCAAAGAGCAACGAATGGAAGAAGAAAGAAAGCGCGTTGAAAAGCATTTAGTTCATAGCACGTTTATTAAAGTTAAGTTTTACTGGTTCTTTTTTTAAAAATGCAGCAAAAGATATGAATAAAGGCGAAGATACAGACGGAAGTAACATTAATTTACTACCGAAAAAGGCAAATCGAGGAAAAATGAATTTTATGGATGATAGAATGCTTGCATGCATGGACAAATGTAACCTCTCTACAAGAGATACCATGCATTTGGTGAGTGCAACGGTTGCTGCCTTCATAAATGCCATGCAAAATGTTAATGGAACGCCGTCAATAAAAATGGAAGATTTAATTCTTAATCGAACAACATTACATTCGATGAGGAGAGATTATCGTCGCAGACAAGCTCAACAGATTATTAATGGATTCAATGCAATGGTTTTACTGAATATGTTTATAAGATTTTGGATTCTTGACGTACCAAATTTTTCACAAGTACGGTCACCTGGTGCAACATCACACGCAAGGTTTATGTCGAAGTGCCTATATTGCTACAAAATGTTTCTGTTTCGCGAGCAATTCGTGTTAACGACTTCAGAGATAAAGAGTCTAAGAAGCGTTTGTATTTTTTTAACCTGCATCTACGTTCCATATTGGTTTCGTTGTGTGGATCCAATAGCTGCTCCACAAAATGACCTTAAGCTCATTAAAGATGTAATTGTATATTTCGATAAGAATGTATCCAATTCCTTGTTACATAAAATTAAAAACCATTTATGGTATTTGTCGGAAGAGGCGGTTGGTCTTTCATTTTTTGATGATCAAATTCCTTCACATATTAAGCGAAAAATGGTGGAAGCAGTTACTAGCGGTAACCTTACGGAAGATGCTGTTCCAAAGAGAGTTGTTGCAACAATGTCAGAAATAACGCTTTACGGCAGCAAGAATATAAATGATTTTATTTCATCAAGAACTAAAACATTCTTTACCCGCTTAGGAATTGAAACAAGTTTTTTGGAACCAGATCCTTCAACATGGCAAGAAAGTGAAGACTATATAGCGGGAAAACGAATTTGTCAGCATTTGTCTGTAGTTAATGACGCTGCAGAGAGAGCATTGAAATTGATCACAGACTACGACAGATCGCTTACTTATAATGAAGAAGATAAACAGTACTTACTACAAGTTGTTGAGCACTACAGGCAATTGTATCCGTCTTACACCAAAACATCTCTCATTAAATAGACAATCTAATTCTTTAATTAAAATTTTATTAAATTAAAATAAATTATATAAATAAAGTTAAATTATATACATATTAAGTATATACATATTAAATTAAATTAAATTATATAAAGTGGAAACAAAAAAAAATTTTGTAAAAATTGTGATTTTTTGAAATTGTCCATACTTTGGGAAAAAATTACACCGTTTTTCATTACTCCTAACCCTTATGTTTTAAGACCCGAAAATGTATGGATTTCCACAAAAAAAAAGTTACGGCCAGTCTAATGGACATGCACACTCTTTTTTTATTCAGGTCATCATTAATTTTGTGAGTAGTAGGCTGATTGGTCGATATGATGTCGCTAGTGTAGCGTTTTTGTTAGGTTTCGGGATCGCTATAACTTCAGCTACTTTCCAGGTACTAGGGAAATATTTGAGACTTATAGCAGCGTTGAAAATGTTTGTTAGATAAACTATTGCCTTGTCAGGCATATGCTTCATAATGTTCCGGAATTTGATCGTATCCAGGCGGTTTATTGTTTTTTAGAGTTTTTATTAATTGTTTTATCTCCGTAAGTGTGATTTTTTTAATTTGCTTCTTATTCTCGTTTGCTGCATAAGTGAGATTTATGTCGTTATTATTATTTTCAAAAGTATCTTTAAAATGTTGAGCTAGGACCGTTGCTTTTTCTGAAGTGGTTCGTGCCCATTTCGTTTTACTTACCAAAATTTTTTTGGTTTAAGTCCGAGTACTCGTTATGCAGATGTTATGTTCTAAGTCTATAAAAAAAGAAGTCAAACCTATTCAGTTGAGCGGCACTGTATACGTATATGTATGCGTGCCGAGATTCTGAAGAAGTTAATACAGTTTTAATGATCTTCAAATAATTTCAGATGTCCCGGGATCATACAAAATATCCAAAAAGGTCACTATCAATAAATAATTTGCTTACATTGTGCGATTCGATATACTTACATACATATTTGAAAACTACGAACTTTTCAGCAAGCAAACATAAATATAGTTTTGTCCAGGAGAAAATGTTTAGCTCTGCACCAACGGGGACATTAAACGGCAAACAACAACCGGCCACCGAGAGGCTGCAACAGCTGTTAACAAAAAACTTTCAATGCTAATAAACATGAACCGAACAGCATGTCAAGCACGTTGCCGCCCCGCCCTGCCCGGCACATTCTTTCAACGTACACAAACTTTAACCCATTCCTTCACTTAAGTTCAACAGCTTCACTGCATATGCATGCACATGACTGTACATACATACATATTTATACCACATTTGAATTTTTAAGAAAACAAGCAAAATATTTGCAAACAAAAGTTCTCTAGGAGTTTTGGTGTATTGCACAGCTGTTCACTGCATCAAAATTGCTTTATGATGGAGTTATGAATTATTGCTTTGCATAAATTAAATAATTTGTATTACTTTATTTTGTTAGTCAGTCAATTGCTGATACTCAACTGTGCGGCTGTGTGGCAACAGTTGTTAATGGTGTTGATGGATTACGAAATGTTGCCGTATTAAAATTTTTGATATGCCCGTTATCCAGTATTTTATTTTCCATCACATTTTAACAGGTAGATGAGTTAATATCTTCTCAACTACAAATATTTTATTCACTTTCTCCAGCTGAAGGCACACGAATATAAATGTATGTGTGTATGTTTATTCATGCATAAACGTATTTATATTAACATATTTTTCAAAAACAAATAATTGAATAACTGTAATAAAACGGAATAGATAAGCATTAGTAGAATCAATTTTGATTTCATTTATCCTTTCTATATTATTAAATGCATATTTCTGGCAAATTTATGCGAATCAGAACGGCCTACCATTGTGTAAATATTCATAACATGTCTGTATGTACAGTTGCGGACAAAACTCTCCATACGAGCCCTTTTTTCTTAATTTCTCCCGATCTAAAGTATTTAAAAGATATGTAATGATGCAGTTTTGTTTTAAGTCTAATTATTTAGCAAATGTAAAAAATTGCAACATCCAATTCTCTGGAGAGTAAGCTGCGTAGTGGCCGACCCAAGAAGCTCAACCAGAGAGATGTATCCTTTATTCGCAAAGCAGTGAATCAGAACCCAAAAATACATGCTACTGATTTGGCCCAGGAGGTAGCCGAGAGGCATCAAATTGTTGTCCACCCACGTACAATAAGCAGGACCCTTAGTAATAAAGGTTACAACTGCAGAACTCCTCGCAAAAAGTCCCTTATAAGCGAGAAAACCCGAAAGCTTCGTCTGCAGTTTTCAAAAAATCACCTTAGGGAATAGAATTTTGGAAACTACAATAGTTTTATTCACTGATGAGTCCAAATACAACATATTTGGATACGACGGCAAAGCCAAAGTTTGGAGAAAACCAAACACTGCCATGGATTCTAGGAATCTGATTCCGACTGCAAAGCATGGTGGTGGCTGTGTCATGGTTTGGGAAGCAGTTGCAGCCACAGGCGTTGGAAACTTCGTTTTCATTGAAGGAGATATGGATCGCTTCCAATACAAAACCATTTTGGAACAAAGCCTGATGCTATCCATGGACAAATGGGGCCTAGGCTCGACCTGGATCTTCCAGCAAGATAATGACCCGAAGCATACTGCGCAAATCGTCAAGGATCGCCTGCTGCATTATCGCCTGCTGCATTATGCTCCACGGCAACTATATTCACGTCCACAAAGCCCGGACCTAAGCATTATTGAGCATGTTTGGGAAATTTTGGGGCGAAAGATTCCAATCCTCAAAGAGAAGCTGCTGGAGGAATGGCAGAATATCTCGGTGGAGGAGCTTGAAAACTTAGGAGCTTCAATGCCCAAACGTTTAGAAGCAGTCATCGATGCTGGTGGGGGCTCAACAAAATATTAATTTCCACAAATTTAATCAGTTTTCCTAGATAATTCTTATTTTCTAAGTTCGTATGTACACTTTTCGCAGTGCCTTTTTTTGGTTTTCAATGAATAACTTTTAAAGTAAATACTGAGAATAATTTTTTTTTACATTTGTTATATAATTAGACTTAAAACAAAACTGCGTCATTACATTTCTTTTAAATCCTTTAGATCGGGAGAAATTAAGAAAAATGGGATCGTACGGAGAGTTTTGTCCGCAACTGTACATACGTATATGTATGTGCATATATTCATGGCATTTATCTGAAGTTGATGGTAAATTGAGTAGACAGCTTTGCGGGAAAGCCTAGAACTGAGGAAGAAAATAGTTTTTTCCCCGAGGATATTAAACGATATTCCAAGTTCATATTTCCAGTTTATATTTGGTATTTATTTGAAAAATTAAGGCTTGAAATAAAATGAAATTAAAAAATCATTCAAATGTATTGCAATTCGATTCATAGAAACTTTGCTCGATTGAACCAGTCTATAAATTAGATGCACTTTATACAGACTTTTCGAAAGCCTTCGAAAAAGGGGACCACTCAATACTTTCGTATAAGTTGGAACACCATGGAATTAGAGGAAATCTCTTGAAGTTATTCGCCAGTTTCTTGAAAGCCAAGAAACTACTCGTGAAAATTGGGTCCATTGCGTTTAAAATCATAGTAAATGCAAGGTGTTGCACGAGCTGGAGTCCAAAATAAACAAGACAGGCGTCATAAAAAATGTTTTTAATGGCTCCATCTTTTTATTGAGTTGAATGCGTTGAAAGTTACATCCCTAGCTGACTTCCTGCCCAGTGAAAGCGTGGTGACATTCGGTTTAGTGGAAGCGAAGTTATTGCGTATAAAGTGTCAGTGTGTTTATGTCATCCGTACAAAAATGAGCTTCGAACAAAGAACTAATGTCAAATTTTGTTTTAAAATCGGTAAAACGTTTAGCGAAACATTTGAATTGATGAAAAAAGTTTATGGTGATGATTGTCTATCTCGTGCCAGAGCTCATGAGTGGGATACACGTTTCAGAGATGGTTGTGAGGACATAAATGACAATGAACATACTGACCGCCCAAAATAAGTAATCACCGAAAACTCCATCGAAATTCTTCATAAGTTTATCAAAAATGAAACGAAATCATCATTGAAGTTCATGGAATCGGGCTTACGAAAGGTCTGTGCACGTTTTATTCCGCACAAGTGAACTGAGTACCAAAAACTGCTTAGAATACAACATTCGAAAGACCGCATTAAAGAGACGAGAAAAGATGAGAACTTCCTTTACAACATTGTAACTGGTGACGAAACGTGGTGTTTGCAACATGAACCTCAAACCAAGCGTCAAAGTGCCAAATGAAGGCCCCAGACGAGCCACCACACAAAAAATTGCATTTGGAGAAGTCAAAAATCAAGTCGATGCTCATTTGTTTTTATGATCCCCTGGGAATTGTCCACAAGGAGCTCGTGCCAATGGGCCAAACCGTCAATGCAATTTTCTATCTTGGCATTTTGAAGCGTTTGTTGCATCGCATTCGTCGAATTCGCCCAGAAAACCGCTAAGGAGGAAGCTGGCGCTTATTGCATGAGAATGCACCATTTCATCGATCCACTCTTGTGATAGAGTTTTCGACTAGAAATCGTATTTTAACCACCTACCTGTCCGAAAAATTGCATTTGGCCAGGAAAAAAAGAACACTTTGCGTCCGTAGAGGCCATCCAAAGGGCTTGTACCGACATCCTGAAGGGCATTCCGGATTCCGGTCGATGACCTGAAACACTCTTTCGAAGAGCTTTTAGATCGCGCAAAACAGTGTATCGAGGCCAAAGGAGATGAGTTATAAGTAACTCGAAGTTATCAGAAAAATGCGTTTCTATTTTAGCTCAGTCTTGTTTATTTTGGACTTCACTTTGTATATATACTAAACATATTTAATTTCATAAGGCAAATCAATATTCATTAAATGAGGAGTAAATTCAAAAATTTCAGGCTGAGGTCGGTGACATTATTGAATCGGATGAGGAGGATGGTGTGATTGACGAACTTGAGTCTGACATGGGAGAGTTAAGTGAAGGCGAAAACTCTTCTGACGATTTTTGTTCAGACGTGTTCGATATCCCGTTGAATATTTTACATAATTCGTCGACGCAAAAAGCTATGTCTCATAGATACGGACAAAATGTGTCTTATTAAGTGCGTGGCCCTATTGTGAACCTATTACAAGTTTTCAAACCTTTTGCAATGAACGGTATAATTGGAGAAGCTATTCGGTGGACCAACGTCGAAATCAACTAATGCTAGTGCATTAGTTCAAATAAAAGAAACAAAGGCTGAGGAATTTGTAGCTTTGATTGGTAGGTTAGTCCTAGCAGCTGCCACGAAGGATAATCATCCCACAGAGTGTAGAGTTATTTGATTCGTCTTACCCAAAAGCTATAAGGTAACTAGAGGAGTTCCTCAAGGCTCTATACTAGGCCCGGCTCTGTAGAATACCATGTATGATGGAGTGCTACGCGTTGAACAACACGAACAAGCAAGTATTATTGGGTATGCAGATGACCTACCTGTGGTGGTCGTAGGGAAAACGCTAGAAGAGGTGTCAAGAAGGGTAGAGGACACCATCCAGCAAACCATAAGACCGAACTGATTCTCATAAGTTCGCGACGAAAAGTTGAAAACCTTCAAATAAAGGTTGGTAGTCACAATATAACATTAACAGATACCATAAAATATTTATGTAGGGGTGATTATCGACAGAAGACTTAGTTTTAAAAAGCATCTGGAATACGCAAGCTCGTAAGCTGAAAAATCCTGCGCGGCTTTATCGTGACTGATGCCCAACGTAGGTGGACCAAGACAACAAATGAGAGCATTATTAGAAAGCGTCTGCAACTTAATCCTGTTTTACGGTGTGGAAGTGTGGGGCGACGTAGTGAAATATCCCAGCTACTTGGAAGAGGCTAAACAAGTGTACAGATTATGCAATCTCAGAATCATTAAAGGCTGCAGGACCATATCTGACGAAGCAGCAGGGGTAATAGCAGGCAGAATCCCCCTCGATATAAAGACCAAATGTATGAAACAAATATACCAGCATACAAAAAACGCGCGGATAAATGGTAACGAAGTATCACTGAGAGACGCCGTACAGAGGATCGATGATATCGCTCTGGAAAATTGGCAAACCAAATCGAACGATAGTGGGAAGGGAAGAACCTCTTTTACTATGATCCCCGACATATAGAAATGGATTCGGAGAACACATGGAAACGTTATTTACATGCGGGCACAGTTTTTACCCGGGCATGGCTGTTTCAGGTAGTATTAGTACAAATGCAAGCACACAGACTCCCCATTTTGCCTATGTTGCCAAAGAAAATATGAAACTCCTGAGCTTGCCCTGTTAGAATGCTCTAGATTTGATGGAGAACGAAGCATGTGGCGCTCAAATATCGGCGAGAGCATGACAGCTCCTAGCCTAGTACAATATATGCTAGAATCTGAAGAAACGTGGAACTATGGTCGTAACGTAGCCTCAACATTTATGCGAAGACTGAGACATGATGATAACAAACGCAGACAAATGAGTAAATAAACACATCTGAGAAGATTCCACCTCCCAGGTTCGCATACCAAAAAAAAGACAAATTTGCTCTAATGAGGAAGGTATGAGACATTCTGAAATGGTGGGCTAATTATACATCTGGGTTCTATATGCCTATATATCGAGATTTGACAACTAATCAAAAAGCAATAGCGCAATTCGCCCAGCATCAAAACTGCGAAATAGTAAATCTTCAAGTCAAAGAAAACATCAAGAACCAGCAACTCAATTCTGCGGGACGTCTTTTTGTCATTAAGTGACCAATCTTTCAATTATTCATTATGCGACTTTGCCAATTTCAATGACTTATTACTGGACATTAATTGGGATAATTTATTTGCTGAACTTGACACATCTAGTAGTTTTTCTGCCTTTACGTCCATCTTGTCTAAACTCTGCTTAGATAACATTCCGCTCAGATAGAAAAAGCCTTATAAATTACCCTGGTATTCTAAGACTTTGAAAAAGCTTAAAAATCTTAAAAGTAATTATTTCAAGAAGTGTAAATCTAGTAAGAATCATTTGTATTTCGTTAAATATAAGCGAACGTTAAAGGATTTCAACGATTTAAATGATTCTCTCTATAATAGCTACATTAGGGCGGGTCGATTTAAAAATCGCTCATTGCTCTGTGAAAATCGTATTCTAGGGATCAAAATAAGAAACTTTGCCGAAGAAACCATACCTCTAAACTGAATTCTGATGTCCCCCAATTTGGGTCGAACGAAAAATCCCACTTTGGCCCACTTAGAGTGCTCCAATCGAGTCCAAATGTATGACCGACCCCCACTAACTTTGGACGACCGATCCACCCATGCCAGTGGCACACCCCCTGGAACTTCCCTGGGGGCTTCCCCATACAATCATTTCAAAATATCACCAAAACTAAAAAGTTCGACCCAAATTGGGGGACATCAGAATTCGGTTTAGAGGTATGGTTCCTTCGGCAAAGTTTCTTATTTTGATCCCTAGAATATGATTTTCACTGAGCAATGGGCGATTTTTTTGCCTCCCCACAAATCGACCCGGCCTAAGCTATATATATTAACAACATGGAGTTAAGCATTAAAGCGAATCCTAAAATCTTCTGGAAATACATAAAATCTAGAAGGAGTAGTGCTAGTGTTCTCACTGGTATGTTTTTCGATAATAGTCAAGCGCGAAGCCCAAGTGAAGCGGCAAACTTATTTGCTGAGTTTTTTAAATCTAATTCTTTTGACGAAGAACTTGATCCTCCGTCCGAATTTTCTTCTAACTTAGTTTATGCCCTGAACTTTGGAGGTATTTTCCTCTCTCATGAGGATATTAGTAAAGCTTTAATTAAGTTAAACTCATCCTCTCAAACTGATGCTGATGGACTTTCAGCAGTTTTGATAAAAAATTGTCCGGCCTTGGTCTATCCCCTGAAAATTGTTTTCAACAAATCTCTATCGTCGGGGTGTTTCATTGACGCATGAAAGATCTCTTTAATTACGCCCTTCTTTAAGAGTGGCAATAAAAATGACGTTAGAAATTATAGGCCTATTTCAAAGCTGTCAACTATTTCCAAAATTTTTGAGCACGCGGTCTATGCAAAGCTGAGCTTTGCGGTTAAATCTTTAACTTGCTCTAATCAGCATGAGTTTATTGCTAACAGATCTACAGTATCTAATCTGGCTGTTTTTAGTGAATACTGCATTGATTCTTTCTCGGCTGGCTTCCAGGTCGATTGTATTTACATCGACTTTTCGAAAGCCTTCGACAAAGTTTCTCATAGAATCTTAGTTAAAAAATTAGCTTGTTTTGGCTTTCATTCTGCATTTCTGCAATGGATAAACTCTTGTTTGAGCAATAGTCGTTGTCTTGTAACATTTGATGGTATTTCATCTATCCCCTTTGCTGCCACATCTGATGTTCCGCAAGGAAGTATCTTGGGACCGCTTTTATTTGTGTTATTTATTAATGACATCAAAAGTTGTGTCTCATATGCTAAATGTTTGCTTTATGTTGATGACCTTAAGATCTTTTCAGCGATCAAGACTGAAGAGGATGCCACTAAACTTCAAGCCGATTTGAATAGGCTTTACTTGTGGTGCCTGAATTCACGACTTTCGCTGAACTTATCTAAGTGCTTTCAAATATCTTATTCGAAAGCATCTAACATTTTGTGCACTAAGTACAGTATCTCGACATGTGTACACTGCAGGACCGAGTTTAAGGACCTTGGGACTATCTTTGACAACAAATTCTCTTTTGATAGCCATATAAATTATATTACTTCAAAATCTTTTTCGATGTTGGGCTTCGTCAGACGGAACGCCACTAAATTCTCTGATCCCTACACTATTAAGTTACTCTATATATCTTTTGTTAGATCTTATTTAGAATATGCTGTGTTTATTTTGTAGTCAGCAGGATATCAATAGAATCGAACGTGTGTAAAAAATATTTCTCAAATATGCCCTTCGGTCTCTGTATTTTACGAGGGGTGCCTTTTATGTGTCGGGATTTGGCAACCCTGGTGTTGCAATCTGGCAACTGACAGCTGTATCGCAAAGTTTGACATTTTTTGGCTTTTACGTACTCAGAACGTTTTGAAATACCTGCGCTATTTGTGTTGTTTACAGTAATTTAAAAGATTCATCTCGATCCAAAAATGGAATTAAATCGTGAACATTGCATGGATGAACTTAATTCATTTTTTGGCGATGTAGCTCCATCAAGGACCAGTGTTTATCGATGGTATGGTGAATTCAATCGTGGTCGTAGTTCACTCCAAGACGAATTTCGTGAAGGTAGTCCAAAATCAGTTGTTGTTCCGAAAACTATTGATGCTGTGCGCGAACTGATATTGCAAGATCGTCATGTGACATATCGTGAGATTGAGACAATCTTAAGCATTAGTGAGACCAGCATACATTTAATATTGCATAAACATTTGACTGTCAAAAAAATTTGTTCGCGTTGGATCCCACACAATTTGTCAATCGCTCAAAAACGGCTCGTGTCGATTGGTCGAAGGAAATGCTCAAAAAATACGATCGCGGGGCTTCGAAACACGTCAATGACATCGTGACAGGTGATGAATCATGGATTTACGCGTATGAGCCCGAAAGTAAACAGCAGTCGACTGTATGGGTGTTTCAAGATGAGCCAAATCCAACAAAAGTTGTTCGCGCACGAAGCACTTCCAAGCAAATGGTCGCCTGTTTTTTCGGAAAAACTGGACATGTCGCAACCGTACCACTAGAACAACGCAGAACAGTAAATTCTGAGTGGTACACAACCATTTGTTTGCCAGTTGTCTTCCAAGAAATTAGGAAAACCAATCGCCAAAGACGGATCACTCTTCACCAGGACAATGCGAGCTCTCACACATCGGCTCAAACAACTGCATTTTTGAGCACCCAAAACATCGAATTAATGGGTCATCCGCCGTATAGTCCTGACTTGGCACCGAATGACTTCTTTTTATTCCCGTACGTAAAAAACAAAGAGGTCAACGTTTTTCGACACCTGAAGAAGCGGTTGCGGCATTCAGAATGTATGTTTTGGAGGTACCTCATTCAGAGTGGCAAAAGTGCTTCGACAATTGGTTCAAACGCATGCAAAAGTGTATAGATCTTCATGGAGAATATTTTGAAAAACAATAAAGTGATTTTCGATGATTAAAATTTGCCGTCATATTCTGCTCGTCTCATGCTTTTAAGTCTGAAGTCCTTAGAAAATCGTAGGTCTATACTCTGTCTATCTTTTACTCATAATATTATTACTGGAGTAATTGATTGTCGCTACTTGTTGGAAAGGATACGATTTAATGTTCCCCAACGATCTCATAGGAACTTCTACCCTTTTCATGGGGGAAACTTTAAAACTAAGTATGCCAGTAATGCTCCCATTACTCGTGCTTTACGGGAATTGAATTCCGTTCATATTGATGTTGTTCTCGATTTTTCGCTTTCAAGAGTAGCGCTTTTAAATCTCCTGAACTCTATATTATAGTTGTTTTTAATTACATGTATATCTGTAGTTTAGTCTAAGCAAGTTTTATATCATAGTCTGTAAGGATTGTAATTCATAGACTTAAATAAATAAATTAGTTGTGGATTACAAAATTTCCGTCATAAAGTTATTTCTACTCTTATTGGCATACACACACACATATATACATCCTAAAGAAATGAATTGATGATTTTTCAGCTTTAATACACTTTCGAATGACTCTGTTGTATTATTATCAAATAGGCTTTGTTATCATGACAGGGGAGTATATGCGAGATGTCGGCTATTTTTGAGGGAAGCACTCATGAGTTTGGTTTCGTTTATTGAACATACATGCACACATACATAGGCAGTTGAGAATCCAAGTAAATCAATAGAAAATACGTGACGATAAATTGTGAACGGAAAAGCCATAAATACTCACATTTCTGCCCGTCCGTGTGCGTTTGTTGAGATGGAAGAAGCAGAAGCACTACTCGTAAACTTAATACCCCAGACATGCTCCAGGTTGTTTGTGAAAGCACGCACAAAGTTGGCACAACTCCATATGCATGTGTATGTGCGTGTGTGTAGATCCATGCAAATGCGAATGATTGCAAAGTTGTTGAGCTCGTGTGTGTGGACTCTTGTTGTTGTTTCTGCTAACGCACCAAAGTTAATTTCAGCTGCTTTTCAGATAGCTTGAATGAATGTACGCATGTATGTATGTATGCTTGTATGTCTATCGCATTTAACTAAGGTTATCATATTAAAACAAACAACAATAATAGAAAACCAATTTACACGCATACATATAGGATTTGTAGGTATGCACGTAGGTGTGTTTACTTGTTTGAACGTATCTGGCTGCTGTTGTATGTCATTCTTCTCATTATATTCGGTTTAGTTGGATGTGTGCTCAGAACTATTTGCCTTTTCCTATAATCATAAACACATATGCATGTTCTACGCTCGTTACTATACACATTTGCGTATATGTGCGAATCTGAAGCCGCATTATCCACAATCTAAGGCGAGCCACAAATAGGCAACAAATCATAAAAATCGGTTCAAATTCGTTTGCCACACTCTGAGTATCGGTTAACGATTTCCGTTTCACGTTGTTCGTCGCCTTTAAACATTGTATAGGTAGGTAGGTAGGTAGGTAGATATATTGGTTGCCGGTTGACACACCTAGGTCTGCTGTAGGTCCATTGTGATACCACCAGGGCTGTCCTCTCTCCTCACTCTACATTGTCGTCATTGAACCAATCTGTGGCTTTAATATATCTAACAAGGCTTGTTTTTTTATATTGGCTACTTCTGCTACTTCAGAGAGAACGTAGGTTCGAATCTCGGTGAAACACCGGTCGCCCCTCGGCAGGCAATGGCAAGCCTCCGAGTGTATTTCTGCCATGAAAAGGCTCCTCATAAAAATATCTGCCGTTCGGAGTCGGCTTAAAACTGTAGGTCCCTCCATTTGTGGAACAACATCAAGGCGCACACCACAAATAGGAGGAGGAGCTCGGCCAAACACCCAAAAAGGGGGTACGCGCTAATCATATATATATATATATATATATACTTCTGCAAATTGACTCAGGGAACTTTTTCCTAAAATATTGAACCTTCTTCTATCCAGAGCCATGCACCCGCATAAAGAGTGTTCTATAGTTTCTTCTTCTTAATTGTCGTTACAGCTTCTGCAATAGTCGTTATAGGGTGCTCCCAGTCTACTGGCATGCCTGCCAATCAGACAATACCCTGTTAGGACCCCGAGAAGATTTCTTATGTTCTTCCTGTTCAGTTTCAACAGTCGGTTTGTGCGGTCCATGTTCCATTCTGGCCACGTCATTTTACTTGTTGCACAGGTCAGGGACTGAGACCATAGTCTGTTGGCAGCACTGATAGGTATGTTTGCTTTATTTGGTTGGATCGGTAATGTGAAATCCAATCTCGCTAGTTCATCGGCTTCTATGTCTCTATGACCCGGCACCCAGAACAGGTTTATTACAAAGTACTGTGATAGTTCTGTCAAAACGTCGGTACATTATTTTACTGTCTTCGAGTTAATATGAGGCGATTTTAAAGCTTTCAGGGCCGATTGACTATCTGAATATATGGAACGGGTGATTTTTTACCTATTAGGGGGCGTCCATAAATTACGTGAGGTGTTTTTTTCAATTTTCTGATCCTCCCTCCCCCACTGGTGAGATGTCGTGAGATTTTATTCGACCCCCTCCCCCATCCCCCAATCTCACGTGAGATTTTTCAAAATGTGGGTTTCTTATGTAAACGCGTTGGATTGTTATTGTAAAAAGAAAAAAATTTGCTTCGTGCTTTTATTTACGACTAGTTAAGACTAGTAATCAATATTGCTGAGAGTTACAAGTGTAATAAAAATTTAACAATAGAAGAGTTAAATCGTAACTACTGCGATTAAAAAAAGAATACCTACTCTAATTCAGTCCATGGAGAATCATGCGCGGTTTCAAGAGAGACTATTGAGTCCAACATGTCCATATGATTTTCAGTAAAATCATGTGCTCCTTCAACTTCGTTCTAATCTAGCCACTCTAAGCCGTTGACGCTTGCGCACAGTAACTCATTAGCTCGTCTTGTGACAATCCGTGAGGGTCGCACTTTGCGGAACATAAGCGCTTGCTTAGCTGGTACAATGTGAGCTGCTCTCCTGTGCTCTGCAGCTCTTGTGATAGATGCGAAGTAAATACCGCATGTACTGCAGCATATTTTCTCTAAATCATCACGTATGCTTGGGCAATAGAGATCATAAGGCGTGCTGATGAAGGCATTCAGCGGTTGAATCGGTACGCGTATTAGAAATAGAGCAAATGATTTTCCGTCATGTTCTTTAAAGTCCGGAATTGTCAAACGTCAACCTGAGTGATAGGGCGTTCGGCTCATAGTGGCGCGACAACAACCGACGGGCTACACTGTACCGCAAATTCAGATTAAATTGAGCTATAAAACAAATAAGGTGGTTTGACAGTAGTAATGTATAACGTCGAAGTATGAATGAAATTATTTTCTTTCGAACGAATTAGTGAATGATCTTAATCATACTACGATTACGCTTGAGATTAAATCTTAAGCATGTACAATTTTTTTGTTTCAATCAGAAAAAAAATTGTGTGATATTTGCCGAGACCCCCCCCCCCCCCCCCTTCTCTCCAACGTAAGATTAGATGAGATTTGACTCGACCCCCTCCACCCCTTAAACATCTCACGTAATTTATGGACGCCCCCTTATCTTTTTAAACAGTTGGTTTAAACAGTTGACGCACGTTTCGTGTTTTGTTTCACTGTCAAACATCTTCAGTTTGGTCTATAATTTAACCATGAATCGTCTTACAAACGAATAACGCTTGCAACTCATTGAATTTTATTATAAAAATGCGTATTCTGTTAAGAAAGTGTATTGCGCGCTTCTTCCATTTTATGGTCAGTTTAATCGACCCACTGAAGCGGCTATTCGAGCTATTGTGACTAAATTTAGAACCAAATTTACATTATTGGACATCAAACCACCAACACCACTCCCACTAACGTAGAGTGCGCACTGAAGAAAATATCGCAGCTGTAACGACCAGGGTTAATGATGACCGTCAATTATCGATTCATCGCCGTTCGCAGCAATTGGGCCTTTGTTATTCACCAACGTGGAAAATTTTGCGAAAGGATTTAGGTGTGAAGCCTTTCAAAATGCAGCTGGTGCAAGAATTGAAGCCGAACGACCTACCGCAACGCAGAATTTTTGGTGAATGGGCATTTGGAAAGTTGGCCGAAGATCCACTTTTTTATCGAAAAATTGTGTTCAGCGACGAAGCTCATTTTTGGATCAATGGGTACGTAAATAAGCAGAATTGTCGATTTCGGAGTGAAGATCAGCCAGAAAAATTGCAAGAGCTACCAATGTATCCAGAAGAGGTCACAGTTTGGTGCGGTTTATGGGCTGGAGGTATCATTGGACCGTACTTCTTCAAAGATGCTGCGGATCGTAACGTAAGTGTGAATGGTGAATGCTACCGTGAAATGATATCCAACTTTTTGCTTTGCCCAAAATGCAAGAGCTTGACTTGCATGACATGTGGTTTCAGCTCGACGGTGCCAGATGCCATACAGCACGCGTAACAATGGACTTGTTGAGAAGCGAGTTCGGTGAACATTTTATTTCACGTTCGGGACCTGTCAATTGGCCACCCAGATCGTGCGATATAACGCCTTTAGATTATTTTTTGTGGGGCTATGTTAAAGCTCATGTCTATTCAGACAAGCCTGCTTCAATTTACGCATTGGAAGACAACATTAAAGCATTTATATGTGAGATACCGGCCGAAACATTGGAAAGAGTATGCCAAAATTGGACTAAGCGGATGGACCATTTGAAGCGCAGTCGCGGTCAACATTTGCATGAAATAATCTTCAGACATTAAATTATATGGGCTGTACTATCGATTTAAATAAAAATTTCATGCATTTTTCTGAATTTGACGTGTGTTTTTTTGAAAAAGTTTCCTATAGCTCTTAAAAAAGCTCCCTTTATATATCTCTTGTGGTTAGAACACTTTTATTTAGGGCTAACACACCTTCCCTGATAGCCAGAATTTCAGCTTGTATATGCATGCATGGATCGTTGAAGGAAAATAATTGCCAATGCGTTCCATGACATTTATTTGTCTCTTCAATAAATCTTTCCTTTTTTCTTACCATTGCGCTCATGTGTACACTACGAGGCTTCAAAAGAAATGACTTCAATTTGTTACACGCGACAATCTCTTTCAATCTTTTTCTTTCTCTTTGTTGCGTGTTTGTGGCCCGCTTAAAATCAATCCATATTTATAAGTAGGAATTCAGTTATAAACAGATATTTCTGTTGCAGTTGTGTGATGAAACAGTAGTACGTGATAGTGAAGTTTAAGTATGTCCAACAGCTGTGGCCAACAATTCCTCACAGTTGGCCAGCGCACAAGTCAGTTATAGCCAACAGAAGGCCTCCAAAGTCTTCCTTAACGAATAGATATGCCAATCAATGCTGAATAATTAATTTCTCAAGGCCGCCTTAGCCGAATAGGTTTCACGTGAGTGTCATTCGGTTGGTTCCGAGTTCGATGCCGCCTTATGAGACATGAAATAAGAAAATTTGTTCTAAAAGCGATCGCCACACGAGAAGTATTGGCAAATCTCCTCGAAAAACATTATCATGAAAAACCAGATATTGTACGAAGGCTGTATATAATTCTAGATAATTTTCATTAATCCTATTTTTCGTTTATTTCAACTCTAAGTCACAATTATAGTTTTTACAAACCACTTAGAGATAATATGAGCTTAAGTTACTACAGATAGTTGAAGAAATAAATGAAAAAAAAAGAGTTTAGAAATTTATTTTCCAAAGCTTGTTTCATTATTTCTTAAAGCATCAAAAGTATATAATGGACTATGAATAAGTTCGTGCGGTTTTTTTCGAAATTTGAAACTTTATTGACGTAAAATGGTTACAAATTTAATATTCAAAATATTGTCCATCGCTTACTACTACTTTTTCCCATCTTTCTGGCAATTCACGGATTCCCTTTGTGAAAAATTCGGTCGGTTTTGCCGCAATCCACGAATCGATCCATTTTTTGACTTCATCGTAATTACGGAAGTGCTGGTCAGCCAGGCCATGTTGCATCGATCGGAAGAGATAGTAATCGGATGGCGCAAGGTCTGGACTATACGGCGGGTGGGGTAGGACATCCCATTTGAGCGTTTCTAAGTATGTTTTGACCACTTGTGCAACATGTGGCCGAGCATTGTCATGTTGCAAAATAACTTTGTCGTGTCTATCGGCGTATTGCGGCCGTTTTTCTCGCAGTGCTCGGCTCAAACGCATCAATTGTCGTCGGTAGACATCCCCCGTAATCGTTTCATTCGGTTTCAGTAGCTCATAATACACAACACCCAGCTGGTCCCACCAGATACACAGCATAACCTTCAGGCCATGAATATTCTGCGCCGACGTCGATGTTGAAGCATGGCCAGGGTATCCATACGTTGACCGACGTTTTGGATTGTCGTAATGGACCCACTTTTCATCGCCAGTCACAATTCGATGCAAAAAACCCTTTCTTTTGTGCCGTTGAAGCAGTTGTTCGCATGCCATAAAACGGCGTTCAACGTCTCTTGGCTTCAATTCATACGGCACCCAATGGCCTACCTTTCGGATCATTCCCATGGCTTTTAAACGTTTGGAAATGGTTGATTGATCAACTCCCAAAGTTTTTGCAACCTCTTCTTGCGTTTGAGCCGGATCTTGATCGAGCAATTCCTCCAATTCGGTATCCATGAACTTTGGCGGCGCACCCTCGCGTTCTTCGTCTTCCAAGCCAAAATCACCACTTTTAAAGCGTGCAAACCACTTCTGGCACGTTCGCTCAGATAGAGCATGCTCACCATAAACTTCCACCAAGATACGATGACTTTCGGCTGCTTTTTTCTTCATATTAAAATAATGAAGAAGAATTCCCCGCAAAAACACATTATTTGGCACGAAATTCGACATTTTCAAGTGTGGTAAAAATATTGTTGTTTACGCTTCAAATAAAAAACTTATACTGACGTTTGTGCCTTACGACAGTAGCTCTCCAATGAATGTTTGGAAATGTGGATCGATGGAATAATAATCAAGTTACGCCATCTGTTGTAAAACCGCACGAACTTATAAATAGACCTATTATGTATGTATGTATATGTATTTGAGTACTTAACCCTCTACCGCATATAACGCCAAATATGGCTTTTACCTTTGATTGTGTTGTATTTTTATAAAAACGGGACTTAATCAAAAGAGAATAATAATTATCACATTCTATGCTTTGTTTTCTTCTCATACGCAAAACTAAATATTGTCAACAAGTGTTTTAGCTACCTTTTCCTTTATCTTTTTTTTGAGTGCTTCAAGTGTGAGAACAAAAGCAAATTTTGAAGTGATTTATGTGCACTATTGCATAAAAAATAAAAGCAAGACTACAGCAAAAAATATATATTTGTATAGGAAGTGAAGTTATTTTTTGAATAAAAATATAATTTATATGAAAAGTAAGTATCTTGTGTTTGATTTTTTGTAAAAACTGACGAATCCATATATGGCGTTTCATGCACTAAGGTAAATAATGAACTAACATATGTGTATACATATTTCTGTTTTGTTTTTTGATAAATCGCAATGGAATTTCCTAGAAATGAATGTACGATCATTTTATGGTAACTTAAAGTATGTTTATGAAGTTAATAGAGGTGATCAATGTGATGATGACTACATATCTGATACCGACGAAGAAGACTTTATAAGTAAACCGCCAGAACAGGAGCATATTTATGTACCAGAGACTGATGATACCGATGACTCAGATGACTATAACAAGCCTTCTACATCAAATGCAAAACCTGCTAAAAAGCCTAGAGCTCCAATTTGGAAAGAAATTTGTTTGCCTCCTTATTCCAGTGAGAATTTTCAATTTCAAGGAGATTCAAACCTTCCTGACTTTATTGAGGAACTGGAGACACCAGCAGATATGTTTAATTTTATTTTCAATGACGATTTGATGAACTTTATTGTAGAACAATCGAATTTAATTGCATTACAAATGGATATAAATAAACCTGCCAATATTACTCGGAACGAGATTGATCAGTTTATAGGTGAGTTCAAGTAAAAAAGTTAAAAAAATTACTTATAAAAATTATTTCAGGCATAACAATATACATGTCTTTGATAAAACTACCATCATCCAGACATTATTGGAACACATTCATTGGCCAAGAATTTGTACGTAACGCAATGACATGTAACAGATGGGAAAACATCAAACGATTTTTACACTTCAATAATAATGAAAATATAAGATCACCTGGTGAACTCGGGTTTGATAAGCTCTTTAAGATTCGACCATTGTTAGACAAAATTCGTGCTCGATTGTTGCTTGTACCCAAAGAAGAACATTTAGTGGTTGATGAACAAATAATTCCCACAAAGTGCCGCCATCACCTCAAGCAGTACAATCCAGCTAAACCCCACAAATGGGGATTCAAAAATTTTGTCTTGAGCGGAGTTTCAGGTTTCAGTTACGATTTTGATATATTTGCCGGAGCTCAAAGCGATACATTCCCGGAAGGAGCACCAAATATAGGATTAAGTGGAAATGTTGTAACGAGACTAGCAGCTACAATACCAAAAGGAAAAAACTATCAACTATTTTTTGATAATTGGTTTAACAGTCCGAAGCTTCAGGTGTATCTAATGAAAAATGGTATATTACCTTTAGGCACAGTAAGGTTAAATCATGTAACAAATTGTAAGATGCCAACCGAAAAAGAAATGAAAAAGTTAGGCCGTGGAAGTATGGTTGAAAAAGTAGCAGATATTGATGGAGTTGAACTTGGTATCGTCACTTGGTTTGACAACAAAGTGGTAAATATTCTTTCAACCTATGTCGGATGTCACCCTATGTCAACGAAAAAACGGTACTGTAAAAGAGAGAAGAAGTATATTGAAATCAATTCTCCTAGGGCAGTTGATGTATATAATTATTTTATGGGTGGCGTTGATTTACTGGATTCTTTACTAGGCCTTTATAGAATACAACTGAGGAAAAAAATGGTATAAAAAGATTTTTTTCCATATGATTGATATGTGCGTTGTCAATGCTTGGATTTTGTGGCGTCGAAAGTCGAAAGAGTATATGCCATTGTTTGACTTCAAGCTTGCAATAGCTGAACATCTTTGCAAAGTTGGTAAATTGAAAAAACGAGGACGACCTATATCCACACCCTCAAACTCTCCATCGGCAAGTAGAGAAAATATACCTACCAGCAGTAAAGAAGAAAGCGACAGGATTTCCCCTTGAGTTCTGTGCGGACGGACGGAATAGGCCATTTCCCGAAATGGATGAAAAACCGACTACTTTGTCAAAATGATTGCTCTTTTCGCTCATACACTTTTTGCGAAAAGTGCAACGTGTTCTTGTGCTACAACGACAAAAGGAACTATTTTACAAGTTTCCACACCCAATACATTTTTTCCCAAAAATAACCCTAAACGCATATAAGGCCATATATGGCTTCATTTTTTTTCTTCCAAACCGTCAAGTGAATTTTTTAATTTTTGTTAAATACGCAATAAATTACCCTCAATCAACATAAATTTACGGTGTTTTATTTATTTTCATTATTTTAGACATGTCCATGCAGTAGAGGGTTAAGGTGCAGGGCCAATGCAGGCTGGCGTTGCTTGCTTGGTTTCGATAACCGTCAAGTATGAATAGAAACCTACTAAAATATATGAAATGAAATCAAATGACAGCTCTGCTGAAGGGCTTTGAAAGGCTTGTCATACAACGAAGTTTCAAATAACTCAATGTGATATTTGCAGTGCTTTTGACATTAGGAGTTTAACACCCTATCTTTCATTTAATTTGATTTGGTTTAGCTTCTTTTATGAATTTTATGTTGCAAGCAAAATGGAAGCGAAGCCGGAGATAAAGTCGTTTCGTTACTGATAGTAGCTCAGAGCAGTAGTCAAAAAAAATGTAAGTGCCTTCTGCAGTTGAAGTACGAATTTTAGCAGGTAGACGAGTGATAATGCGAAAACAACAAAGGGTTCAAACTCTTGAAAATGCAGGCTGGCGACACAGGAAAAACCTAAAGAAATGCTCGGTTGATGAGTAATTAGAGCAGCTCTTGCCTGCCCCAAATACTTATGTAATATTAAAATAGAAAAAGCTTCTAAGCCACTGTGATTTGCGTCTTATCTCGTACATTTTTATTATTAAGGGGGCAAATACCTGTAAACGGCCATATTTTTCCTGATTTTCATTAAAATTATTTAAAGTGAAGAAGTCAATATATTTTTTTCAAAATTGGCATACAGTTTATTTATACATTAAAATAATATAAAATTGTTTTCTTATTTTAATCATTTAAAATGGCGGATGTACACTCAATTCTTCAAGGAAGGTCGCAGCGGGGCTTCTCAATCGGCGGGCATTGTAGCATCGGCGTTAGTGACCTGAATACAAAAAACCAAAATTTTTTTTTTATTAATGTCATAGTCAGTTTTTTTTTTAGTAATGTCACTATATGAATTAAAAAAAATGGGGGAAAAAAATCGCGGAATAAAATGCTTAAAAAAAATTAACTTTATGGCGAATTTTCCTACTATTTTTGCTTCGAAAAAATTATTTTTTGGAAAATTTTCGAATTGTAATGGACTATGAATAAGTTCGTGCGGTTTTTTTCGAAATTTGAAACTTTATTGACGTAAAATGGTTACAAATTTAATATTCAAAATATTGTCCATCGCTTACTACTACTTTTTCCCATCTTTCTGGCAATTCACGGATTCCCTTTGTGAAAAATTCGGTCGGTTTTGCCGCAATCCACGAATCGATCCATTTTTTGACTTCATCGTAATTACGGAAGTGCTGGTCAGCCAGGCCATGTTGCATCGATCGGAAGAGATAGTAATCGGATGGCGCAAGGTCTGGACTATACGGCGGGTGGGGTAGGACATCCCATTTGAGCGTTTCTAAGTATGTTTTGACCACTTGTGCAACATGTGGCCGAGCATTGTCATGTTGCAAAATAACTTTGTCGTGTCTATCGGCGTATTGCGGCCGTTTTTCTCGCAGTGCTCGGCTCAAACGCATCAATTGTCGTCGGTAGACATCCCCCGTAATCGTTTCATTCGGTTTCAGTAGCTCATAATACACAACACCCAGCTGGTCCCACCAGATACACAGCATAACCTTCAGGCCATGAATATTCTGCGCCGACGTCGATGTTGAAGCATGGCCAGGGTATCCATACGTTGCCCGACGTTTTGGATTGTCGTAATGGACCCACTTTTCATCGCCAGTCACAATTCGATGCAAAAAACCCTTTCTTTTGTGCCGTTGAAGCAGTTGTTCGCATGCCATAAAACGGCGTTCAACGTCTCTTGGCTTCAATTCATACGGCACCCAATGGCCTACCTTTCGGATCATTCCCATGGCTTTTAAACGTTTGGAAATGGTTGATTGATCAACTCCCAAAGTTTTTGCAACCTCTTCTTGCGTTTGAGCCGGATCTTGATCGAGCAATTCCTCCAATTCGGTATCCATGAACTTTGGCGGCGCACCCTCGCGTTCTTCGTCTTCCAAGCCAAAATCACCACTTTTAAAGCGTGCAAACCACTTCTGGCACGTTCGCTCAGATAGAGCATGCTCACCATAAACTTCCACCAAGATACGATGACTTTCGGCTGCTTTTTTCTTCATATTAAAATAATGAAGAAGAATTCCCCGCAAAAACACATTATTTGGCACGAAATTCGACATTTTCAAGTGTGGTAAAAATATTGTTGTTTACGCTTCAAATAAAAAACTTATACTGACGTTTGTGCCTTACGACAGTAGCTCTCCAATGAATGTTTGGAAATGTGGATCGATGGAATAATAATCAAGTTACGCCATCTGTTGTAAAACCGTAACGAACTTATTCATAGTCCTATTAATATAAATTCACATAGAAATTAATATCATAAAAAAGATGTGTGCAAAATTTCAGGGAGATCGGTCAATAACTTTTCTAGTTATTGTGTACGCCTATACGAAAAATATAGTTTTGAGAAAAACGCGTCTAAAGTTTGAATACATAAAAATTCAACCTCTCCCAGCGCTCGAACGCAAAGAATAGAGTTGTCACGGTTGACGATCTGCGTGCTAAAATTTTGCGTTCTAAAATTTTTTTGCCATATTCTTAATGGATTATATTAACGTTTCATGAAAAAAAAATTTTTTTTTCGAAATTTTACAGGTATCTGTCCTAGGCCGGGTCGATTTGTGGGGAGGCAAAAAAATCGCCCATTGCTCTGTGAAAATCATATTCTAGGGATAAAAATAAGAAACTTTGCCGCAGGAACCATACCTCTAAAACGAATTCTGATGCCCCCCAATTTGAGTCGAACTTTTTAGTTTCTTTTCTCATGTAAAGGCCAAAAATGGTGATATTTTGAAATGATTGTATGGGGAACCCCCCAGGGGAGTTCCAGGGGTTGTGCCACTGGCATGGGTGGATCGGCCGTCCTAAGTTAGTGGGGGTCGGTCATACATTTGGACTCGATTGGAGCACTCTAAATGGGTCAAAGTGGGATTTTTCGTTCGACCCAAATTGGGAGACATCAGAATTCGTTTTAGAGGTATAGTTCCTTTGGCAAAGTTTCTTATTTTGATCCCTAGAATACGATTTTCACTGAGCAATGAGCGATTTTTAAATCGACCCGCCCTAAAATATATATATATATTAAAATTTGGCGCGTACACCCTTTTTGGGTGTTCGGCCGAGCTCCTCCTCCTATTTGTGGTGTGCGTCTTGATGTTGTTCCACAAATGGAGGGACCTACAGTTTCAAGCCGACTCCGAACGGCAGATATTTTTATGAGGAGCTTTTTCATGGCAGAAATACACTTGGAGGTTTGCCATCGCCTGCCGAGGGGCGATCGCTTTTAGAAAAAAAGTTTTTCTTAATTTGGTGTTTCACAGAGATTCGAACCTACGTTCTCTCTGTGTATTCCGAATGGTAATCACGCACCAACCTATTCGGCTACGGCGGCCGCCTGCGGATATAGCGGGTTTAAATATTATACATCTGGTGAAGTTCATCAGTAGCTTTGTGCGGCTAATAACGAACGTAAATTAGGCACCGTGGGCGTCGTCGTAAGTGCATGGCCATCATTCCCTAATCCCAAGGCCCCTTCTTCCTTTCCTTCTCCTTTCTCCTTTCCCCTGTATATACCATACAATAGACGAATTTTGAATAATGTGGACCCCAAGCAAGGGCAACCATTTAACCTAACCTAACCTAAACGATATGTACCGCTGTTGTACAAGTTTGGCACTGTTTTTATCGTTTCCATTCAACTTCCACGTTCTCAGCAGGTCAATGTCACCGCCATATCGTATCGCTCCCATGCGCACCGTGCCTTATGGTGTATCCTCCTAGTAAAAAAATCCACTGATTTCAAACAGTTGGTATTTCAATGCATTAAAAAACTCTTTTAAACTCGAATGTAGGCTCATATTCTGCTCCTAAAATGGGCCTGACTCAATTATTCATACTGGGGATGTATTTTATGCCACGCGCCGCGCTACAAAAAGTGTCAATTGAAATCCCTAGGTGTCCTTTCATAACAGTTAAGCAAAACTGGTCAGTAAATTTAAACCGAATCTAACTTCAATTAGATCTAACTGCACAACAAACTACGAATTCTAGCTATTCTTGTATGGCTTAAGCCTCCTCGCTGTTTGAAGGCGACCAACTTTAAAAGAGCCACCGATATTTGGTATGCACACCGCGAGCGCTATTTTAGTGTTCCATCTCTAACCAACAATGGCATCGGCTTAGTTTCATTCATCTTTAGGTTTCGCGTCCGGTTAGACTCGTAAGTACCAAAATTGCGATTTACACACAAAGGCATAGGCATCTGAAATTGTGTGGGCGTGTATTACATAGTAATAATACGAGTAATAATAGTGCATGTATTCATGTATTTATACACACACGCACATACGTACACATGCACGTGGTTAAGTCATGTAGCAATACTTCAGACTGAATTATTAATTATCTGCCAGTATACATACACACATACATACATACATATATGCATGTACACGCACAATGAATATCCTCATTTAAGGGGTTGCTAATTTTCCTCATTTATAGATACTCGTACATACATACATACATACTTACATGGTGATTGGGGTATTAATTAAGAGCAGCCATATCAGCCAGAACCGGGATCATCAACGAATGAGGGGCAAATAATACGCTTTTCCTCAAAATCTTGTAGAACTAACTGCGTTCATGTTAAGGCCGGCGGGCCAATTAGATGTCCTAAATTCAGTAGTTTTCGCTTACAATATATTGTTGGAGATTGTACAAATTTTTTCTTTTTAGTTCAAATATATATTAAACTATCCCCAAAACTTCATTTGGCTAATTGTTTTTTTTTCTCATCCTACAACGCTTCGCGAAAACTACTGAATTTAGGACATCTAATTGGCCCGCCGGCTTTAAATGGTTCATTTTCACTAGTTTTATTTCAATAAGATTAATCACATCTAACTTCAAGTAAGTGGATTATTTAATCAAGTAAAGAACCCCTGTTTTAACCTGGATTATTTCAGAAACCAAAGCATCAGGTCAGTCCATAAGTTCGTGCGTATTTTACCCATAATTTCACTTTTGTACGATTTTTGCAGACAAAAAACTATTCGCGGAATATAACGGAACTATTTATATTTTCTTTGATATATTGTACATTCAACAAGTGATTTTAAGCGCGGATAGAAGCACGTGTTGTTAAAAAATAAAATGGAATCTCCAAACGCGTATAAGAGGCATATTTTGTATTTTTTTCATACAAGTGGTAAAAATGCAACAACTGCTGCTGCAGAAAAAAACACTGTTCACGGAGAGGATACCGTGAGTGTAAGGCCTGCGCAAAAGTGGTTTTCAAAATTCCGAAGTGGTAACTCCGACGTGGAAGATGCCCCGTGCGCTGATCGTTCTGAAGTTTTTAACTCCGACGCCTTGCCCGAACTCGTGGAAGCTGAGCCAAATTTGACAGTCGATATGATAGCTCAGAGGTTAAATTCATCACATGGAACAGTTCCCAGGCACCTGGTTCAGTTGGGAAAGACTTTCCGTCGCCAACCTTCAGCAGAGAGTGAATGTGTGTTCTCAGCTGCTGCAACGGTTTGAAAATAAAAGTTTTTTGAACTGTTCGCAAACGCCAATGGTTAGATAAAGATGAAACACCAGAACCGACCCCTATAGATGGCCTTCACCCCAAAAAAACTCTCCTGTCTATTTGGTGCGATATGGGCGGTATTGTTTATTATGAACTTCTGGAACCAAACCAGACGATAACTGCTGATTATTATTCCCATCAGGTATCAAACCTGAATGAGGCACTTAACAAAAATCGACCGTCTTTAGTGAATAGACGCAATGTTTTGTTTCACCTCGACAACGCAAGACCTCATACCGCAAGGCAAACATTAGGCAAGCTGAACGAGCTCGGATGGGAGCTAATGCCGCATCCACCATACTTTCCGGATATTGCACCTTGTGAATATCACCTTTTCCGTGGACTTCAATCCCATATGTGTAACAAGAACTACTCCTCAAAAGAAGCTATAAAAAGGCATATCGAAGGGTATTTTGGCTCCAAGGACAAAAAGTTTTTTGAGCAGCGAATTAAAAATTTGCCTAAACGTTGGGAAAGATATTTTAAATAATGAAGAAAAATATATTTATTATTGATTTATAAATACTTTAAACATCTTTTTTATTAATTTTAAAACCACCTTAAAAAACGCACGGACTTATGGACTGACCGATAAAGAAAACCGGTTTTAACCTGGATTATTTTAGAAACCAAATTAGGTGCACAGCTGATTTAAGAAGCCGAATTGAACCGCTGCATTGGTCTGAAAGTGATGGGTTCGCTAAGTAAATACTTCTCGGTCGTGAGTCAATATATTCAATATAAGAATGAATGGCATGCCACCTAGTACGTTTCAAGCCATGAAAATACACGAAAAAACGCAAATCACAAATTTTACTATAAAGTCGATCTTAGTTTATATTTATTCGTGGCACTGTTCAGGGGCATATTTACGGCTTGTTTTATGAACTATCTCCTATGAATATCGCTCGTGCTCAGAAATTGGGCCAGTAACTATTTCCATTGTAATAAATTGTTTATGAATAATTTTTATCTTTGCCTTCTTTTCAGTCTCTTTATCAGTCTCTCTTTTGTCTGAAAATATAGTTAATTCTGCTCCAAAAACCATATAAGTCCATTTTTCACACTTTGTGACATTTAAAGAAAATGCCCCTCCTCAGAGTATTGTTATCTTGCCGAGTTGAGGAGGCAATGATCCTGAGAGCGAAACCGGCGGTAACATAGCCACTGGTATGGCCTGCCAAGCCGGCAAGGAATTTTCAAACTTTTTAAGCAGAATTTGTAAAAAAAAATTTCGAAAATTCAGCTTTATATCCTATTGAATTTCGGTATAATAAAGTGTAAGTTTGAAGTGGCTCTAAATTCGCATTGATTTTTGGAGAATTATTTTGTTGATGGTGTTGGGTGTTTTCTTCCATTGAAAAAAAAAATCGAGTATTCCGTTTTATACACAGGGTCAGGCACTTGAAGTGTAACCAATTAAAAGGCCATAAGATTACTATAATCAACTAACATTAAAAAATACAATTAGTAACAGAAGTAAGTATACACCGGACACGTTTTCAATTTTCCCCCAATCGATTCCTTCAAACAACCTAAGTTATAACAAAATTGTGTTTTATTTAAATGTATGAAATACAAGAATCATATTTAATCCAAATAACGACAAAACTTTAAAAAGGAACAAAATTACAGCTTTATATATTAAACTTTATAAAAATGCATGTCCCAAAAGTAAGTATACAGTGCATCATTTTATTAATTTCTGAAATCAAAAACATAATTAAAATCAAATACTGGTATTTGGTAGGATAACCATTAGACTTTACAATTGCTTTAAGTCGTGATGGCATTCATTTCACCAAGTTTTCAGTTACAGCTGGTGGTATTTAATTCCATTCCTCTTGAAGGACGTTTTTCAGTTGTTCCTTGTTTCTAATCGGATGTTTACGTATTTGCCGCTTTAAATGTTCGATTGGGTTGGTATCCAGGGACTGTGGCGGTGTTTTCAGCTGTTTTCGCACATTGTATAACAGCCACTCTCGTACAATGTTGGATGTGTGCTTGGGGTCAATATCCTGCTGGAAGATAAACGTTCCTCCAAGGCCCAATTTCGTAGCGCATTCTTTTAAATTATTTTTCAAAATATTTCAATAACCATATCGGCCCATAATATTTTCGATAAATGCCAAGTTTCCAACCCCGTTCGCAGCCATACATCCCCAAACATTTACAGAGCCCCCTCCATGCTTCACAGTGCCGGTCATATTGTTTGGATACAATTCCATATTAACTTTTCTCCAAACTTTTTCAGATCCACAGATACTGAACTTACACTCATCAGAAAATATGACTTGGTTCCAAAACGTTAGGTCGTATTTTTCATGATCTTTCGCGAATGAAATCCGTTTACTCAGATTGACACTACTCAAGAAGGGCTTTTTCCTAACATTGCGCCCATGATAACCAGCACTATGCAAAACCCGGTGAATAGTTTGGGTGCTAAATTGTTTTCCAGTTTCATTTTCAACTTCAGATTTCAATTTGGGGGCACATATTTTGGGGTTTGTCCTGATTTTCCGTACGACTAAGGTTTTTTCTCTGGGACTTAAGAGCGGCGGACGCCCCCAAAGCTCTTTACTAGTGGTGCTTCCCGCACTTTTATATTTATTCACAATCTTTTGAATTGTAGCAAAACTCCTATCTATCAAACGACCGATTTCTCGCAATGACTTATATTCCTTGTGATATTTTATAATCAGTTTTTTTAAATCACCAGAAAGCTCTTTTCCTCTTGGTGCCATTACTGAAAATGTCGCAAAAATGAATACAAAACGTACTTCCCTAAATGTTTATACTCACTTTAATTATTTCCTTTTAATAGCTTCAACTTTTTTAATCAATACGTAAACTGAACAATCGTTTGCTGTATACTAACTTTTGTGACATGAATTTCGCTGACATCAAAGACAAAGCAAAGCGTGGATAACGGTACCCAAAATTTACAGCTAAATTAAGGCGCATATGAAAGCTTATCCCAGTACACAATTACCATGTGTAAAATATTTTGAGTACATATTAAGGAACGCGTTAGCGTCAAACATTTCCATAAATCAGGCTCCTGTATACTTATTTATGTTACTAACTGTATATGAAAACAATACACAAAACTAAGAATCAATTTCTTCTTGCTCGATATGACTACCTTTTGCCTTGACTATGGTCTTGAGAATGTCCAGAAACGAATCGCAAGCTGCCTGAATGTGTCTCGCAGGTATTTTCGCCCACTCGCGGACAATGGCTTTTTTCAGCGCCTCGAGACTGATGAATATTTTAAACTCGGACCTTGCTCTCCAAAATGACCCAAAGAGAATAATCCATCGGAGGGTCGCTGCCTCCTAGTGGACAATCGATGACTCAAATTCTCGTATAGACCGTCGGTCAAATAAACCCTATCGTTTTGGGAGCATACAAATTGCTCAATTTGAAAATTCTTCTTGTCAGAAAACACTTCCAAACATACGGCCAAGCGAAGCAACTCCTTCGGTCTCTCAAGTATGACTTGTTGCTGCTTGGTGTCAGATCATGCGCCTTTTGGATCTTGTAAGACTTATCTGTGAGATCATTTTTCAGTATGCGGCGTATGCTACGGTGAGATATTCTCAGTTCCTTCGCCATTTGATTGGTACTTCGTCGGGTATTTCGCTCAAGTCGCTTCTTCACTTTTTGAACTATATCACGTGACGTTGCAGTCTTTTGATGACCACCTCCTTGACGCTTCGCGATGCTACCAGTATCATTGTAACGAGTAAGTGTGCGATAAACAAAAACTGTAACTTTAAGGTGCTCGAGCTCACGAATAATCTATGGTTGTGATTTTCGAGCCAAATATAAAATCCATTATTTATTTTCTTTTTTCGCGTTTACTTTTGGCGAAATGCTTCCGCGCGCTTATAAACAATACTCTGGACTGTCTTTTAGCCAACTAACAGCGGACTGAAGTTAGTTACATTTCGAGTGCCGGACCCTGTGGAGATAATTCACAAGAGCGCCAGAAAAAATAAACTTCTCAAAATTCATAGAAATATTATTAAATCTTAATGACGCAGAAATAGATTTTCAAAACTAGTCAAAAAGTCCATGTATTGTAAATATTAAACGCAGTGTTTTAAGTATTGAAATTTTCCTCCATCTTTGCCTTTATCTTTCATATTTTTATTTTTATATTTGCCCTTATCCCTTTTCTCACCATTTACCTCATCTTTGTATTTAACTAAGCCCAGGTCTATAAATATAAAAATCTCGTATTAAAATACTCGTACCAGTGACTAGCATTGCGAAAAGTTAGCAGACAAACTACTGGAGCTACGCATTACTTACTAGTGGTAATCAAGTTCAGTGCTAGTAGGTTCGAATGCAGGGAATCGCTTTGACTAATAAACGCTAAGCTTTTAGCTTAAAGTTCGCGCTTGAATATCACTTACATATCTGCTTTTAGGCGTTCTTATTTCCACACACATACTTCTGCACGCCTAAAGCACCCTGCAGGGAACGACGCTCGTTCTGAGTTAAACACTTCTCTAAACTTCGGTTGATCGTCACTAGCCTGGCGGAGAACTAGTCTACTTACCTGGTAATCAATTGGCGAATGTAACTTTAGCGCGAAGTGCGAGTGTTTTATTTTCAAAAAAACAATAACAGAGTAAAACAATATTTTCATGGAGTCGATATTTTCACCTCTCTAGACGGATGATAATTTTTACGCATTTCGACTGTTTTCTACACTTTACAAGTAATTTTTATATAATATATGGTTCTGTAAAAAAAACAGACCAACATATAAAACTTTTTCATTATTTTTCTTTTAATAAAGCTATTTCCACCGTTAAGCAAATTTTTTTTCAACGAGTTATTAATTCATGCAGTAAAAGGTTAATGGGGGTTTTCAGCTATGAAGCAGAGCCTTTGAGGTCTGAAACCTGCAGAGATCCTATCGATCTGGTGGCGACGTTAACCATCCACACTCCGGGAAATATACAGGCTGCAAAGAAGTGTATGTTTATGGATTACGGGCGCCATGAGTACAACATCCAGCGATACTCTAAATGCTGTGCTTGATTTGCTCCCCTTGGATCTTAAGATACAACAGGAAGCAATAAAAGCAATGTGTAGGCTCCATAAATATGGTTTCTGAGAAGAGAAATCTTTAAGTTAAAATGGCAACTGTTTTCCAAACGGAAATTTTTGCCATCCTGAAAGTAGTCGAATGGATAATCAAGAGGGGATGGAGTGGGAAACAGATTGGAGTTTTCAGTGGCAGTCAGTGGAGAACGCGAAGCAAATCTCAAAGATTATTCAAGAATGTAAGAAGAAGCTTAATTCTGTCGCAGGGCAAAACAGGCTTCTACTTATATGGCTTCCAGGTTCCGGTGATCAAGGAAACAAAATTGCCGATGAATAGGCCAACCGTGGATCAGCGGTTCCTTACAAGGGCCAGAGTCAGTAATCGGAATCAGTTCCGCAGGAATCATGAATTGGATCAGCAATTATGTATGCAATGTACATAAAGTGCGATGGCCGGTCTAGAACGCTGCAAAGTTTTTTTTTGACAAGTCCGAACAGAAAACTGTCAAACTTTTTACTAAAACTTGGAAGGAAAGATATTCGGTTGATGCTCGGTATTAGTACAGGACACACAAGATTAACTACCTCTGTAACTGTCTCTATTCTTTCCTATCTCTTTCTCTGATACTTTTCTCCTTCCCTCCTTAAGTATCTACCCCTGATTAACTCAATTAATGTTATCACTAACGAAATGGCCAATAACTGCTAACGGCCTTTGGTCGCTCAACTAGCAGCCATTCAAAAATACATAGTTATTTCGTGTTTGTGAGGAGATTCGGTGAAGAAAGTTATAATACAGTGGGGCCGGCATTATAATAGTACGCAAAAGCAAAATTTGTAGTATTTTAAAAATTATTTCATTACTCGCGTAGGAGTAGTTCTGAGGGATTAAGGATATGTATATAAAAGAATTACAAACAATAATTTCATAGAAAATAATTTTTTATTAATAACCATAATATTACAATAGCCGGCATCCGTTGCTATGCCTCGTTGAATAAAATCAAAACAATCAATCAGAAAAATATCAAGCAAAATTATTTTTATTAATTTTCTATCTCAAACCGTTTTTGCACTTTGCATTTGGGTCATAGTTGAACAGCTTATGCGGATTATGAAGTCTAGAGTGCGCTATAAATAGTGGGAAATAAGAAAAACTTAGATTTTTTAGATTATATTTAAACAAATATTCGATTATTAGTGACGAATGATGGCGCGGCCTGGGGGCTGTGGGAAGGGAGTTCCAAAATAAAAACATGCCTATAACCTTCATAGCGTGAAAATATGAATGTATAAAAATTTTTACGTCATTTGGTGTTGTCGTTTCGTAGTGATGCGCAGACAACGTACAGAGATTCACCTTTATAGTATAGATAAGTATTTCACAAAAGGTCTATAGATGGACCGAAATTTGTATAGCACCATAAATTAAAAGGCTATGTATTTATTTAAAAATCTAGCAGGCAGCTGTTGCTTCCACACTTAAATACATTACCCACAACTTTCATATGAATTTCTGCATAGACTATTCCTGGCCCAAGTTCATGTAATCTTTTTAAATGACATAAGGCTGTAGGGAAAATCCCATCGGATGTAATGAAATAAATTACAGCATCAAAAGTGACTTCATATCGAGTTAACGTTTAATAAAAATTCAAACTTTTTTTTTGCCTTGTTCACTCCTCTCGGGAGCATAGGGACTCGACAAGACTTGCTCACATTGGTTTCATTAATCTATTAGATTTCTGACAGGGTAGGTGATTGCCTGCCACCAGTCCTAAATAATGAAATAGTGAGAATGCCCACCTGTCATCCCTTTGGAACAACGCCTTCTTACAGCTTCAAACGCCATCTATGTTTCACATTTTTCTGCCAGAAGGATCGCACAGATGGTTGAGGACTTCGCTAAATTTGGTGTGTCTGCGCTATTACCGCCGTTGCCCGCTTTCTCGCTTTGTTGAGCTTGTTATAAAGGGTGGTTAAATTTCAAGGGCCGATGTGGAATGTGAACCACACCTAAACGTCAATGACACCGTTGGACTTCTTTCTTTGGGGTTATTTGAAAGAAAAGGTGTACGTCGATAAGCCAGCAACAATTCAAGAGCTTAGGGATGAGATAATTTGGCACATTAACGGCATAGAACCACAATTATGCCTCAGCGTCATCGAAAATTTGGACCATCGGATGGAGGTGTGCTGCCGAAGGTGCGGCTGCCATTTGGCCGATATTTTGTTTTATAGGTAATTGAGCCATACTAATAATATCATAATAAAGAGAAATGACAATAATATAGAAAAAGAAAATTGAATTTTATTCAAAATCAACACTGGCCCTTGAAACTTAACCACACTTTAGATAAGGAACTATTTACATTTCGTGGTCTTTGGAGGTGTTCTGCCCAGGCCACGGCGGTCATTTGGCCTTATTTTGTTCCATACGTAATTGAGTCATACCAATATTATCACAATAAAGAGAAATGACAATAATTTCTTAAAAAATTGTATTTTATTCAAAATCAACACCAGCCTTTGAAACTTAACCACTCTTTAGTAGCCACAATGCAAATAATGCGCGGACTATTCTGCGGGAGTAAGGATGGATTGGATAAGTTTTTGGTTTGAGGAATGAGATTTTTTTTTTTCAAGTAAAATTCAAACTTATATTCATAATATTGGCTAGACAAATGGAATCGCTGCTCTTTGTTTTTGTGTTTCTCATAGATTTTCCTTTCGTAAAAAAAAATCATAGCACGAAAACAACTCTCAAAAAACTCCCAAATAAACTTATAAAGCGTTTTTCAGTAAGAGCGCTTCAACTTTTTTTTTTGAATAAAACACAAACGGTTTGACTTTTTTAACTAATTTTTTTTTTATTATCGAGTTTGAACATATACATTTAATAATGAAATTCGATTTCTTTTGCATGACCACCGCGTGCACGTTTTACGAAGTCCAGTCGTTGAACCCAATTTTCGACCACTCTTTTGCATAAATCGGCCGAAATTCCAGCAATTTCGCGTTCAATATTGGCTCTGAGCTCACAAATCGTCGCCGGCTTGTTACTGTAGACCAATGACTTCACATAACCCAAAAGAAAATAGTCTAGAGGCGCCAAATCACACGAGCGCGGCGGCCATTCGACCGGTCCATTTCTGGAAATAATGCGCTCATCGAACTTACTCTTCAACAAATCAATTGTAGCGTGTGCTGTGTGGCTGTGGCCCCGTCATGTTGAAACCACATGTCGTCTAAGTCCATACCATTCAATTGCGGCCAAAAATAATCGTTTATCATGTCGCGGTATCGATTTCCATTCACAGTAACGTGGCGATCGTTCTCGTCAACGAAAAAATATGGGCCAATTACGCCGCCGGCATGTAAACCGCACCAAACAGTGATTTTTTCGGGATGCAACGGTGCCTCATGAATCACGTGTGTATTGCTTTCTGCCCAGTAACGCATATTTTGCTTGTTGACAAAGCCATTGAGCCAAAAGTGAGCTTCATCACTGAAGATGATTTTTTGGAAAAGATGGAAAAGAAAATTTTTTGGAAGAATTTTTTGCAGCAGAACGATTATTTTCATAAAAAATTTCCACGATTTACAATCGTTGCTCAAGTGTGTAGCGTTCCATGATGAAATGTATACTAATGAAGTTTACAAATGACAAGCGAAAAATAAAAAATATTGCGTCGTTCGCCCTCCCTATCGGAAAAAAGTTGAAGCGCACCTATTGAAAAACGCCTTATAATTTTGAAAATATGGTTTATCAAATACACAACAAAAATATGTTCGCCACCGGGAGTGAGTCGATTTGTAGAAGAGGTGAACAATGCATGCGTGTACACCTACACATGCACCTATGGAATCACTCACTACTCCAATCACATTCTCTCCCATTCGCCCGCTCAATCAATCAATCGTCAGCGACAGCGGTGGTGCGAGCGAATTGCCTATGCATGGAGCTACGTAAATAGAAATTGGTTTGCTTTGCAATGCGTTGCATTGTTGCCAACTTGTCTGAATCAGCACTCACTACATCACACGCACTAATCGAATATTCCAATATGTCGCCTCCAACTAACCAAGTGACCGCCGTGCGTTGAAGCATATCATTCCTTCGACAAATTTCTATCCACTGCGGTGTGGTTGCGAAGCTGATGGCAATTTCGGTTTTGCGCATTCCAAGTCGAATTAAATACTTGGTGCCACTCTTGAATTCTTGTGTCCAATTTGTACATACGTCTTTGGCCAAAGTGCAGCATAGCCATTTTGAAAATTAAGAAAATTAAACGAAGATTTTTTTCTCGTCTTACGCCAACTAACATCTGCGTGAAAAATGCCAGCCATTGAGTTTCTTTTCGGTGTCTCTTGATTTTGTTCATTAGAAATTAGCTTTGTCAGCGAATATAAAGTGCGTTCCTCGCATTTCCGTTTTCAGTAAATTTAATAAAATACTGGCGCATACATCTTTGAAAGGCTTCAAGCCAAGATTCTTCTGCATGATTTGTGATTACGTCTTTTATTTGCTACAAATAGGCAGCGTAGTAGAAAAACCTGTAAAAAAATAAATGTTTGATCTTTTGATAGTTTAACTCCGCGGGGGTATCAATCCCAAAACTAACTGCCGATTTGTCACATACAAGGCACCCGTTTTCTATTTATAAAGCTATAGATTATTTGTTATCTATTTAGAAATAAAATCTAATAAAAATAATTACTTTTGCAAACTTATTATCATTTGTGAACCTGAAATCCTTGAAGGAATGTTTTTCTTCAGGAAAAGCTACCAAAACGAAAAGTCGTAAAAAATGGGCAGAAAACGGATGGCGTTTTTGGAAGCGAATACAGTAAGATTTGTGGATTTACCAACTCGAAATCAAAATATTGTTCTCTCTCACATACTTTTAAGCAATTCTCGCCAAGTTCAGCAAAGCTCACCCTCCAATATTTCGCTTTTTAACTGGCGGTAATTAGACGGTTAAAGCGAAGACAAGTGTTTTTCCACTTGATTTTTCCAACGTAGAGGGGTCTGTTTTCGTTCTTTGTGAACACAAGTAGGTACCGCATAAAAAACTTTGAAGGATGTCGCGTTTTTATCCATTCGGACGACTGAATCTAACTAGCGGGTTGTAATTTTTTTTTGTTTGTTTGTCGGGACAACTAGCAAGTACAACACTCAGACACAATTAAGTCCACTGTACTGCACTCGGATTCCCTTTTAATTTTCTTCAAATCTACCCGACCTCCGAAGAAATCTGAGTGGATCTTCAGATGCCAAGGAGCCAAGGTAGTCGCTTCTTAACACATCAGTGCCAAAGACCTCAACCGTGATTCGAGCGATGGCGGGGCAGACGCACAGAAAGTGGTCTGCCGTCTCATCCTCCTCTCCACATGCTGGGCAGAGTGCACTGTCTGAGATGCCTACCTTTTCCATGTGCTTCGCCCACAGAAAGTGGCCCGTCATTAGTCCAAACAGCTGTCTGCAGTCCTTCCTGCTTAATGACAGAAGAATTTGCGACAGTCGGTCGGACATGACAGGTAACATCAGTTTAGTCCATCTGCAGCCTCTCTCATCCTGCCAAGCTCGCTTGTGGGTTGTAGTAACCCATTTGCTAACCGTGGCTTTGATGGCTGCGGAAGAGAGTGGCAGAAGAAGTTGGCCTCAGAGCCCATCCTAGGTAAGGAATCAGAGGTCTCGTTACCCACGTGTCCCGGGACCCATGTTAGCATCAGACTATTAAGCCTACCGATTTACAGGACTCGACTACCCTTGAAGATTACCTAAAGATGATAGATTTACCAGGTTTGACCATTAATTATGGTGAGAAAGAAAATTGTGAGAGGAACTTCGGCTGTCATGTCACAGGGAATTCGGCAATCGAGTTCTGCACGATCAATTCACATGGTATTCCCACACTCGACCAATCAGTCGTTGACCAGATGGCAACGAAGTGACATTGTGTTGACTCTTTTTTTATTTTTGTAATATATATAACCAACACAGCTTCAGTTTTTTATAAACACATTCCATGTGACCTCAGCTCATCGGCTGATTCTGTCAAATTCGCTCAGAGCCAAATAACGGTATGTTATGGAGCACACCTTCTCAACTCTTTTCGCCATGGTCGTAACCGGAAAAGCCAAAACGACTTCATACACTGAGTACTTTTATGGCTTCGCTTTTGCTTAAAATATTTTCACTTCAATAATTCAACGATATGAAGTGTTACCTATTCAAAACACCATAACTTTTTTGTGTGAAACTAGTTTTTATTGATTTCAAAGACAAAATTGTTCAAAAATGATTACAATTTTAACATACGATTCACTTTAGCTCGATATGACCACCTTTTGCCTTGACTATAGCCTTCAAACGGTCAAAAAATTAGTTGCATGCTGCACGAATGTGATCTTCAGGTATTTTGGCCCATTCTTGTATAATCGCTTTTTTCAGCGCATCCATACTGGCATATTTTTTAGTCCTCACCTTGCTCTCCAAAATGGACCAGATGGAATAGTCCATCGGATTTGCGTCTGGTGAATTCGAAAGCCATTGTGTGGACGAAATGAAGTGTGGAACATGATTTTTTAACCATTCTTGGTTCACACGAGCTTTATGAGACGGTGCCGGGTCCTGTTGGAACGTCCATGCTCTACGACCGAAATGTTTGCGTGTCCACGGCTCTAAAGCAACTTCTAAAACATTTTCCCGATAATAAGTCGCATTCACTTTGACACCAGGCTCGATAAAAGCGATTAGAGAGCGTCCATCAGCTGTCACTGCGGCCCAAACCAATTCTTCCACGATCTTAAACACGATCGTTTTGAGTGTTTATGAACTGCTCGATTGGGAAATCTTTTCATAAGAAAACACAATTTTAGGAAATTCGCCACAATCGTGCAAGCGCAACAATTCCTTTGCTCTTTCATACCGATCTTTTTTTTTGCTGGGGTGAAAGATCGTGTGCTTTTTGGAACTTGTAAGCCTTGACCTTGAGCTCATTTTCCAATATGCGTCGAATGCTGTCTTTCGATATTTTCAGTTCTTTGGTCAATTTTCTCGAGCCTTCACTTTCCGAACCATTTCTGGCGTTGTTGCGGTTTTTTTGGTCCACTTCCATAGCGTTTTGCCATGCTACCAGCATCATTGTAACGTTTTATAGTGCGATGCACAAACGTTTTATTCACTTTGAGGTGACTGAGCTCACGAACAAAGGCTGGTTGTGATTTTCCACCCAAATATAACGCAATCACACTATTACGTTTGAATTCCATCACAGAAAAAAAATTCAACAAAACTGAGACGCAAATGCTTTTGACGGCTTATAAACAATATATTGAACTGTCATTAGAACAATTTTGACGTTGATGTCATGAGCTGTTTTACAGATACAAGCAGTGGGAAGTTGGTAACACTTCATATAGTTCACATCGTTGTATTTGTATTTTTATGTATATTTTGCTCGTTTACATGATTTGGGTTTCATGTGTGTTGGCTTTAAACAAGCTTTTGGGAATGTATAGAACCATTAAATCAATAAAAGAAATTAAAAATTCAAGATCAAGTGTAATTATGATGTCATAGCGCAAAACTGAATCGAAGGCAACAATTTTAGCCCCTGAGAAATATGCTTTTTGACATCGAAAAAGGGGGAGAACTGAGCTAAAAATCATTGAAGCTAAAAAAGTAGGTATATGAAGATTTCTAGGAAGTGAAAACCAAGTATGTACAATAAAAATCGGTAAATATAACTTCGAAACGGTGGAAACATTACTTACTTCCGCGCACTTGTGCGGCAGGGTATTATGTGAATGTATTTTATATCTGTCTGTATTAATATTTGTTCGCATTAACCCATTAATGCTCACACATAAAACGGGTTAAGATAGGTGACTGAAATTTCCACCAAATATTTGTGTTGATGTTAAACCGTTGATTTCCATTTTTCAAAAAAATATCTCAAAAGATACATAGAAGATATATACATAGGTTTTGAATTCAAATCAACATTTTATTTATAAAGTGACATATTATACATCTATATATTTTTAAATTTCTTAGTTATTTGATGAGTCAGTTACATGATACTTGTAAAAACAGTTATCTGGGTGCAGTCCAAAATTACCTTTCATGCATATAAATTTTGTACACTTGCCACAAAATTTACATCGGCGTTGAGTTCTTGAGTAATTTACGTAGTGCTTGACTCCATCGTATCTAGTTTCGTTTTCTCGTTTCCTCTTTTGTGCTGAAACTGGACGAAGTTCTACTGGTTTTGAAATAATGCTTACCAAAATAAGGCTTCATCGATTCGTCTACAGAAAATGAAGTTCCAAATAGTTTTCCAAGCTCTTTAAATTTGGTATTTAAATGATCCAGTATAGGCTGTACTTTGAATGTTTTATTATTGACATCAATTTGTGTATTATTATTGAAATGAAGGTACCGATGTATTTTTTTGAATTTATTCCGCGCCATTGAACCTGCCACTAAATGGTTGTACACATCACTTTCTGTCTCCCAGTACATCCGAGTAGCTGGTACCTAAAAATGCAACTAATAAATTTTTCAAGTAATCAAGTGAAATTATGATTGAGAATAGTCCCCTTGTTGTACCCACCCCATATGTATGTACAATGTACAATGTACTTGTACAATACAATGTACAATTCTTCAAGATTTAGGGTCAACGCTTCATCTCCTTTGTATACAGCGTATTTTATAGTCTGTACTTGTATATATTTAATAAAACCGTTAAATCGTTATTCAAAATATCTGCTATAATATCTGGAGTGTGAACGCGTATTTTGCGTTTGCGCCTTCTCTTGTTTTTAGTTATATAATATTTTGGACCACTTTCGACGAATTGTGAGTTTTTTCTTTTTCCTTTGAGTGGAAGTCACTGACCGCGAGGTTTTTGGATTGATCACATCATTGAAACAACTGTACATTATCAACTTCTGAATTGGCAATTTTTATCGCGCATGGCCTTTTTAGAACCGCACGGCTCAAGTCGCCCAGTATACCTTCATCGTTCTCATCTGTATCATGGCAATCGGATAACTCTTGGTCTTCAGGTGGAAATAAATTCACATCGATTGAATTGCCGTTTCTGATGTCGTCTATAATATCTGCATTATCGTCCTCGTTCAGATCTTCGAGCCATCCAATTATCTCCTCAGTTGTTGCTTTTCTATAAAAAGGTATTGTATAATATATGAATGCCCGTAAAGCCAAACTGGGGTAGCGTTTACGTATCATAAAACATACGCAATGATTTACAAAAAGCTAAAACACATTTCGGGGCAAATTTTTCACTGCACTTTATATGTATTCGATGCCTCATGGATTCAACTTTGAGTTAATGCAAGTTTTTATGTATATAATACTGTTGCTTGGTTTTTTTAAGATATAAAACTCACCTGCGTGGCATTATTCACTTTTCCGAAAAACACTACATGAATTGGCGCGAAAAATGTAAATAAAAGAGCTTTAAATGACAACTAAAAAGCATTTCTTTTCAAATTACTCTTTTATCTCACCCGCCCTGTAAATAAAAAAAGCTTTTATATAATAGTGGGTTCTTGGTGAATTTTTGAAAAAAGCTCTTTTTGCGTATGATATATCATACTTTGTCATTAATGGGTTAAGCTAAGCTATATATTATACTTAAGTATAGGGTTTTTCAGTAAGAGCGCTTCAACTTTTGAACTTTTTTGAATAAAACACAAACGGTTTGACTTTTTTAACTAATTTTTTTTTTATTATCGAGTTTGAACATATACATTTAATAATGAAATTCGATTTCTTTTGCATGACCACCGCGTGCACGTTTTACGAAGTCCAATCGTTGAACCCAATTTTCGACCACTCTTTTGCATAAATCGGCCAAAATTCCAGCAATTTCGCCTTCAATATTGGCTCTGAGCTCACAAATCGTCGCCGGCTTGTTACTGTAGACTAATGACTAAACATAACCCCAAAACGGGACGGCTTGTTAAATGGGCCGTAAAATGGCCGTAATGCTCTTAAAGTAGCAGCAACAGAACGATTTTTTTCTTATAAAAAATTTGCACGATTTGCAATCGTTGCTCAAGTGTGTAGCGTTCCATGATGAAATGTATACTAATGAAGTTTACAAATGACAAGCGAAAAATAAAAAATATTGCGTCGTTCGCCCTCCCTATCGGAAAAAAGTTGAAGCGCACCTATTGAAAAACCCTATATATACCCGAGCTAAGCTTTAAATTAAAATCAGCCCTGTACAATAGTTTAAGAATTTGTGTCTAGCCCTTAAGTTATGTGTGGCTTTAGGCGAAAGACGCCTTGTTGTACACACGAAAAAGAACATTCGGTTTCTGGCGAGCGAACGAGGAAGACGTCTTTTATTGATTTCGTCAGAAGTGGTCTCTGAGCCCTTCCACCGTAAAAAAAACCTTAAATTTTGCGAATAGGGGCGCTACAAGTGCAGAGAAGTATTTGCTCCTCCAGCTTAAAGCGTGGCGCACGGCTGTTTGCCTCTACGCGAGCGAAGCAAAGACTTCCCTCACTGCATGGCTGAATGAGTTCTTAGCTGAAGTGCGCGACATATGCCCGGAAGACACTGAGGCAGCGACGGACGGAACTATGGGTTAGGGGAAAAGCGGTAGCAAAGTGCGAAATTAGTGACAACGGTGAGAATAGTAGTACAGATGCGAATAGCGGAAAATGTGCGAATAGCGGTACAAATGCGTACAACGGCAATAGTGAGGATAACGGCAATGATGCGAACCTCGATGGCGAAGAAGTCAACGGCAACGGTAAACAACCACGCGAACCAGTAGAAGGAGCAACGACATACTGTACATGCGAAATGAAATATTTTGTCAGCAAGTAACGGGCGGATGGTACCGTATTTAGAAGTCCACGCAAGTGGGGAAAGTCACTGGCTGCCATTTACTTGGGAGTGGCCAGGACGATTCTTAGATTCATATGTTCCAAGCAGCTCACAACTTCCGGCCTTAGCCCAAGTATTCTCTGGGTAGCTTCCGAACACCTGTTCGAGAGCGGGCTAATAGGAGAAGGCGAAGCAACCAAGGATAGCTGGCTGTGCACCGAGTTTGGGACCCGCCACGTAAAAATACACCCACCGCCCTCTCTCCCTCCTTGAAAATGAAAGCAAAGCCTGGGATGAGAACTGATGACGACCCCTGCAAACGAAGTAAGGACTATGATTTGAAGATATGCAGCTGGAATACCCGGTCTCTTAATGGAAAAGGTGCCTCTGTCCTGTCACTACTATTAAAGAGACACGATGGACGGGACAAGGCTAGAATAGGACCTTTCGACGTCTACCACAGCAGCCATGTAAAGGAGAGCAAATTCGATGTTGGATTTGTTGTGTACCAAGGACCCAATATCGACTCGGATCATTACCTTGTTGCAGTCACGCCTCTGTGCAGCAAGAAACGTACATCTAACTACGCAAAGAATGCTCGACATCGAAAAGCTGCAATCGCAACTTACAGACAGAATATTCGCCACTCGACTCTCACTCCTGCTTTCAGAGAGTACTGCCCAACAAATTGGCTTGCACGAGCAATGGAACAACATTTCTCGTTCACTAGGTAACGCCGCCGAAGAAGAAATTGGATCTCTGCGAACCCTAAAAAACAATTGGTATGACAAGGAATGTCTTGCTGCCGCGGAAAAAAGGATGCTGCATATGGACCACGCTGCGATCGGGCGCAACGCGAGCCATGTGAGATCGCTACCGAAAGCTGAAAAAGGAAGAGAGATAATCAGAGACTAGACAGGGTAAAGAAACGAGAGACCGAAATACGTCAGTGCAATAATCTTGAAATGCTGGCCAATACGAAACACGCCCGAAAACTCTACCAGAAAGTTCAGCAGCTTACAGCAAGTTTCAAGACCGGAATTATCTGGAGCATGCAGTTAGTTTCAAGAGCTGACGAACTGGTACTCACATTTTTTTACTAATTAATATTCCGAAAGAGATAAGTAAACAAACAAAATAAATGATAAATATCGTGAAAAACTAACTACTTTAATAGAATTAATTAAAATTTAAAAAAATGCGCTTGGTATTGAATGGTCACTGCCGAATGCAACTAAAGTCGATATCGAGCCAAGGGAGGAGACTATTGAAGGGTGTGGAATTTTGCATTGACAATTCTCCCAACGAGAACCATTGTCAGCTGCTTGGACTCGAAATAGTCACACCCTCCCAAGCGCGCAGTGTCTCTCGATGATTCAGGTGAGCTGATTGGCGAACGGAAGTTTTCTGCAAATGCGTACCATCTTAGCACGAGTGTGTATATATAGATGTCCTTGCGTGTTTTTACTTTCCTGCGTACACTGGTTTTCTCGATTTCTGTTTGATTTTGCAAGGGACACAAAGCAAAGTTTTCTGTTCAGATTCGAATGTGTGTATGTATGTTTGAATAACGCTATGATTGCCACGTAAGGAACTTCGAGTGATGTGAGTAACACCAAACAATGAAAAGAATGTGTGATTTGCTTCACGAAAATGAAACTTACGTAGGAGCTTAGTAATGCTTGTTTGTTCAAAGTTTTACACAACAATTTTGAATATTTCTAATTGCTAATAAAGGGTGTGCTTTTTGACACATAGAATATGCGACAAAAACATCTGTTGAAAATAAGGGAAACCAGTTGAATAGTCCAAGTAAGCTGGTGCTTCTTACATTTTGGCTCGTTGTACTCCGTAGCGGCCCAGTAGTCGGACTAGGTGGTGCGTGAACACTTCTAGGAAGTGGACTGCTTCGAAACCCCGGACAAGAAACACCAAATGACAGAGCGAGTTTTTTCTATTTGCGGTGGGTCGTCGGCAAGCAACGGCAATCCTCCGAGTGCATTTCTGCCATGGAAAAGCTCAGAAATTCGGAAGCGGCGTAAAACTGTAGGTCGCTCCATTTGTGGGAAAAAATCAAAACACACAGCACAGATAAGAGAAGGAGGAGCTCGACCAAACATCCGAAGTGGAAGTAAGCGCCAAATATATATGCACGTACGAATGTAAGTAAATAAATAGTCAAAACTTGTCAATATGTGGTGCACAATTTATTTTAAGGCTGACTCTAAAGTACCTTCAGGTAAAGTATCTTCCTAAGGCCCTCATCCATGGGAATTTATTTTCAAAATCATTGCTTAGTGAAAAATTGCTCCAGTTACGTAATAATTCTGGGCCTATGGCATTTCGAGTAGCTCTAATCCCTAGGAAACTAATCAACAACAACGCATTGTTTGGTGAGATTTGCGTACCTAAGTTTTCTGAAACTGAAGATTTTGGCTCAATCTTGTCATCAATGCAGGCAAGTGATTAGCGCCTTTTTGGACTGGTTTAAATCCGCTTTCATTTTCTGAAGGATTGCTTATTTAAAAATGATTTCCAAATTTTACAAAGAGCTAAATGTGTTTACATAAATGTATTTCACAGAAATACGAGGGAAAACGGATTTTTTTGAGTTTATTAAAAAAAAACAGAAGAAATGGCTTAACTAAATAGTTCTCATTTGTGTTTTTCTAATCGGATTATTTATAAAATAACAAAAATTTGTAATCATTCCCTGGCATAATTTGCACTTGCCGCTTTTCAGTTTCATAGCTGACCTGATCTTTTTTTGTTGAACTTGAATGTGTCGTGCAGATTTGTTTTTACTGAAAACTTTGCTTTGGGATTTATGCAAGAGAGAATATTACTGGGCGAAGTGTTACCAACTTCACACTGCTTGTATCTGTAAAACAGCTCATGACATCAACGTCAAAATTGTTCTAATGACAGTTCAATATATTGTTTATAAGCCGTCAAAAGCATTTGCGTCTCAGTTTTGTTGAATTTTTTTTCTGTGATGGAATTCAAATGTAATAGTGTGATTGCGTTATATTTGGCTGGAAAATCGCAACCAACCATTGTTCGTGTGCTCAATCCCCTCAAAGTGAATAAATGAATAAAATGTTTGTGTATCGCACTATAAAACGTTACAATGATACTGGTGCCATTGCAAAACGCTATAGAGGTGGACCAAAAACAACTGCAACAACGCCAGAAATGGTTCGGAAAGTGAAGGCCCGACTTGAACGAAATCCACGTCGAAGTGGAAGAAACATGGCCAAAGAACTGAAAATATCGCAAGACAGCATTCGACGCATATTGGAAAATGAGCTCAAGGTCAAGGCTTACAAGTTCCAAAATGCACACGATCTTTCACCCCAGCAAAAAAAAGATCGGTACGAAAGAGCAAAGGAGTTGTTGCGCTTGCACGAACGTGGCGAATTTCCTAAAATTGTGTTTTCTTATGAAAAAATTTCCCAACTGAGCAGTTCATAAACACTCAAAACGATCGTGTTTACTTGACCGAACGCTCATACGAGAATTTGAGCCTACGTATGGCCACTCGAAGAATTGGTTTGGGCCGCAGTGACCGCTGATGGACGCTCTCCAATCGCTTTTATCGAGTCAAAGTGTCAAAGTGAATGCGACTTATTATCGGGAAAATTTTTTAGAAGCTGCTTTAGAGCCGTGGACACGCAAACATTTCGGTCGTAGACCATGGACGTTCCAACAGGACTCGGCACCGTCTCATAAAGCTCGTGTGAACCAAGAGTGGTTAAAAAATCATGTTCCACACTTCATTTCGTCCACACAATAGCTTTCGAATTCACCAGACGCAAATCCGATGGACTATTCCATCTGGTCCATTTTGGAGAGCAAGGTGAGGACTAAAAAATATGCCAGTATGGATGCGCTGAAAAAAGCGTTTATACGAGAATGGGCCAAAATACCTCAAGATCACATTCGTGCAGCATGCAACTCAGGTTTTGACCGTTTGAAGGCTATAGTCAAGGCAAAAGGTGGTCATATCGAGCTAAAGTGTATATATGTTAAAATTGTAACCATTTTTGAACAAATTTGTCTTTGAAATCAATAAAAACTATGTAATTTCACACAAAAAAGTTATGGTGTTTTGAAAAGGTAACACTTCATATCGTTCACCCGTACTTTCAAGTTAATGAATGAAGGACGATTTCATAAGAAATTACATGGAGTATAAATGCAATAATATTTAACTCTGATTGTATTTACTACGAAATATGCAAACAACACTTCCACTGAGCGCGCAATAAACGATCCACGAGAGTTATTTTGCGGTACTCTCCATCAGCCTGATGCACAGTGGTCGAAATGGTCGATCTAGCGGCGTTTAATTCATAGCTTAAAGAAAAGGAGCACTGCATAAATTTTCTTTGGTTTATTCCCATACCAAGCATAGTTGCTGCAACAATAAAAAAATGATTTTTAAAAGTTAACATTATAATTTTTAGTATTTTTCTATTCTTACTATTTATTTTTTTTATATTTTGCTTTGCGCTTTCTGCGAAACATACTAGCTTTGAAAGCTCACAGCTGTGCGAATATTAAAAGCAAAACAAAGAAGTTGACAGTGCCATAAAACTTGTAATTAAACGGTTCAAGAGTGGCTACCACTCTTCTTTTTGCGAAGTCTTAAGTCATATCTTATGGAAAGATGTTGCGAAGTGATGGTATGTGGGGAAAATTCCTTGCATGTAGGGATTTTTGTCGAAAAATGATGGTTTAGGGAAAAAAAGGACAGATTTTTTTTCGAATACTATAAACGTAGGGAATTTTCAAAAAAGACTAAAAAATTTTAAATAGGCGGAAAAAATTAAAAAAGTACATTTAAGTTAAAAATCCGCAGTAAGATTTCATGCCAAAAAAATTATCCAAGAACATAATGACAATCAACTGAAGAAGTACCTTAGCAGCCTCGAAACAACTACAGCTACCAACTATTCCCTATGGAAAGCAACTAAAAAACTCACTAAAACAATCATACACAAGCCTCCAATAAAAGCAAATTCCAACACATGGGCTAGAACAAGCAAAGAAAAGGCTGAAACATTAGCTGACCACTTTAAAACAATATTTACAAATAGCATGGATAATAAAGACATTGAGCTGCCGAACACAATTGAGAATGCAGACCACACAATACAAAACACGACAAAAGAAGAAATCACATATTATATAAAGAAACTTAAAGACAAAAAGACACCGGGATATGACCAAATAAATGGAAAAATACTAAAGGAGCTACCCGATACTATTATAAAATACATACGAAACCTCTTCAACGGAATAATTAGGTTACAATACTTCCCAAAAGCATGGAAAGTAGCACAAGTTATAGCGATCCCCAAGCCAAACAAGAACGCCACTGTTGCTAGCTCGTACAGACCAATTAGCTTGCTGCCCATCCTCTCTAAATTGTTTGAGAAAACACTGCTTGACAGAATTGACCCGATTCTAAAACAAAAAGACGCTATACCCTCACACCAGTTCGGTTTCCGAAAACAACGTTCAACTATGCAACAGATTCACAGAGTAGTAAATAAAATTACAGACGACTTCGATAAGAAGAAATATTGCCTTGCCGTGTATTTGGACATCGCGAAAGCTTTTGACAGAGTATGGCACAAAGGACTTCTATATAAGCTAAAAACCATTTTACAACTTAACATATTTAATATCCTTAAAAGCTACATGACTGATAGACACTTCTTCATAAAATATGACGATGAGTGCTCTGTTATCTTGACGGCGTCTGCTGGAGTACCTCAAGGAAGCGTACTGGGCCCCATACTATACTTAGTATACACCGCAGATATACCAACGCCAACTACTCGAGGATCAATGATAGCTACATTTGCAGACGACACAGTTTTAATGTCAGCTAACCACAATGAAGAAGCAGCAACAAAAACACTGCAAGATACGCTACCAGCTACAACAAAATGGTTTGAAAAATGGGGCATTGAGGTCAATAAAGACAAAACACAACATGTAATATACGCGAAGAGAAAATCTGCAAGATATCCAATCCAAATTAACGGGGAAGACATAAAAATACACTCAAGTGCAAAATACTTAGGCATAACGATTGACTCAAAACTCACATGGAAAAACACATACTGAACAAGAGAGACGAGATAAAAAACAAATTCCGACAACTCTACTGGCTACTAGGAAAACAATCAACCCTAGCTTACTTAATAAACAAATGATATACAAATCAATAATCAGACCGACATGGACCTACGGACTAGAAATTTGGGGGACTGCCAGTAAATCAAACCTACAAATCATTCAGAGAAGTCAATCTAAGATGCTAAGGACAATCACAAACGCAAATTGGTACATAAAAAATGACGACGTTCACCGCGAGCTCGGCATAGACACAGTCACTGAAGCAGTAAAAAGAAGCAGCAGTAAGCACATCTTGCGACTATTTGAGCACAAAAACCATGAGATGAGACTGATACCGGAAATGGAACTTAAACCAAGAAGACTAAAGCGCAAAACACAGGTCTTGCTCGTACTGTAATATAAAATAATATAATATAATAATATAAAATTATAATATAGAAAACTAAGCATTAGTAAAATTGTAACTAAATACCACCAAAGACAATAATGTTCGCTTTCAAAGGGAAGGGACATTTTAATTCCAAGCCCTAACACCAATTACTTATTGTTAATATTAACAGATCGTAATTTATAATGGAAATAAAAAAAAAAAAAAAATTTCGAAATAAGATTGTTAATATATGTTTGTTCGCTGAGCATAATGTCGCGCTGCAAGTGGTGGACTATTTAACCCAACTCAAAACAGCACCAAGTCCAAAACTTAAGCAAATAATTCAATTTTGACGTTGCAAGTGCCCCATTATAGTGTAAACACAGAAGAAAAAAATGGGAATTTTGTAGGGAAAATTGTTTGTAAGCGTAGGGAAAAGTAGGGAATTTTTTGGGCTGTGTAGAGATTTATCGAAAAATCAATTACCATCACTGATTTTGCGTTTTATATATCGATGGTGTGTTGTCAAACCACTTTGTTGCTACTTCAGGTGCTTCAAGGCTTCAGGCTTCCCTAAAGAAGCGTTTTAAGGCAACGACTGTTTGTCTTTTTTTTTAAAACATTAACAAATATATTTCTTACTCTAAGTTTTTGCTCTATGCCGATGATTTGAACATTTTTTCAACCACTGGAGACTCATCGGACGCTCTCAGACTTAAGTATGATTCGAACAATTTTCACCGATGGTGCGTAAGATAGCGTATCTTCCTAAATATTAACTATTTACAGTTAACGTTTTTGGGCGTCATGGTTTTAACACGGCGGCCACCGTAGCCGAATGGGTTGGTGCGTGATTACCATTCAGAATTCACAGAGAGGTCGTTGGTTCGAATCTCGGTGAAAGCAAAATTAATAAAAACATTTTTTTAATAGCGGTCGCCCCTCGGCAGGCAATGGCAAACCTCCGAGTGTATTTCTGCCATGAAAAAGCTCCTCATAAAAATATCTGCCGTTCGGAGTCGGCTTGAAACTGTAGGTCCCTCCATTTGTGGAACAACATCAAGACGCACACCACAAATAGGAGGAGGAGCTCGGCCAAACACCTAACAGAAGTGTACGCGCCAATTATTTATTTTTTTTTTTATACTTTTCTTTTTTGGTGCTTGAGATAGGGTTCAAAATGCCTTCGCACTTACAGCGACTGTCGTCTACTGCGTCGTGGGGTGTGTCCACTAAAACAATCCCTCCCCTCCTTCTGGGGAGACACCCTTCCCGGAACTTCTTTATATATTACTTCGGGAGGGCATCCATAAAGGACCAATTCTATTTACCAACGCCTGGGTCCACCATATTTGTAGCCAGCTTTTATGCTATAGGCTCATCTTCTTTTGTCTCTATCTGTGCGGCTTCGCTTTGCTGCACTGTGTCGAGGTCAATCTTTTTCCCGTAGTACGTTCTCGAAGTATTTCTTTACCGCGTTCCAACTGTCCTCGCGTTCGAGCAATTTGCTGATTATGTTGCTCGGTGTGCGATGTCGGCAATCTGCTCCCTCAAAGCATTTCTTTTCGCAAGCCATCAGTTACAACTAAAAAACGTGTCATCCCTCAGCGCTTCGCAGTATATGCACTTGGAATGGGTTACCTCGCCCATGCGGTGTAGGTATCTCCGAAAGTATCCGTGGCCCGAGAGGATCTGAGTTAAGAAGTAGTTCACTTTCCCGAAGTTCCTTTGGACCCATTTATCAATTTTGATGGAATAAGTTTCGCCGTCTATCTGCCACTCGGTTCAGTGTCCGATCGGCTTTGCCAGCGCAGCACGGCTTGGCATCTCCGTTCTGAGAAGCCATTCCTACACTTTTAATAACAATGAATTTCAAAATGTAACAGAGTTCAAGAATCTTAGAGTTATATTTTACTCTTACATTTCTTTGAGTGGTCATATTAACTTCGTTCTTACTAAATCACAATCAGTGCTGGGCTTCATTCGTCGCTATACATCTGAACTCTCTGATCCATATACAAGGCGGTGGTGCAATATTAGTTACCCTATCGGAAGATAGTAAATTTTTGCCGTCGTACGTCGATCATATTTGACACTTGTGAACTGTACATTTGCAATATACAAACAGACAAGCACTGGAGTACGTAAAGATTAAATAAAGATTTCCATCACTAAAAATTATGTTAAAAAAGCAGAAATAGTAGTGAATACCATAAAAAAATTTATTATTCGAAATTCAGTACTTCTGTCTTCAGGTACATCATCTTCAGTGTTTTGTTGAAATTTTTTAAAAGATGTACTCTGAATACTTTCATCACGTTCCGCTGTTTTCGGATTGAACACATTCTTTCTTTTCACTTCTTGACTTATTAAAATTTTCAGATCTCGGAAGTTGTCTGGAAACCTTTCTAGGATCACGTCCCATGGTAAATTACGCTCCGGAGCGCCCGAGCGCCCCTTGTTAATTGTTGAATAACTCGAAAAGTATTTGTCGGATTCACTTCAAATTTTCACAAAATATTTTTAAGATATTATACTTTAAGAAAATGCAAACACAAAGATCCAATTTTTTGAAAATTCTGACTACCTACTACTACTACTACTAACCCCTTAGATAGTAAAAAGAAGATTCAAAAACAAAGTTAAATGACTAATTTTGCGCCACCTTGTACATATAAACTGCCTTATACGGATTTTGTACGATATAATTGGGACAATGCAATTAACATTTAGAGCCCTTATGACCTTATCTTTCAATAAGAAGAATTGAAAGTGTACAAAAAATTGTTCTTATCTATGAAATGACTCTTTTTTTTTGAAATTTCAAACGTTTATTAACAAAAATGGTTACAAATGTAATCTTCAAAATAATGGCCATCACTAGCGACACATTTTTCCCATCTCTCAGGCAGGATGCCGCGCCAAAAAAATAGGCCGTCTTTGGCCGCAAACGAATCATCGAGCCATGTTTTGGCTTCTTCGTGAGAATTGAAGCGCTGCTCGGAAAGTGCGTGGTCCATCGATGCAAACAAATGATAATCGGAAGGCGCCAAATCTGGTGAGTAAGCCGCATGCACCAGCGGTTCCCAATCGTACGTCTCCACCAATTCGCGGGTCGCTCTTGTTCGATGTGGCGGTGCATTGTCACATTGTCAGTTCATGCGGCACCCATCTTCCGACCTTTAAAATCATTCCCATGTCTTTCAAACGTTTGGAAATGGTTTTTTGGGTCCCTCCCAACTGCTCTGCCATCATTTCTTGCGTTTGACCATCATCTTCATCCAACAATGCTTGCAGTTCGGCGTCCTCAAACTTTTTGGGTGGCCGGCCACAGTCCTCGTTCTTCACGCAAAAATCACCACTTCGGAATCCACCTGAAGCACTGTGCTCTACTTAGAGCATGCGCACCATAAGCTTCTATAAGCATTTGATGAGCTTGAGAAGCGTTTTTCTTCAATTGATAGCAGAAAATCAATGATGTCCGCAAATCGTAGTTTGAAGGCACGAAATTCGACATTTTTAAGAGCGACAAAAATGCATTGTTGTATGAAACGTAACAAACAATGAAATATTGTTGACAGATGACAGACGAAAAAACCAAGACATTTGGGAAGGTTTAAAAATACTCCTAGCGACATCTGTGGACTAATAGCTGAAAGTCTCATTTCATAGGTATATATCTGGTAAGTTTCTTACGCTTTAAAGCTCCTGTCCACTTAATGATTCTCAACTTATGCTAATTAGGTTAGGTTAGGTATTGGTGGTAGTCGGTTTGTACGACCAACTCGCTTAGACCTTATAGGTCCGTTGCGATACCACTGTGCGACATAGGAACCTCATTTATTTATCTTCGTGAAAGAATTTAAAAAGTTTCTCCCTAGAAAACCTGTACTGATTTTAGCTAATTTTATGCTAACTACTCTGGACTCTCTCGAGGAGAGAAGGACAGTTATTTCAATGCAATTTAAACCATCATTGAGTGTCCGGCGTTACTCGAGCTTACAGTTTTAATGCTCCGCAGAGGAGCTTCCGCAGCTCTTAACCTTTCCATGGGGAAAACTTTAAGACTTTATTTGCTGGTAGTGCACCTACTGCTCGTGCACTTCGGGAACTTAACGAGTTATTTAAGGGAGGCCTCTTATCAGTGGCTTCCAAAAACGGTGTTTTTTCTATTTTTTTTTTCGAGGCGAAAAAAGTGACACACAGGAATTATCTTTTGCATTTATTTGAAGGTATGACTGAAGAGCAATAAACAATTTTTTATAAATAAAAAAACAAAATCGCGGACATATGAGGGATCCCGCACAGCTTCTTGTTGCGCGCTAGTAAAGGGTGTTTTTTAGAGGTTAGGTTTTCAAGTTGGCACTATTTTTTTCGTAGATGGTCTTTTTGACAGCTGTCACTTGATTTATGCTCAGTTTGGTTTGCCATTCCATAATGAATAGACTTACACCTGAATAACGTTTGCAAATCGTGCAAATTTATTACGAAAATAATGGTTCGGTTCGCGCGACGCATCGAAGAAAATTTTGTTCAGCGATGAAGCTCACTTTTGGTTGAATGGGTATGTCAATAAGCAAAATTGTCGCATTTGGAGTGAACATAATCCACAAGCCATTGCTGAGACGCCGTTACATCCTCAAAAAGTCACTGTTTGGTGTGCTCTATGGGCAGAGGGAATCATTGGCCCATATTTCTTTAAAAATGAAGGCGGCCATAATGTTACAGTCAATGGAGAGCGCTATAGAGCCATGATTAATGACTTTTTCGTGCCTGAATTGGACGATGTTGATGTGGACGACCTTTGGTTCCAACAAGACGGCGCTACATGCCATACAGCCAACGCAACAATCGATTTATTGAAGGAAACTTTTGGTGAGCGCATTATCTCGCGCCGTGGACCTGTGGCGTGGCCTCCAAGATCGTGCGATATAACACCGCTAGACTATTTCTTGTGGGGCTATGTGAAGTCGCTTGTCTACGCAGATAAGTCCGAGACGATTGACGTCTTGGAAGAGAATATTCGGCGCGTTATTGCTGACATACGGCCCCAATTGCTGCAAAAAGTGGTCAAAAATTGGGCCTCTCGGCTGGAATTTATTCGAGCCAGCCGCGGCGGCCACTTGCCCGAAATCCTTTTTAAAACATAATGGCAAACCCTTATCTTTATAATAAAGCTAAATTCTTGGCCATAACATTAAATTATATACGTTTTATTTCTTCTTGAAAACCTAACCTCTAAAAAAACACCCTTTAAAACGGCGTGTAAGATTGCGGTCGTAGTTTTCACCTCAAACTCAAAAGAAAAATATTGTCTTCTTCAGAAGGTTTTCCCGCATATAATAGACTACTCTCGTATAAAAATATGAAAAAAATTAATGAAAAAAATGCTTTTTTCGCTTTTTTTCAAAAAAGGTGTTAAATAACATTAAAAAATGATTTTTTTTTGTATTTTGTTAGTTAATTAGTTGCGCATTTTAATTATCTTTATATAGATTATCGGTTTGAAACGATAACTTTCGTCGTTTTTTTAAATCTTACACGCCATTTTCAAGAACATGGTTTTGAGAAAACGTGTTTAAAAATTTTCAGAAGGTAGACAGTATACTCACACGAGGAACGGTACACAGGCCTGTAACTCTGAAATCACTTTGAATTCCGCTATAAAATTTGGAGGGCATATTCTCCTATAATATATCTATCGATTGCAGTAAAAATCGTTTTTTTGAAGCCGACTGACAAGAGCCCCCCTTAATTCTGACCTTAACTTTGCTTCACTTATGTTAAATTTCGTAGGAATTCTGAACTTAATTGTTTAAATTGCTATTTATATTAATTTTTGATATTTTAACTGCCCAAGGAGACCTGTTTATCATATTTGTTTGTAGTCCGTAAAGTACTTTGTAGTGTAGATAAATATAAATAAATAAATAAAAATACTTAGTACTGATCCCTTTAGATTAGTATTGGTTAGGGAAAGAAAAATAGTTTTGGCGCCATGCCACAACTTAAATATTATTCAAAACCCGCTAGATCGGCCACTTCGGCCACTGTGCGACGGCTCGCTGAATGCAAGCAACACAATCACCTGCTACTAAACGCTTTATCACTACACATTTCTACATTACTTCGCCTGCTGAATGCGTTTTTGCATTTTCTTTTGCTTTCTTCGCCACTCTCGGATTACTTTTGCGCTCAAACCAGTCGCATGATAACAGAGACAGTGACGTCGGCATCAAAATCAACAGTTTCACAAACATGCACGCATGCGCCAAGCGGTGGCCGCTTCCAGCTCAGTTGTGTGCTGCTGGAATTTCCACATGCGATGACTGCGCTTTGAGCAGCACTTGAGCAGCAACAGCAGCAACAACAATTTCTACTGCAACTTGTTGCTAGTAGCTGGTAAATTTCTTCGCCAACACTCCAAACGTAGTTGGCTTAATCGCTTCTTCGGCTTTGGAATGTGGGTCAGGCTATATAAAGCCAAGTTCAAGGCGATCGCTGTTTCAGACGAAAGAAATCGCTTGTAGCCACAACACGCAAGCGCAGAAATAGAGAAAGCAGCAAGCTGGCAACCAAGTGTGGATAGTGTAAAGTTACCAAACGCTGATCAAATTGTGTTCTACGCGAAGAAATTATAAAAGTGTACCTTCAAGATTCTGCAAGAAATTGAGGCGACCAATTGCAGTAAAGTGAAAATCCAAAAAATTCTCAAAAGCAAAACGCGCGGCCAATTAGTTACGCTGTATTTTGTTTCTGCTTTTTGCTGAACATTTCCAAAGTGTTCTGATTGGAGTGAGTGGCAGTGCAACGAAATATTCTAAATTACAAGCGACGAGCTGATCGAAGCAGCTGCAGTTAGCAAACGCAGTTACGGTAAAACTGTACAAGGAACAAGTTGCGAATTTGTGCCACTAACGAAGCGAGCAAACCAACTATCGGAATCAGGTGAGATTTATGTCTGCCGCATAGAAGTTAGTTGTAGTTGTTCATAGGCACCAAATGTATGTAAATGCGGTTCAGCATTGGTGCACTTGGAGTCATGCAACATTGTTGAATTTCGATACAGTATGCAAAATAAGTGTTTAAATGCGATAAGCGATTAATTGAAAACTTTTTAATAGCCAATAGGCTTGACCTCAATGAAAGCAAAAAAAAAAAAAAAAAAAAAAGGAGGAAATTTCGCAAAGTTGGTGTCAATGTTTGCCAGATATTAATGGAAAATAGTTGCGCTGTTACTGAAAAATGTTAAAAACAGTGGCATGAGAAACTGGTTTTGATTTACACCTATACACTTACATCTAAGTAAATAAGCCTAATTTCATTTGTCCGAAATTTTTCGACTCCAAATAAACGTTCAGCCACAACTTTCACAATTCGTCTTCAAATAATAGGAGCTCGTCTATAAATGGTAGAGGTTAACAACGTCCAACGCCAGGCACCCATCAATGAGGGTCCTACACTGTCTATCGGAGGCGTGTTCCCACTAAAAGTATTTTTTCGCCAGTCCTTTATGACACCTTCAAAAAAATTCTTAATATTGCAAATGACGGAACTATCCGTTTACTTAAAATGTTGTGAATTTGCCATTAAGAGTAATTATTGCGAGAAACAGATGGGGGTTTTATTTCTAATAAAGAGATTTTTTTTGGAGCAAAAGTAAGATATATAAATAGCTGTTGATGAAATTTTCGGCATAGAGCCGGTCCATCCATAAAGCATCAGATCTTTTGGTTACGAAATTATTATTATTATTTCCTTTCAAAAAATGTCGAAAGAAGGAAATCTAACAAATAAATCCTGCTGTAGTAGGATCAGTAGTGATCAAATGTGTTGAAGATACCGTCCTTTGCGAACCATCCCTTCAAACTTCACCTATTTCGAAAGTGGGTTTCCACAATTTCTATGCACCAAGGAAAAATGCCGTACAATAAAATATGCGAGTATCCAGGGGAAAAAGAAATCCATTAATTTCTTGGTTAAGATATCTCAATATTTATAAATGGACGAACATTGCAAACTCGAAATTTAGAACTACTAAAACATAAATGGATAACCCAATATTCTAAAACTAATCCTATGATTTAGTATTTTAGATTTTGCCGACAACAACTTGCTCAGTTATCCCGTTTCTGATTGGTGTCAAGATAGGTATATACAGGTCTTCTTACGAGGTATCTCTTGATAATAATAATAAAAATTGGCGCTTACTCCCATTTTTGGGTATCGGCCGAACTCTCGGTCTTAGTTTTGGTATGCGTATTGATGTTTTTCCACGAGCGGAGGGTCCTACCGTTTTATGACTCCTCCAAAGGACAAATGGTTCTCCAGGAGGAGCTTTTTTATGACACAAATCCACTCGAAGGTCTGCCATTGCCTGCCGAAAGGCAACTACCATTCGGTTGATCACGGGTTCAAATCCCACTGTGTACATGAAACATAAAGTTATAGAAAAAGAGCAGTCACTACTGCCATCCATGATGTTGTAAACAATTGAAAGCGAGAGGACTCATCTTCTCACTTCGAAGAACTTTAAGTTAATCAGAATCAAACGTGACTGATATGTAGGAATCGGTTCAACAAAGCTCAACGAGCGTTGAGTGTAGCAGAATTCTTTTTATGTGGATTTCATGAGTTGGTCGTAAATGAAAGCAGTGAATAATAATAATTTAAGAGTGAAAAGGTCAGTGAATTTGGAGCTATTTTACCTCCCAAACTGTAATACCGAGTAAGCTTTCGTCCGCAAACTGGGTTTTGAGGGCTGTGCTAGGGTCTGCACGGGCATTGACAGACACCTCCGTTTTCACTGACGAATCTAAGATGGCAACTGGAATTGGAGCGGAGGTTTTCACTATATATATATGCAATTGGCGCGTACACCTTTTTTGGGTGTTTGGCCGAGCTCCTTCTCCTCTTTGTGGTGTGCGTTGTTTTACAAACAGAGGGACCTACAGTTTTAAGCTGACTCCGAACGGCAGATATTTTTTATGAGGAGCTTTTTCATGGCAGAAATACACTCGGAGGTTTGCCATTACCTGCCGAGGGTCAGGTATATATCAGCCAATATTTCAGCCTACTTTAAACTGCCGACACCAGTAGTATTTTTCAAGCAGAGGCATGCAAAATACTTAGGGGCCGCTGTTCGGAGGGAGACATAAATAGCTTTTCCGTTGGACAAGCTGCGATCAAGGCCCTGTCGCCGTCATGTTGCCGCTGTTTTCTGGTCAACTCCTGTAAGGAGAAAATCAAATGTCTCGGATGTGCAGGAAGCATTTCTCGTATCTGGGTTACAGAGCAAAGGAACATAGAGAGAAATGAAATTGTCGTTGAGCTTGCCACGAAGGGGTCGACAGAATCGGTTTCAGTTGTCCCAATCTCAGATATCGGTGCAGGTTACGTTAAGTAGTAATGGTTTCCCAGAGAGTGGGCCCACTTTTCCGAAAAAAGTTTGGTTCATCCTTTGGGATACCATTGCAAGAGGGAAAAAAGAGGTGAAGAAAAAAACGATAGGATGAAAAGGAGAAGCTCCCCACCCCTCTCCTTTTCGTCCTATCATTTTTTGTTGAGTATTTATGGACTATGAACGGTGACTAATTGCGCAAGGGGGCAGAGTGGTTAAATGGAAACTGCACAATTTTGTTCTTAAAAAGGCGCAAGACAGCTGTATTTTTTCTATATTTCAAAAACGCTTTAGCCTCAGTACGGCAGAAGTAAGGACGCTTAAAGTGCTTCGGATCCCTCACTATTCAATTTCCAAAGGCATAGCGTGGTTCACTGCTCACTGGGTGTTCGGAACTCATGCAGAGAAGCTTGGACTTCCGTACAACCACCATATGCAGAAGATCCCCACAGCAAGATACTGTGGAGCACTTCCTTTGCAAATGTCCGGGCATGGCGGCTGGATGCTTGAGGTTCCTTAGTGTGCCCTTCGGGGATAGCGAGATCTCCAGCCTAGATCCCGTTTCTCTACTCCACTACATACATCAACAGAGTTGGTTGGCCGAAGATGGTTTTTCTTCCTTTAAGTTTTGTAATCCTTCGCAGGTAGTGGTCCACAGTATGGTATCAAAGCGGCACTCTAAGTGCTACTTGTAGTGGACTCGTGGTACTCTTGCCATCTAACCTACCTGCCTGCCTAAGCTTTCGAAATAGTATGAGGTTGGCAGATATTATGAGGTTTCTAATATATGTGACTTTAAAGCACATTTTGTTGCTTAAAAAAAGCCGAGAACTAACACGTCATGCTCCCAGAGCACTTTCACTTTTAAGTTATCAGCATAGATCAAACATTTGCGAAACAACAGCAGCGATTTATGTCATTTATTAAAGAATCAAATAATAGCGGCCCAAGTATTGAAATCGAAATTCGAAATTTGAAAAGGTCGAACCAAGGAGCACCAAGAGATTTGGTGGCTCCTAAAACACTCATGCTAAAAAGCCCATTGTATTTAGAGCTCTGGAAAGAGGGTCGATAGTCCAGGAGGGAAGGAGAAAAGTATCAGAGAAAGAGATAGAAAAGAAGATGGATAGGCCCTAGTATACTCCCATGGGGAACACTAGAAAGAAAACCAAAATTTAAAAATTGATTTACGACGGGTTTTAAAGAAGTTAAGAATATTAGAATTTATGACATTCGAATACTTATAAAGCACATTAACCCTTTGATGACAGAATGCACGGATATTGTCAATCTCTGTGTCTCAAAGTAAACGAGAACCGATTGCTCCCTCAGCCCGCTAAGCCAAAGCATCACAAATCAGTTTTTAAAATTGGGTTGTGTAGCTAAGAAAATCCGGGTGTGATGAACCATTTTAAATATCCGAAAATAAAAAAGTTTTCGACTCTCAAAAAAAAAACTAAAAATCCAGGTGTGATAGACCATTTTAAGGGCCAGTTTCATATTCAGCGCGAAAACACATACAGGAAATACTCCCAATAGTTCTTGTAGCTGACACTCGCAACCCTGTGTATTCAGTCTTACCGTTCACTCTCTGTGAAGAAATCCTGCACATAAATTAAAAAATAATACAAAAATAAGACGGGAAGACAGTATTTTATGCTGATATGCATGAAAGAACTTGTTCCTCCCAACCCCATTTTCACTGGTGAGACGCATTCTAGCCCCGTATAGATAACACTGTGCGATAACAATTTTCGAACCCAAACCAAAACAAATGCAAATGAAAGTGTTCTTGTAGAATAGTAAAACCCCAATTGGGTTTTGGTCTACCGGTTCACAATTATTTTTTACAGTATATTAAAGTATCGCAATATTGATCAAATGCCATATTAAATAATATGGTAAATTCAGTACAAATATTGATTTTTCTTAAATTTCGTCTTAGAAGACTTTTAGTAAAATTCAATGATACATTTTTTGTAGAACATTTTAACCTGTTAAATTCCACCGTTATGTGACTCTTTAACAAATTTTTTCAAATAATGTTCAAAAGTCCTCTTAAACTAGGTATTAAAGGGTTAAAATGTTCTACAAAAAGATTCCTTGGAAAATTTCACTAGGAGTTGTCAAAGACATTGAGCACCTATGGCTAAAAAGTACTTGAAAAAAATGTAACAAAAACGAAGAATGTATGGATTTCATGTATTCCATATCACATAAAACTCTGAGATGTTTTTGGTGGAAAAAGAGCTGGACTCTGAAAAACGCACCCGTTTAATTCATTTAGATAGTGATGCTGAATTTAAGCTTAGAGACAGGGTTGAATTCCCTGTTTTTCGGTGGTCTGGATGTGTAGACTCCTCTCGTGGGAGTCAGGAGGGCCTTATTAAGACTACAACGCACTGTGGCCATCTGTTGCACCGACTACTTCAGGCCCGGCATTAGATGCTCTGATTGGTTTGCCACCACTTGATGCTTTCATCCAAGGAGAGGCCATGAAGGCCATCTTCAGGCTGAAACACAATGGGAACTGGTAAGGCCTCTGTCCGGCATTGGAAAACAGAGAAGGTATGGACGTCGATCCAACGATTCTCTCCATGGCTCTTGATTCCATGCCATCAAGAGTCGTACTTGAAAAGAGTTACAATGTAGTGCTGCCAGAGGCTCAGTTGTGGTCAAACTCAGAAAATGTGCTGTTTTCGCATTTTTACGGATGGAGCATGGATCCGGCTTTGGGGTCTACGTGGAATCCAGCGGGACAAAACAGCACTTTGCTCTTGGAATGCATGCATCTGTATTTCAAGCGGAGGTGTATGCAGTTTAAGAAGAGATGAACTTTAGAAGACCGATGGAGAGACAGATTTATATGTGTCTGCAGCGAGAGCCAAGCTGCGCTTATGGCCTTAGACAGCCCCCAACCACATCAGGGGTAGTCGAGTCCTGTAAATCCAGGCTGAACTATGTCGGTAGACATAATAGTCTGATGCTAACAAGGTTCCCGGGACACGTGGGCATAGCGGGTAACGAGACCTCTGTCTCCTTAGCTAAGATGGGCTCTGAGGTCATCTTCTTTAGCCCAGAGACCGTTTTGCCACTCCCTTCTGCGGTCATCAAAGCCACGGTTAGCAAATGGGTAACTACAACCCACAAGCCAGCTTGGCAGGTTGAGAGAGGCTGCAGATGGACTGATGCTACCTATCACGTCCGATCGACTGTCGCAAACATTTCTGCCATTAAGCAGATGGGAGTGCAGACGGCTGGTTGGACAGATGACGGGCCACTTTCTGTGAGCGAAGCACATAGAAAGGTTGGGAATCTCAGACACTGTACCGTGCCCAGCTTGTGAAGAGGAGGATGAGACGGCGGACCCTTCCTGTGCGACTGCCCCGCCTTCGCTCGAATCAGGCTTGATGTCTTTGCCACTGATGTGTTAAGAAGCGACCATCTTGACTCCTTGGTACCAAAAGATCTACTCAGGTTTCTTCGAAGATCGGGTAGATTTAAAGAAAATTAAAAGGGAATCCAAGTGTAGTACAATGGGCTTAATTAATGTCTGAGTGCTGCACTTGCTAGTTGTCCCGTCAAAAAAAAAAACAAAACTGCGCACCTTCGAATACAGCTTTTGACCACCAACAATTTTCAGCCAACACTACATCCGGGACTTTTTTCCCCTTGTTCCTAGTAAAGCTCTCTTGTGGTTATTTGACTACTCTCGACTCTTTTTTGTGAGAACTTTGCAAATTCTTTGGAGTCGAAGCGACTTGTAAACCAACCCTCGGAGCAATATCAGCAAATATAAGAGGAATAAACTACACAAACTTTGTAAGATCCCATCAATGTGGCTATATCCCCGAAGCCACATTTTTTTATTGTAAAATCGAAATTTATACGCTTAAAATATAAAAAAATTGCATACGTACTTTCACCTTTTTCTTGCGATTCTAAAACTCATTTGCCTTTCTTAGCAATATTTTACCAACCAGATTCAAGAAAAGTTGAAATTTTCTCTTAAGGTGTTTCAATTTATTGAAAATAAAGAACCGCAGAAATTTAGCTTACCTTTATGCTGATTATTCTTTAGCCAATACGCAGACAAACCTGAATGCATTTGGAGCAAAATAAATTTATTGGCGTCAAGCAAACAGAACGTTGGTATTCCTGAGGTATTCCGATCAAAAATAGAAAGTTGTTTATTCGCGCCAATTAAACGGAGACTTGACAAAATTCATATACGCATATGAAAAGATCGATTAACAATGAAAACAAATACGACAGAGGGAGTTAAAGTACTGATTGCTGCTAAATGAATTAGGACCCATTCACACCCAAATATGTACATTTCCATACTCACGATTTCATACACAAATGCACGACGCGATGTAGGTCAAGACTTCAGTCATAACAGCACCTGAAGAATGAAATCAGCTAAGACGCTAGAAAAAACAAACAATAACAACAGCTACAATACCTGTGAAAAATAAATTCATGGGCGAGCTGTTTAACATGAGCGGCGTAGCCAACAGCAAGACATAGTAACGGTGCAAAGCAAAAGTCTTGAGAAAATTTGAAAAAATTAATACAAAAAATTATTTTAACCTTATTAAAAATATTGACGAAATCGCATGCAGGGAACAAACAATACAGAGTTAAGGTGGGAAGAAAGTGAGCATGCAGACCGGAGACTTATTTCCAGCCAATTACAATTCGCGTGAGTTCTTCCAAAGAGTGCGGAGTGTAGATTTATCAGCTCATTAGCAACAGCTTCGCATCCACACACCACTAATAGATCCTGTGGTTCCACGCTTTCATGTATCGTTTTAGAAATAATATGCGAAGTGCATCAAAGTAAAAAATAAAATAAAAAAATTAAGCGCCACGAACTGTGAAGCGTCGTCAATGTGCCAGTATTTGCGCTGCCGATTGATTCCACTAACCCAGTTCCCGATTACCTTACTCTGAAGTGCTGAGCGTTCTTGTTGTTGTGTAGCCCTCAATTTTTTTGTTTGTCTCTTTTTTTTTTCTTTTATTTCTGTATTTTTTATTTAATTTTTTTTCCACTTTATTTGTTTACACTCTCTGCCGTCTACTACGGCTGAGTGTTACTTTCCGTGCTGCGGTTTTATTTATTGGTTTCGGGTACAAAATGAAAAAATAACATTTCACAAGCTTTCTCAAAAGAATTTCATTTTCATTTCCACACCTTCTTGCACACAACGCGCACAAGTGGCTGCATGCCCAGGCGTACATACTTACATACATATATGAACATGTAAATGTGTATGTGTGCACTAGCCCAGAATAGAGGACAGACGTGGTGCTGGCTGTTGTGTTATCGCGCAAATTTAATTGACACGCCGAGCTGCATGTCAATTGGCTACAAGCAACAAGCGATGAGCCATACTCCGCTCTCTGATTGCGGCAAGCTGCTGAGGGTTAAATGTGTTAGGAACAATTTTTGGGGGGATTGTCAAATAAGAGAAGAACCTAAGCGGTTTTTCTTTGGATGAACTCTATGCACATGAAATTACTTCAGCTGTGGATTTGTTGTTAATTGCATCACCCGATTTGCAAGCAACTCAAGTCACTCACAAAGCACAGACGATTCTCGATTCTGTATCTTTTGAAGGATGTAGAATCCGGGAAGTTAAATACCTAATGCCCTCTTTTCAAGGAATTAGGAAATGCCTTTTAATCCTTAACCCTGAGAGGATTTTTAGAATGGACCAATGCGCTCGTCTAGCTCATCTAACTGTAAGCCCAGAAAACATGCTATTTTCGACTGGTTGTGTCTAGAGGGAGAGAGAAAGAGGGGTGCTAGGAAAGCGGCTTTGAGAGGGCATGTGAATAGGTGGTTAATATCGAGCGGGATGCCTTCACATGCCGGACATATATTGAATATGTTGGGATCGATTTTGGATAAGTAAGAGTTTAATCTGCTATAATAACCAGAATGTAATTGAGTCAAAGTTACGCATGTCGCGCGAGGCGACTTAAGCTCTTCGTCTGCAAAAGGCGTTGTTTGGCCATCGATAACGGTGTACAGAAGCCAGGAGTTTACCTAGGAAGGCGGTGAGACTCCCCCGTTGTGTGTCGTTTTACGTCTGTCTATATACCGCCCGGTCCACTAGATGCAGTTGTGTTCTGTGTACTGGATCTCGTCAGTTGAAGAGATGTCTGGTGTAGTTGAAGAGCAGTCTCCTGACTCGCCTGAGAGGTGGCTCAGACTGCCACAAATATCTGCAGGGGTGATTCCTACGTTAACACCCAAGCAGGAATTGTTTGCTGAGCATCTTGCTGTGCTACTTGACCGGGCGCATGGAAGCCTCGTAGCGAAGGTGTTGCGGAAAACATTCCGTGACTGTCCTGATAGCAGTATTTTGAATGGGCCGGAGCTTTGTCCACTGCGAGTCACTAGTGCCAGGCCACCCGAGGGGCGACACATAATTCAGTAAATATAAGTAGATCAGCAGAATATCTGAGTTCAATCAAGCCCAGTCGCAGTTGAAAATTTCATAGGTTAGGTTAGGTTATACTGGCTGGCCGAAGTCACGCAGAGACCATTTTGGTCCATAGTGATGCCAGATCAGAGTCATATTCAGCGAAAATCTGCATCACTCAAGATGCGCGTGCTATTCGCGAATTTCAGGAGTCGCTCGAGCACCAGTTCAGGGTCTTCAGATTCTAGCCTTTCAAAGCTGTAAGCAACCAGGTAGCATAGTATAGTTGAGAGAGAGAGCCGGACAGTAGCATAGAAAAACGCCGGTCTAGAACGCTGCAGCACTGCAAAGTGTTTTGTGACAAGTCCGAACCGAAAACTGTCAAACTTCCTACTAAAACTTAGAAGGAAAGACGTTCGGTTGATGGTCGATATCAAGTGGAGGACACAACCCATGGGGTCAGCATATGACCACTATTGGAATCATTGAGGACCCAATGTGCCTGTCTTGAATGGAGGAGGCAGATAGCATTGAGCACTTTCTCTGTGAGTGTCCTGCCTTTTCTAGAGCAAGGCTACGAGTTTTTGTGTTCCGATGTCATGAGAATGAGTAAAATTCGTTCTCTAAAACTGGAGGATATTTACAGATTTGCTAAAGAATCTGGAAAATTCTCACAGGACTAACTATCTCTATCTCTGTCTCTATTCTTTCCTATCTCTTTCTCTGATACTTTTCTCCTTCCCTCCTTGACTAGATATCCCCTTTCCAGAGCTTTAAATACATACAATGGGCTTTTTAGCCTGAGTGTTTTAGGAGCCACCAAATCTCCTGGTGCTCCTTGGCTCGACCTTTTTCAAGTTTCAAATTTCAGCTTTGAAGATATTCCAAGGCTTCTTTTGAACTTGGCTCATTATATTTCCTGCAAACGTCGTTAATGGTTCGCGGTCGAGATAATCGCGTCTAAAGTTTTGCGTGCACTTCAATTAAGCCTCGTTCCAAGAAAGGTTGTGCGCTTCCACGGTCTGTAACTTTGGTTCATTTATATTTATATTTTTAAAATGATGTACTTTTAAAATATGTTCGATTTTTTCGTCCAACAAAAGGGAAGCTCGCTCGAGTGCCTTAAAATTAAAAGGTATATCTGAACTTAAAAGTGGGGATATGAAAGGACATTTAAAGATCTTAGAAGACTTCCTATGTACCCATTCTTCATAGGGATGATAGGTATACTATCACGCAAACCAATATTCTTCAGGAACTTCCATGTTATAATTAATGAGCGCACTGACTGGAGAACTAATTCTATCACTTTCAAACCTGGGTCTCAGCTATGGTTTACTGATGGGTCCAAATTGGAAAGTGGTAGAACAGGGGCAGGAATCAATGGGCCTAAATAAAAAAAAATTGATTCCGATGGGACTCTACAAGGCAGAAATACATGCCATCGAAATATGTGTGAGAGAATGCCTTAGCAGGAACATGAGAGGTGCTCACATCTACATACTTTCAGATAGCCAAGCGGCTCCAAAAGCCCTTCTATCAACAAATATCACCTCTAAATTGGTAAATGATTGCCTAAACCTTCTCAACACGTTAGGAAACCTCAACATAGTAACACTAGGCTGGATTCCGGGACATGACGGACATGAGGGAAATGAAATGGATGATGACCTTGCAAAACAAGGAGCAAATATGCAACTTACTGGTCCTGAGCCTTTCTGTAGACTCACAAAAAGCCACATTAATGAATTCCTTAGGAAATGGGAAGAAAGGAAATTTGCTGCACACTGGCTAAACTGTGCCGGCCAGCGTCAAGCCGAACTATTTCTAAGTCCCAACAAAGGAATATCTGACAAGCTACTCTCACTAAGCAGAGTAGATCTTTGTCTTTTAACAGGATATCTTACAGGTCACTGCAGCCTGAGGTATCATCTAAATAATATGGGTCTATCTGAGACCAATGTCTGCCGCTTTTGCGAAATGGACATAGAAAGCTCAAAACATTTGCTTTGTGAATGTCCTGCGTTGGGCAGACGAGACCTCATCACCTTGGTGGTATCGTAGTATCTCCATGCAATCTTTGGAACAACAAACCGAAAATTGTGCTAAATTTTTAAAAAGCCTAAAACTCTAGTAGACCTTTCACAATAGATCAGCTCTGGTCGCAGTGCGTAATGGCCTTCTAATAATAATAATAGTGCAACACAAGGTATATAACCCCTTAAATTTAGCTTGTAAGCGTGTGTTGCGACTAGGTAGTGCCCTGTTAGTACACCAACTAAAGTTCTAGAGTTTCTTCTATTGAACGATGTAACCGATTTAGTATACTTGTCATCTTATGCGTGATCCTGGCAACTTTGCAATTGGTTAGGCTAAGCCATCTGCCTTTTGCCTTTCTTATATCTTAACTACTTTTCACCAATTTCATATATCTTAACTACTTTTCACGAATAATCCAAAGAATTATAGTTAAATGTGTACTTGTGTATGTCTTTGTCTTCTTGATTGGCGCTATAACCGCTTACGGTATTACATATTTACATGAATTTATTTTTCAGTAAATGGTTACATATTTTGCATTTTCCTTCTTGCATGCATATTTTTTCGTCATGTTGGTTACCATACAATAATTTTTGGTGCATTTTCTTTACTTTTCTCTCACCTTTTCACAATACATACATTTTCCCTCTGAACGCTGCTATTGTTGATTTGCCATTCCATTTCATTTGTTGATTGGCTGGCAGTTGAATTTTGCTTGAGTGGAGAAAGTTTTGCCATTGACTTGGCACATTCTGTCTTTGTTACAATACTTTTAAATGTATAAAGTTTTGAATGTAGGTATTTATATTTTTTATTTTATATTTATTGCATGCAATATTACTATGTTTTTCATTTCTTTGGCCCCTTTTGGTTGCACATTAGGGCGGGGTTTTTAGCTCGATGTACACCCTCAGATTATTAAATGGTAAATAGAAAAACGACTGCTGTGATTAGTAATCGAATGAGTGCGGCTTGTTTTCTCATAACAAAGCATCAAAATAGAAAAGATTCACAATAGCAAAGCATCAGTGCTCCCTTGGTAATGAAGCATCACCGCAAAAATCGGCAATAAAAAAGCTGTCTTGAAAACTGCTTGTACTATAACTGAGAATGGGCGTGGGAGGCTTAAAAAATGTCAAATTTTTATATTACAAAGCAAATGTGAAGTAGTAAAAGGAAAAAAACACAAAAAAGTATAGTTTTTTAATTGAAACATAAAAGTTTATAAACGACTTGCCATTGGCCTTCTTCCTATTGAATCACATCAGCAACGGCGAAGCATTGCATTTCTCCTTTTGTAGCGCAATTAAACGCATAGCCATGCATGTCAACGTATTATTAATACAACAACAAATAAGTAAAACTGTTAAAAAAAATTAGAGCTTGTTTTTGATATGTCCCGGGAAAAGCGAGTCATTGTCAGTGGCATTCATATTGCAGCTAAGCCTTAGCAGAAGCGAGAAGGTTTTGAAATTTATGTGCACCCATACATACACATACGTACATATGTATGTGTATATGTAGCTAGGAAATTGTGTCCAATTCTATTTGCGAACAAATCTAATGCCAAGTAAATTATGCAAAGAAAGATTTGAGCCCGCTAATTAGAGTGACTTTGGCAGATATTAACTTTCATTTCTGCGGCCAGACGCTGGGTAAAACAGATTTTTTATGAGAAAAAGTGCATTTACAAAGAAAGACTTCAGTTACTTCAACAATGGAATTTCACTGTTTTTTACCAGCAATTGAAACACGTAAACAGGTTAAGTTTGTAATGAGTAGCGTAAATTCTCACAATTAAAAGGGTGGAAGCTATGAGAAGAATGATTTTTCATAAACAAAATATGGATGGTTCCATGCGCAAACGGCCGGGCAAGTAGAGAAAGTTTCTGACTCTCATTTACAAACGAAACGATGCTTTTGCATTCCGCTTCTATGACATTTGGACGACTTACAATATTTACAATATGGAAATCAGCTTGACAACAGTAAAGCTAGAATTGCAGGGAAGGAGGGCCAGTAGGAAAAAGGCACTGCCTTACAAGTCCTTGTTGCGATGGGCGCAACTGATCGCTGTCAGAAGTTAAAAAGGGAAGAGAAAAGTATTATTTGAAGAAGGAAGGAATGGCTTTTGGAACGATGTGCTTGAGATGTAAAAAGTTCGGCAACTTACTGAAAGCTACGGAATGCTGGCAGCGGCGAATATGAAGAGTCCGATTGGGGCTAACAACTATGTTGAAAATGAGCATTCGATTACGGTTTAAATGAGACTAGAATTGCATTATATGATGGATGCACGCATGCCGACTGAAATTAAGATGTTTTGTAGCCAATTTTCCAGAAAGTTGTTCCAGAAAACTGCAACCATGGCCGTATAATTATGTATAAATAGCGCTTACTCCCGTTTTGGGTGTTTGGCCGAGCTCGTCTTCCTTTTTGTGGCGTGCGGCTTGATGTTGTTCCACAAATGGAGGGACCTACAGTTTTAAGCCGACTCCGAACGGCAGATATTTTTTATGAACAGCTTTTTAAAGCAGAAATACACTCGGAAGTTTACCATTGTCTACCGAGGGGTGACCGCTATTAGAAAGAACTTTTCCTTAATTTTGGTGTTTCACCCAGATTTGAAACTACGTTCTCTCTGAATTCCGAATGGTAGTTACGCACCAACCCATTCGGCTACGGCGGCTGAAGTATTACCCATTTTAATATTGCTTCGAGCTGCAGTATGGAAGCCCACGTTCAATGAATGCATTGGATCTTATCAGTGCGGGTAAACATAGATCAAATCTACCCCAGCAGCACTAGAAGTACTTACCGATGAACCGAAATGCCTATATTTGGTATCCCAGTTTCAGGTAGAGTCATTACCTATCACGTAACTCCTTTAATCTGGTATTGGAAAATATAGTTCGAGCTCTCAGGTACCAGATTTTATAAGAGCATACCAACAACATATTAAGCTAAACCCGAAGAAGTCATAAATCTCCTATCACCAACAATCAGTCATCGCACTCATATCGCGGGATCTTCACACTTTAGTCTGCTTGAGGTCTAATATAGTGCAGGACTTTTAGGACTAAATAATAACACGGACAGTAATTGGAAACATGAAATCCAATAAAGAATAACTCCTCTTATGGACTGATAAGACTACTTAGAGAATTGATCAATCTCTCGATGAGCAAAAGTCCCTTGTAGGTAGGTAAAATGGTTTAAGTACCAATTTGGTACTCCCCAAATAGCACTAAAGTGTCGGTTTGTTACCATTATCTGACCTCCAACAAGCAGATATCTACGGCCAGCCCGAGCTGTTGATTTAATGAAGAAGACAGATGCGGTTTAGGTTGGAGCACTGTTGAGGACTCTCTGACTGTCGAGGAAAGAAGCGCTCAGTGACCTTAATCATCCAGCTGCCAAACCTGAACATTTACAGAGAGATTGCTCAACAATATCCCTCTCTGAAAGGTCCCCACAACTTCTGAAATGGGGGTTAAATGGTAAACCTACCTGTGCATGTGTGCTAGGGCGGATCGATTTAAAAATCGCTCATTGCTCTGTGAAAATCGTATTCCAGGGATCAAAATAAGAAACTTTGCCGAAGGAATCATACCTCTAAAACGAATTCTGATGTCCCCCAATTTGGGTCGAACGAAAAATCCCACTTTGACCCATTTAGAGAGCTCCAATCGAGACCAAATGTATGACCGACCCCCACTAACTTTGGACGGCCGATTGACCCATGCCAGTGGCATACCCCCTGGAACTCCCCTGGGGGATTCCCATGCAGTAATTTCAAAATATCACCATTTTCGGCCTTTACATGTGAAAAGAAACTAAAAAGTTTGACTCAAATTGGGGGGCATCAGAATTCGGTTTAGAGGTATGGTTCCTTCGGCAAAGTTTCTTATTTTGATCCCTAGAATATGATTTTCACAGAGCAATGGGCGATTTTTTTGCCTCCCCACAAATCGACCCGACCTAATGTGTGCTGATCGTCCAGTGACCGGTAAGCACATGGTGTGCGATCTCCAGGACTATCAGAGTACTGAAAAGGAAGGCCGAAAGGTTTTCGAAGTAGCACACGAATAAATAGAGCTCCTTCTTCTCTTCTGCACTTTCCTGAGAAAAAAGTTGTGCAATTCCACTTTAAGAACAGGCAGGAGGTTGCCGATGATCGGATAGAAGATCTCTGAGATCAATTCAGTCGACCCCTTTTTAGTAGGCTTATCACGAATTTTTTTACCGCTATGTTTCTATGTCCTGGACACCCAAGATATTTGATCTTCTCTTTAGTGGAGTTGACCAATTTGGATCTGCAAAAGCTGAATATTTGCATTCAAATTAAGTGAAACGTGCACCGCAGGTGAAATTCAATCGTCCAGACAAGCGTCGAAGCGCCATCGCGATGACGTAAAAGACTACCTGACAATTTTTAAGTTTTTTTTTCAATCGCTTCAAGCCGCTAAGTGTGGCGCACAAATTATCAATGATAGTTGTTATTAAAATTTGGTAGCGTAGCGTTACTTGGCTGCAGTTACAAGTGCGGCACAATGCAGGTTCATTGAACGCCAAGCCAATCCGAAGCACCACAGCAGCTCACGCACTCATTGGATGTAATCAAAAGGTACAAGAAGCAGTTGATTGCTCGTGAAATAGTCTGTCAAATGATTCTGTCAACTAAATATTTATAAAGCTAGAGATAACTGCGCAAGAACGACTAATTTGTAGATAGATACTTATTGCTTTTTTCTGTCTAAGCCACAAACGATTTTTTTTTTTTGTCTACCTGTACAAAGCCAATTTACAAGCCAATGCGACAGTGCCCACAAAATGAAATTCCCTGTTCAAGATTAATCTACTGCTTGGTACCTTCAAATCTGCTTAGGCTTTCTCTTTTCGTGCCTGAGTAGCGGAGCTAAATTCATTCAGCAAAAGCGACAAAAACGGCTCATTACATTTACGGTCAATAAACTTTTGCTTTTGACTCTTTTTTTTGCGCTGCCTGTTCGCCTGTCGCTTCTCTGCGCTTAGTGTGTGACTTTCGATACTACGGACTTTGGCTGCTACTTCTCTGATCTTCTGTGTGAACTCGATGAAAGTGAAAAAGAAGTTTACGTGTCGTTTCGTTTTCATCTTCATGTGGCCTTCATCAAAAAAAAAAAAATAAATAAATTAACGAAAAAGACAACAATAAATTTCCATTTAATTAAAAATGAGTGTGTTTAACTTAGCCACGTTAAAATGCAAAACCAAAGCAGAAGAAAATAAATATACTTTATTAGATGTGTATGCACATAAAAAAATCGAAACTATAGCGTGATTCAGCTGGGAAAAAACAACAATTTCACTTTCGTTGTGGCGACTGCGGCGAGAAACGCAAACTACAAATTAAGGTGAATATTGAAGCAGAAAGTATTTAAAACTCTTCAATGTCTCTACTAGCAGCAGCAACAACAACTAAAACATACATACATGCATATTTATACAAATAGCTGAATATTCATTGTTCAATTGCAAGACAAATAAAAGCCCAAGCGGGGAAAGCAAAACTCACAAGAAGTGACAAAAGTCTTTCCATGTTGCTCGATTTGTCGAAAAATGAGTTATTTAATTTCTTCCTTTTGCGCAAGTTCTGTTTTGTTCACTTGGGCCCAACAGCTATTGCTACCTTGATTTTTTTTTATCAATTTTTTTCATATTTTTTCGGCTACTTCTCTTTACACGATTGGGTTTCTTCTCTGGATTTCTCGAAATGCGTGCCGTCAGTAAAACAGTTAATACGCGTCTGCACATAGATTTCTTTATGTGAATGTGTGTGTGCGTGTCACAAACCGCTAACTTTCTACTTTATATCGCAATTTTCGTGTAATAAGATGACGTGCGAGCCACACAATTAAAAAATGTTTATCGTAAATACCTCAACCACACACAGCACGCGACAATGGTTGCCTCAGCAGCTGGTGAAATGTGTACAAGAAGCCCAATAAGTTGCAATGGTGTGATGCAAAAGAATATTAGAATACTACCAAAAGAAGCAGTAAAAAATATTAGCACTTTTCAATTATTGGTAATATTGCAGGCGCTTTTTTTTTGTTTCTTTTTCGTGTGAATTCTGGTGCCATTATTGAAAACTAGGCCAATGGAAGCGCGCTTCACAACGTAACAATTTTTATAAATAAACGCACGTACGCTTACACTTTGGAGTATTCCAATAGAAGCACTGCAGTACTGAAGAAACTGAATGAAATTATTTTTAGAAATAATTTGGTTTGGTGAATTCACAAATTCAAAGATTGACAATCAAAAGCAAATTTTAATATAAAGCCGCGTGACTTTATACGTCACTACCATTCGGTGGATCCTGGTACAAAACCAGTTGTGGGCATTAAACAGCAAAATATATGAAAAGTGCTTTCAGATGGCAGTCGCTCCTACTCCGCGTGCTTGTCTGTCACGATAAAGCTTCTCTGAATACCAGCTGTCGATCCGAGTCGGCAGGGCATTGTTGCGTCCTCCACAAGTTGGAAGAGAGGCTCGGCTAATCATGGGATTTTTTTTTCAATTTCAAACGTTTATTAACAAAAATGGTTACAAATTTAATCTTCAAAATAATAGCCAAACCAAAAAATTTGGCCGTCTTTGGCCGCAAACCAATCACCGAGCCATTTTTTGGCTTCTTCGTGAGAATTGAAGCGCTGCTCGGAAAGTGCGTGGCCCATCGATGCAAACAAATGATAATCGGAAGGCGCCTAGTCTGGTGAGTTAGCCGCATGCACCAGCGGTTCCCAATCGTACGTTTCCACCAATTCCCGGGTTGCTCTTGTTCGATGTGGCGGTGCATTGTCATCAAGAAAAATTACTTTGTGACGCCGATCGGCCTATTCTGGGCGTTTTCGGTGTATAGCGCCGTTCAAATCGGCCAATTGTCGTTGGTAGCGTGCACCGTCAACTGTTTCACCTGGTTTTAATGGCTCGTACCAAATCATACCACGCTGATCCCAGAAAACACACAGCATTGCCTTGCGGCCGAAGCGATTTGGTTTGGCTGTTGTTTTTGGCTTGTGGCCAGGCGGACCAGACTGAACTGAGTACTGTTGACAGTTGACAGACGAAAAAAAACAAAACATTTGGGAAGGTTTAAAAATACTCCTAGCGACACCTTTGGGCTAACAGCTGGAAGTCTTATTTCATAGGTATACCTATACCCCTATATAAGGGATCTTTAGTCAATTATTCCATCTACTCGTATAAACTTTCAAAATAAGAGGTGTGTTCAAAAAGTAGCGCGCATTTTGAATTTTCGCAGGTTACGTATAATGGAATTTCGATTTTTTTGTGGCGATATGTCGGTTCTCATGTCTCTCACTCATGCCGACGAGTTCGGCCATTTTGAATGTTCAGTTAATTGTTGACTGCTGCTTTGATTGCACGTGTTTCGGCTCGTCTTCGATTTTTACCTATTCAAAAAGATGGATCAAAGAGCCTGTATCAAATTTTGTGTGAAAAACGAAATTAAGTGCGCGGATGCATTCCGAATGTTGACTCGGTGCGGTGTCATATGGAGAAGGTACTTTGGACCAAAGCAACGTTTATCGGTGGTACAAAATGTTCTCAGAAGGCCGGGAAGATGTGAACGACGAAAAGCGTGCCGGACGCTGGACGCCCGAGCACTTCAACAACAGACGAAAAAATTTATGAAGTGAAGCAAATGGTATTGACCAATCTTTGAGTCACCGTTAGAGAAGTTGCTGAGGAGCTAGACACATCGATTGGTTCGTGCCATTCGATTTTTTTCAATGATTTGGCCATGAGACGGGTCGCCGCGAAATTCGTACCAAAACTGCTCAATTTCGACCAAAAGCAGCATCGCATGATCATTGTTAATGAGATGTTGGACTCTGTCCGGGACGACCCAAATTTGCTCCAGAGGATCATAACTGGTGACGAATCGTGGGTTTATGATTATGACGTGGAAACCAAAGCTCAATCATCTCAATAGAAGCTGTCGCACGAACCAAGACCGAAAAACGCGCGCCAAGTTCGGTCGAATGTGAAAGTTTCACTTACCGTTTTCTTCGATTTCAGGGGCGTTGTGCATCATGAGTTCTTGCCACAGGGTAAAACGGTCAATAAGGTACAATAAGGTATTACCTGCAAGTTATGCGTAATTTGCCCGAAGCAATCGGCCAGAAACGAGGAACGCCCGAGTTTGTGGAAGAACAAAAATTGGCTCTTGCATCATGATAACGCCCCTACTCATACATCGTTGCTTGTACACGACTTTTTTACCAAAAACAACACACTAATGATGCCACAGCCACCGTATTCTCCAGATCTGGCCCCTGTGACTTTTTCTTGTTGTCGAACCTGAAGAGGCTCATGAAAGGACGACGGTACGCTAGGATTGACGAGATAAAGACGGCATCGAAGGAGGAGCTGAACAAGATAAAAGAAAATGATTTTTTGAAGTGCTTCGAAGATTGGAAAAAACGTTGGCACAAGTGCACACGATCTCATGGGGATTACTTTGAAAGGGACAAAATAGTTATTAATGAATAAATAAATAATTTTTGAAAAAACACAAAATTCGCAATACTTTTTGAACACACCTCGTATAAGGCGAAAAAAACCTTCCCACCTACAAAAAGTGTGATTAAATTATCCCCATAAAACACCGCTCCTACGCATGCACCAACATCGAGTGCAACAAAGAGGAAAGCGTTTAGAAATAAATTACTAAGCTAATGAATAAAACTCAAGAAATTCCACTTGTATGCTGAATGTTAGTATCTTTACTAAATCCAACTATCATCACTCTAATACAAACTGTAAATTGACCCTTTCTAGGTCACTTCTGAGTATTAAATTGTGCTAATTATTGTTAATCGTTTTTTTCTATTTTTCTAATATTTCCCTTTTTCACAGTCATTAACGTGATTATAGAATTACGGTAAATTATGAAAATGAGATTTTCTAAGCGACGCACCTCCACTTGCCAAGAAATTCGAATAGTATCTATAATTGATTGTATTTACACACCTCATTCAAAATTCTTATAAAAGTTATATTAGAAAATAGTGTGTGTGTGTCTGTGTGCATGTATGCGTGTACTATATTTCCAATTTCATTAATCGACGGCGACAGTAAAAATTTCAACTTTCATAATTCACAAATTATCCATAATTTGCTTAAGGCGATCGCCGCCAAACGTGCTGATTCGTTTCTCATACTCGCTGGCGTTTACACACCCAACAACTAGTCGCATACCTGCGAATTGTGTCACCAAAAAAAGACAACTCGTTTCCATTGGATGAGTGTTAATAGCAGAAATAGAAAACTACCGCTAACAGAACCGGAAAAGCAAATGAAGCGACCAACAAAAAAGAGACATTTACCTGCCATTCGATGTAATGGTTAAGTTAAGCTGTGGCCGAGTGTTCAAATACCGCTATTTGGGGCTACACAGTCTATAGCTAAGCGCTAAAGTTATTTGCATTTCTCCTTTTCACTCATATGTTAAATGAATGAATACATATTTGAGTGTGTGTGTGTATGTGCGCACAAATGTGCATTTGAAATAAGTTCGAATGTAAAATGCGAGTTTGCGGGAAATAGAATCGAAGCATGTGTGTGTGTGTGTGTTTGTATGTAGCAGCATGCCATATGCGAGTACGAATAAGCAACAACACATTCGTGCATATGCGGCCACCGGTTACTGCTGCAGCAGCGCTGCCTTGCCTGTTGTTCGTGTAAAAGCGTTAGAGATTTTTATTTTCACTAAATCATTACTTTAGTGTGAGTTAATTATCTTTTTTATGCTGTTGCTGTTGCTGCTGTGGTTGTTCCTATTGCTGTTTATTGTGCACAGTGTGCATTATTAATTTAACGGTAGTATGCTGCAATGCTCACATAACAGGTGGACTGTTCGCAAACGCTTGACCGCACGATCTAAATCGACTAAACTGCAAATTGTTCGTGATCTCTAAACTGAATAAATTACGCACTGTAATTACGGTAAAAGCAATAAACAGTAAAAAGGTTAACTTCTAAATGAAAAACCAATTTTGTGTGATGCCTCAATTAGAGAGATTTTTTTAAGTGCATGCATGTGCAAATGTATTGAGAAAAAATCCTGCGTCCACCACCCAAACCATTTTTTGGTTTTGGTTTAGCTGAGCTTTGCTCTTGAGGCTACTCGCTATCGTTGCAGCGTTGCTGCTATCCACATACATACATATGTATGTACATTCAAGCTGTTACAGGTATGTCAGCGCACATGTTGCATGTTGATTTTAATGACGGTCATACAGTGTTGGCCAATGGGCTCCTGCGTCGGCATGCTTGTGGCCGCGACAGTGACTCCATACCGTTCTTTGGTCATATCAGGTATTCACTACAGTTACTCGTTTTTCTTGTTCCACACTTTCTGACAAGTGGCCACAACTCGATTTGTGGCTTTAAGAAAGAGTCATCCACGGCAGTGATGGATTATTTCAATGTGTCAGATTAACAAAAAAAAACTGCCGTATTCATTTGCTAGAAGAGAAAATGGCAGAGGCGCAGAAATGATGTTGTGGGCTTTGGTCAATTTCCGCAATGTGTATATGTATGTGTTTATGCATGCACATTTGCAGGTGTATTCAAATCGCTTCCAATCCTAAGAATATAACCGCAAAATCACTTGCAAGCCGCAATACGAGATTATCTATAGGTACGTGGAGGGGCTTTAAGTAAACGCTTGCATAACTGAAATATTTGTAAATATTTTTTTATGCCATGAAACTTTGAATACACGCGGAATGTAAAGAAAAAAAAAAAAACAAAGCATAAACACTAAGTGACACAATTTGTTGGGTGAAACAACGAGGCATACGGCGCGAGTTGCATACCGATTGTGGGAGTGATTGGCATTATAAAAGGGAAATAGTTTTGTATTACTTAATAAGTGTGCCAATGCATTTACGGAAACGCACAAAACTCATGGAGACTTGCGCTGGATACCAGAGCAGTTCGTTGCATTCAAGCATTTCCGAAAATAACTAAAGACTTAAGCGACATACTCGGCAGCCAATGTGGTCCGCTTTAAATGAAAACCAAGCTCCCCCTATGATATAGAGGAAACGGCAACTGTTTTCCAAACGGAAGTTTTTGCCATCCTCAAAGTAGCCGAATTGATAATCGAGAGGAGATGGAGTGGGAAACAGATTGGGGTTTTCAGTGACAGTCAGGCTGCACTGAAGGCCCTGGAGAACGCGAAGCAACCCTCAAAGATTGTGCAAGAATGTAAGAAGAAGCATAATTCTGTCGCAAGATAAAATAGGCTTCTACTTATATGGGTTCCAGAACACTCCGGTTTTCAAAGAAACGAAATTGCCGATGAATTGGTCAACCGTGGAGCAGCGGTTGCCCTACAAGGGCCAGAGCCAATAATCGAAATCAGTTCCGCAGGAATCATGAATTGGATCAGCGATTATGTATGCAATTTACATAAAAAGCGATGGCCCGGTCTAAAATGCTACAGCACTGCAAAGTCTTTTGTGACAAGCCCGAACAGAGAACTGTCAAACTTTCTACTAAAAGTTGGAAGGAAAGACGTTCGGTTGTTGGTCGGTATTATTACAGGACACAACTCATGTAGTCAGCATATGACCACCATTGAAATCATTGAGGGCCCAATGTGCCTGTCTTGCTTGGAGGAGGCGGATAGCATTGAGCACTTTCTCTGTGCGTATCCTGCCTTTGCTAGAGCAAGGCTACGAGTTTTGGGTTCCGATTGAGAATGCGTACTATTCGTTCTCTAAAACTGGATATTTACAGATTTGCCAAAGAATCTGCAAAATTCTCACAGCATTAACTATCTCTATCTCTGTCTCTATGCTTTCCTAGCTCTTTCTCTAATACTTTTCTCCTTCCCTCCTTGACTATTTACCGTCTTTCCAGAGCTCTAAATATGATACAATGGGCTTTTTAGCCTGAGTGTTTTCGAAGCCACCAAATCTCTTGGTGCTCCTTGGCTCGACCAATTCAAATTTCAATTTCAAGCTCTCTTTTATATATTGCCGTCTCTGCTTTTCAAACAGCTGCTAAATGTTACATATTTTTGTTTTTGTTATTCATTCTTCCAGTATGTTTAATCAACGCAAGCTGCACGCTTACCTGCTACTCTCCATAGTCGCCACCAACTGCCTGCTCCTCACCTATGCTTATCCGCAAAATGAGGTCTATCAACGCCAGCGTCTCCAGCAAGTGCAACACGCCCAGCAGCAGCAGCAGCAGCAATCACCCATCTATCGACCGGCGGAAGAGTCCACTGGCCGCAAGTATGCGGTGAAGCCGAATGCGTCGAAAAAAGTGGCGCTCGATGATGTCGAAGATGAGGGTGACAGCGTCAACCAGATAACTGATACACCCACCGGCTTCTCATGGTCGAATATGCTGTCTACCGTTTTAACGATGTTCTTCAATGGGCCAGCGAATGCGCCCACCAAATCGGACGATGTTGATAACTCCGTAGGTTTCGGTGGTTCGCCATGGGCCAACGTTATCTCAATGGGTGCGTAAGAACAGAAATTGAATAGAAACAGAAACTAATTTTTTGTACTATTTTTTGCTTCTAGGCTTGAAAATTATCAACACTTTGTTGGGCGGTGGTGCACCGAGCGATGGCATCGATAAGGTAGACAATGGCGGCTCACCAATGCAGGTACGCATCAATTCGCTATAAATACAAATTAAAGTTTTCATAGTAGTCATTTAGAGTGCACTTTATTCAATCCTTCAGTAAATTAATCATTGTAGTGTAAATATCCTCTCAGCTTTAACTTTTTATTTAACTAATTTTAACGCTTCTGAACGCTTTTGCTACTTAAAAATTCACGTTGAATATGCAAAACAGGGGAAATAGTAAATGGGAAGGGCTGCTCCTTTATTCAAAGTTTAGAAAGTGAATAGCGCAGAAATATTTTTAATGTAAATTTTTTTTGAAATTTTTTTTATATGGACTCGCTCGTTTCTTCTAGACTAGACTTACGCAGATTTAAGGCTTTTTATGCGCATTTTAATTTAAATGTTGTGGGAGTATTGGTTTACATGAAAGGAATGGACTTGCATTACACTTGGAATAGAAAATAAAGTGAAGGAAAAATAGCCGCATGACTTATGAATGGATGGGATATGGCAGTTGAATAAGAATTGCATTTATACGGCAGGCTAATCACCTACCCTGTCAGAAATCAAATAGATTAACGAAACCAACGCAAGACAAGTCTGGTCGAGGCCCCATGCGCCCGAGAGGAGTGATCAAGGAAAACAAAAAAAGCAGTTATACGAGGCTCGTTTGAAAGTCCGTGTTAAGTCACGACAACGCACCTGCTTATGCCGCAGCAGTTGTGGTCGCAAAATTAATGGAAATAGGATTCCAACTCATTTCACAACCCTCTACCTTAGACTTTCCTTAGACTTGACTTCCTCGGACTACTATTTGTTCCGCAACTTGAAGAAATGGAAATGGCGGGAAAGAGATTTTCTTCAAGCAAGTAAAGGATTGCAGAAAGGAGTGGCTATTTTCGAGACTTGGAGAAATCCTCTTATTCGGCGTGGACCACCAGCCTAGAACAGCGTTGGACGTAGTGTATAAGCCTAAAACTAGGTAGATAGGTTAGATGGCAAGAGTACCCCAGGTGCACTACAAGTAGCATTTAGATGCCGTTTTGATACCATAATGTGGACCTACCTGCGAAAAAAACAAAAATTTAGGGAAGAGAAAACCGTCTACAGCCATCCAGTGCTGTTGATGTAGTGGAGTAGAGAAAAGGGATCTAGGGTGGAGAATTTATTCAAGCCATTCCAACAAAAATTTAGGGAAGAGAAACCGCATCCAGTGCTGTTGATGTAGTGGAGTAGAGAAAAGGGATGTGGAGATTGGAGAATTTCTCCAAGCCATCCTGAAAAGTGGAGAGCTTCTTCATGCCATCCGCAAAGGGCACACTAGGGAATCTCAACCGCCTAGCCGCCAGAGCCGCATATTTGCAGAGAAAGTGTTCCACAGTCTCTCTCTCTCTGCAGGATCCCCACAACTTCTGCAATAGGGGCCTAAAAGTGGACTACGACGAAAAATGCAAAAAGGTTTACCCCAAACAATTAAGTAGTTTTTTATTTTTGCACGAACATTTCAAACGACCCTCGTATTGCCTTGTTTCCAAATTTTAGAAATCGTTGCAAAGCATAAATAAATTTAGTAAAAGCAGCACCGGTTGGATTTTTTTGGTCAAAAATTTATCGAGTTCCCAAAATTAGCAAAATTTCTGTGTCATCCAGTTTTCGGTTTTGCATTCATTTACTTTTCATTAACTCCAATTGTACTTATCGTAGTAATCTGTTGTCATACAAAGTTTTTAATTGAAAAACCTCTTCTTTTTTGTTGTTTTGCTGTTATTTTTGTTGTTCTTGTACACAAATACAAATCGGTACATAAAATATTGAAAAATATCTCAAATCGAATGGTGTGTGGAATTATTGGTTTTGTGTGGTTTCTCGCTTGCAACAGAACATCTTAGCTGCTGTGCTGTCATCAGTGCTTGGCACCAAAGATCCCGATCAAGTCAATTCCATGGCGAAACAAGCTGGAGAGGTAAACGCTCACTTTGATGAAATAGTAAAGTACAAAGAAAAAATTCAAACAAACTATAAATATTATAAATAAACTGTAGATACATTCACATACACAGGTGGACAACATATATATATATATATACATTCCTCAATCAATCTCTAGTAGTTATAACCAACACACACACACACGCACACACACATGGACACAAACAGTAGTGTAACAGCTGTAATACACTTCCATACCTTTTCTTATATTTTTTTACTCATGTAGACTTTGGCGTTGCTTGCGACATCATCAACTCCACGCTCATCTAACACTCCTTTAATCATTTAGTTTGTTAAATAAAAAATAACCGTACATATATAGCCGCATTTGCACACGCACACATTTGAAAACCTTTGCTCTTGATTGCATTTAGAAAAACCGGCCTTTGCCTTCAGTTCATAATTGACTAATTTTTCATTTCTTATTTTCTTCTTTGTTTTTGATATTGCTTTCGTTTGGCTGTCTGCACTTTACACCTCGCAGTTCATACAAATCGTGATGAATCTGTTAGACGCACTGAAGACCTCGTTCTCGCATCGTTCGCTAACAGCCCGCTCGATGGGCAAGCGCGACTCGGTTAGCGATGCCACCGTGGCCGGTCTCTCGCTGCTGAAGGGCTACGTGCGCACCTACCGCAATGCCGACGACAAGTGCATGCAACGCTACATGTGCGAGGCAAATACGGAGTGCGTGCGCGAAATTGGCGGCGCTAGCATTTTCTGCCAACTGGGATCGTAAGTACCGCCGCAATTAGGGAAATGTGCAAGTAATCAACATTTGCACCGGACGGACAATAATTGCGAATTTCATTTTGTTTTTTTGCAGTTACGCGACCAGCTACTTCCTGGATCGCAACAGTGGCGGTCAGTTCGAGCATTTGTACGATGCCGGGCGCAGAGGACGTTCCGGCTACGACTGCCAACAACTGTTTCTGGAGTGCAATGAGGTTTAGAACGAGCGCATTGACTTTGCTGATTCCTGCGTTATTTGGACGCAGACACATCAACTGGACTGGACTCTTGGTTTAGGTGGCAGCGCAACATGAAGGCGTAGGGGGAAGACACACATATACATACATACATAAAGACCATTAATGCAATAAGTTATTTAAGTTGGCGCACACGAGTATTTCTAATTGATTTCGCGTTTAGTTTAAGTTAAAAAAATTATTTATTTATTTATTTACGTGCGAAAAACCAAGTACACAGATGTAAACATACAACTTTGCGATTTGTGCAAAATTAGTTTAGGCAAAATTAAATTAATAAAAATATGAAGAATCAACAAAATAACCAAAATTTGCCTTATCGAGGGATGCCTTTTATATGTCGGGATTAGAGAACAAAAACAAATTTTAATCATCGAAAATCACTTTATTGTTTTTCAAAATATTCGAAGCACTTTTGCCACTCTGAATGAGGTACCTCCAAAACATGCATTCTGAATGCCGCCAGGTGTCGAAAAACGTTGACCTCTCAGTTTGTTTTTTACGTACGGGAATAAAAAGAAGTCATTCGGTGCCAAGTCAGGACTATACGGCGGATGACCCATTAATTCGATGTTTTGGGTGCTCAAAAATGCAGTTGTTTGAGCCGATGTGTGAGAGCTCGTATTATCCTGGTGAAGAGTGATCCGTCTTTGGCGATTGGTTTTCCTAATTTCTTGAAAGCTAACTGGCAAACAAATGGTTGTGTACCACTCGGAATTTACTGTTCTGCGTTGTTCTAGTGGTACGGTTGCGACATGTCCAGTTTTTCCGAAAAAACAGAGGACCATTTGCTTGGAAGTGCTTCGTGCGCGAACAACTTTTGTTGAATTTGGCTCATCTTGAAACACCCATACAGTCGACTGCTGTTTACTTTCGGGCTCATACGCGTAAATCCATGATTCATCACCTGTCACGATATCATAGACGTGTTTCGAAGCCCCGCGATCGTATTTTTTGAGCATTTCCTTCGACCAATCGACACGAGCCTTTTTTTGAGCGATTGACAAATTGTGTGGAATCCAACGCGAACAAATTTTTTTGACAGTCAAATGTTTATGCAATATTGAATGTACGCTGGTCCCACTAATGCCTATGATTGTCTCAATCTTACGATAGGTCACATGACGATCTTGCAATATCAGTTCGCGCACAGCATCAATGGTTTTCGGAACAACAACTGATTTTGGACGACCTTCACGAAATTCGTCTTGGAGTGAACTACGACCACGATTGAATTCACCATGCCATCGATAAACACTGGCCCTTGATGGAGCTTCATCGCCAAAAAATGAATTAAGTTCATCCATGCAATGTTGCTGAGTTAATCCACGTCGAAAGTTGTAAAAAATAATCGCACGAAAATGTTCACGATTTAATTCTATTTTTGAGATGAATCTTTTAAGTTACTGTAAACAACACAAATAGCGCTGGTATTTCAAAACGTTCTGAGTACGTAAAAGCCAAAAAATGTCAAACTTTGCGATACAGTTGTCAGTTGCCAGATTGCAACACCAGGGTTGCCAAATCCCGACATATATAAAGCACCCCTCGTACGTGCAGCTTTCAACTCAGAACTAAAGGGTGGAGCCTGCTTTAGAGGCTTCAAAAAATCGATTTTTTCGTGGATTTTTTTGGGAAGGAAAGAAATATTCGATTGAAACGAAACTTTCAGGTTTTATTGCTATATATTTCAACAGTCTTCTCAAATTTTTGCATTAAAATATATGTCATATTATGCCTGGTAAAAGCATTTTGCCGAGGCGCCTTGAGTGTGCATGTGTCGTGCGGCGGGAAAGATGCAGGTCGCAATTTTCATCTGAAACAAAAAAATTTGTATTTTAGTATAGTATAGCTTCTAGCTAAACCAAGAAAATTAAAGAAAAAGTGAGAAATTCAACAATTTTTCGCTAATTAAAACAAAAATTCATTTTTTTTTTTGGAAAAACAAATTCACTTTAGATTGTTTAAAAAGTGGGTTAATCATAACTTTCTTAAGGTTTTTTAGGTTCAACTAGAAGAGAACTGAATTCCGAATACAATCAATGTTATCTCGTTTCGATAGGACCTTTAACTTTTTCCCTATCTTTCCCGCCAATTAGGAAAAAACGTAAAAATAAAAAACCGAGAAATCGCGCGTCAAAGTTTTTGTATATAAAAAATCCGCTCGTAACCTGCTCGACGCTTGCTCACAATTTCTTCTGTAACTGCGAAAATATTTTGAATTTGCTTCTAAAATTTTGAGGACGCATTCTTGGATTGTTTGGGCAGACATTTATGCAAAAACAAAAAAATCGATTTTTTGAAGCCTCTAAAGCAGGCTCCCCCTTAATTCACTAGCGGTCATAAGTTTCGTATATGGGGCTTTAAGCTTTCAACTTGTGTGCTTTTTGCAAGTTATGTAACTACAATTGCGAAAGCACTCCCAATTCTAGCTTTTGTTGGCAGCAAAGTGAGCTTTTGTTGAAAGCTTCCTCATGCAAAATCTGATAGCTTAACAAGTGCAAAGCTCCCGTTATGTAAATAAATTTACGTGCATCCAAATAACTTGCCATATCCAGATGCTTGTGCACACATGCACACATTCCCCTGGCATACAAATAGAATGGCATAGAAGCGAATGCAAAAAAGCAAAGTGCCTTTCCCAAAGGAGTTACACCACAGACTCCGCGAGAATTATAAAAAGAAGCGCAAAGAATTAGAGAAATCCATTAAAAACAGCAAGGCAGCCAGCTTTAAAGAACTGTGCCAGAAAGTGGGCGAAAACCCGTGGGGTAATGCCTACAAACTCGTTATGGCCAAGGTCAAAGGAGGTAGAGGATTGGCACCAACTTGCCCCATTCTTTTAGAAAAGGTTGTGCAGACACTCTTTCCGAAGCAAGACATGCGACCAAGCCAGACACAGTCCCACGCAGCAGAAAGCAGTGTAATAATCAACGAGGCTGAGGTGGTTTTGGCAACGGAATGTTTCGGCAATGCTAAGGCACCAGCACCTGACAGCATTCCGAACAAAGCACTGAAGATCGCTATCAGCCGCAACGCAAGGCTGTTTGCAGAACACTTCACCAAGTGTATAAATTAAGGCATATTTCCGAAAGTATAGAAGAAGCAGCGACTAGTCCTACTTCAGAAACCAAATAAACCCAAGTTCATATCGGCCAGTCTGCATAGTAGATAGTCTGGGCAAAATCTTTGAGAAATTAATCTGCACGCGCCTGGAGCAGCATCTGGAAAAAGTGCCGGCTAAACTATGCGAACATCAGTTTGGCTTCCGAAAAGGTCGTTCTTCAACCATCGACGCCATCAGGAAGGTGACAAGCATTGCAAGCAAGACTATTAAGGGTGATAGTTGGATGCATGGTGACAAAGCATAATGTGCAATTGTCATACTGACCCCATGTTATGAAGGCTTATGAATAGAAAGAGTTCTATTCCTCAGATTCAGAGCATCTGCAGAGAGCCAACAACAAAGGTCAGAAAATGGCTAACGGCGGTTAAACTCCAGCTGGCAGGACAAAAAACAGAAGCAGTTCTCATTACGAGTAGAAAAAAGTTAGAAAAGAACACACTAAGCATTGATGGGTTTAACGTCATAACACAAGCGGCACTAAGATATTTGGGTGTTATGATCGCTGCTCGACTAAGCTTCAAGGAGCATATTAAAAAAGCAGAAAGGCAGCCATGGTGACGGCGGCACTGTCAAGAATTATGGCCAACATCGGTGGTCCTACTCAGAGTAGAAGAGCGCTCCTGGCTAAAGTTACCCAGTCTACACTCATATATGCAGCACCCATATGGGGTAAAGCCCTGATACAGAAAACATACGCGAAGAAGGCAGAAATAGTTTTTAGACTAAGTGCCCTTCGAGTTGCCTGTGCTTTGAGGACAGTGTCGGGTATCATGCCACCAGATATAATGGCCTCTGAACTGGGTAGAGTCTACAACAAAGCCAGAACCCTAAACAGGCAGCTAACGGTGGAAGAGCGTAAGTAAGGAAGACAGGGGAGCATATATGGATGGCGAAATCGCTGGGACCTAGCGATAAAAGGGAGGTGGACGCATAAACTCATCAGAAGCGTGCGGGCATGGGTTGAGAGAAGACATGGTGACACGGATTACTACCTGACACAGTTCCTGACGGGACATGGATGCTCCAGAGAGTATCTTCGAAGACTCGGCCACGAGGACGCAGCAAACTGCACGTTCTGCGGCAACGGTAGTGACAACGCCGAACATATCTTCTTCTCCTGCCCGAGATACGCATCTGAGAGAACGTCGATTGAAGAAATGTTAAAAGAAGAAATAACCACAGGCAACATTGTAAATCACATGCTGCAATCGAAGTTGGTGCGGGCCAAGATGAGAGAATGGCTCCGCAAATGCGTTGCAAGAACTGCAGAAAAAAGAATGGGAACGCAGTAAACAAAGAAGACAAACAAGTAATTAAGGGTAGTCAGAGATAGAAACATATATGAAGAGCCATACAGGCCAACTTGGCCTTGCGATGCAATCCTTAATCGGCGGTACCGCAGGGCAAACTAAAGCTACAGAGGTCGGAGTTAGGTACGAGTTTAGTAGGTAGGTGTACTGTTTCGTAAGCCCAGTTTAGTTGTAATACTGACTGTGCGTGGTCCGGAATGAGGTGCACCTTTAGCGATTAGTATGAATCGTGCATGCCACCTATGTGGACGGAATCTATGTAAGATTCCTCTTTCGTTTAAAAAAAAACGGGAACTGGTTCATAACTCCATTGAATATTTATTCTTCATACAGTGGAAAGTTTTGTTGCTGACTAATTATAGACATAGACGCAACAGCCGATTCTGCTTCGTTCTATGAGCAGTTTTCGAGTTTCATGAATGACTCAAACCTCGAACGTTTAACCTTTTATAATGGAGTACCTTTCAAAAAGCATTGATTAGTGAAAAAGTCGTTAAACACCTCCATCACCTCTTCGCGTCATAACATTGATGAACTATCTTATTCTCTTCGACAATGCTTGGGTCTAATTCGAAGTGTACTTTAACCCTTTGGTGTCGAGTGTCAGCATATAGCCGTGCAAGCCGTTTTACTCGTCCCGCCCATATTAGATCGCAGCGGCAAGGCTCGCGACGTCTGTCGTTCTGAGCGATAAGGTACGCATAGGTATAGTAAAAGAGTCCCGTTTTCATTCAAAGACATTTGGGGCCATTAGCGATGAAGTCTTATCTTCCTTATAATGTAAACTTTCTTCAGTTCTTCGAGTCAGTCTCTTAGTGCCACTACCAGAGGCAGGCTTTTTATATATTTTATCCTAGGCACGATGGTCAAGCGATCTAGAGATAATACGTTAGATTGCGACAGTTCTGACGAATATTACTTTGAATCTGATAAGACGGAAGATGACGGCATTCCTTCGTCAAGTGGAAGTAAAATCCGTGCAAAAAGGAACCCACTCAGGCATTGCAACATTAGCAGTGATAGCAGTTTGTTTATAATTATTTTTTTTAATGTATGAAAACTTTTTCTTCTGTTAAATAAAGCCTTAGTTTTTATAACGTTCAATGTATTTATTTTCTTTACTGCGCACTCCAATACCTCTCGTCCTTAGCAACGCTCGCCCTTCGAGCGGCTCCGTCCCCAAAGGGTTAAAGCGATTCATAGCATATACAACTGTCATGTGGTGCGAATGGATACAAACGCTCCAGCTCTGAAAGTTTTTGATGCGGTACCTGCTAGTGGCAGCAGTGGAACAGGAAGATCTCCCCTGCTTGTGGAGGATCAGGTGAAAAAGGACTTGGCCTTTCATGATGTGTTCAACTGGCGCCGGTGAGTACGAGAAAGAAACGACTGGCTCGCTTTGTTAAACTCGGCCAAAATCGCGTAAGCGGTTATCGCGCCCAATAGGAAGAAGAAGAAAGCATTCGCAACTACGGCTACTCAGGTTCAAAACGTTGAAAGTTTTACGGAGGCATGGTGTTTTCTCTTCTCTTCTTTTCATCTTGAGAAAACGAAGCACAGTGGGGATTATTGGACACATTTTATTCAAAAATGGCTACAGAATCCAAGTTCTTGACCAATTTTAATTAAACAATTTTTTTTTTTGGGACTGCTCGTAAGTGATTTTGTAAGAGATTTTCTAGACCTGAATCTCAGTTGTTTATTATATGAAATCACAACCTCCCTCTTTTGAGGGTTTAGCAAGCCCCAAAATGTATGTATTAAATTCTTGAAATTTTTAAGGTTTAACCTTGAACTGACCTTCGATTTGACCACGCAAGGACAAACGGACAACGACTTCGGACTCACCAAACCCAGAATCGTACACTTCTTTTTTTTTTGTTTTGAATTTTTCGGTGAATAGTCTGGGCTTGACTTCAACCAAATTAATTTTTAAGTTTTTAGAGAGTTAGGGAATGATTTCACCGCTTAGATTTACAATAAAAATTGCCAAACCTAATTTGAATACAACAACATTTTTTTTTTAAGTTTTTCTGAATTTTTCATAAAAGTACTCCTATTCAAGGGATTAATTTGATATAATACAAAACACAAAAAAACAAAATTTAATTCGGGCCTTGACAAACGCTTCTAAAATTTAAGAAAAAAATTATTAAAATCAGTAAAAAAATGCCTTCTCTAGAATTTGTGAGCAAAATTCGTCGAAAAATTCCCATTATGCAACGCCCCCAAGATGTCAGGTTGCAATCGATGCTGGTGGTTTTTCGAATAATTTCATCAACATTTCGGTATCAGCTAAGCAATATAATCGTATGTACCTAGGATATGTAAGGCTTTTCTACCAGAAATAAATATTTTCCCTTCTCCATATCAGTGGCCGCGTTCTCATGTGGCCGACTGTAGATTTGAATGAAGCATGCGCAGTTGCTATGGCGAGGTAAAAAGAGGAACACAAATACAAAGGATTTCTCCTCTTGACGTGACGTCATCTGAGAACTATGGCCCAGTCAGTGACATGAGTGCATACATACATACCGAGTGCACCGTTATCATAACTATGTATCATACATAAGCAGGCGCTAGGTGGACGGTAAACAATCCCAAAATGTTAGGTTGTTTTAAGCAAATAAATTAAAAATGGCATTTGATTTGCGCTATCAACTTTTTACCCGTTGCATGAGGGCAATAGGATATTATAACTTGGTTTAGTTAGGTTTAGTTGGTTAAGTTAGGTTAGGTTAGGTTATGGTGGTAGTCGGTCCGTATGACCAACTCACTTAGACCTCACAGATCCGTTGTGATACCACTGTGCGACAAGGGACCCTTGTTTATTTACTTTCATTGAACCATTTTGAGGCTCTTATGAAGCGCAGGATTGGTCTAATCCCCGCGCCAGATAGTTCTGTAAGAGAATTGAAAAAGTGTTTACCTAGACAACCTGCTCTGATTTTAACTAAGGCTGGGCAATTGCAAAGGAAGTGCTCTACTGTTTCTTCCTCCTCCCAATCTCTACAGCTTCTGCAATATTCATGGGAGAACACTCCTAGTCCCAAGGAATGCCTTCCAAATAACCAATGGCCGGTTATACAAGCCACGTCCTTCGAGATATCATCTCTTGAGAGACTAAGCAATTCCTTTGTCCTTTTCTTGTCTATTTGCGGCCATAGTAGCCCAGCTGTTACGCATGTATCTTTATCTTCCCATGACCTATTGGCCTTTTGGATAATGTTGTTTTTTATTATTAGTTTACTCGTAGCCAAAGGTATTCCAATGGTACGAGTACTTTTATCACTGAGCAGTTGAAGAGCAGTACCTTTTTTGGCTAGCTCATCAGTTTTACAGTTTCCCTCAATATCTCAGCGTCCCGGAACCCAAATAAGGCTGACCTTGAATACGACGCTAATATCATTTAGGGCGGCTCGGCATTCCTGTGCAATCTTTGATCTTAGTACAGCCGCATTCATTGAATTAATGGCCGCTTGCCTATGCAGTCGTCTGGTAGTCGAACGGATAGTTCCGGCCCAAATGTTTCGAAAATACTCCATAGCCAACTTAATCGTCTAGCTTAAAACCATCTGTATAAACATTTAATTCCCCCCTTCTCCATGGCCTTGATGTCTGCCACTCCCTTCTTGACGGTATACTACAGCTGCGATAGGCTTAAAATTCTCGTTGACTTTTGACATTTTTTTCGCTAAAGGTGTTGCCTACTTTCTCCATATACTTTGTGGATAACACAAAATTTATTTTTATATGGAGATGAGAAAAGATGAAGATATAAAGACTAGGTACCAAATACATACAAGATCCAAGATTTGTATGCGATTTATAAAGAAGCAAGAATTTTTCATCAAAATGTCAAAATATTATCTTTTTTTTTAAGTTTGGATACGCAGTTTTATGGACCACTAAGCGGCTCAACATTTTTGTTATTGTAATTTTTGGCATTTTTCGCGGGGTTGCCTATTTTCTCCATATAGGTACTTTGTGGATAACACAGAATGTCTTGCTTTATGGAGAAAATGCGCAACACCGTCAAGGGAAAAAATTATAAAAAATTAACGGCATTTGCTAGCAACATCAAACTTGCATTCTATTATACTACAATTTAATGGGGTATAAAACTACGTACCCATTTTTTTTTAATTTGGATTAAAATCTTTGAGAGTTTTTCTAATTTTGATCTAAAATTTGGATTTATTCGATTTTTTGTTCGACAAAGCAAGGAATATAAAAAAAACAGTGAAAAACATGCAAAAATTGTCAAAACTAGTCAAAATGTAGAGGCGCTATATTTCTACGCGCACTGTAGATCTTTGTTGCCGATTTAGGTACTAGTTCCGACTTATTGAGGAATATATGCAACTAATCGACACTTCCTAGGACGACGGTGTAAAATTCACTAGTTGCTTATCTGGTAAGAAGAACGAACACAAACTGGTCTGGTGGTAAATTCACTAGAAGCAAAGGATTTTGGGTACTCAAGTCAAGTTATTCAGTAATATCAATCAAGCGTATCCTGTTGAGCATTACTACATAGAAAGATTTCGATAAAGGAAAAATGATGTCATCCAAGAACGCGTCATCCAAAAAAATGTCATCCAATTGAGAAGAAGTTCAGAATTGAACTGGACGGAAAAATAATTTTTTTTTTTTTTTTTGCCGGACAACTAGCAAGTACAGCACTCAGACACAATTAAATCCAATATACTGCAGTCGGGTTCCCTTTTTAATTTTCTTTAAATCTACCCGACCTCCGAAGAAACCTGAGTAGATTTTGTGGTGCCAAGGAGCCAAGGTGGTCGTTTCTTAACACATCAGTGGCAAAGACATCAAGCCTGATTCGAGCGAAGGCGGGCAGATGCACAGAAAGTGGTCCATCGTCTCATCCTCCTCTCCACATGCTGGGCAAAGTGCACTGTCTTAGATGCCCACCTTTTCCATGTGCTTTGCCCATAAAAAGTGGCCCGTCATCAGTCCAACCAGCCTCCTACAGTCCCCTCTGCTTAGTGACAGGAGGAACTGCGACAGTCGGTCGGACATAACAGGTAACATCAGTTTGGTCCATCTGCAGCCTCTCTCAGCCTGCCAAGCTCGCTTACGGGTTAGAGTAACCCGTTTGCCAACCGTAGCTTTGTTGGCTACAGAACGGAGTGGCAGAACGAGCTCTGGCCCAAAAAAGTTGGCCTCAGAACCCAGTCTAGCTAAAGAATCAGAGATCTCGTTTCCCAAGATGCCCACGCGCCTCGGGACCCATGTTAGCATCAGGCTATTATGTCTACAGACATACGAGTAGGTCAGCCTGGATTCGGAACTGCAGTACACCTGCACTTGTAAGGAAACTTCAAGTCCGGGCATAGGAGCTGAAATATATGAGCTCAAAACAAAGCGTTCTGTGTCGATGGGTTGTTTTTCAAGCATCTTCCAATCCGAGGTGTATGCCATCTATCTGTGTGCAGAGATAAACTTGGAAAAAAACCTCCAGAATGAGCATAAGCACGGTCCTCGCACTTTTCCAAATTTAGCTACTTCTCCTGTTTCTAAAAAACAAAAAACAAAAAGATCTCATTTCTTACTCCCCCACAAAAGTCAGCGCATTACTTGCATTGTGGCTGCTAAAACACGCAAAGAAATAAAAATAAAAATAAAAATAAAAGAAAACAGTTACACATTGCATCAGTGGCGCCAGCAAGAGGAAGCGGGCAACCGCAATAATAGCGCAGACACTCCAAATTTAGCGAAGCCCTCAACCATCTGTGCGATCCTTCTGGCAGAAAAATGTGAAACACAGATGACACTCTAAGCAGTAAGAAGGCGTTGTTTCTAAGCAACGACAGGTGGGCATTCTCACTATTTAGGACTGGAAGCGAAGGCTAATCACCTACCCTGTTAGAAATCTAATATAATAGATTAACGAAACCAATGCAAGACGAGTCTTGTCGAGGCCCTATGCTCCCGAGAGGAGTGAACAAGGAAAGGAAAAAAAAGGCGGCGCTAAAAGCATTGTCATCCTGTGTGTGAAGTCCTCACTGGTCTTGAGTGTGTCGAAAATTTAATTTCTTAGGAACTCACAGTCGCATCTGGCTCACAGGAGTATAACTGAGAACGAAATAGCAGATGCACTGGCTAGAGAGGCGACGGCCTCATTTCCACCAGGACGTAAGCCTTCCTTGCTATGGGACAACATGCCATCAAGGAGAAGCTTAAGAGTGATGAGCTAAGGTTGAATGTTATCTGGTACCAAATTATGGGTACGCGAAGTACTTACTGATCAGGCGAAGTACTTACTGGTCAGTTTAAAATCAAACCTCTTTTCAGATAAGGAAACAAATAAGTAAGTAAGTAAGTATAAATTGAGAATGCTTACGGGCATTATCACAGGCCATTGCAGATTGCGTACTCATCTCTACTGGGTTGGAATATGGTCCACTGGCTCTTGTCGTTTCTGCAACCAATTTTCGGAGACCTTCTCCTTGAATGTGGTGCTATAGCGCGGAGAAGGTTGAGACACCTCGGCCAATCGCAGCTGGTAGAGAGGCATATACGCTCAGTCCAACCCAGCTCTACTTTAAGTTTAATAACCGAACTGGGTTTGAATGAGTTAATGTGATGGGTAGAAAGAACAAGGGCCATGTGAGGTCCCGATCGCTTCGCTTGAAGCGTAAATATCCTTTTTTATCTGACGCCAAAAATGCCTACGTTCGTCCCGAAAAAACAGCATTTGCGGGAAGTCATGCTTCATTATAACCTTTTAAAGAAAAGTGCAGCTGAAACGTTTCGTGTATTGATCAATATTTACGGTAATCACCTTCCTTCAAATACAACTTGAAAAAGAAACCAGAAACCACGGTTTCGACGATTCCAAAGTAGCAATTTCCACGTGAGTGATAAAGATCGCGAAATCACGAATCGAAAATACTCAACTACAACAATTATTGGATGAAGACGCATGTTGATCCCTTGATGATATGTCTGAAGAGTTGAATATTGATAGATCAACCGTCGGTAAAATTTGCACGCGATGGGAATGGTTCAGAAAGCAGGTAACTGGGTGCCACATCAATTGAAGGAGAGGATATCGAGAGACGTTTGTTGACATGTGAGATGCTGCTTTAATGGCGGAAAAGAAAAGGTTTTCTGCATCACATCGTCACTGGCAATGCAAAATTGATCTATTAAGATAACCCTAAGCGTGCAAAATGTTGGAGCCTGCCGGGTGAACCAGGTCCATCAGCAGCGAAAAAAAAAATTCATGCTTCAAAGGTTATGTTGTGCATCTGGTGGGATTAGAAGGATGTCATCTATTATGAACACCTTAAACCATCTGAAACCACCACTGGCGATCGTTAGATCGTTACCGATTCCAGCTAGTGCGTTTGAATCGAACTCTCAAAGAAAAGCGGCCAAAATGGGACGGTAGGCTGGGGGTGAATTGGAAAATCTTGCTCCACCTGCCGTATTCCCCAGACATTGCACCTTCGGGCTACCATCTGTTCCGATCAATGCATTCAGCTCTTATTGGAGAGCGGTTCACTTCTTACGAGAGCATCGCAAACTGGCTCAATGAATGGAGCAAATCAAAAGGACTCGAATTTTTTAACAGAGGAATCCGTATGCTGCCTGAAGGATGGAGTAAAGTTGTAGCTTTCAATGGCACATATATATATATATATAAATAGTTGATGCGTACACCCTTCCAATGGCATGTGCCGCCCATAATACCATTTATTATTTAATTGTTTAAATAATTCATAACTTCGGCTAAGAAAGGACTGATGCTTATTCCTATACCCAATAGTTTTGCAACAAATCGGTTCCATTCGTATGTGGCCTCAAAAAGTTACCACATCAAATTACGTATATCTCGAAACTTTACCGGTGCTACAATGAGAACGTTTTTTTGAAAACTAACAAAATAGCGGACTTTTGAAAAAAGGCATGTTTTTCGTGTGGAAATCAGACTGTGGTATGAAAAGTTAGGGCTGAAAAGAACACCTTCGAGAATGACAAGCCTACAGAATAATAATCAGTTTAACTTTTTTGTTTCAGATGTCCTGAAGAGCCAAAATCCTGTTGACAAGCCACCTATCTTTATTTAAGACGCTTACTTTGGTGCCACACTACTACGGAAAAATATGTCAAACAAAAAAAAATTGTTTTTGTATACTATTTGATGTCAATAATAGCATACTATAAAATCAAAAGGATCGCACTATAAAAAAAAATTCAAAAAAATATATATGAAAAATTAATATTTGACCAGGGGTGGCTCTCTGTAATTCGATATCGAGCAAAAATGACACTTTCTCTTACAAAAAATACGGTAGATACAGCTCGACACCACTTTTGCTCTCGTTTTTCATTTTCTCAGCTGTTTATTTCTTCAAAATGTAAGTTAAAAATTTAAATTTTTATTGAAATTTTAATTTTCATATAATTATTTGCATAGGTTTCAACAAACAAACGCTGCTCAACTAAAGATAATGGTAGAATATATGAAAAGCATGATTCATTAGCTAAAAATAGCTTACAGAGTGCAGCTAATGGCCGTTCGAAGAAGAAACAGTTATGGGATAAGCTAACGGAAATGTTAAATAGTAACGGGCCTCCCATGAAGCCAGCAAAAGGATGGCAGAATGTTTGTATTAACACTTACCATTACTTTTAAACATTTCTCATTTGTGGTAATGAATTCTTGTAATACCCCTCGGTACGGACTGACTACAAGTACAATGCAAAACGCAAGCTTACCCAGCGCATGAAAAGCATGACAAAACGAGTGGTGGCCCGTATGATGCGATTTCATTGAATCATATGAAGTAACGGATAGTTGCCGCAGCCAAAATAAGCGAACATATATCGGGAGTACCAGGCACAACTTCATATGGTTGCCATACAGACGGACCTAGCTGTTCTGCTGCGGCTCCTCAGGCAGACGATACTTTCGTTAGTGAATAGTTGAGCCAAATCTCGAGCGCCGATAATTCTTCGAGTGACGACGAAGGCAAAACCTCAAGCAAGACTGAGTCGCCAAAAATTAATATACGTGAGGAAGTGGAAATCGACGAGGCACAACAAGCTGCTAAAAGAAAAAGATATTCACCAAAGTTCAAATAATTGAAAAAGAGATTGGGAAGCAAGAAAAATTGCAAAGTGAAGTGTTGAGGCTTTTCGAAGAGAGCAATGAAATCGCAAAGAGGAAACTGCAGCTAAAGGAGACACAAATGCAATTGAAGTGCAATATAAAAAAATGAAGTCTTAGAGCTAGACTTGGAAAACCGGAAATGTGAAATCGCATTGCTAAAACGAAAAATGAATTAATAATGAGTTACTTTATGTTGGTGATAACTTTAAGCTTAGTTATTTACTTTTTATAAAAAGAAAGACTGATACCTGAGAAATGAAGTACAATTTTTTGTTATACTTAAGAAATTTTATTTAATTTACCAGCAATAAAACTAAACTTTTAGATTGCTGATTGGGAAAGATGGTATTTTATTCTATTTCTTGTCCTCTCTGATAATCGATTGTTTATGTCCAATAGTGTACATTCTAACAGTCCTTCTTGTCTTTGAGTTAAAGTTTCGTTGCTGAATTGAAATGGAATATTTCTATTGATGCATACATTGTGAAGAGCGGCGCACACGTTTGCAATTTTTGCAACCAATGTTGGGTTATACCTTGGCTTTCTATCGCCCGGAAATATTCTCCAGCGGTCTAAAGTGAACAATGCAATTAATGTTAGTATATTTACCTTTGATTCAATAAATACAGAATTCTTTGTATACGCCAATGCTTCTTTCGACAATGATTCTAGCCTTACTGCGAATGTCGTTAAAAATACATTTGCCTACGTCGGTCTCATTTTCGCGTAATCGATACGGGGTCATAAGCCATGGCTCAAGAGGGTATCCAGAATCCCCTAAAAATACACATATTTATTCCCGTCACTTAATTTTTTCCTATTTAATTACTCACCTAATAGCCTCGAACTTGCTGCTCCATTACCTTCCTCTCATTTGAGGCTTTCCAAACAAAGGAATCGTGCGCAACCCCTCCGTAGAGTGGGCATATAGCTTTGATTTTTAATTTATGGTCACATATCTGCAATAAAAAATGTCGAGTACGATAACTCCAAGAAAAAAGGATTATGTGCTTGTGTAAGTATATATTTACAATCATCGCGTTTATACTATGCTTTCCTTTCCTGTTGAAGTATATATGTTCGTTCTCAATAGGTCTCATCAGCATTAAATGAGTACCATCTACGGCACCAACAACTGCAATGAATGAAAATAGTAAAAAATTTAAATTTCGTTAATATTGCACTACTTACTTCCAGGAAAGCTATATTTTTCATGGAACCACTCTTTGCACGGCTGGAAGTTTTTTCCAAAAGATATCCATTGGTTGCATAGAGTTTCCTCCGTCGACGTTAATGTGCTGCAAAATATTTTCGACACTTGTACTGTGCCCCATTGCTACTGTGTGTGCGCCGCCAGTTTGCCACTGGTAACCGCCACCTGCTAATATCTCCAGCGTTGCAGCTAGCCTCAAAATTGGAGACATAATGGGTTTTTCAGTAAGAGCGCTTCAACTTTTGAACTTTTTTGAATAAAACACAAACGGTTTGACTTTTTTAACTAATTTTTTTTTTTATTCGAGTCTGAACATATACATTTAAGTATGAAATTCGATTTCTTTTGCATGACCACCGCGTGCACGTTTTACGAAGTCCAATCGTTGAACCCAATTTTCGACCACTCTTTTGCATAAATCGGCCGAAATTCCAGCAATTTCGCGTTCAATATTGGCTCTGAGCTCACAAATCGTGGCCGGCTTGTTACTGTAGACCAATGACTTCACATAACCCCAAACGGGACGGCTTGTTAAATGGACCGTAAAATGGCCGTAATGCTTTTAAAGTAACAGCAACAGAACGATTATTTTCATAAAAAATTTGCACGATTTGCAATCGTTACTCAAGTGTGTAGCGTTCCATGATGAAATGTATACTAATGAAGTTTACAAATGGCAAGCGAAAAATTAAAAATATTGCGTCGTTCGCCCTCCCTATCGGAAAAAAGTTGAAGCGTACCTATTGAACAACCCTATATATGTACTCCTAAGTCCTTCTCTAAGGTTTCATTTCACTTAGAACGTACATAAAAACCTACTGACCGGTATTTTGTTTGTAAGCTGTGAAATAGAAATACTTACTTAATGAAATTTGTATTAATCTTACTATAAATCGGGCAATTCCATTGGATTCGACGCATCGCGTATTCTCCTTCTATTTAGTGAAGAGTTTTCTTCATTAAAATCTCCCAAAATTAAAAAATAACGCCAATTGTACATATTTACTTTTAATTTTTATTTCTTTCATGCACTTTTTGACAGCTATGAACCACTTTTCAAACACTTCCTAAAATATGAAAACGATAGTACTTACAAATATCGAAATACGGGAACCAAAATGGGATCGTCGCGCATTCGATATCGAATTGAAGTATCGAGCAAACGAGTATCGACTATCGAATTACAGAAAGTCACCCCAGTAGTCTGGTCAATGCGTCTTGTTGCCGGCTAATGCGGCCATTGTGAAATTCGGTTGTCACATCAAGCATTGGCAGGGTGAGCGTAAAATTTCCCAAATGCACCATAATTGTTTGTTCTCTCGCAATCGAGAAGCAGACTCGTTTACTTGGAATAAATGCAATTAAGGCTAAAAACACACTAGCACACACTTCAAAATAGTACTTGCAATTTTTCACTGAAGAGCAAGAAGAACCCGAGTTTGAACATTAAAGCAATTTGCGTCATATGTCCTTTGGATGCTGTCTCGAATATGTGTGAGGCAGCTGGTAAGCAGCCAGCTGCAAAACTGCAAAACTGTACGTTTTTCTGTCGCTCCCAGCTACTCCTAAATTAACTGTAATCATCCCATTTACTAGCAATCAAATGTCTTTTCTCCTCGTTTGAGGTAACGGGCATCAGTTGAAAATATGAGCATAGGAAATGCATATCTAACAAATCCCTTGAAAAATGCCACCAGCTATTGGTTGAAGGCGAAGAGTGTCACATTGCGAAATACACTAAGCTCGGAACTGTTGGAGTGAAGACAAATTGAAGCAAAAAATGCCAAAAGGTCACATTTTGTCGCTGCAATATTTTTGAAAACAATACCAACTCGCCCTTGTCCAGGACGCACCGCATGCGGCAGACGGAATGCAGAAACACAGCGAATGAGTGACTGAATAAAAGTCAAAATGAATTTGGAAGTGTGGACAAGGGGCAAGGGATGTGCAAGGAGCTGTCGGTTAGGATTTCTGCCATACCAGCTAGTCACAAGCAAAGTCTAGCAATGCCCGTCAGCGCTTACTGTTGAATGTGCTAGGAGCAGCCGTCCGCCACACGACACATTTCACATGCCATATGCCAAATGCCACATACTCGCGCACTTAGTGAGCACCAAAAACAGACAGCATTACATACCCTTTCACGCCACTGCACTGTGTAACGAGGTATACTTTTACAGGAGTGTGTCTTTTTTTTTTGGATGTTTGTGGAGAGTCATTTCAACACGATGGCCGAAGAGGGCGCATCAGCTATAGCTCCGTCTCCGTTGGCGCGCACCCCCGCACTTAGCTGGCCTGTTGCACTTGCAGTTCACTTGATCGGTGCTGTGATGTGCCACAAAATACGGCCGATATATCGCGCGCCCAGTGATGGCGTGCTTCAAGCACAGAGTCGCAGGAGCACAAGCTTCACATGCGCGCCAATTAAAATGGCAAATGTGAAAGAGTTGCATGCTCGGAAAAAAATAACAGCTTTTTTAGAAATATCAGTGACGAAATAGAACCCACAAATACAAGTAAACTGCACTTTTTAATAGTATTTTGTATACAGAATAGAGTGTCATGCCCATATTCGTACGTTGCTCAGTGAGTTATTGTCACAGAATTGGTGCACTTAAATTTTAACTTTGAACAATTTTTAATTATGCGCACGTGTCATAGTGAAGAAAATAAATGCGAAGCAGCCACAAAAGCAAGAAGTTTTACGAGTATATTTGTATGTATTTTGTACGTATGCACCCACCTACTTTGTCCTGTAATAGCCATTTTCGGCATCTGACTGCCAGCGAGTGATAGCGCAAAAGAATGTGGCAGCAGCAGATGCAGCCTGATTTCTCCGCCACCGGCGCTTTTTCCTGGTAACGCACGGTGTGTTCAAATTGGCTAAAACGTTGATAATGAAAATTCTCTCCATAGACTGTATAAAAATGTACGTTTACACATGCAGTGATTATCTATAGATCCACAAAAAATAATCTACCCGTTCACATATGGCAGATTAGCTGCAAAATTGACAATCAGCTGTCAAGACCATTTTGAAGGGTTTTTATTTCATAGAAATTGGTTTGGTGAAATATTTTAATATTTTTGGTTTGCTCAAATATTATTAAGGGCATGAAGAAAAGGCAAAGAGAAGCAATAAGTAATGATTTGCGAAATTTCCTGCTAGGAATAGACAGTTGCCGACGTCTACTGAGGTAGCAAAAAATTATGGCTGCAAACGCATGCGAAACTCGATATTGCATTTTATAATAAGCAATAACGGGGCAAACCGTCTATGGACCCTTATTTTTCGTTATGTAATATCAATGTATAATTAATAATATCTAACAAAAGTTGTATTAAAATTATGTATACAAACCTCTTTTCTTTGTCCACGTTCATTTTACTTAATTTTTTAATAATTGTAATAATAATTATCGAAAACACAGAAAGCCAAAGAGTTTTACGGAAAAAAGAGATGAATTTTGTGTGGGGATTCTCGCTTTTTAACTACAAATTAGAAGCTTCATCTTCTTAGCGCTTCAGTCCTTGGTGAACCCTTTCTTCCTTCGCAGCTTCTTGCCATTGATCCCGATTTACAGCCACTTCCCTCCAGCATTGTACGCACATTTTCCTAAGATCACCTTCTACATCTTCTAGCCACCTTTTCCTCGGGCGTCCCCTTATCCTTTCTCCAACATCAGTGTCTTTCCCGTTGATCGCTCCCTTGGCATTCTAGCCACATGTCCCAGCCATCTAAGTTGTTGAGATAAATCTTATTCTAGTTTCTTTCTTAACTATGTCTTCCAGTTCGGCATTGTGCCTATTGCGATAAGTGCCATCTGCCAATCCAAGCGGACCATAGATATTTCGGAGTACTCTTCTTCAAAGCATATTAACTGTCTTGTCTCGTTAGCTTCCAGCGTCCATTGTTCACAGCCATATGTAAGCACAGGTCGTATCAGTGCTTTATACAAGTGCACAATATTTTAGATTTGAGCAATTTTAGATTAGCATTATATGCTTTGTTGGCTGCCCATATTCTGTCATTGATTGCTACCGACATGTCTTGGTTGGCTGATAGTGTAATGCCCCAACAGGTAAACTCATTTACACTTTGGAATGTGTATGCCCCACACTCCAGATCATTGAATACAATGTGTGATCTTGATCGAACCACATATTTAGATTTTTCGGCGTTGATTATCAGTCCAGCTGGTACACATTTGGAATGGCTTGTTGTAGATGCTTCCATTGGGGCTTATTTCGTTCAGTATTGCATGCAGCACCAGGTTAAATATCAGCGTTGAGAGGGCATGTCCTGGTTTAACTCCTGAGGCAATAGAGAACGGTTCCGTACATTCTCCTTGCACTATAACTTTTTCTGTAGTATTTGTAAGGGTCATAATAACATGTTCAATAAGCTTTGTTGGTATGCCTTACAATAAGTATTTTATTTTACTTCGGTCTATGCTATTTAATGCCTGCTGAAAATCGATAGATAGACAGTGAATATCAATGTCGTATTCACATAGTTTTTCAAAGGTTTGCATGGTTATGCCGCCCTGGTTGATCGTCGACCAGTTGGCTCTAAAGCCTGCTTGGTAATCAGCTAGTATTTCTTCAGCATATCGGCTCAGCCTTAAATATAATATATTTGTGAAGACCTTGTTCCCTGAGTTCAATAGCGATATGTCTCAGTAATTTCGACAGTTTGCTTTATCGCCTCCTTTATGTATCGGTACAATAATGCTTGTCAACCATTCCGTAGGTAAGGTGCTGTTTTCCCATATTTTGATTATTAGGTTGTGCGGATGTTTGGCCAACTCTATTCTCCTATATTTTAGTAATTCAGCCGGTACCCCATCCACTTTTGCTTTTCACAACATTCGACCGTTGGTAAAAGGATTTAGGTTGTTGTTTTATGGCTTGATACATTTTTCTTATATTTTTATTTTTAAAATCAATTTCGATTTGCTCTATTTGTATTTTCAGGAAGTCTCTTTTCTTTAACTTAATAATATTTTTCGCTTCTTTTCTGTTTTTCGTGGTACTCAAGTAAGTTTTGTCTAGTGTCTCTTTCTATATATTTCTTTCGTGCCTCTTTCTTCCGTTAGGAGTTGAGCTCGAAAAAATAGATAATTATGATTAGACCGGACCTATTGAAAGTATAAAAATAAGCGATTTAAAAGTGCGCTTAAGCTTAAAAAAAAATTGCTTTACAGTTTTGTGTTTGGTGAAGCCAATTGTATGCTAGAGTGCCCCAAGTTAAAGGTAAAAACTAGAAAGTTCGATATTTCCTTCAGTAGCTGCGCCTTAAGTGAAAGTGCTGTTGCTTTTGCACCGTCCCATCTTCCAGTTCGCGCAACATCAACCTTCTCCAAGTATATTTTGGTCGACCGCGACCTCTGCTTCCTTGCGGTTTTCTGTCCAGTGCCATTCTCGTGATGCTACCTGGTGGTTTTTTCAATGCGTCTCCTATTCATCGCCACTTCCTGCATTTGATTTGCCTAAGGATGGGTTCCTCGTTCGTTAATCTCCACAGCGCGTCGTTACTGATGGTGTTTGGCCAGAATACTCAGCAGATGATGTGGAGGCATTTTTTGATGAAGGATTGTAGCCTCTGTATGATGGTCTTAGAGACCAGCCATGTTTGCTTCCGTACAGCAATACGGACTTCCGTATGAGCCGAATATTCGTAGTTAAGTGCGCCTGGAGATTTGCGCAAGAAATCACAAAATTCTTACAGTTCTACGAAAAGCATTTCTTTTTCGACATCACTGAAAGTGTTTCTAAAATTTATTTTTTCTAATTAAGTAATCAATAATTTAATAGTTTTCATTATTTTTTTAATTAAAATAAAATTTTTAGATAGTAAGGAGTGGTAAATAAAATATCGCACTTCCCGCTTGAGTTCATGCATTCAAAGAGGTTTGTTAGAGGTTTAATATTCGAAAAAGTTGATACCCCAGAGTTTTTAGTTTAATTGCATCACTTTTCACATGGAAAATATTCCATAAACTAAAAAAATAAAATGTTTAAAAAAAGTTAAAGCGAAAGTAGTAAAATTAGAATCCAAAAAATTCCATTAAAATCCATAGTACAGATCATCTAAAAGCATTTGAGCTGCAGTATGAGCTGCTGTTTTACACAATGAAATCGAATATTTTATAAAAAATATTCTTAAAAATCTTTTTAATATTCATATATATTTTCTGGACTAAAATTAATGCTAAACTGCTGAGTTTTTTATGCAATAATATAAAATACAAACTACTTATTTTCTAAAGATTTGGTTATATTTCTAATAATACTTTTTTTCTTCTCATCAGATATATGGATGGTTATGAATATTTTTGAACTCGTTTGTATGAGCAGAAATTTTTCAGATATTTGCTAAGACAGCTGCAGTGTGCGCACCGCCTGATTGCTTTGCAAAAGTTTTGCGCAGAAAACTTTGTCCCAAATAAATCATAAGTTTCGCAGTTTCAATGTGCAGTTGGCAAGTCTACAGCAACATAACGATTATACTCGTGGACGCGTGAGAGCATGCATGTACATACGTACACATATTTATATATATAAATATATACTTAAATACATATAAGCGCAAGTAAGTACGGCAGTTAGCATAGGAGAGCAATGCCACCCACATGGAGTCCTCCACTGAGCTGAGTAAAATCATTAAGAAAAATGTTAGTGGAAACTTTAAGCACAACGCTTGCACAATACACACGCATACATACAAATGTTGTCGCAAAACCGATTGTGTATGTTAGTCATATATGTTACATATCTACATGCAGGTGTATAAGTATATAATACTACAGATACAGTGTGAATACAACAACACAGTGTCGCCACTCTTAAAGGCAATGCACAGCAGCGGACGAATAATAGCGCAGTGGGAAAGCATCAGCAAAAATTCATGCAATGCAATTGCGTGCGTACAAGAGGCGCGTTTTTCTTTTTAATTTCATAATTTTTCTTGACATTTTTAACTCTCTGCTATGACCAAATTTCCACACGACTAATTTCCACAAGCGACTTAATTTTTTTTTATTTGTCGAGGAAATTAGTTCTATTTTCTTGAAATATTTTTTTATTTTTAATTATGCCGTTTTAGTTGGTGACCAATTTAATTTTTTATTATTTATTGATTTAAAAAATCGCTTTACCCCTGATTTTTATATACTCTTGTTTCATTTTCGTAAGAATTTTGTTTACTTTCAACTCTGGTGGGCCAAATTAAAAAATTTTGAAGATACATTTCTTTAGTTACCATGGGAATAAATTGTATACCAAAAAAAAAACATTTATAATCCGGAAAAGAACTTCTCTGCGTTCAAGAAGTTGATTAAAAAGTCTAAAATCTGAATAGAGTGAATGGCTAAACAGAATTATAACAGTTCAATATGTAGGTAGGTAGGTAGGGTGGTTGTCGTAAGACACATTTAGACCTTCGGCAGGTCCATTGTGATACCACTGGAGCTTATCCTTACTCTACGTGTTCCCTTTCAAACCATCCGGTTGCTTTAATAAACGAGCAGAGCTTCGTTAGTTTTAGATGCGCTATATCCGCTACATCGGTTAGAAATGCTGTATCGAGGGTGCGCAGCCTTCTCCTAGCTAGGCTTTCACACTCACATAAAAGGTGTCTAACTGTTTCCTCTTCTTCTGCATTTAGACAGCTTCTACAGAAACCGAAGTAAGGTAGTCCTAACCTTCTAGCGTGGCTGCCTATTAAACAATGACCAGTTAATACACCTATCATTTTTCTTATAGATTCTCTGTTGAATCTTAGCAAGATCTTCGATCGACCGCTGTTCCAGTTCGGCCATGTCTGTCTGCTTAGTTCGCATGTTGTGAGGTTTTGCCAGATTGTATTTACCTTTTTGATGGTTTCCCTGTCTATAAGTAATTTACAAGTGGCTATATGCATGGGTATCAGCGCCTTATCCGGTTCGAGATCGAGCGTTGTACCGGCTCTTGCAAGTTCATCCGCCTTACAATTTCCTGGAATGTCCCTGTGGCCTGGTACCCAGATAAGGTGCACCTTGTAGCACTTAGATACGTCATCTAGTAGTTTAAAACATTCTAGAACTGTTTTTGACGAGTGAGTTTTTGATTCCAGCGCTTTTATTGCTGCTTGACTTGCCGAGTAAATGAAGATTTCATTTGTGGATAATACTATCGTTTTTATTTCTTTAAGCCCCTCTTTTATGGCAGTGACTTCTGCCTGAAATACACTGCAATGATCAGGTAAGCGAAATGATTGGCGTACTCCGAGTTTGTCGGAGTAGACCCCTCCACCTACTTTATTATCCAGTTTTGAGCCATCTGTGTAGATGTTTAAGTCATTTATCTTAACAATGAGCCCGTTATCCCATTCCTCTTTGGAAGGAAATACTGTGACAAAGGATTTATTAAAATTGATGTCCTTGGTCCTACAGAAATCCGTTGTGTTGGGAATGCAGGGGAATTGTTCTAAAATTGAGGAGTGTGCTCTTCGGTTCGTTCTGAGTAGGCCGATTTCTCTTAGTCTGAGAGTTGCTTTGGCAGCTGTTTGCTTACCGTACTGCTCTATTGGTAAAATGTTAAGCATGATATTTAGTGCATCTGTGGGTGTGGTTCTGAGGGCCCCGCAGATGCAAAGACTGGCCATTCTTTGTACGTGTGCCATGGTTCTTTTAATGTACAATTTATCTAAAGCTGGCCACCATACTAATATGCCATATGTTAGGATAGGTCTGACAATTGCCGTGTACAGCCAGTATACGATAGATGGGGAGACACCCCAACTTAGTCCTATCAGCTGTTTACAAGAGTATAGTGCTATTGTCGCCCTTTTTACTCTATCTTCAACATTTGCCTTCCATGTTAGCTTTCGGTCTAGTATTAGACCTAGGTAGCGGGCCTCATCGCTAAATGACAGTGCCGTTCCACCTAGAGTCGGAGGAGTTATATTTGGTATTTTGTGTTTCCTGGTAAATAGGATTAGTTCAGTTTTATTGGGGTTGACGCTTAGCCCATTTGCTTTTGACCAGTTTTCAACCATATTTAGTAAATCCTGCATGACTTCTATGAGTGTATTGGGGAATTTCCCCCTTACTACCATTGCAACATCGTCCGCATATGCTACTACGTGTTGTCCTCTCTCCTCTAGGCTCTTTAGCAATGAGTTTAGTGCCAGCACCCATAGGAGAGGGGACAGCACGCCGCCTTGAGGTGTTCCTCTGCTAACTTTTTTCTTGATCTCTGAGGCCCCTAGGGTTGCGATCACAAATCTGCTCAAGAGCATGTTTTTGATGAACTCAACCAGAGCGCCAGAGATCCCGAAATCCGTCAGTGCCTTTATTATGGTATCCGGTAGGATGTTGTTGAATGCGCCCTCGATATCTAGGAAGGCTACCAGTGTGAATTCTTTATTATACATTGACTTCTCGATTTCTGTAACAAGTGAGTTAAGTGCTGTTTCAGTTGATTTCCCTTTACAGTACGCATGTTGTGAGATGCTGAGCTTATTAGGGCTGATGTTAGCCCTAATATGCTCTTCTAAAATTCTTTCTAATGTCTTTAGCAGAAAGGAGGATAGGCTTATTGGCCTGAAATCCTTAGGTGTTGTGTGTGAACTTTTTCCCGCTTTAGGGATAAAGACCACTTTTACCTCTTTCCATGTTGATGGGACACTTTTCAGTTTCAGAGCGACCTTAAATATGGCCGTCAACCACTCCATGATGTAGTTGAGTGAATGTTGTATTTGGGCCGGGAATAATCCATCTGGGCCCGGTGATTTAAATGGTTTGAACGTGTTCACTGCCCAGGTTATCCTAGTTTCAGTGATTATTTCTTCAATGTCAGAGTTTGGTCTTTCTGTACCATTGTCGATTACTACGTTAGAAGATTCGTTGCAGGGAAAGTGTGTGTCCACCAGCAACTTCAAAGTTTCGTCCCTCGAAGTAGTCCAACTCCTGTCCGGTTTTTGGAGGTATCCGGTGGGATTGTGTTTTTTTGAGAGGATTTTGCGCAGTCTGGAAGCCTCTGTGGTTCCTTCGATTTCTCCACAGAACGTTCTCCAACCAGACCTTTTCGCTTTCCTAACTTCTTTTTTGTAAATTTTTAGTTTACTATAGTAGCAGTCCCAGTCTTTACTCTCACGTGTCGCTTTCGCTCTATTAAACTGTTTTCTGCTGTCGTTTCTTAATGTAGACAGGTCTTCTGACCACCAGGGCGGCTTTTTCTTCCCCTTATACCTAATTAAAGGGCAAGCCTTGTTTAGTGCAGCTCTACAGACCTCCGTAAGGGTTTGTACGTGTTCGTTCAATGATTCTCTGTCTTCAATAGTAATATTTTGGGAATTTGGAAGTCTTTCCTTAAGTTCCCGTTTATATATATGCCAGTTGGTCTTTTTCAAGTTCCTGTTGGCGGGTGGAGCCCGTGGGTTGTTTCCCCCAAATTTTATTTCTATGTAGCGATGATCGGAGTAAGAGTGTTCATTCAGAACCCTCCACTGCGTCATCTTTCCGTAAAGGGTTTGACATGCTAGCGTAATATCAAGAACTTCTTGTCTATTGCGCGTAATAAATGTAGGTTCGTTGCCTTTGTTACACACTAAAAGCTTACTACATATAATATAATTAAAGAGAGACTCACCTCGTTCGTTAGTATCCGAGCTCCCCCATATGGTATGGTGGGCATTGGCATCACCTCCTAGTACTAGTTTGCGGTTGTGAGCTTTGCAGTCTTCCACAAGGCTTCTTATTAGCGGCGACGGCAGTGGACCTGTGTCGTCTCCGGCAAAATAGAACGAGGTTAGCCAGGTGTTGCTTCCGCTCACTTCCCAGCTAACCGTCGTAGTATCTGCGTTACTGAAATTTTGAATCATAAATATATTAAGATGTACTTTTGCCATTATGCTTGCTCTTTTAGTACCTTCACAATTAGTATTGTATACTTTATAACCTGATGTCCTCAGGCCGCAGATTTCGCCATTCCGTACCCAGGGTTCCTGGATGTGGACTACATCCGGCTGATCTTCTGCCAGACGATCCAGGAGGGCAAGGCAGGCTTCTTTACAGTGGTGTAGATTTATCTGTAGAAGATGCATCAGCTGTTAACGTTATGTCTGGTCTTCTTTGCTTGCGCATAAGAGTTCCCTTTCGGAGTACTTACGCTGTTGTGTAAGATACTTACCCTCCCGTTCGAAGTACAACCTCCCTAAGCCCATTTCTGAGCCTGAAGAGGCGTATTCTTCTTCGGTGGGCTGGTCGTCCTCGCTCATTGGCTCGGTTTCGCTCATGGGTTCCAGCTCCCTCATGGGCTTTTCGCTTTCCTTCGTGGCGAGGAACTCAATTGCATCCGTGTCGGTTTTATAAATGTGGAGATTCACCTTTACAAAACCGTACCTCAGTTGCCCGTCGCATTTCGCTAACGGTTCAATTGAGTTCTCCGTGAGGAGCAGGAGAGCCTGCATGGTGGCGCGCTTCTGCTCTTTCGATTCATCCGCGCTGTTTTGGTTGGTAATGGTTTTGACGTACCTCCACTCCTGCGTTGGGATATCCGGATTGCAGACGCGGATGAGCTTCATAATCTCTACCGGGTCTTCGACGGTTGAAGGCAACCAAACCCTTGCTCGCGGCCTGGACGGAATATCCTTCCTGTCCACGACCACTAGCTTGGCATTTGGGTACACTTCTCCAACTTTGGAGATGGCCTCTTTGTACAGATGGACCGATCTCTCATCGTCGTACGCTATTATTTTTATCTGGCCTTGGTGCCAGCCTAAGTCTTCACACGCAGGCGGGGGGCCGGGGTTCTCCAGAATAACCTTCAGTGCCACTTTCGTTAGCTCGGCCTCGATCCATTTCCATTGGGCCTTGGGGATCATACCTTCAGGATGGTTTTCGTCCAGGACCCCTATGATAAAGCGGTCTTTTGCAACCTCCGCAAATGATCTTCTGGGCGTCACGCCCATTGATTTGTGCCTTTTTGCACTTGGCTTATTCTCCTCCAAGGACCGCTGTCGTTTTGGAGCCGATTGTATTTGTTTGAAGTCGGGGTTGAAATCAGGAATGATCGCTTTCGCTCTATCAATCGCCTCTTTCAACTCCTGAGACAATTCACCTTCCTTTGGGTGAGTTTCGTGCACCCTCCTTAGGAGCCTGGCTGCATTTCTGCGATCCTGGTAGCTCGCTTTTGCTGGGTCTACCACCCTCACAAGCGGCCATCCTTCGGTACCGGAGCTAGCAGTAGCTGTGCTTCCGGTCGGGGCCGTTTTTGGGGGCTGAATCACAGTTGACTGCCGGGCTAGTGCACCCCTACTTGTGCTTGGACCTGTGTCCAGCTCTGGTTGTGTGGCAGCTGGCCTCGCTTTCGCTGAGGCTGTCGCTGTGTGTTTTGATCGACTTAATTGGCCGATGGATGGATTTCTCTTTGAGCTCGGTGCGACCGTTGCTCTTATTGCGGAACTGTTTGTTCCTGTCGGTCTTTTCGAAGGAGGACCGATCTCCTTTTTCTTGTTTATTTTTGAATAGTCTGCTTGCATATTTGCACCCACGAGTGTCGGAGAAAGGATGTCCGCCCGTGCATAGCTCCGAACTACACGGGTAAGGCTAGTTATTACGGAGGGCGCCAGGTATCCGTAAGCTCCGTTCGAGACTTGGTTATTTGTTAGAAGGGCCCCAAGCCTGACAGATTCTCGGCACGGGTCGCATCACACCTTAATCCAGCCCTTCACCCCCGACCACGTTAAAAGTACTTTGGGTAGTGCTGTACTATTGAGGAGTATCGAACCCAACCCATAGTACCCTTAACTTAGCTAAGTACCTCCTGTAAATAGGAAAGCTGTGGTACTTATTACCAGCTGGCACCCTCGGGGAGGGTTCAGTGGAGGATTTTCGCCAGCCAATATGTATGTGCACATACACATTTGGCGATATATTTATTTATTTTTTTATTAATCAACAAACAGGATGCTTACAGACTATAGGACAAATATGATATAAACAAAGGCCTTATGAGATGAGTTTTATAAGTGGCTTCTTCAAAGCAAACTTAGAGTAAGAAAAATGAAGAAGGATAAGCATTAAATTGAGCTAGCGTCCTCCTAAAAGCAGAATTCATTCCACCAACAGCTTTAGCAATACGCACAAAAAAACAATTCATTACGACGGAAAATGCGTGAGGGAGCATTAAAACGAATTTTATTGAGCAGATACGGGCAATCTATTGAGCCCGCACAAATTTCAAAGGCAAAACACATCGACAATAGAACAAACGAACGGCATGATGCAAAGAATAATGAGATGGCGCCTAACGTGGTACCGTTACTTTGCTCTCAGCAAATTTGATAATGAGTGACGTCGTATTAGTATGACCAGATTACCATTTTCGTAACTTGGTTCAGCATTTTTTTTGTTTTTTGTTATTTAGTCTCGGAGTTTTAGTTCTTTCTTCATGACACATTTCTAGCCTGTTCTAATTAAAATGTAATGTTTATGATTTTGTAAAATATAAATTTTTTAAAAATTATTCAAATAATTCACTCAGTTTTATTTAGCTTTTCTTTTTTTTTTTGCAATTATTGTTGGGGTTCTTCCCCTTCCAGCAGTCAAAACTCTCTCTCGCTACTGCAGTGCTGCCTAGCTTTGGATATAAAAACGCACTAAAATGGCCCTTTAAAGAAAATAAAATACCAAATTTTTATTGAATTACTCAAAGAACTTTGTATGCGTGACAAATTGTCTTAAAATGTGCGTTTTTTTAATTAATGCTTTATGGTTATGTACTTTAATTTATGCGTTTTTTGTTAAGAGAAACTCTTTTGTTAAGAGAACAACTTTTTTGCTATATATCAGGTTATGCAACAAGGTAAGGTACTCTTTTTGTAAAAATGGTTATGGTTTCTTCGGTATTTTGTTGCTTATTTTTACTATGAACACACCTCTTGATGCCCTATGTCGCACTAAGGATTGAGGACCGGAAGAAACGATTACACCTCTATGGTTTTAATTCGCATTCAGTCAATTCAAACGCTTTGTAAAATGTAAAAAGGTTGTCAATGTTAAGAAGAGTTGAGAGAAAAAGATTTAATATTCTAACTAAGGTAAAAAGTAATTTTCACTTTCAAAATATTAAATTTTAAGAGAACCAATAAATTTTCATTAACACTTAAATCTTCTCAGAGTGACCTTGCTTAACATTCTTTTGTTTAATAATACAGTTTTTTTTAACTTACAGTTTTGGTAGCTTGAAATTAAAAAAAAAAAACAAACATGAAACTTAAAATGTTTTCGTATTTTGGGTATAAAAAAGCACTAAATTTATTGCGAAGAGCAAATAGTTGGCAATACTGCACAACTCAGCTAATGCGACGTCACGCACGCTCTGGTGGGCGCAATCTTCTTTCTATCATTCTTGCACGAAACGCGACTCTAAGAACAAGAGATTTATAGGTAAGCAACAAGAGCGATGGGACGAAATGGCATCAACGAAGTTCTTCGAGCGCAAAGCAAAGCGCACAAAAGCTCTAAAAACATATTCTAATCTGTAATCTGCATGAAACGGCCCTCAAACGAATACCGCGTATTCTAACCTGCACCGAACTAAGGACGAGTGCAACAGTTTGCAAGTACAGGTATAAGAAAACAATGAACTTTTTCGCCGAATAAGGGCCAACAATGCGAACGATTTACATAGAAAGAATATAGTTTAGGTAGCTGGTGTAATTGAGCTTGGGGTCAAAATAAACGGCCAGGTCTTTCAATTCACCAATTGTCTTGACTTTGAGATGCAGTAAGATGTTGGAGCAATATTGAAAACTTTCGCATACCAAATATAATGACATTTACCAATGTTAAGGAGCAAACGATTACGCAAGCTCTAACTATATACTTAGTCCTGCCATATGTTCTGTTACAAGTTAAGTCCGTTATTGATATGAAATTATAATATTTTTTTAATGAAGTTAATGTGAATATTAAAAAACAAATTTTAGTTTTCATTCGAAATGGTCACCATTTGCTTTTACACAAGTCTTCAAACGATTAAGCCATTCAGCTATTGCAGCACGCGCGGTTTCCATGGATATTGACGTCGGTGCTCGAATCAAAAATTATTTGAAACTCTCCTTATTTCTGTGATGTCTACTGATCGCAAACTGTAGTTCAATGGATTCACATCTGGACTTCCAGAAGGCCAATCTTCTGCGGCTATGAATTCAGTAATATTGCTTTTTAGCCTTTGCTGGGTGGTTTTTGCCTTATGGGTTGGAGCGGAATCTTGTTGGAAGATCAAATATTCTTCATTGAGAGGAGTACTGCTCAAATGCTTCACCACGCCTTCTAAAACATTCTTTTGGTTCACTTTTGCTCCGGTTTTAGCCCCAATTTCACAAATGAAGAGATGTAACGCCTTTAAAAGGCACTTCCTGCCAAATCATTACGGAGGCTGGATGGTGGCCACGCTGAATCCTTGGAGCAATATTGCATGCATCTTTAGAAGTTTCAGCATAGATTTTGTCATTTTGCTGATTAAAAAATTCTTCAGCAGTGACAATTTTCTCATCTGTGATGATGATATTTTCATGGTCGTTAAATTCATGCCGCTGAATAAGCTGCTTGCAGTTGTCGCGTTTAATTTTCTTCAAGCGCGTTATCAAAATATGACCATTGGTGGCGACGGAAGTCTTTCATGTGGAGATCATCTGTAATTAGTCTTGACATGGATCTGGTCGGTGCATTCATTCATGACACATGAGGCCCTCCTACTCCCACTCTTCACGAAACACCTAGTCCCAGCCCCACATCAGCATGGTTTCCGAGCACCACCGCAGCACTGACCGTCATAAACGCCCAATAAAACCGCGGGCTGCGAGATGACTGTCCTAGGAGCGTTGGACTTCAAGAAGGTTTTCGATACTGTCAGCCATTCCACGCTATTAGATAATATTTTTTAGTCGGCACTCCCGCCGGGGCTGAAGAGGTGGTCCGCCAGCTATCTGAGCGGTCGTCACTCGTCAGTGATTATTAGAGACCAAACATCCAAATAGAGGAAGATCATGCAAGGTGTTCCCCAGGGTGGTGTCCTTTAACCCTTGCTATTCAGCTTCTATCTATCGAAGCTCCCCCAACCACCAAGGGGACTCTCTCTGTTCTCGTAGGCTGACGACTGCACGATAATGGCGGCAATGGCATTAATGGCCTATGTGCCAAAGTGAACGTCTACCTCACCCACCTTTCTTGCTTTCTCACTGCGAGCAAACTCCAACTTTCACCCACAAAGTCCACGGCTACCCCCTCTATCACCTGGACATAGGAGGTCGAACCACAACTCAAGGTAAAAGTCGATGACACACCAATTCCGACTGATAACAATCCCAAAATTTTGGGTGCAACCTTCGACAGTTTGCTGTCCTTCTCTGCGCATACAACCGCTATTGCAACTAAAGAACAGAATCGCAACCAGGTCCTCAAATCGCTTGCCGGCAGCACTTGAGGCAAAGACAAAGAATTGTTGCTATGGAGACTTAAGGCAATTGACCGGCCGGTTCTAAACTATGCTGCGTCTGTCTGGGCGGCTGGAACTAGTGATACGCAGGGAATTAAGCTCCAGACTTGCCCAAACACGGCTATTCGGGCAGCGACGGGCTGCCTCCTGATGTCCCCTCTTCAACACTTTCACAACGAGGCACAGATGCTCCCAGGTAAGGAGTATAATAAGCCACCTTCTTAAGCTCCCGTCCACCGAATGCCATAATCGGAGTCCAACCACCACCTACAGCAGATGAAAAGCACCAGCTTCCCCGTGAGACTCGCGTAACACTGGCACAATTGCGTTCTGAATATTGTAGCAGGTTAAATTCCGACTTATAAAGAATTGGCCCCAACATACTAAACATACATATGTTCTACATGTGAAGGCAACCCGCACGACACTAACCACCTTTTCACATACTCCACTAAACCCACTCATCTAACACCCCTCTCCCTCCGGACCCAACCTGCCGAAACAGCATGTTTCCTGAGCCTACCTTTAGATGAGTTAGACGAAGACGACCGGTGATGTCCATTACACTGTGACAAGGCTTGTATTACTGCTACAGCAACAGCAATACATTCATTTTCCATGATGCCATGATTTTCTGATTTCTAAGGTGATTTCTGTGAATTCTTTCTCGAATGGTTTTTATGGTTGCACTGGTTCAAACCGCGCGAGGGCAGTCACTTCTTTTTCTGTCTGTCACTTCAGACGTTTGGCAAAAACGATTGATCGTGCGGTTAACAAACAAACTCAAAATGTTAAGTTTTTTCAGCACATCGTAATGCAATCACTGCCTTGCGATTTTCCTAAGCTCTCCACTCCACTGTTAATAAACGAAATTTGCCACGAAACTGCGTATAATTTATGAGTAGACGACGCATACCCCCACAAAAGCAAAACTAAATGAACTTTTTTCTACGAATTTGTGCTCGCCGTACGCTCTCTAAAAGTTGAATTTATGGAAAGACTTAGAAAGTTATTCAACTCACGCTGGAGAGCAGAAGAATCTTCTGGACATTTAATTTCGTAATAGATTTTCAGATCATTCGCGTATAGCAGAAAATTGCACATGGAAATATAGAAGGAAACATGTTAATGGTTAATGGTAGTAAAGGGTTAAGGTATGGGCTTTTAGCACTGCGACCATATTGATCTATGGTGCACCCTATGCTGTCTATTGACTATTAAGTATGCTTATGAATTGTACCAGCTCCTTCTGAGGGAGTGATTGAAGGTCTTCATCTATAAGCATGAACTTGTTTAGAAACTTTTTCCTTCTACGCGTCAACCCCGGACATTCGATGATGAGATGTTCCATAGACTCCTCATATTCGCAGCAAAATCTGCAGGTGCTGGTGTTAGTTAAGCCTAATTTATGTAAGTCCTTTTGTTTAACATGAGGGCCATGTTCGCTCTTTTAGCATTGAAACTTAAGAACTTTTTCGAGTGTCTAAGACCCTCTACGTTGTTCCAATGCTGATTTATTAGAGTTTTGGCCCAGTATTTTACTTTTTGTTTTAGGCTGTTTTTTGTTAAATCCAAACATGGGACTAGGTCCGATGAAATTTACATCTGCACCTTTTTTGGCTTGAAAGTCTGCCTTTTCGTTGCCGTCATATCCCTCATGTCCTGGTACCCAAATTAATGAGACATTGTTTTTGGATGCCAGGTTATTGAGTGCCTTGTGGCATTCTAAGAGAGTTTTTAAGTTGTAGGTATAGCTATCTAAAGCTTTTATAACTGATTGGCTGTCCGAGAGTATTCTAATCTTTACTCCCTTGAGGTTTTTACGTTGCATGATGTTTGCTGCTTCCATTATTGGGTATAATTCCGCTTGGAAGATGGTGGTGTCTCTGATGAGAGTGAATTATTTGTGGATTCTGGGCCGCACTACTCCTGCTCCTACACCATAAGGTGTTTTTGATCCATCAGTGTACCATTTTTGTGAATCATCATTCATCCATTTTGGGTTTGTTTTCCACTCGTTCCTCTCAGGTTGGGTCAATGTGGTCTGAGACTTGCCATGCTTATGGTATTTTTGGTTTTATTTAGGAAAATACTTAGGTGACCGGTGAGGTTGCCTAATTTCAAATTTTCTTTCATGTGTAGCATGAGTGCTTGCGTAGCTGCTTCCTCTTGGATTGCTATATGAAGTGGTTTGAGATTAAGGTGTGCTTCCATGCCGGCTGTTGGGGTAGTTCTCATAGCCCCTGTGATGCATAGGCAAGCAAGCCTTTGTACTTTTCCCATTTTGGTTATCGCTGTTTGTTGGATAGATTTGCTCCACCATACTAGTGCCCCATACATTTGGGTGTATATCCAGAGGGCCATACTAGGGCTGAGGCCCCAGGATATCCCTAGTAATTGTTTGGTTGTCCACAAATATTTCGTGGTTTTTTTTTTGTTATATTATTTATATGTGACTCCCAAGTGAGTTTTTTATCTAAGGTTAAACCTAGATACTTGACCTCTTCCTTTAGTTCTATCACTGTTTCATTTATGTTCAATATAGGAAATTCCAACTTTATTTTTCTTGTGAAGAGAATAATTGTGGTTTTGTTAGGGTTGATCGACAGTCCCTTCTTTTAACACCATTCCCAGTTGCGTTCAAGGCATTTTGCATTAAGTCTGTTAGTGTCCTTTCATGATTGCCTTTTATTATAACAGATATGCCATCTGCATAACCAATGGCTATAAATCCCTTATTGTTTAGGTGCTGCACCAAGTCATCAACTAGTAGGGACCATAGGAGTGAAGAAAGAACTCCTCCTTACGGACATCCCTTTACTGTTGTTACATTAAGTTCAGCTTGGCCTGGGAGGAAACATAGTCCAAGCATCAATTGAATTCCCGAAATTCAAGGCAGAATTCGTTGTGAAATACTCCCAAATATCATTAATTTTTGAATACAATTTCATCATCAAACGCCTGCAAAGGTGAGCTTTTCCATTTCGTCATACCTCTTTTAGTTAAAACTTAAAATTCTTAGTCACTAAATCTGGAATTGGTTTTCTTTTTACAAGCGGACTTACATAGTGTCATTCTGTCGTAAACGTTCCCACACGAAATAGACGATAAATCTTTACTCTTCTTTGGGGAAATTGCACGCACTACGCATCACAACTTTGATTTCTTCGGGTGAATTTTACAATCTCTCCGCCTTGCCATAAGCTCTTACGGGTTCGCATATCCAAAAACACATTAGTGTGTGCGGATGTGTGTGAGTGGATGTATGGGCACTTGATTTAATGCACTACAGTTAAAATGAGAATATATCCATTCGAGTGCAGTTTGTTGGAGTTGTCATTTATGTATTTCCCATTTGCATGCTTGTCATCTTTGAAACGAAGTAAATCAAAAGTGTTGCAGTTTGCATAGATATGTACACTAGGGTGACCGTTATTCATGTGGAAGAAAATAAAACCCCTTTATTTTTTGCGGGACACCCTCTAGAAAAGTAAGGTTACCTAAAAAACTGCAAATTATGAAATCAGGAAAAAATTTAGAGGTTCCGACTAGAGCCCAAAGTTGAAAAATAAAGAAAAATGGGTATTTTTTAAAATTAATCTCAAGTTAAGTAAAATAAAAATAGTTTGTAACGTTGTATTTCTTTTATTATTTAAAACTTATAACGTTGTGTTTCCTTTTCCGTAAAACATATCTCTCGTATTTTTAATTGTAATAAAAACTCCGGAAAACAAAACCGTTTAGTAAGCTAAGCTGCACGAGCAAGAGCAACACCTGTTTTGCAGCGGCCAGCCACCGCTGTCCACACTACAAAGGTAGTTATTGGCAAGCACCTAAGCTCTGCTCACCGCCGATTACCAAACGGAATGTGTTCTTTCCAAAAGCGCGCAGGCTTTTTATAGGCAAAATCAATCTTATTAGAAAATTCAAATTTACAGTTTGAAAAAAGACATTTTAGGGCATTGCCATATAAGAAAACTTTAAATTAAATCTTAACAATTTGAAGGTATTGCCATATAGATATAAATACATTAATAAATTATAAAATATAAGTATGCTACAGTCTTCCCCTTTGGCGTGAGGAACTCGTCCCGAGAACAAGCCAACATCTACTAGTTACCGCTTTTCTTTGGTCGGCCACGCTTCTTCAAAGGCTAACGGCATGTTTAGGTTTTCCCGAGATGCAATCTCGTACGAGGTTGAACCAATCTTCCGTACAATAACGTAAGGGCCATCTCTTTTGGGTACGAATTTCGCTGTTTTGCCCCGTGCTGCTTGACTCAGAGTGTGCGTTGTCACCAGTACTTCGGTACCAATATCGAAACTAGTTTGGGGACGTCTGTGTTTATCAACGAAAGTTTTGTTTTTGTCTTGAAGACGCTGCTCAATTTCTTTTGTTGACATTAAATTCTCAGTGATGTTTCGAAGATAAGGCGAAATTTGTGGAATAAAATTTTCGCTCTCTACTATTGCCTGAACATCATGTTGTACATCGTCGAGAGTTCGCATTTCTCGTCCAAAAGTGAGATACGCTGGAGTAAAATTCGTACTTTGGCATTTGGCGCTGTTCATTGCAAATCTAATGGAATAATTTCGTTCTGCTTCGGTTGAAAGTCGGCTCGTGTATTCGATGGGATGCTTATCTTTCCCCTCCCCCTGGAGTAAAGCTGCATCTAACGCATATACACTGGCATCTGTTTTAACTACAAATGGCATGTTGTCTTGAGCCTGCTTTAAGATGAAATCCTCTGTCGGCTTACTCTTTCCCGGATTTGTGCGTGCACTATACCAAACAGCATATCTAGTTGTTCTGCTTCGGCAGGAATGACATCTAGCTGCGAAAATAACGCTCGCTTCTTCCGAACAAAGGTGTTCGTCGGTTCACTCTTCTGTTGCCTCAAATCAAAGATTTCGCAATAATTCCCCAGGCCGGTTTTGAAGGTGAAAAACTTTCGCGCAGTCTACGTGTAACGTCTGCAAAATCAATGACTTGCTCCTTAATGCCACGCCACCATTCTGCAGCATCACCCTCAAGAAGCATTGGCATTCCTTTAACCGCGTCCACATCCGCAATTTTCTCCACCGCTTTGAAAGTTGAAATGGCCGCAATGAACTCTTCCACTTTTGCTAGACTACGCTCACCATTGTAACGCGCACTATACTTGGTAAATGTTCCTGCTGGTGTGAACCAAAGCCATCAACCGCTCGAATTGCTCCGTTGTAAACAATACAGCCATGCCGCTTTGCAGTCTTGAGCTTCTTCTCGGAAAATTGGGCAAATTGGCCACTTTGTTGGGCGCCATGTATGTTTACTACTCGAAAGATTGCAGTTGTAGAACTAGAACATTGAGTTCTTAAAACTATGTTAGTTTCTAAGAAATAATGATTTTATTGTAATCTAAATATTAAAAAAAGTAAACAAATATTATGCCTCGTGAACAGCCTCAGCAATTTTTAGGCCAGTTGAAGTAGTTAATTGTGGAACTCCCAATAGTTGTTCACCATTTGCATCAGAGATAATGACTTGTAAACGATCTACTTTCTCTAGTCCTGTTAATTCAGGAAGCATTTTTCCATCCCAGTGTACTACTCCAGCTGCAACCTATAAATAAATAAAATATTTCTATATATTGAATAATACAAAACAAAAAAAATTTTAAAATTCAATTTTTCCATACCTTGAAATTTTTTTATCACATGTATATATAGGGTTTTTCAGTAGAGCGCTTCAACTTTTGAACTTTTTTGAATAAAACACAAACGGTTTGACTTTTTTAACTAATTTTTTTTTTTATTATCGAGTTTGAACATATATAATTAAGTATGAAATTCGATTTCTTTTGCATGACCACCGCGTGCACGTTTTACGAAGTCCAATCGTTGAACCCAATTTTCGACCACTATTTTGCATAAATCGGCCGAAATTCTAGCAATTTCGCGTTCAATATTGGCTCTGAGCTCACAAATCGTCGCCGGCTTGTTACTGTAGACTAATGACTTCACATAACCCCAAACGGGACGGCTTGTTAATAGGACTATGAATAAGTTCGTGCGGTTTTACAACAGATGGCGTAACTTGATTATTATTCCATCGATCCACATTTCCAAACATTCATTGGAGAGCTACTGTCGTAAGGCACAAACGTCAGTATAAGTTTTTTATTTGAAGCGTAAACAACAATATTTTTACCACACTTGAAAATGTCGAATTTCGTGCCAAATAATGTGTTTTTGCGGGGAATTCTTCTTCATTATTTTAATATGAAGAAAAAAGCAGCCGAAAGTCATCGTATCTTGGTGGAAGTTTATGGTGAGCATGCTCTATCTGAGCGAACGTGCCAGAAGTGGTTTGCACGCTTTAAAAGTGGTGATTTTGGCTTGGAAGGCGAAGAACGCGAGGGTGCGCCGCCAAAGTTCATGGATACCGAATTGGAGGAATTGCTCGATCAAGATCCGGCTCAAACGCAAGAAGAGGTTGCAAAAACTTTGGGAGTTGATCAATCAACCATTTCCAAACGTTTAAAAGCCATGGGAATGATCCGAAAGGTAGGCCATTGGGTGCCGTATGAATTGAAGCCAAGAGACGTTGAACGCCGTTTTATGGCATGCGAACAACTGCTTCAACGGCACAAAAGAAAGGGTTTTTTGCATCGAATTGTGACTGGCGATGAAAAGTGGGTCCATTACGACAATCCAAAACGTCGGGCAACGTATGGATACCCTGGCCATGCTTCAACATCGACGTCGGCGCAGAATATTCATGGCCTGAAGGTTATGCTGTGTATCTGGTGGGACCAGCTGGGTGTTGTGTATTATGAGCTACTGAAACCGAATGAAACGATTACGGGGGATGTCTACCGACGACAATTGATGCGTTTGAGCCGAGCACTGCGAGAAAAACGGCCGCAATACGCCGATAGACACGACAAAGTTATTTTGCAACATGACAATGCTCGGCCACATGTTGCACAAGTGGTCAAAACATACTTAGAAACGCTCAAATGGGATGTCCTACCCCACCCGCCGTATAGTCCAGACCTTGCGCCATCCGATTACTATCTCTTCCGATCGATGCAACATGGCCTGGCTGACCAGCACTTCCGTAATTACGATGAAGTCAAAAAATGGATCGATTCGTGGATTGCGGCAAAACCGACCGAATTTTTCACAAAGGGAATCCGTGAATTGCCAGAAAGATGGGAAAAAGTAGTAGTAAGCGATGGACAATATTTTGAATATTAAATTTGTAACCATTTTACGTCAATAAAGTTTCAAATTTCGAAAAAAAACCGAACGAACTTATTCATAGTCCTATTAAATGGACCGTAAAATGGTCGTAATGCTTTTAAAGTAACAGCAACAGAACGATTATTTTCATAAAAAATTTGCACGATTTTCAATCGTTACTCAAGTGTGTAGCGTTCCATGATGAAATGTATACTAATGAAGTTTACAAATGGCAAGCGAAAAATGAAAAATATTGCGTCGTTCGCCCTCCCTATCGGAAAAAAGTTGAAGCGCACCTATTGAATAACCCTATATTTTCAATCGGCTTGTTTTACGTTCCTCCTGTAATGTTGTGCGATTTATTACAAGTGTATCAACGGGATGTCCAAGTTCTTCTGCGACTGCAATAATTAAATGAATAGCCGACCTATCAGAAATTTTCCACTTGTCCAAAGCTTCAAGAAGTCGTTGCATAAGGAATTTATTTTTGTCGCTTCTCAATGGCCCCAATACTTCCGTATCCATCATTTCAAGTTTCGGATCATCTTGTGTGTCGATATCGCTTTCGGACGAAGGAAAGATTTCTTGATCTAATTAAAATTTATTCTTAGTGAATTAAATTAAATACTCATTTTTCATACCTTGAAAACTGATTGCTATTGACTTATTACTTTCATCAATGTGCTTTCGCTTCGGGATTTGTTCTGCATTCAATCAATCTAATTTTTGTTTACCTTTTAGAATTGCTGTTTTATTAATTCCAAGCAGACATCCTGGACGCCCTTTCTGACGTTGTGAAAGAAGAAAAGATTTATGAGTTTCATCCTTCATCATAGATAGAGCATCAATGTGTGCGATATTGAAAAGATCATCCAATTCATTGACAAACTCCATCTCTCTTGTACGAAAAACCTCCAAATTTTTATTTTTATTCTTTTAAAGATTTCCTCATTCTTGATAAAGCTTTTCCACTTTTTCTGTACCATGTTGTTCTTTTCGAACTGAACTGTGTGCCTTTTTCCAAAATATGCACACTACTTTTATAGCTAACTTTGCACTTGCACGAATAATTTTACAGTACGATGATTGAAGAAAAAAGCGGGCAATGTTTGTTTTTTTGATGGTATTTTGGAGCCAAGTATTTGTGGATTCTCGGACCCCAATAAATAAATTTCCGAAGTAGAACGTAACTTCGCCATTTAATAAATATATTTTCCGCTTTAAGTGGAACACAAGAAACATTAGAACGTAAATTGCGCTTTATAAACACATAGCTTGGCGGTTACATACGGCACTAAATTCAATCAGTCTGTAGAAAAGGTCGAGTAGAGGTTTCGAGACGCAAGAACAGAGGAAAAAAGCAATGAACGATTCCGCGAACGTGAAAACAGGGAACTCAATGTTTACAAATTTTATGTTTGCAGACGATACCCGAAAACTACGACCACAAAAATACAGATAGTACAATCAAAATCAAACATTCATTAAGAATTTAACTTAAAATAAAATGAAACGATCAAGTAGCCGACCAATGATCGAATTTCACAAGCATCCAGCTATCCAGCTTAGTGATATCAATGTAACCAGCGTACAGCAATAGAAAGAAAGTACAACACTAAATACAGGGTGGGCCATGTAAAATTTGCTGTTTTAAAAAAAAACTAATCAATATTTTTTCAAACTTTTTTTTATTTTGAAGATTGAACATTTTCATTTATGAATGAAAAATAATATCGTTCAAATGACTGCCATGACTGGCTTTACAGTAGGCCATTCGATCAATCCAATTTTTAAGCACATTTTCGATTGTTTGGGCTCCAATTTCATGAATGGCAACTTCGATTTCGTGTTTTAAAACATCAATCGTCTCTGGATGGTTCGCATAGCATTTTTCCTTAACGGCTCCCCACAAAAAATAGTCCAACGGGCTTAAATCACAGCTCCGAGGCGGCCAATTGATATCGGAATTTCGGCTGATTATTCGGTTTTCAAAAACGGTAGCCAAAAGTTCGAGTGTAACTTTGGCAGTGTGACAAGTTGCACCGTCCTGTTGAAACCAAATGTCGTTCATGTCATCCTCTTCAATTTTTGGAAACAAAAACTCGTTGAGCATGTCACGGTAACGCTCGCCATTTACTGTAACCGCGGCTCCTCGCTCATTTTCGAAAAAAAAATGGCTCGATGATGCCGCCAGACCAAAAACTGCACCAAACAGTGATTCGTTGTGGATGCATTTGCTTCTCTACAGTAACGTGTGGATTTTCTGAGCCCCAAATCCGACAATTTTGCTTATTGACGTAGCCACCGATGTGAAAATGAGCTTCATCAGAAAAGATGATTTTTCTGTAAAAATGCTCATCTTCGGTCAAACGATTTTCTGCCCATTGAGCGAACCGCGAACGCATTGGATGGTCATTAGGCTTCAGTTCTTGCACCAATTGAACTTTGTAAGCCTTCATACCGAGGTCTTTATGCAAAATTCTCCTCAAAGAAATGCGTGAAATGTTCAATTCTTGAGAACGATGACGAGTTGTGGTTGTTGGATGTTCACACACATTTTCGGCTGTAGCAATGTTTTCGGGTGTACCCACTGTAGGAGCACGTTCACATGTTGTTTTATCCATTAACGATCCACTTTCACGAACACGATTAACAAATTGATCCACAAACTGTCTTGTTGGCAAATCTTTTTTTTTTTTGAATTTTTTTTTCAAATTTCTCACAGTTTGAGTAGAATACTCACCACTTTGGGAATAGGTTTTCAATATTTCCCGCTTGACATGTCATTTGTGTTACGATTCTCAAAAAAATAGGTGGTTCAAAAAGCAAACGCTATATGGCCCACCCTGTACTAAGAGAGTTGTAAAAACAAAAAACAATTTGTTTTGAACTTCATTTTTTTAAGAACAATCACAACAATAAGATTCTTTTGGGAGTGCGCATGTGCACTTTATAAAAAATAAACAAATTATAAATGAAAAACCTAGTTAAAGCCAAACAATATCAGAAAACTAAATCATTGCATGAAGTTATATGAACACTTACTGAAGTGTTTGCATTCACATATGTTTTTAATGTAATTACTGGTTTCCAGTGAATTAAAGTTTAGCTCCTCTTTGCTTGCAAATATTTATTTTCAAGCGATTCTGATCATCAGTAGAGTGTAAAAACACTTAAATATAATCGAGTGATTATAGTGATGATTGAAATGAAAAAACAAAAAATTATAACTAACTTTTTTACATTATGTCCGTACTTTTTGAAAATCGGCGATTTTCTTAAGTTTCGGCTCAAGTCGGCACCTCTAAATCGACTCAGATTGGCTTGGAATTTAATATTTAGTAGTGTTTAGGTGTTTTTACATTTGTGGGTGTCCCGAAAAATATCAATAATTTTAATAATAACGGCCACCCTAATGTACACACAACTCTGTACATACATGCATACATACATACATACAGGAACATATATTTAAAATCGTGGTTGATGATGCTATCATTTGCTAAGTTGCCGGTTATCCATCTTCTCTGGTGGCATGCAACAAATATTAAACAACAACTATTTAGATATTTGATCATTTATACACGTTTGTGTATGCATGCGTATGTATGTATGTACCTATGTTTACAATATTTAAATTGCAACGAGTTATTTGCTTGAGTTGCCCGGATGTATAGCGGAAATTTGTGCGCTTCGAATATCACAGGTACTCTAATCGTGACTATTCCAGCTAAAGAAAATAGGTTACGCGGTGATGTATGCATCCACACACCCGTAAATATATATAAATATTTATATAGCGCCATCCTTCATGAAATCCACTGAAAAATGTACACATTTACACACACACACACATGCATGCAACGAATATTGCTAAGCAACAATTTAATCCCAATGCACTAATAAAACCCATAAATATTAAAAAAAAAAATACCTCGCAGCCGCAATACTTGATGGTTATATAATATTTTAAATATCGATAAATAAATATACGCACAGTCTACTCTCGTAAATTCGAAATTCGAGGAACTCTTAAAATATTGCGAATTATCGAGTGCTTGAAATATTATTAGGTGCGCAACTAAGTTCTCGCTGTTTGTCAATAGATACCGCCAGCAGTGTGTGCTAGTCGATTCTAACATGAGCTTAACTTCATAAACCAAGCTCAAACATGTGGTAAAAAACTGATTCGACACATTAGTGATTTTGTTTTGGTATCATACTCGTATACCTTTGGTTTTGTGAAAATGTCTGATTTTGTGCCGAATAATCGTCTTTTGCGGGTAGTGTTGATTTTCCTCTTTCGTTCGAAAAAAATGGCGGCTGAAGCGCATCGAGAACTACAAAAGGTTTATGGAGATGCTGCTTTAAGTGAAACAACGTGCCGAGATTGCATCCGTTGCTTCAAAGATTTTAATGTTGACGACCGTCCGCGTGAAGGAAGGCCAAAAACCTTCGAAGACGCTGAATTGGAAGCATTGCTCAATGAGGATCCGTGTCAAACGCAAGAAGAGCTTGCTTCAGTATTAGGAGTTACCCGTCAATCCATTTCCAAGCGATTGCATGCTTTGAGCATGATTTAGAAACAGGCGACATGAGTTCCTTGTGAGTTAAAACCAAGGGATGTTGAACGTCGTTTTTTCGCCTGTGAACAACTGCCACTGCTCCAGCGACAAAAAAGGAAGGGTTTTCTTTATCGCAGCGTGACGGGTGATAAAAAATAGATTCATTACAGCAATCCAAAGAAAATAAAGACATGTGAACTGCCCGGTCACGCTTCTACGTCGTCGGCTCGGCCGAATATTCATGCTACGAAGGTTATACTATGTATTTGGTGGGACCAAGTTATTTATTATGAATTGCTAAAACTAAGCGAACCCATCACTGGGGATCGGTATCGACTTCAATTGAGCCGAGCACTGCGCGAGAAGCGGCCGCAATATGTGGAGAGGCATGAATAAGTGATTCTACAGCATGACAACGCTTGGCCTCACGTTACCAAACCCGTTAAAACTTACCTGGAAACACTGAATTGGGAAATCCTACCCCACCCGCCATATTCTCCAGATATTGCGCCGTCCGATTATCACCTGTTCCGATCGATGGCACACGGCCAGTTCCATTCATATGAAGACATCAAAAAGTGGATTTATCCGTGGATAGCCTCAAAAGGTGAACAGTTTTACCGTCACAGCGACATTGCTGGAAACTGTGAGGCAGATGAGCTGGCCAGACAAGGGACATGTGAGGTGATTTCCCCGCGAAAGGAGAGAACTGGGATCCCCCTGACTACCTTCGGTCTGCTCCTGGAAAGATGGGCATCGTACCAACTCAGCGAGCGCTGGGCAAGTACACAAACGTGTAAGGTCGCGAGTTCCTTCTGGCCACGTGTGGACCGGAGGCGCTCGGGCGATCTTCTAAGGCTGACAAAATATCAGCTCCCTAATCTCATTGCGCGAGGAATGCATGCTGAGAGACTTGGAATCACCTCGAATCCTTTTTGCGCTGGATGTATGGAGGATGACGTGGAATCATCTCAGTACCTTCTCCTTAGCTGCCCTGCTCTTAGCTCCTACTTCTTTGCCACGCCCGCTGATATAGCTGGCGCTGATATAAATATTAAATTATTAAATTATTATATTAAAAATCTGATGAATTTCATCATCAGCATAAAGCGGTCGATGCAAACATAGTCATCGTTCGTAATCCGCACGTTCCTAACAATCCCAGCACCACCTCTCCCCGCCCTCTCCCTGCATCCCATGGGTCTTTCTCTCTCGCCCCACCCCTTCATAGTGGTATCACGAATCTTTCTTCGTCCAAGTGTGCCCATTCCCTGATCAACCATACCAACCTAACCTAAACCACCTCGACGGTATACGAGATCTACCAGAAAGATGGGAAAAAGTAGTAGCCAGCGATGGGCAATACTTTCAATGATTCACTTGTAACCATTTTTTCAGAATAAAGTTGTATTTTCATCAAAAAAAACAGCGAAAACTTAGTTGCGCAGCTAATAAATTGTTCGAAATTTTTGAGAGAAATTAAATAAACTTCGAATTATCAGGAGGTTTTATTTAACTGCTAACTCGTTTTATTTAACGGTACGCTCGTGCTAATGTGAATTAATTAATCTTTGAAAAGAACTCATTTATACGGGTTTGCTTCGAAGCAAATTGCTGCTGCTCAGACTTTTCAATTATTTTTTTTTTATGGAGACAAAGTGCCAAGGATAGCGAGAGACCTCTGGTAGAGCTTATACCTGCTTTCGGTTGATTTATAGTTGTTGGCGTGCTGTGGCCCACAGCTTTACCCTCAACTGTTTCTTGGCTAGAGGCCAGGAGCTCATCCTCCGAGGAAGATCCGATCGCCAGTTTGTCATGGGTGATCGATTGTTCGTCCTGTCGCGTTTTATGTGTATCCGTTTGTTTGTCCTGTGCTGTCAATGCGTTCCCCTGTCTTTCCGTCACTTTGTCCGTCTGTTTTTCGCCACTATCCGATTTTTGGTTTTTGTTTACTTTCATAATTCTGGTTCGTACGATCACCTACCCCGCCCAGGGAGCTGCGCATGCCACCATGCGCGGTGATCAAAGAGGAATTAGGGGAATAACCGGTCGACCATGGCAAGGAAATATATACAAAAGTAATGAGCCTTCCCGCGCGGAGCGTCTGCCAAGCGATCAACCGAATCGGCTGGTGGGGGAAAATGATCGTTGGACCTTCCCCTTCCACTAGAAACCGGTCCCAGTTCGCTGGCCACAGCGGGGCAGTCAACATCGCTCTGCGCGTGAAAGCTGTTTTAAAAGTGTGTTAGGACTCTGCAGTGGCGAAAATGCAGCGATCATTGGAGCAACGTTACTCGATCAAATTTTGCATAAAGGTAAACAAAACGAGTACCGAAACCATTGGGCTACTCAAGGAGACTTACGGGGACCAATCTCTGTCCAGTGGCCATGTAACACGGTGGCACAAGTCGTTCAAGGAAGGCCGGGAGGACGAACAGCGATCTGGAAGGCCTTCGACGACGCAAACAGGCGAAGATGAGAACCGGGTTCGTGAATTTTTGAACATTGACTGTCGTGCTAGTCTACGTGAGATCAGTGAAGAGTTAAATTTAACTTATTACAATGTGCGGGAAATCGTGACCGGAAAACTTGAAATGCGCAAAGTGTGTGCCAAATTCGATCCACAGGTTTTGACTGATGAACAAAAGCAATTGCGTGTGGAAAAGAGTGGTGAAGTATTGGCCAAGATGGGGGCTCCGGTGCTTCCCCACCCTCTCTACAGCCCAGACCTGTCCCCTCCGGACTTCTTCTTGTTCCCGCGCCTGAAACAAAAGCTGAAGGGGAGGCGTTTCGACTCCATCGAGGCGATGCAAAAAACTATGACAGCCGAATTGAACGCGATTCCGGCGGATGAGTTTAAAAAATGTTACCTGCAGTGGAAGGACCGCTACCAGGGGTGTATTGACGCTCAAGGGTCCTATTTTGAAGAATATTAATTAGTTGTGTAAGCCAAAAGGTTTAATAAAACTGCTTAAAAAAAATAAGGCTCATTACTTTTCAATCTAACCCTGTATATACCAACGAAGTGATTTATCCGTAACACGCAACCACGCAGTAAAGGTATTTTCAGGGGTGTCCCGAAATTCAAAGTTCTTACTAACAAACCAAGAAACTTTGCAAATTTGAATTGTCGAGTGTTTGACCATATGTGTTCGAATTACCGCGTCGAGAGGTTCCAAATATCGCAGGTTTGAATTAACGAGAGGCGACTGTATGCACATAAACATATGTACACATGTTGCAACATCATCTTGTATCATTTTCTAACGTTTATGACCACACGGCTGTGCACTTTATGAGCGCGCAATAATGATTTGTGACCCGTATTGAATGTGAAGAATCAGAAATGTCCTGCAGGCACACAGGCAGACATACAAATAACACAAGTGCGCGTACTTATGTCTACATACATATATACAAATCCAACCGTGCACCATATAAATAATGAAATCGAATAAAAACCCGTAAATACTAACAACCTTAGTTTCACACCCGGCTCCACTTTATGCCAGTGGCATATGAACCTGCACACCTGCATTCAAACTAACAATCGAACGATGTGCTCAGATTCTTGTGTGGCGGAGAAATGAGGCAATGCCTCGGCGCGTTCATGAGAACAAATTCAATGCGTGGCATTTCCAATGATGAAATGCTCCGCCGCCACCAATTCAAGCATCATCATCATCATCGCTGCTAGAGCGCGCAATAATGTCAGCTTTATGGCTTTTATGTATGTATGCATGTGCGTGTGTGTATGCATGTACTTGTGTAAATACACATATGTGGCACGTTCATGCGTTGGTTGCATATAACAAACGACCGACAAGCGTCGCCTCAAACTAATGCAGCAAACATTTAATAGCTGAACTGAGCTTTTAGTGACATTAAGCGTTGTTAATAATGAAATTTATTATATTTGTAGTGCTACTCAGCGTGATTTATTGCAATCCATACAAAATAAACTTAAGGTGCAGATCTAACCAAGTAAATTGTTGAATGCCTCCAAAACTCAATGCCAGTCTTGTTCAAGCTCACTTGCAGAGGCTTCAAGTATTTTCAATTTAAGAAAATGAATTTCCGCATATTTTTTGAGCACACTTTTATGCATTCAACGCTAAAATTATGTTCATGCGTTTTCATATTTATTTTTTTTTATTTTTTTATTTTTATTTTTGTACACCTTTTCAATTTCCTAACGAATTTTTGAAGTGATTCGCTGATTTTGCACCTCTTCAAGTGTTCATTTCACGTAGCGAAGTCGATGATGTATTGTGGTTGATTAAATACGATAGCTGTAATATGTATGTTTGCATGTATGCATGCCTTCTAACCCTTGCACAGCTCGGTTACAATGTCTTACAAATGGAATATTTGTCAGGCAAGAAATACGTGCCGAGTAACAAAAGTAGCTACGTAGATATGAGGGTGTCTGCTTGTGGGCGTTGACGTATCCATCTGTGGCGGTTTCGACAAAGTTTCAAACCAAATATGTTTCAAATCTGAACGCCATGGAGAACTGTAAATTGTATCCCAGCACGTAGTTGTCTCATGCTAAAGGCAGACAAATCGTATTAGCTTGCCATAAACGTGACGTTGGTGTTGTGATACATCCGCGCGCAGCTCTGATTAAAAATTCGACAGGTTTCATACTCGTACAGCGTGCACTTGATTGCAACTTGCAGCTGATTATGTCGGTTTTTGGTTGCTGCTTAAATTCAATTTATTTACACGAAAAGCGATTTCATTGCTTCGCGCTGCGTTGGCGTAATGTAGCAGAAAGTAGCTACTCACGCATGAATGCCATATCCTCGAATGAATGCTGCGTTCCCCCGCAACTCACTTTTGGGTACGCTACCGCTAGCTGAATCAAGCACAAACAGCAGCCAAAACACTTGTCAAATCCCATAAAAATATCATAACCATTTCAAATCCATCTTTCAAAGCGTGTCTGAATTGGGTTTTGCATGCATTTCAATACTAAATGACGCTAATGGTCTTCATTTACGTGATCTTATTCTCTTTTGTTGTTATTGCATTATTATCGAAGCATGCCACAATAGGCACCACTTCTCTGCTCGTCATGTTCGGGCTCTGCTCGCTTGTCGCAAAATTTGCGTTTGAAAGCAGCAACAAAATTATCGAGCAAGATTCGCCGCTAACGAGCATAAATATGCCTCTTAAAACTGGTATAACCCGCTCTTTCCAATGCTGTCAAGTCTCTCATCTGATATTACCAACATGCATTAAACCGCGTAGCCAAAGGGACGGCAGTCAGTGCAGCTCTAAGACCTCCTAATCTAGTCCATTTCAAAGAAGGCAATCTTACAGGACATGTAAGGATTCTGGGTTCAATCCTGAACTCTCCGTGCCTGACAGTTCACAGCAAGATAGAAAGGAAACTAGAGTTCTCCAAGAAATTCAAAGTGGCATTAGTGACCGCTCAGCGTGGAGAAACAATGAAATATTCTTAAAACAGGGCGCACAGGTGTGGTTTACTGATGGGTCCAAAATGGAAGGCGGTAGTGCCGGGGCTGGAATTGTCGGACCACATTTAAAAAAAGCAATTGCAATGGGAAAACACTTCCATTTTCCAGACGGAGGTCCACGCCTAAGAGCTGTGTGCCAGAAAATGTCTACGAAGAGGCACGCGCGGTGCCAATATTAACATTTTCTCTGACAGTCAAGCTGCCCTAAAATCGCTGGATAGCTTCTCATACCAATCAAGGTTGGTCTGGGAATGTTTTAAAGTCCTCAACACCCTAGCATCCACCCCGTGGTTTCTTTTTGGGTATTTGGTCGAACTCCTCCTCCTATTTGTGGCGTGCGTCTTGATGTAGTTTCACAAATGGAGGGACCTACAGTTTCAAGCCGAATACGAACGGCAGATATTTTTTATGAGGAGCTTTTTCATGACAGAAATACACTTGGAGGTTTGTCATTGCCTGCCGAGGGGCGACCGAAAAGTGTGAAAATATAATTTGAATTATGAAGAGAGCAAAAAATTCCAAGTGACTGTTAAAAAATTTCCATGTATTTAGGACAAGCAGTAAAAAGAGCTTTACAACGGCATAGGCATAGCGCAACGAATAAAGATCCAGCCGAATGAATAAAAGACACTCCGGCTCTCAACGGTATTCAGTATTCGATGCGGTAGCAGTTGGGGGTAGCAGAGGTAGAGCAAGGCCTCCCTTGCGTTGGAAAGATCAGGTGGAGAAGGACTTAGCTTCCCTGGGTGTATCCAACTGGAGGCGGTTAGCACGAGAAAGGAACGACTGGCGCGGTTCGTTAAACTCGGCCAAAATCGCGTAAGCGTTTAACGCGCCAATTAAGAAGAAGAAGAAGTGAAAAGATCACCGCAACCGAAACGCGCTATCCAGCGCTTGGTACAAAATCGCCCAAAACGCTGGGAAATGTTGCGGCATTACTTTGAAAATCATGGTAATGTTGCAGAATGTGTACGAAAATTACGTACGGCAATGGGAAGAAGAAAAGCACCGAATGAAGCGTATGTGCGTTACTTTGCGAAAAAAGTAAGAGAAACTGGGTTGCTTATTGACAAACCAACGCGTGACCGACCAAAAACCGTGCGTACACCCGAAAATATTGCTGCTGTGGCCGAGAGTGTTCGTGAATCACCAGGAACATCAGTTCACCGTCGTTCTCAACAATGGGACATTTCGGAGACATCCTTGAGACGAATTTTGCGTAAAGACCTTGGTATGACGCCGTACAAAGTCCAACTGGTTCGGCGGCTGAAGCAAACCGACCACCCAATGCGTTTTCGCTTCGCTTCATGGGCTTGGGATCGACTTAAAGAAGATGAAGACTTTTACCGAAAAATCATCTTTTCGGATGAGGCTCATTTCCATCTAGGCGAGTATGTCAACAAGCAAAATTGCCGCATTTGGGGCTCAGAAAACCCGCACGCACTCGAAGAAAAGCCGATGCATTCACAACGAGTCACTGTTTGGTGCGGATTTTGGTCGAGAGGCATCATTGGTCCATTTTTCTTCGAAAATGAGCTAGGAGTGGCCGTAACCGTCAATGGAGAGCGTTACCGGGCCATACTGAACGAATTTTTGTTCCGAGAAATTGAAGAGGAGGATATTGGTGGCATTTGGTCCTAACAAGATGGCGCTACTTGCCACACAGCGAATGCTACGATCAATCTTTTGCGCACTGTCTTCGAAGATCGCATTATCAGCCGAAATTCTGATATCGTTTGGCCGCCTCGGAGCTGCGATTTGACGCCGTTGGATTATTATCCATGAGGTGCCGTCAAAGACCAGTGTTATGCCAACAAACAAACAACAATTGATGCACTGAAGACCAACATACGCGATGTCATAGCTGAAATACAGCCGCATACAATCGAAAATGTGTTGAAAAATTGGACCGATCGTATGGGATGGTGCATGGCTAGCCGAGGCAGCCATATGAATGAAGTTGTGTTCCATCGTTAACCGGAAGGATTGTACTTCAAAATAAAAAAGCAGTTTGGAAAAATATTGAGTAGTTTCTTCTTTATAGCATTTTTAATTCTGTAAAGTTATACTAGTTTAGACAAAACTTCTATCGAGGTCACTATATGTTTTGACAGCCGATATAGCAAGGTTTGTGTGTGAATAAGTTCAATTGATTTTACGCAGTAGTTTTTGGTCGGTGCCCTTTTAAATATGGACCACTTTCGTTAGATTTCACTTTTTTACAATAGAAAAGGTAAAAATGCTGTTCAAGCCAGAAAGAAATTAACCGATCTGTATGGAGAAAATGTGCTGGCAATACGCCAGTGCTAGAAATGGTTTGCAAAATTTCCATCCGGCAATTTTGATGTCGAAGATGCACCACGTTCTGAAAGGCCGGTTGAAGCTGATAAAGACGCGATAAAGGCATTAGTTGATGCAAACCGGCGAATAACAACACGTGAGATCGGTGAGAGATTAAATTTATCGAATTCAACTGTTTATGACCACCTGGAAGGCCTGGGTTTAACCTCGAAGCTCGATATATAGGTTCCCCATGTCCTCACGGAGAGGAATTTGTGTCGTCGCGTTGACGTCTGTGCTTCACTCCTCAAACGTCACGAAAATGATCCATTTTTAAAGCGCATCATTATTGGGGTCAAAAAATGATTTGTATATAACAGTGTCAAACGCAAGAGATTATGGAGCAGAAAAGATTAACCGGCTCAAGCATTTCAAAAGCCGATATCCATCAAAAAAAAGGTGATGCTGTCTGTTTGGTGGGATTTTAAAGGAGTCACTTCACGGATAACACAACCATTAATGCGGAAGTCTACTGTCATCAGCTGGGCAAACTGAATGATGCACTTCAACAGAAGAGGCCAAAATTAATCAACATAGGTGTAGTGTTCCACCAAGATAATGCGAGGCCTCATACAAGTTTGGTCACTCGCCAAAAGCTTTCACAGCTTTCAATGGGATGTACTGCCACGCCCACCATATTCTCCAGACCTGACCCCTTCGGATTGTTATTTGTTCCGGTTACTAAAAATTTTTTGGACAGTAAATTCTTTACCTCAAATGAATACGTCAAAAATCACCCGGATCAGTTTTTTGCCAGCAAAGACCAACAAACTTATGAGTGTGGAATTATGCTACTACCAGAAAGATGGCAAAAGGTGTTGGATCAGAATGGCCAATATATAATTTAATTAAATATTTATTCATAATACGAAGATCCTCTTTCATTTTCACCATAAAAAACGAAATTACTTTCCGAACAACCCAATAGTTTGCCAGTCCTGTTGGTATCAATTTGTCTATCTAAGCAACTATTCTGCTCTTCCAAATATACGAAATGGCTAATTCAATTTTAGTCAAGTAAAGCGATAGCTTATTACTCACAGCAACTGGTCACTTCGTAACCATTAAGTCCTCCAGTTTCAAGATCTCCAGAATCCGAAAAGGTACCAATCAGTAGATTTCCTGATAGTGCGCGCGGACTCATGCGCCCAAACAATTGCATACAAGTAAAATAAAATATATGCAAAACATTTGTACATACAAATCTATGCGCAGCGGGCAGCAGTGTTATTTGATTTCCCGCTATGTTTTTGGGCAAACAGCAATTCGCATTCCACCCCAAGGTCAAATCAACAGGAGCAAATTTTGCGCTTCGTTGTCTTCACACTCACTTCACTAGTTCGGTGCACAAGGTCACATATGCAGGTATTGATAAAGGGTGTTAAAAGGGGTAATGGTATAGATGAAAAAAGCAAACAAGTCTTAATGAAGATACTTCCGCAAAGTGAAAATGTTTGGAGGTATTGCAACTTATTCATTTCTATAATATTAATTGCCATTCTTCTTCTTCTTCTTCTTCTTGGCGTCACAGTCCTTGGTGAACCATTGCTTCCTTCACAGCTTCTTGCCATCGATCCCGATTTACAGCCACTCCCCTCCAGCATTGCACGCGCATTTTCCTAAGATCAGCTTCCACATCTTCTAACCACCTTTTCCTCAGGAGTCCCCTTTTTCTTTCTCCAATTGGGCGAAGATCTAGTGTCTTGGCATTCTAGCCACATATCTCAGTCATCTAAGTCGTTGAGACTTAATAAATCTTATGCTAGTTTCTTTCTTAACTATGTCTTCCGGTTCGGCATTGTGCCTAATGCGATAAGTGCCAATTGCCAGTCTAAGCGGACCATAGATCTAACGGAGTACTCTTCTTTCAAAGCATATTAGCTGTTTTGTCTCGTTAGCTTTCAGCGTCCATAGTTCGCAGCCATATGTAAGCACAGGTCTGATTTCCAATCCCCTCTCCATTTATTAAGCGAAAACAAACAATGAGAAGATGAAAAAGTTAAATATGATGCTCATTGTGTCCGACATCTTTGTTTTCTACCCATCTGAATGGAAAGCTGTGTTGTAATGCTCCATAACAACTTGTCATATCTCCGAGGCCGCTGGTTTCGAGTCCATGCTTAATAATACTTTGGATCTGTACTACTTCTTCTTACGGTCCTCGATTCCTTGTGGGACATACGGCATCAACCACGCTTGCCCGTCATCTTGTGCGATTCTTGGCAATGTACTTTAATTCGTTCCAGCTCTTCCCGATGCTTCTACTTCGCTTTCGACTGTTCGCCACCAACTCTCCCTTGGTCTACCAGGCTTGCGACCAGCTTTCTTAAGACGTATCCAACCCAGTGCCTTTCGAGCAATGCATTTTTTGCCTTTGCGTAGAGTATGAAACCTCGTTTTTTGGCGTTTCATAAGCACTTCGATGGACTTCATTTTCGCCTTGTTTAGCAAATCAGAATTTGCTTTCGTTTTAGCCTAAAAAATACGGAAAATGTTCATCAGGCAGTGAATTAAGAAAACCTAGAAGCTCGAAGTGATGGATTTGGTAACTTTTCATGTGCAGTAACAGTAAAAAAAACCGATGCCACGTTGGATTTTTGAAAATCTCAATTTTGTGTGAGCTTTAAGGTTGTTATTGCGCCACATAGAAGATAGCAAAGGCGGCTTTTGCCTTGCCAATGCGAGATTTGACATCTTCATCCTTACCATCAAAAGCTGCAACCCAGCTACCAAGATATATAAGGTTGTCAAAAAAGTCTTGCGGTATTTTTATTGAATTTTCAATTGTTCATAAAATTGGTTATAATAATGCGATTTAAGTCAAATATGCGCCGTTTTGTTCGATGACGAGTTCCCAACGAGATGCCAACTTCATAATGCCCCTCTTATAGAAGCTCGCTTCCCTATTGTCAAAAAACTCGGAGAGCCAATTTTCACAGGACTCTCTTGTGGACAACTTCCGACTACCAAGCTCGTTCGCCATGGACAGAAATAGGTGGTAATCACTTGGTGCGAGATCCGGACTATACAGTGGATGCAAAAGAACCTCCCATCCGAGCTCCCGGAGCTTCTGGCGCGTCACCAAAGATGTGTGTGGCCTGGCGTTGTCCTGATGGAAGACAATTCGGCCTCTGTTGATCAAAGATGGCCTCTTCTGCATGAGTGCTGCATTCAAGCGGTCCAGTTGTTGGCAGTACTGGTCCGAATTGAGCGCTTGGCTATAGGGGAGCAGCTCATAGTGAATGATTCCCTACCAATCCCACCAAACACACAGAAGAACCTTCCTGGCCGTCAATCCAGGCTTGGCCACCGTCTGGGCAGCTTCACCGCTTTTCGACCACGACCGTTTGCGCTTCACGTTGTCGTAAGTGACCCACTCTTCGTCGCCAGTCACCATCCGCTTCAAAAACGGGTCGATTTTGTTGCGATTCAGAAGCGATTCGCATGCATCCATACGGGCAAAAATGTTTTTTTGCGTCAAGTCGTGTGGCACCCATACATCGAGCTTCTTTTTGAATCCAAGCTTCTTCAAATGGTTTATAACGGTTTGATGACTCATGCCCAGCTCTTGGCCGATGCTATGGCTGCTACTATGTCGGTCTCTTTCGATCAATTCAGCGATTTTATCGCAATTTTCGACGACAGGCCTTCCGGACCGTGGCGCATCTTCGATCACCTCTGCACCAGAACGAAAACGTTGAAACCATCGTTGTGCGGTGGAAATGGAAACTGTATCGGGTCCACAAGCTGCACAAATTTTATTGGCAGCATGAGATGCATTTTTGCCTTTATCGTAGTAGTACTGTAAAATATGCCGTATTTTCTCTTTATTTTGCTCCATGTTTGCGAAGCTATAACTCACGAACGACTAAAAGCAAACAACAATTAATCAAAGACGTGTTAACACGTGAAAAGAGCTTTCCAAAAAGCTCTAGCGTGAACCGATGCGACGAATACAACTAGAACTACGCGCTTGCAAAGACAAGCTTGCGGAAATACCGCAAAACTTTTTTGACAACCTATATAAATTGCTGGATCCAATGGATCACCCGAAATATTTACAGTTGCTTTTGAGTTACCAAATAAACTTACAATTTTTGTTTTGTCGCAGTTAATTTTTAGGTCTGCAGTGATTGCACTTTTCTCTAGTTACTCAATCGTTCCGGTATTTCGTGTACTAAGAAGCAAACGCCGTCAGCATAATCAAGATGTTGAAGATAGGTAAACAAGTCGCATCTTAAGGCATTGTTTCGATGGGGAGTAGAGTCGCCCCTCTTCGAGTAAGTAATCGTATAAATCGAGTACGAATGCAATCGTCTTGTTTATATATATATTAGTATTCCTGCTAGTGGACAAGCTCTCCCATCATGTCCTGAATTATCTGATCATGTTTTCGACTACTTTGTTGTATGACTTTGGTATTTCGTTGACAAAATCCGAGGATAGCGAGACACCATTTTTCACTCATTTTTCTACTGCTTCCCTGCTCTAAAGAACGATCTTGGACGTTATACCAATCGATGTAATTGCTTTAATGGCCGCCTTACTATCTATATACAATAGTATGTAAAAGTTAACTTTGGAGTTGGTCCCAGTAGTAACACAGGTTAGGTCTGCTAATTTTCCAACTGCAAAAACCTCCACCTGGAATACATTGCAGTGATCTGGAAACTGATACGACTTCCTTGGGTCTCACTCTGGAGGATATATCCCACCGCCTACTTCACTAGTCATTTTAAAACCGAATACCCCATGTAAGTCTGTGCTATATTCCGCACTCTGCTCGATGATAATTCGTAGCGCATTAATGTGGTCAATGCTTGAAGATCCGCGGCGAAAGTCCGTATGTTCTGCATAAATTGAGTCGCAAAGACTTCTTTTCATACTATTACCTCACTGGGTGAGCGGAAATTTTGAAATTGACATTTGAATACGTCAATCCAAGGAGCACCAAGAGATTTGGTGGCTCCATTGCATTTAGAGCTCTGGAAAGAGGGTCAACAGTCAAGGAGGAAAGGAGAAAAGTTTTAGAGAAAGAGCTAGGAAAGCATAGAGACCGAGACAAAGGTAGTTAGACCTGTGAGAATTTTCCAGATTCTTTGACAAATCTGTAAATATCCTCCAGTTTTAGAAAACGGAAATTGATCATTCTTACAACATCGGAACCCAAAACTCGTAGCCGTACTCTAGCAAAGGCTTGACACTCACAGAGAAAGTGATCAGTGCCATCCGCCTCCTCCAAGCAAGATAGGCACATTGGGTCCTCAATGATTACAATGGTGGTCCTATGCTGACCGCATGGGTTGTGATCTGTAATAATACCGACCATCAATCGAACGTATTTCCTTCCAACTTTTAATAGAAAGTTTGACAGGGAACCATTGAGCCACGGTAGGTCAATTCATCGGCAATTTTGTTTCCTTGAACACCGGGGACTCCTAGAACCCATATAGGTACAAGCCTGTTTTTTCTTGCGACAGAATTAAGCTTCTTCTTACATTCTTGAACAATCTTTGAGGTTTGATTAGCGTTCTTAAGGGCCTTCAGTGCAGCCAGATTGTCTCTGAAAACTCCAATTTGTTTCCCGCTCCATCTCCTCTCGATTATACATTCGGCTACTTTCAGGATGGCAAAAATGTCCGTTTGGAAAACAGTTGCCATTTCCCCCATAACATAGTATATCCATAGCATAGTATCGTAGTATCACTATCCGGCTCCAGACCCTATTTCAGTCTTGGACCTATCGGTAAAGAAAATATCCATCAAACCTCCTGAATGCATTCTGGACTGGGTAATCGGATCTAATGTGGAGAGAATTGGGCTTTCGTAAAACCACCATTGCAGAAGCTGTGGGTATCCGGCAGAGAAAGAGACTGTTGAAAACTTTCTTTGCAAATGTTCGGGTCTGGCCGCTAGGCGCTTGAGGTTCCTTAGTTTGCCTTTCGAGGATAGCATGGTATAGTTCTCCAGCCTAGATCCCGCTTCTCTCCTCCACTGGATAGCTGTGTATGGTTTTTCTTCCTTTCAGTTTTGTACTTTTTCGCAGGTAGTGATCTACATTCTGGTTTCAAAAGGGCGCTCTAGTGCTATTTGTAGTATACCCGTGGCACTCTTGCCATCTAACCTTACCTTCTTAAATATTTGGAATTCTTTTTCCAACACCCTTTATATTTTGATGCTTTTGCTTTCTTTTAGTGACATAGCGTCGGTATACAACTAAAATATAAACACGCAGAAATAAATCAACTCTGATTTGGGAAGGTTTCTCAGCTGTGAAGAAATTAGTAGGCTCTGTCTACTAAATACCGTTATAGCTCGCTTTATTTACCTGTCAATCAAGTGCCTTTCAATCAAATTTACAGAGCTGCATTGGCCTGCAATCAAGCAAAATGTGTAGACTGTCCACAGGTCAGTATTTATTTATAGTACCTTTAGATGCTTTGAGATTTTAAGACTAACAAATTTATATTGTTGAAATTTTCCCATATCTCTACTCAAAATTTGTGGCCTGACTGTAGCTAAATGAAGTTCGGTATTTAAAAGAGGCAGTAATTATTTTTTGTTTGTTTTGTAATTGAATTCTCTTATTGGTGACTTTTAATGCCAATACATACATACATACATGCACATCTATTTACATGTGTGCGTATTCAAAGCCAATACTGCCACCAAGCCCTTGTAGGCCCACCGCGAAGGTTCACAACCCATTTGTTTAAAATTCACGTACTCGCATGCGTCTGTTTAACAAATTGCAACAATTAATTACAATTAATCATAAAAGAAAGCATTAATTATTGCGGTTGACTGCTGGTTGTTCAATTGGTAATCGCTGGCAACTGTACTTTATTCATGCACTTGGCATCGCAGTTGTCATCGCGGCGCAAAGTGGCGGAGTTTTCGTTCAGTGACATGGATTAAGCGATTACTTTTGCATGAGATAGCGATACACCCAAATAATATGGTGTGTAAATGCGCACACCAATACAAGCACACAACTGCATGCATATGCACAAAGCGCAAATGCCATGATGCCGGCCATTGGTTCTTTATGGTGAGGCTCACAATGGGCTTGATACGTGGAATTAAATATAATTACCGAAGTACTAATGCCTTTAATACATTTAAGTACAGATAAAAAGTGTCAGTAAATGATTTTTTTCAGGCGAATCATAAATACTTAAACAGTGCGTAAAAATAAGCGCAAACATTCATTTGAACAAATGTCCTTTGGCGATAATTTAAAACTTATCTCACATTTATTCACAATTTTTACGCCAATACCGCTGACGATCGGTTTGTATTTGGTTGGAAAAATGAATTTCAATTTAACCCATCAGGCTGTCCACCGAGTCACCAAACCCAATTAATGCTTAAATAGCAGCGGCGTGTGCGCACTGCCATTAAGATATGAATACTTGCCCAATACAATCATTTAATGTTAATGGGCGGCCAGCGGGTCTTGTGGCTTTTGAGGTTAGCATGGCCGAGTAAATATATAGAAACAAATTTATGCTCTCGCTTGTTCATATTAAAGATTATCCATTTATGAAATGGCACTTTGGCTCAGCGCTCAAGTTAAATGAGAAATTACAAACTCAGTAGGTGCACTTAGTATACGAGGTGGGGCAAATATACGAGGGGTGCCTTTTATATGTCGGGATTGGAGAACAAAAACAAATTTTAATCATCGAAAATCACTTTATTGTTTTTCAAAATATTCTCCATGAAGATCTATACACTTTTGCATGCGTTTGAACCAATTGTCGAAGCACTTTTGCCACTCTGAATGAGGTACCTCCAAAACATGCATTCTGAATGCCGCAACCGCTTCTTCAGGTGTCGAAAAACGTTGACCTCTTAGTTTGTTTTTTACGTACGGGGATAAAAAGAAGTCATTCGGTGCCAAGTCAGGACTATACGGCGGATGACCCATTAATTCAATGTTTTGGGTGCTCAAAAATGCAGTTGTTTGAGCCGATGTGTGGTTTTCTTAATTTCGTGGAAGACAACTGGCAAACAAATGGTTGTGTACCACTCAGAATTTACTGTTCTGCGTTGTTCTAGTGGTACGCTTGCGACATGTCCAGTTTTTCCGAAAAAACAGGCGACCATTTGCTTGGAAGTGCTTTGTACGCGAACAACTTTTGTTGGATTTTGCTCATCTTGAAACACCCATACAGTCGACTGCTGTTTACTTTCGGGCTCATACGCGTAAATCCATGATTCATCACCGTTCACGATGTCATAGACGTGTTTCGAAGCCCCGCGATCGTATTTTGTTTTTACAGTCAAATGTTTATGCAATATTGAATGTGTGCTGGTCCCACTAATGCCTAAGATTGTCTCAATCTCACGATAGGTCACATGACGATCTTTCAATATCAGTTCGCGCACAGCATCAATGGTTTTCGGAACAACAACTGATTTCGGACGACCTTCACGAAATTCGTCTTGGAGTGAACTACGACCACGATTGAATTCACCATACCATCGATAAACACTGGTCCTTGATGGAGCTTCATTGCCAAAAAATTAATTAAGTTCATCCATGCAATGTTGCTGAGTTAATCTACGTCGAAAGTTGTAAAAAATAATCGCACGAAAATGTTCACGATTTAATTCCATTTTTGGACCGAGATGAATCTTTTAAGTTACTGTAAACAACACAAATAGCGCTGGTATTTCAAAACGTTCTGAGTACGTAAAATCCAAAAAATGTCAAACTTTGCGATACAGCTGTCAGTTGCCAGATTGCAACACCAGGGTTGCCAAATCCCGACATTTTTGGCCAAAAAGTCGCGCACAAGCAACTTTGAGGGGGCAGGGGCGTTGGGCGTTATCGTGATACAAGAGCCAATTTTTGTTCTTCCACAAATCCGGGCGTTTCTGGCGGATTGCTTAGCGCAAATTGCGCACAACTTGCAGGTAATATTTCTTATTCACTCATGATGCACAACGCCCCTGCAATTGAAGAAAATTGTAAGCAAAACTCTTACATTGGACCGAACTTGGCGCGCTTTTTTTGGTCTTGGTTCCTGCGGCAGCTTCTATTTAGATGATTGAGCTTTGGTTTCCACGTCATAACCATATACCAACGATTCGGCACCAGTTATGACCCTCTGGAGCAAATTTGGGTTGCCGCGGACAAAGTCCAACATCTCATTAGCAATGTTCATGCGGTGCTGCTTTTGGTCGAAATCGAGCAGTTTTGGTGCGAATTTTGCGGCTACCCGCCTCATGCCCAAATCATTGGAAAAAATCGAGTGGCATGAGCCCATCGATATGTCTAGGTCCTCAGCAGCTTCTCTAACGGTGATTCGACGATTGGCCAATACCATTTTCTTCACTTCATCATTTATTTCGTCTGTTGTTGAAGTGCTCGGGCGTCCAGCGTCCGTCACGCTTTTCGTCGTTCACATCTTCTCGGCCTTCTGAGAACATTTTGTACCACCGATAAATGTTGCTTTGGTCCAAAGTAGCTTCTCCGTATGACACAGTCAACATTCGGAATACAAATGGCAGATATTTTTATGAAGAACTTTTTCTTGGTAGAAATACACTGGGAGGTTTGCCATTGCTTCTCGAAGCGCGCCCACTAGTTGAAAAAACTTTTTCAATTATTTGCTGTTTCATGCACGCAGACTCGAACCTACGTACTTCCGAATGGTAGTCACGCACCACCAATTCGGCTATGGCGGTCGTCTTCGTTTAGCGGATTAAGAAAAGTTTCCAGAGAGCTATAAGATGAGTACGGCATTGTTGGAATGTCTTTC